>NW_024881828.1:0-647870 GCF_019059575.1 Amphibalanus amphitrite
TGGTGTTAGGCCGCATTGTGCCACAACGGGCGGTGTTGTGTGGTCTATTCAGTACCTGTGGCGTTTGATAGCCTCTTGTGTAAGATTTGCAAGACGTTTTACAGGGTAGTTGGAGCCTTGGTTGTTCCCAAGAGTATCTCAGTTCTTTACCATGACAAAGCTCTCACAGACTATGTGTGTGAACGCTGAGTACGCTTACCCTCGGATGGCGGCTCAGAATGCCGACAGAGTGGCTTTACGGTAAAACAGGCGCTACTCACTCAATTGACATTGCTTGATGTCAAACCATCCCACTACTGATGCCCCATGCCCGGCGCTCTACCCGCCCGGCCGGCCCGCGGATCGATGCGCCGATCCGAGCGGAGGCGTGACTCGATCTCTGGCGGCAGCACCCGACGGTTTCGATACTGGGCGGAGCGCAGTCATCAATCAACCAACAGAATGATGCCGATGGAGATGATGCCGGCGACGATGATAATGGTCATGGGTAGCGTCGGGCGCCGGCTGGACGCCTGTTGCGTTTCTTTTGTTGAGTGCCTAATGGCCTAATCACAAGTGTAAATCGAAATATGAGGTTCTATTTTTCGTCCGTTTGCACCCCTATATCGCTTCGACAGTTTCCCACCATAATTTATAAAAGTTGCTCAAAGTTGTAAAAGCGACGGTTTTCTGAAAGTGCCGGAGACTTCTCTGGGAAGTATAAGTGAATTATTGCCAAACTTGTGCTTGTTTGTCGAAACTCGAAAATACAATTACATACTATTGCATTGCGTTTTGGACGCTTTGTGGGAAACGCCCCCAACAAATTTACATTCAGTGTTACTAAAACTCTGGAAAAGCACCCGCGAAAGTTTTAATGATGCGATGGAGGTCGGATCGGTAATACACTGGGGCATTCGAACTTGTTGGACCAGGCTACTAACTTTACTTATGTTCACACGACTGTTCATTTCTTAAAAGCTAAGTTTGTTTTTTGCCAAAAAACGCCTTTGCTCAGAAACACGCTAAGGAAGGTACGCATTGTTGAAAATTATAGGCAGAAATACGAAGTTTTATCAACATGCGCTTTTACTCGAAGCTTTTGGTTTTTAATGCTTTTAGAAAATTAGAAACTTTTAGCCTGTAAATTCCAGATTGATAAAATCCTTAAGCTGCTTATAAAAAACCTTAACGGGAGTGTAGAAAATATCAGTCATGTCCATGGGGTGGTAGTCATCTTCGTCATGCATTTTCACGAGCTCCTGTGAATATTTGATAACGAACGAAGTATTCTCTTATTCTTTGGAGGCGAGCTATTTAGGCACGTATTTTGTCGCATCGCCTTCACTCTGTCCCCTCTCACACTCTTTTCTCGCATAGGAAAAATGGTAGGAACTGCTTGTATGAGCACAGTGCCTCCATCTCTCACTCCCTCCCTTCTCTTCTCTCGCTGAGACATTGCTAACTCCCTCCACCTCTGACCTCGCCTCCCTTCTCTTCTCTCACAGAGACGGGCGCATGGCAGGAGCTGCGGACGGGCGCGGGGCCCACCGAGGGCCGCCACGACCACTCTGCTGTCGTACACGACTCGGCCATGTGGGTGTACGGCGGTATGACCGACCTCACGGAACGCTCCGACCTCTGGCGACTCGATCTGGGTACGTGGAGCCTTTGCGGCGCGACTGGGAACAGGAATGGAGCGAGTCTGAGCTGTCGTGTGCTTACGTTATTCCCGATTTTGTTATGTTAGTTTTTCGTTTTTTTTTTTTGCATAAAAGTTCCATTGTGCACTGCGAACATGTGTCAGGGTATGTAATATTTGCGATAAAGTAAAGTAATTGTATGGTAACGGGTTGAGGACTGTGTGGTGAGCTAGCTCTAAACGGAACAAACTCCAAAAAAGCGTACACCTATCTGTCAAGTACAGTCCGCTATGACTTTCCTCCCTTTACGTCTACAATTTGGGTGGAGAGTTCCACTGGCGTCCAACTGTCGTCTAACTGAGCAGACGTCCAAGTTGGCGTCTAACTTGGCGTCTAACTGTTGGACGGAGACTTTCAAGCTAGACGCGTCTAAAGTTAGCTGTCGCGAGATAGACGCAGCCGCCGTCCAGCTAGACGCGTCGACTTAGACGCGTCTAGCTAGACGCGAAATGGAAGTCTCCACCCAATATATCACTTTCACACACTGACGCGCTTCCTGTCCCCAGACTCGCTGCTATGGACGCCGGTGCGGTGGCGTGGTCAGCCCCCCGGGCCGCGGCACGGCCATGTAGCCTGTCGTCTCCTAGCCTGGATGGTGCTCTACGGAGGCCAGTCGCGCGGCCAGAGCACCTCAGAAGTCTGGAGACTGCACTTTGGTACGTCATACGATATTCTGTCCTAGTCATCGGGTTAGTTAGTCCTAAGTTAATCCTAGTTATAGGTTATTGTTTCATGTATGCTGTTCATTCGTGGTACATAGCCGATGAGTGATGAGTTGTTGGCCGCCGGCTGAGGACATACATTTTTTTACTGTCCTACATGTTGCCGTAGGTGATCCGTCTGGCATGTAGGCACTGTTGGATATACACGTTATCTTCCATTACTTGGTTTACTTTGATATTATTCAAAATTTGCCGCGAGAAAAGGTCGATTTTAATTGAAGTCCGGATTAAAAAAAGGAGAATACTTCCATACAGAAGTTTGGTTACTCCTGCATAGTGTAGTATTATCCAGCTAGCAAATCAATAACCAAGGTCAGCTGCACCATTTATATCGAGAAGGCTATTGGCCTTTCGATGTAGAGTTGTATTGCCTGGTTAAAGGGACTGTCCCACCTTCAAAAAATTGCTTTGATATACTGTTCTTGTGTTGCAAGACATAGATTAGGGGCCCCTGTACACGAAATTGGCAAACATTCGGCCCATAGTTGGCTAATTGTTTAAAAATTCCAATTTAAAGCTTTTGGATCGATTACGTCATATGATTGTTTTTTTATCGGGCAAAGTTTTTTTCCTAGCTGCCAAATCGGTGGCACAAAGTTTTGTTACGCTTCTGCCGCGAATAGTACAAACATTGCGCATGAAATCAAAACTCAGGAAATTGGTATTTTAGTAACATGCAAAGTAACACAAACATGTTCAATGTTCATGGAAAGGATTGAAATGAAAATTGGAAAATTGAAGCTTGAACTTTGTCAAGAAGAAGGTCGCAAACTGCAAAGAATATCAACAAGGCCTTATTTATCATTTTTAAAAGATTATAGAATGCTCCCTAATAAGCAAAAGCAAGATATTGATGTTTGATTATTGATGCTGCCCACAATGTCTTGGGCACATGGATGATGGAAGTGAGCTCAACTTCAATAATCAGACCTAAGAATCACAATGGATATAGCCATGAGCCAGACTGCAAAGTATGGCAATTTTGTCCAGATGTTGTCAGTGCAGACTCCTTCGTCTGGTGCGGATTTAAGTGTGGTCATGGTGCGGTGTGGATTTGGTTTGGTGTGGTGCAGCTTTAGTGTAGCGGGGTGCGAAGTGTTCTCTCAGCCCCCTTTGGTGTGAATTTTCTGGCTCAGTTTGCAGGGTTTGTGTAAATTTTGAACTTAGGCCAGTGCTCCTTGGCGACCTGCGAGCCATACTCTGCAGTACTGGCCTGGGCCCATGAGCAAAGTAATATAATATAGTCTGTTCAAGATTCAATATAATAAGTCTGCAAAACACATTCCAGCAATTGTAATTGAAGCAGAATGAATTGTAGTGACCTGCATTTGTATTTTTGTTGTGTCTGTGAAAAATAATAAATATACCTACTTATTGGAAAAATCGTGGCCTTTCAGCACATTTGGCAGAGTTGTGTGACTCTGATGTAGTGGCTCATGTGGAAAGCAACGAGCTGCGGAACAAGCTTGAATATCATTTTGCCTCAGGGCTATCTGCCAGAAACATTTCATCTGCATGAATTTATCTACAGGCAAGTCTGACAAATTTGTGGATTAACTGGGGACCTTGTAAGCCTGCATATTAAATTCTAGCCTACCAGCTCAGCCCTATCCTCAGTTTCAGCATTCAGCATGATAACAGTTCTGATCAAGTTCTGATTGTCACCACTGAGACACCAATGGAGTCCTCTGAAATTTTGCCTTTTAATTAAATTATTTGTAAGAGTTTCAAGCCATATTTAGACCAAACATTTCACTCTCAAAGATCTGCGACCTACCCCACTCGTCCAGTAGGATGCCTGGCGCGCAAACAGTCCAGCAGTGAGCTGCCAGCCGGCACGCAGGGCAGCAGCAGGCAGCGGCAGCAACGGCAACTGGTGAACACGTCTTGGACTGCAGCCACGACATAATCTAGGCTAGCGTCTATTCAATTTGTCCATGTACAAGTCCCACAGCTCCTGCCCGAGGTGCCCGAGGTTGCGCAAGTCAGGGAACTGACCACCTCCAGCCCAGGCGTGGTTCACTGACTCAAGATATTTCAACTGACCAGTCAGAGTTCATGTTTTGCAACTTTTATCCAAGTTATTTGTAATTGTAATATTCTAAACTGAATTTTAGGCATGACTTCATTTTTCAAGAGCTACAAAGAACACACCTTTCCTGTGCAGCACGTCTATTGTCCTAACATCAGTCACATAGTTGCAAGAAGCGACTTGAATGCGGAACCTGCCTGTTTTGAAGCCCTGTTGTCTGTTGGGTGACACTGCACAGAGGTAAGGATGGGGTGTGATTTTGCTGCTGTTTGTCAGGTTCAATATGTGTGTCAATGATCACAAAGTACTCTAAAGGTTTAAAAATGCACAGCATGGCCTAACAAAGCACATTACCTAGGTTTTGACAAGCAGCGCAGCGACTGTGGTACAAAGGCCCAGTCCTGGTCCCATGCTCATGTTAGTAGCTGGATCTGCTCCCAGGAAACAAAGGTAAAACACTATTGACAGCTTTGAGATGAACTCTGCAGGAAAACTAAGCCATCTATAAAATCTAACATAAGCTTAAAAGCGCAACAGAGCATTTCTGATTCAACGTGCAGCACTTCCGCTTTCATCCGCCATCAGCAACTCAGTTCAAAGAATGATGCATTACATCACTAAAATTTATTTCAAAATACCTCTGCATGGTGTTTACACAAACAACAGTTCTTTACTAGACATGGTCGACCTCAGGCCACCCACACTTCAGCAAACAGGGTATTATCAATGTTTAACGGCTCAAGGTTAGTCGTCTTGGATGTTCAGAAATAAAAAGGTGAACATTCATTGTCTCTTCCTTATTTGTCACCATCAATAGATTGTGGACTCCTCAGAGCATGTCTTGATTATGGAGTTGAAACGGCAGTGAGCAAATCATTTATGATTTTGATACTATGATTAATTTCAGTGAGTTGCACACTTGAACTTGACACCTGCCATTGATAAGTTCATGGCTCTTGCATTCTTCAGTCACATGTAGGACGGCCTCTTAAATATTTAAATACAAAAATAAAAATACTGCTAGAATTAGAAGACTATTAGAATTAGTTCGGCATATCAATTTAATTCTCCACCTCGTGGGCCGGGCGCTGTTCCAAGAGGCGTTGTTATTTTTCAAGGTTTCAATAAAAAACAAGTCGACAGATACAGAAACTTCGGAAAAGGCGGAAACGTCACAGGTTTTAAGTGCCAATACCAATACCACGGATCACCTAACGGATCGGCAACTCTCCCCGATTCCCTTTGTTATCGGTGTACCCGCGGAGCGGGCTGCCATCTAGCGGCGCGGATATCTTCACTAAGGAGGGGAGCCGGCCGCCCGCCGCAACCAGTGTTAAAAGGCACGGGGAAACGGGTGTGAACGCAACACCCGTCCGTCGTTTCCATCCTCAGGATGTTCAGATCAAGTTCAAATCCTTTTCCTCCACGCAGCAACTCTTGATCCGGGCTGGACAGGCAACTTTATCTCATGCGGGCTGCTCCCTTGAAGCGCACCACTGCTCCCATGCAGGAGCACACCCGTAGCCGGGTGCAGAGAGTGCTTGGGGGGCTGGTCGGTCTGTCCATTCGGACGGGCTCAGCCCCGGTGACTCTATAGGGTGCCTGTCCATACCAATGTTTACCCCAATTCCTATAATCCTTCCGGCTCTGCAATGGTCTCAATGGACCGAAAGGGCCTAACCCAACAAAACAAAAACAAACAAAGGTTAAGAATGGATTAAATTACGGAGTCTCTCTTACAGATGGAATGTTACCATAACATGGAAATGTTACATACTTCATTCCCTAATCAGCTGGAGCATGCATAATGATCCAAATGTTTCTAGTTATGCTTGAGTTGTATGAGCAAGAAGCACATCCTCGCAACTTTAACGTCGTTTTTGGCCGCAGGTACACGAAGACCTTTCCTCATCCGTCTGCCCATAGTACGAGTTCATCCCCTGTTCCTATCTAGACGGTCACCGGCTACCAGTTGGAGTAGATAACATCGGAGCAAATTCAACGAGCTGGCCATTAACGAGACTATAGGTGGACCTTGGCCCCTGTTTCACGATACGACCCTCCCCGCCGCTAATAATATATAATACTAATGATAAGTCAATAAGAGCAAATTGAAAGGCGTCTCATTTGGTCTGGGCGGGTCATTCTTAACACCCTCAAACATCGGGTTACATGTTAACAATGGCATGAAAACGATCAACAGCAGTTTCTTTTACTATAACTTTTGATAGACGTGCTAGAGCGATGAAAACACGTCAGATGTGTTCAGCTCGACGATACGGATCGACTGATATGCAGCATGACCCTTTCCGGTCAGGTCATGACCTTGGCCTGCCGTAAAATTTTCAAAATGGCCTTTCAAGGTCAACCTACGAGTATAGTTCATTCGACGCGTCTCGACGAGAGGAACACGATGCTGGCAAAAGTAAGGTCGTGGCTCGTTTAAGTCAAAAGTTATTACCGAAAAAAACGTTTTTCGTAAACACGCCTATTTTTGGAGTTTTTGCCCTCTGGAGGCTACACCGTTGACCTGAGATCAAATCTATGAATAAAACTCAGAAAGACCTGTGAAAGAGCTATCGAATGCGCTTTTCCGCGGCGCTGTAGTTCTATTGGTTCTCAAGTTATGCGTCGGGTGTTTCGAAAACTGTTGAAATAGACAAAATTTGCCTTTAATGACCTCTGGTAACCTGACCTTTGACCTGACCTAAAAAATGACTGAAGTATTTCCGCCATTATTTTTACGCTCTTTGGAATGCCGCTTACCCCGTGTGGCTACGTGGCCCAGAAGCCGAGTTAGGGGGGGGGGGGCGGGCGGGGGTTTCATACACCCTCGGCCCGGCGCGGTTGGTACCGTGTACCGGCCCGGCATGGGTTTTTACTTTATGCAAGTATATTTGTGAAAGTTACAGGTTTAATTTAATCGGCAGATGAATATTTATCAAAAATATACTCATGAAATATATGTAAGAGATGACAGCGATCGGAAAATTACCCATTTCACGATGGACGCTAGGTCGCCCACGTGGGTATGAAAACAACGATTTTCATGACAAAGGATACAATCTCAAATACTTAACCTGTCTCTAACGATTCTTGCCATTCTCATTTATACCATAGGTATCTTCTAAGCTAGCTGAGAAACCATGTTCCGCAGAAAAATCACTTAATTAGCTCCGACACGACGCCCTCAACACGCACGAGGCCGGCCGCTTCCTTAGTGAAGATAGTTCACCTAAATGCCCACCAGGTGGCAGGGGAGACAGGTCGCGGGGGGGAGTTGCCGATCCGTTATGTGATCCGTGCCAATACCATGGATGAAGGAGAACCTGGATTGGAAACTAACAGCTGATTGCGTTCCCTTCGGTAAGTGCCCGAGGGCACGCGCGGCGGCAGCGGGAGCCGCGTCTGCCGCGCATTCACTGGCGCCGCGTAAGCGCTCACCGGCGCCGCGTAAGAGAAAAACACTAAAAATGACCCTCTTTTTCAAGGTCGCCTGTATTCGGCCCTCGTGTACGACTTTTGTGCGGAACGGACAATAATAGTTTTGGTCTCATTCGATAGCCTGATCAATTTTGTCTGTCGTTAATAGCTTCTAAACCTAAAAATAAATCCGCATTGCGGTCTAATACCCGTTTCAAAACATGACGCCCCGCGTCCCCCATAGGCCGTAATGCTTAAAGGGACCCTCCCACCTTCAAAAAAGTTAATGAATTAGCATGAAAGTGATGTCACTCGGTTCAGAAAGAGCAAAAACGAATATCTACCAAATTTCATCGAAAAATATTCATCGGTTTTCAAGATATTAGACTTTTACTTTTGTTTACTTTTTGGGATCTCCGCTGTTCCTAGCGACTTTATTTGAAAGTGCGGCATTTGTTGCGCGCAAAGCAGCATATACCACCGCGTGCTACAAAACGTTTTAGTCAAACATTTAACGGACGTTCGAAAGCCTGATGACGTCATAAGATTCCCGTAATGGTTAAGAGATAGGGACCACGCTGGTCCCACCCTGCAAGTAAAGGGAAGAAATTTCTTGAACACCATAAAGCTGCGGGGGTTGCGACCAGGATAAATGGTGGTTTCTGAGCCTGGCCGCAAACTTGGCTATCTCAACTCAAAACTAATGTTAAGGTGGGAGGGTCCCTTTAACGGCGGGAGTTTCCAGTCCCGATACTTACCGAACGCTAGGTGGCAGGTCGATCGCCCGGAACGCTGCCCATAATGTTGAAGGAATAGGAGTTTCCTATCCAGGTTCTTTCATCCATGCCAATACATTGTGGCACTTATTTGCACAGATGTCAAAATCAAACACGAATTTATTTGCGATGAAGTAATTGCTGGAGAAACGGTTTTCACGACTCTGATTTTCAAAGAACGCCCATCAAGATGGCTATCTCAACTCAATTCTAATGTTAAGGTGGGACAGTCCCTTTAATAGTGCATCCCCTGATCAGGTGGTCGCTGCTGGGAAGTGACTATCGACTATCGGGCATCAGCGGACCTACTCATGTCCAAACAGTGGATAATCACACCCCTGAAAGCACCGAGTCGCTCGATCAGCTTTGCAATTGCGAAATGTATTTGACATTTTCTGGAGGGAGGACTGCTCCCACCCCCGGCTTAGGTATTCGACGACAATGTTAATTCCAAGCGCAGTGCCACGACTTATGATCCAGCCTTACATTGTCTATACTTGAGAGAAAAGTTCAGCCTCAGGTCGTATATGGTGTTGATTTGAAAGAAGATGTTATTTGAGATAACGATAAGGCGAAACAAGCATTACAAACTTTTTCCGATGGTGGGATGCTTCCCTGATACAATATGTCGTGCTTGTGCAGTGAATCAAATTTAGTGCTAACAAAATCTAATAATCGCCGCAGGCTCTATGCTAAGACCGGTGTTGATGGTCGTTTCTGGAGTGTTTATTAAATACCTGGCTCACCATCAGTGCTGGCAGTGGCAGAAGGCACCCAGGCCAAGTATGAGCCGCGCCGGCCAGCCAACCGTCGTCGGAGCTATTCTGGCGGACAAATAAACCCCTACACTCGCTGAAATAGCCGACAGATAAACTCCGGAATGCCCAAATGAGGAACGTATTAACCAAGCCCAGGTTATATGGACTGCGCCACTCTGAATAACTAATCCCCTTACATGATCTCGGCATCGCGGTGAAAAACAACGAACGGTTGGAAATTTGCCTAATGTTATTCTCGCTCTGATTTTCTCCCATTAGGCTCTACCGCTAAGCGCAGACTCGCATTTGAGAGCTACTCTGCATTTCAAGGCGTTCCTACGTCATTTTCAGCCTCCCATTGATTTTTGTGCCTCTGACGCGGGGCGGTGCTGGGTTCCGGCGGAACCCTGTCTGGTTGAAGCGCCGCAGACAGGCGCGGGCCGGGGAGATGTTTTTACACCCCGACGTCGTGCGGCGGTTTTATTGATACACGAGATGGCTACATCGCGGCCAGCCGACGGTCCAACAAAACGTTTATCTTCATAGTTTCCACATCAGCGCTCGTGTGGCGCCGTTCATCTCGACCGCGGTCGTTGTTTCAGTGTAGTTCTGTGATGTGACTGATGATATGGCGGCCAGAGAAATGAAACTGGGATGGCCAAATTCATAAAACTGATGACCAATGTCACCCCGAATCTTCCCTTGTGACAAAGCTCAAAGCTACACTGTTTTTGTCCACAAACTTAGCATTCCCTACGCTGTGCACCGGTGCAGCAGCTACAATGTTACCTATGTGTGCGGTTATGCGAACAAAGCTTCAAGTGCTGGCGCAGTAATTTAGATTCCCAATCCACTTCAAACACAGTACGTGCATCCTTTATTAGTTTGCAATCGTCTGACTACGACGTAGTGTTCCATACACTAAGCTTCTGGCATTCTAAAACGAGTCCATTGAGGGCTCCAGCCCCCCACCGTCATCCCTGGACCCCTGGGAACCGGTTTGTGTTGGGGCGTCGGTCGGCCCGTCCGCGAAGCAACTCCCCGAGAGAGCACACCATGCAGCTCCCCAGACTGCAAGTGTCGCGCGCGCGTCAGATTACTGCCCGAGGCAGTGGTGACGACGGTATGGAGCGAGTCACAGCTGTCGCGGAGCGGCCAGGAGGGGAGCCACCCCACCCCGCGGCCGGCGCCGCTGCTACTGGCAGACGGCAGATTGGTACTTTACTCGGTAATAAATCTGTTTTATTGCTAGCGATAGCTTTTCTTTGGTATGGAGCTGCCGTAACCACGCAAAAATAGATCAGCTTGGAATACGGATGAACTTTTGAGCTCGACTTTCCTGGGGCGATTTCTCATAAATGCTGTTGGAATTAAGCCCACAGGTCCCAGCCGCAGTCGTTTTCAAGAGAAACACTCCGGACATTAACCCGCGACCTGGTGGGGGGGGGGGCTATTTTTTGCACCCCCCCCCCCTCCAGACTTTTCGATATATCTCCAGAACCGCTGCGCCGATCGTCACCAAACTTTCAGTACCCTCCCGGACATCAATTTTACACATTGTGACCAAAAATTTTTTCCAATGGCTATGATAGGTTGGCCGGAAATGACGTCAGAGTGACGTCATGTTCCGCCGTTTTCGACCCAAAAAAGGGTTTCGCGGGAAGAGCTGTCAGGCCTATAGCTTTGCAAATACAGAAAAATGATAAGGACATAAAAGCTGTATATGGGACAGGGCTACAGAACTGCTATCTCGGATTTTTGAAATTTTTGGATTTTGACCCCCAAAAAATAAAAAAATAGATTTTTTGGATATAATTATCGAAAAATCCAAAAAGTTTTTTGAATTTCGCAAAAACCGGAATATATGTGATAGTCCTTACCGCTTTCCATCCACATACCAAATTTGAGATTGATACCTCTTTTTTGGCGAAGTTATAGCCAAAAAAACTGTTCAAAATTGATGACGTCAAATTTTCAAATTCAATTTTTAGCAATTCTAGACCTCGTAGCGCAAAACAAAGACCACCATTAGACTCCTCCCCGTGACGAGCTGCATCGAATCAATACCCATTTTATGCAAAACTATCAACTTTAAAATTTGACCTTTTTTGGCCGGACCTTGACCTGACCTTGACCTGAACTTCACCAGAAAGTGACCTTAGCCGTACCTGATAGTCTTATAACCAACACCATTGAGTTGGAAATGAAAAATTGGCCATAAAGCATGTATCACACAACCTTAGAAAAGTTGGGCTCATGTGACCTGACCTGTGACCCTTGGTGACCTGACCTGTGACCTGACCTGGTATTGCCAGTGACCTCTAATAGCAACATATCTACTAGGCAACTGACGCTCTACCGCTGATTCTCGACAAAATGCGTTTTCCTCGGTGTTATAGCGCATTCCCTAAAACACCCGTGAACGGAGAAACATTTCATCTTTGACCTGACCTGTGACGCCATCGGTGACCCCGAAGTCAATGAAATTTGGTTTCCTGCGACAAATTTGACAGGCCTTTCGAACGCCGTTTGAATTTTGCGGATCCGTCCAGTAGTTTCGGAGATACGAGGGGGGGGGGGGCAAAAAATAGCCCCCCCCCCACCAGGTCGCGTTATAAACAGACCCCACCAGGGCGCGGGTTAAAGTTAATATTTTATAGCTATTTCAGACAAACCACTGCGATGCCAAATTTGAAATGTTATTTTATGATGCGCTTTCATTGGAGCTAAGAACATGCACTTTGATACAGCGAAAGGAAAGCTTTTAACACACAATCTTTCGGAACCAACTTGCCTAAAAATTTGCTGGAGTCTCATTGATGCCCGGTGGATGGCCTGTTTAGTGTTTATGTATTACATACTTGTGACAGCTCAGTTAACAAAATAGTGGAATCGTTTCTCTTCTATGTTTTCTAAATTTCGCCGTAGTCGTCGTTTTCATTTCGTGTGATAGGCCTAGGCCGCGACCTCACTGCTTTGCTTACAAACCTGCCGCTAGATGTCACTAGCGGCGAGCGCCTGTAGTTATGCTGCACCGCAGTACACTGGGGCGCGCGGAAGGCACGCAACCGCTAGAGTGGATTGGAGTTAGCCCGTGTTGTTTCAAACACACACGTTTTTTTTTTTACCTGGAATGTCAGTAACTGTACGTGGTATCGGGTAAGAAATGCGGGGTTTATCGGATTGATAAATGGTCGCTCCTTTGTATTCAAACTTTTCTCAGTCCCATAGGCTGTGGGTATCTGGTGACGGAGCTTTTCATACTGCTCACGGCGTCCATCTTGACGTGTCATCCTCCCATTCATTGCCCCCGTAATCCTTTTGTCACTGTCACTGATCTCTTAACCCCCCCCCCCCCCCCCACCCAGCCCGACTCCCACCGGCCACTATGTCTCTCCCCTCCCATCCCCCATCCTCCCCCGACCATCGTATCCTTGGAGGCTGGACGGCCTGCCGGAGGAGCTCGCGACAAAATCAATATCTGATTAACGAGCGGGCCGCGTCTCGGTGATCAGCGGGGAGGTGCCGTACGGAGCCGTACGGAGCCGTACGGAGCCGTACGGAGCTGTCGGCTGCACGCAGTCGGTGCGCGGAGGGGAGCCGAACGCCCCCACCTGAATACGGGGAGCGGGTATTAATGGAGGAGGCTGCCGGTGATAATTGTTGATTTGCTTGGTGGGATGTTGAGTGAGTGGAACGGTTTTGTTGATAGTGTTGTGGAAAGTGCGTGCCTGTAAACTGCAGGCAGTGAGTAAAGTGTAAGTCAGTCAGTAAAGTGTAAGTCAGTGTAAGTGTTAAGTGCGTTTGGTGAAGTGCAGTCAGCTCCAGTGAATAGTGGCGTGTTTGTGAGCTGTCAACGTCAGCTGTCAATGTGCTTTGACAGGTGTGTCTAATTATTCAATTATTCACCGAGCGTGTCTAAATCAGGCCTCTGTCGGTGATGTCTCTCCATTTCGGGAAAGCGTCCCGCTTCATCGCAATGCATTACTCTGATTATACCGCTGATGGCATTATGCAGACTAATCCCAATTCTCAGCGGGGGCTCGTGGGTGGCGTCAATCCCTCCCCAACCCGTCTGAGTTGTGGGATGGGGCGAGGGGGGAGGTGGAGGTGTACCATTTTCCCCAGTCCCGCCGGTATGGCTGCACTTTGCAGCGGTAGCGTCGGTGAATGCCGGGATCAACCCTCGACAGGCTGCTGCAAAGTTGTGAAGTGGCGCGAGCACCATCAGTGAGGTCGATAACTTGCTGGTCCGCTGCTGTTTGCGTGCTTCACCTGCAAACTGATTTTACCTTTTTTGTTTTCAGTAGACATCCATTATCCTACGTAACATCAGTGATATGTCTACCGTCTATGCAGTGTAATATCTTACTAAGGTCTGCTCTTGTCCCGGTAATTGTTTGGCTGTCCGTTTGATACTGTGCCGGCATATAGTCCTGCATCCATCAGTTGTTATCACTTTGTGGTCTGCCCATTCTCCTATCTGACCGGCGAGAGGGGCGGACATTCAGCTCGTTATCTAACCGCGCCCTCATCCCTCTATCGTAGACAGCCCTCTCACAGTCTGTCTGTTCTTCCTCAGCCACGGAGACCTGGGAGCGAGTGCCGACCACCGAACCCCAGCCGGCGCCCCGCTCCCAGTCCGCTGCCGTCGCCGTCAGCGCCCTCCTGCTGCCAGCCGAGCGGCGCCGACTGCAGCGCCCCCTCAGCCGGACGGCGCCCGGCGGAACTACTCATCCGACCGAGTCCGGCCGGCCGGTGGTGCCTGTGGTTCACGCTGACGTGCTGTATGCGAAACGGCGCGTGCAAGTGCGGCCGGCGGAAACGGTGGACGAGGCGGGTGAAGAGAGAGTGGGGGAGAACGAGGAGAGAGCGCGGCTAACCCAGTCGGGGTCGGGGCGACCTGGTGCGGGCGGCGCCTGGCCCCGAGTGCACGCCTCTGGCAGTCAGTTGCTCTGGAGGATATCCCAGGTGAACCTGGCCGTCCGCCAGCAGCCCGGCTACTCGGCGCTCAGTAACGGCAGCACAGACAGTGTGGAGATGCAGCCACTGGGCCAGTCGGCCGCCGGAGCGGGACAGGGCGACATGACCAAGTCGTTCAGCACTTACGCCATGCCGCCAGTGGACACTACCTCGGACTGTGGAGGATTTCCCCGAGATCACGTCTCGTTTCCGGACCTCTTGGGTGACGCGGTGTCCCCGGCAGGACACGGCGAGTCGCGCGTTATCCGCCACCCGGGACAGTGTCCTCCGATGCCTACCGGAAACCGTTCTCCGCGGCTGACCACAAGGGGCTGCTCCGGTGTGTCGAGCCGCTCAGGACTGTCAACAAGCTCGGCTGCTCGGCTCATCTGCACCACACATGGAGCGGATGATGTCACCTCTGACTACTCCAGCATCGAGCACTGCGACATCACCGGCTACGATAACCCCAACTACGTCGGCTATCGCGCGGCGGCGCGACGAGCGCACGACGAGTTGGAGATGGCGCCTCTGAGCCGGTCTCGGGACTCTGGAATCTCTGAGCGTCGCCGCTCCCCGTCCAGCAGCCCTGTGCTGGACGAGTGCGATCAGACTCTGATGCCGTACTATCCGGTGTATATGTACACCCTCGGGGGTCAAGAGTCGTCGTCCATCACCAGGTTCAAACGACCCCTTTCAGTGTGGCGGTTCCAGTTAGCGTAATAAAACTGTAACAGGGCTGCCGGCCGAGCACTGAGCAGCAAGAGCTTTCGGCAATGGGCTGCCCAGAATGCAAATCAGTGTCGTGTTTTCATGCGGCGTACCTAGTGACAGGGCCTACGGTTCTGTTTGATCTCGAACCCGAACTGTTCGTTTGTGCGAGCTGCGTGCGGTAGCAAAGTTTCGTTAAGGTACGATGTACTGTGTAACGCTCATTTTGCGCTCCATTACGTTTTATGCACTAGTTGCAAGCAGAATGTCATGTAACATGAGTTATAGCATAATCTGAGATGGCATTGTTAGGCTGTGTAAAGCCAAACTAGGGAACTGTTCTGCCTCTTAGCGGAGCTCTGCTACGCATAGTCATGTGGTGGGCAGTTCTCTAAAAACCCTGTTGGCACTCGTTTAGTGACTGTTTTAGCAAACTGACAGTTAAAGACTGATGACTAATCTCGGCACCTGCAGGCAGCAGGATGTGGTGTTCGAACTCAATGAACAGAACACAGAGGAAGACATTTCGTTCAGGCATGTGTCTGATGACATACCTGATGATCATTAGATAGGTAGTCTGGTACTTGCTTCGATAAAAAACGTCAAAATGTGTTTCACCTTACCGATGACTGAAAAAGTAAGCTGTAGGTATCTGTTGCGGTCTAACATTCCTGGTTTTAAACGTGGGTGACACAAGGCTGTCTTAAAGTAGTTTATTGGTGACGGAATGCACCTGTTCTGATAGGACACACCATTTAACTCGAATAACCGAAATAACCGAAAAACAATGAAATGCACCCACTATACTCAGTCTTCCAGTGTAGACACAGCCTACAGAGTTTGATGTTTTGTCTTCAGTTACCCCCAACGTCAAGTCATCCTGTACAGCGCTTTCCCGGTTCTCAAGTTGAAATAATTAGCCGTTCTCGGTTTCTATACCACTCAGTGGTCTCATAGCCAGGTGATAGTTCTCCTTCTCGAGTGACTTGTTCTCGGTTATCGCCGATTCGGATCGTCCGCTTGCTGTGCAAAGACAGTTGCGTCCAGACATGTATAGTGTTGTGCTGGTGTTGTGATTACCTGCTTTCTCAGACGCTCTCAGTGCCGTGTGGCGCCGGTCGAACTGTAACATGTGCAATCATTGGTGCTGGCTGTCGTTGGGAGCATCTGCTGATCAGTTTTCGGTGCAGTGCGTAGGCTTCGTAGGTCGTTCGCGCTCACTGCCAAATATACTGGCGCTTATTGGAGCCCGATCGCTTTACCATGGCATGTTTGTAGAAAATCCAGTTCACGAGCTCTGACAAGCTGTGTTTTGTTGGAAACGCAGATGGAAGGTGAATGGAATCGAAAATCGTAAAAGCCGCTTTCCGAATAATAAGTCCTTCCGACAGGATGCGTACTGGCCACTGGGTTTGTTGACTGAGTGAAGACCGACACTTTGTGACCTTCTAAGGAGTGAGGCCGAGACCTGAGCTACCGTCAGGCATGAGGCAGTTGATCCCTCTCAGCAATCCTCAACACACACTTGTCCTGGTACCTCAACTCCCTGTTCCGACCTGAACGGTCGGACCACCGTCCATCACTGATCTGATCATCCCGATGAGTTCAGCTACTTTCAGTGCGGCTCTTATAAGGCCGTGGGAGCAGGCTCCCGAGGCCGAGGCTTCCGCGTGGTGGGACGACCGGGTTGCGAGGCCAGTGTTCTCTAATACTCTGGCCATTTTAGGTTAGATTAGGTAACTAGTTAGGTCATTCCCTCGTGACCGTCCCCGGCCTCTGCCGCCCCGCCTGCTCGGCCAACAGGCTCAGCGGCACAGGCGCACCACGGGCACGGTGGCTGTCCAAGCCAATAACGCGCCCCATGTAAAAACCGCGCTGATACCGATACTAATCATGATAAATAGCCTGGGACAGGGCCTTTGGCTGGATCCCAATAAGTTATAATTCCTTAATGGTTGTGATTACAGACGAGGAAGTTTCTTTTCAGAGTTCCCTTTACGTTCAAATATGGTAGCAACTCTAAGTGGTAAACCTGGCGCAGCAGTTTCATATGTTCTCTGTACAGATTATGTTCACTTTCTGCTGCCTCTGCATTTATAGCGCCAATGACATACAATCAGCAAATCAAAATAATTTAACATCGAATCAGCTGCAAAATTTTGGATAATAAAAACACGATTGGTAATAGCATTGCTGAATATAGAGGGTGAGATCGCGATATGCTGAATAAAGTAAATAATATGAATATGAGGTACAGATGCAGCTGCTGCGCGCCCTAACTCTTGAACAACGAGGTACAGCTGTGATTGTGGTGAATTGTAAATATTTTGGATTTATGCGCATGCTCATATTTTGGATTCATTTATGTGTACAAAATTCACATGCCTACTCATGCTCGCTCATGTGGACTTTGCCTGTATTCTGTTTGAGACATGGCATAGGTACTGAACTACTGATACACTTGAATTGATCATTTTTGATTTTAGTTTTTGCCTATTGGTTCACAGATCCTGCCTGCATGTTTCGAGCATGCATTGGCATAAGTTATTCTGCTTCAAATGGTACTGATCAAATCGCTAAATTTTGTGCTTTGCTCCTCAATGATAATGAAAAGGAGATTCTTCTTCTTCTTCTTTGTGGGTTAGGGCGCGCAGCCGTCAGGCCCTAGCGTCCAACTTCTTCGTTTCTTGCATTCAACTGTCCGATCTTCCACGATGTAGTGTCGGGAAAGGAGATTGGATAAATGGCTTCACCGACACTCAGAGTCAAATTAGAATTAGTGGCCTGTAAGCCAAATTGATTGGAATGCATTCCTCACATTTTTTGTATTGTTAGTGTCTGCATTCCCTGTTGACCCGCTGTTGACTTTCAGATGAGGTGAACCTCCATCAAGTACCTACACTGGTTAATGATTCTGAATAGGTTACCAAATGAGATAAAATAATTTTGTGTGACTGTGCCCCCTTGCATGGATCAAAATGGATATTGATTTAAACTTACCATTACAAGTTCCATGTCATGTAAAGTCAGCTCAACCTGAACCACAGTTCTTATTTTTATTTCATGAGCCAAAATATGAAGACTTCTTTCATCACTTTCTATCAAAAAATGGCCCATGTATTCTGTCATGTGGTGTAACAGATAAATGGGATGCTTGCAAGAACTGGGTTGATGCAAGAGGAGAACCTGATCTTCAGGATATCTGCAAATACTTTGGTAGGTTCTCAATAATTCTACAATCATTGCAATCATTGCATGCATCTTTAGTGCCAGATGGAAAATCATGACAATGGTAGCATATTTCTCACACAAGAAATTGTAATCATTTCAGGTGACATTGAAGTTCCAGTGGCCAACTGTTCAGAAAAGTACTTTGACTCGCAGCCAAAGACTCAGCAAACTCTGGATGAGTATGTCACCTACATGAGACAACCAAATCGCCAAGGATGTCTGTACCTAAAGGTAAATATGCCATATGTTTGGAAAACATGATGGAATATCAGTCTTTTGTAATAAGAAAAGCAATCTCTTATAGGAAGAAAGCTATAAAAATAACAACTTCAGTTAAAATTCAAACAACATTTTACTGTAGGTAAATGAAGTTCCTAGTAAAACGAAGTTCCTCACTTGCATTACATTGCACCTGCAATGTCATGACGCGTATTACACCTGTCATGTGGATGGTAAACAGATCAAAGCTCATCTGGTATTACTTCATCATTACTTACCTACCACCTTCGTCCCGTAAAACCACGATGACTCAAACCGCCCCGATCCTCCATCTCTCCCCACAGGACTGGCATCTGCAGCGTGAGCAGCGGCTCCGCCGGCCGGACGACCCTCCCTTCTACCGGACTCCGCGCCTGGTGGCCTCCGATTGGCTCAATGAGTTCTGGGAGGCCCGGCCGGAGAAGGCAGATGACTACCGATTCGTCTATGTCGGCGTCGCTGGAACATGGTGAGTGCGCTCTCGTGGTTTGGATGATTCGAATATTGGAAAATTGAGGCTGCCATAAGTAGTCAGTTTCTTATACATTGTTCTATATTACTGATCGTTTTAATTGGGGTCAAATAAGGTGCACATTTGGTATGTTGGTGACGTTTGCTGAAACATCTCTCGTCCGTCGGTAATGAACGAGAGAGACTCCTCGGTTGAGCAGGGCTCAAAACATACGGACGTCTTTCACGGAAGCTTGGAGACGGGTCACTGTGTCTGACCCTTGCTGTCTGTATGACCCCTACCCTCTCCCCCCGTAGGACCCCATTCCACGCCGATGTGTACCGCTCGTTCAGTTGGTCGGCCAACGTGTGCGGCGCCAAACGCTGGATCCTACTGCCACATGGTGAGGAGGAGAAACTACGCAGCCTCTCCGGACTGCCGTTTGATGTCGCTAGTGTGCTGGGCGCCGAGAGTGCAGACCAAGCTTTGGGGTCCAAGGAGCTCCGTGCCGGCATCAGGAGCAGCGACGGTGCAGTCGAAGCCGGTGAAGATGCTGTCCCCCTCCAGCCTCGGACCTCCGCCGACGGTGTGCGGTACTTTGACGTTCGTCAGGAGGCGGGAGAGGTGATGTTCGTCCCCTCCGGCTGGCACCACCAGGTGTGGAACCTCCGAGACACCATCTCCATCAACCACAACTGGTTCAACGCGTCCAACATTCATCTGGTCTGTGAACACCTAATGGCCTCGCTGGCGGACGTGAGAGCAGAGCTGGCCGATATCGCGGACAGCTCGGATGAGTTCCTATCGCAGTGTCAGACCCTGCTCCGAGCCACACATGGTATGGACCTAGCAGAGATGACTGAACTGCTGTGTTTTACCATCAGTCGGAGACTGGCGGCGCTGGCTGGCGGGGAGCCGGTGATGGGACTGGATGGGTACCGATACGGGCGGGGTCACCTGGTGTATGATGTGAAGTGTGCGAGCAGAGAGCTCAGGAGGCTGCTCGCGCGGGAGGAGTTCGGGAGGCTGGAGGAGCTGAGACGGTGGCGGACGGAAGCCGAGCGGCTACTGGAAGAACTAGAAGTGTTTGACTTGACGGTAGATGGCACGACGGATAATGACACAGTGTAGCATCGCGTTTGCTATGTGAGAGCGCTGTGAGAGCTGTTATCTGGGCTCTGTTTCACGGCCTGACGCTGCAGTGCGCTACGCCACGCTACTGTATTGGTGCGGCGTTTGAGACGAATCCGCCTCGGCACTCCAGCGTTGCGAGCGTCCGAGTTTGATAGTACACCGATACACTTAGCGCGCTGTAGCGTCGTGCCGTGAAACAGGGCCCTGGCAACTCCGGTGTCTTCAACGTAGACGAATGTCTTTAGCGTCGGTTGTCAAAGTACGGGTCTAACGAAGTGTGTATAGCTGCATCGTGCATGGTGAGGTTCCGCCAACGGATGGGTTTTGTGTGACGTCCATCAGCGATTGAGGACATAAGCGACTTGGTCATCGCACTGTGATAATGCTGTTTTTTTTTCAAGGCTGGTCGATGGTGTTATCGACAGTGACTCATATTTATGTAACAATGAGCTCGTAAATGTGTAGTTTACGCCGGCTTGGCTAGTTTGGCTGGCTAGTTTACGTGTTCTCGATTCATGGAGTAAGACGGTCTGGCTGTAGCTGCTTATACTAAGCGGGAAAACTTGTTCAATAGTCATCGTTACGCGCAGTTATATAAGAGCTGAATTCCTGGGGCTTGAAGGCCGTCTCCCCACCCCATACAGGACAGAAATGCAGGCTCACTGTCGGTTGATAACATCAGACTTTCTTCTGTCAGCTATCGGCCACCCCTTATATTCGCGCCATGATGCGCTAGTCATACGCGTTGTTGTTGCGAATCGGACAGGGATTGGCTGTACGTTTTAATCGGCTGTGTCGGTGCAAGCCGATATATTTAGGTTTATAGCGCTATCAACTCCCAGAGGCCTTGTGAACAAACATCGTCCAACAGTACACGAAGGAATATGTATTTTGTACAAAACCGTAATGTGATACAAATCTGAGAAAATAGCGCACGCGGCCCACAGTTCCTCATGGCACGTAACCAAACACGAAGGATTACGGCCGGCGGCGAATGACGCGTCTGCCGACGACGAATGACGGGTCCGTCGGTTCACTCGGGAGACTACCAACACAACCGGCGGCACGGGCGGCCGGCGGGCTGCCCTCCGTCTCGAGTGACCGAGGCGGCAGCAGCCGGCCGGCCGCGGGGACAGGGCACCGGAGACGCCATAACACCGCACTGACACGCGCGCGGAGCCCTCAGCGACTCCAAACTGAGGCGCCGACAGATCACTCCGCGTAAAACATTCTCACCCACTCAGCACAGACATCGCTAACCGTTTCACGGACGCCACAACACATCTCTGCAGATTCACAGCATCTTGCACAGGTTCATTGTCACAAAATCGCAGTCACATCCGTTCTGCAGCATCTGAGCATCATCACCTCCCACACACACACACCACAGACCTCTGTTCCCGCTCAACACAGTCCACTGTCAGTGCGCGGCAGTTCCGCGCAGCCACAGTCAGTTGCCGTAAGTACCCGCGCACTGGGTGTCTCTGTCACACTGCGCACTGCCAGACGTGGGGCGCCGGCCGCCCCCGTCCCAGCGAGGCACCGCGCCTGGCCGGCCGGCGCACCGCGCGAAAGGACAGACACTAGAAGAGGCCCTTTTTCTTCTTTTTCCCATCTACCGTCCTGAAAGAGAGGATGCGGGTGTGAGCGCGTGTGCGGGCCGTGGCGCCGTGGTTCCAAGCAAGGCGGGCGCTTAGCCGTGAGGTCAGGTGGTGCGCCTGAGTGTCCAAGTGACTGGCACCAAGTGCGCACAAAGCTTACTCTTTAAACGAAACCAAAAGATTTTCAAGTGTGCTATAAAGAAATACAGAAGCTCGGCAAAACGTCGCACATTCAACCATCAACCTAAACGCTCACTACTTAAAACTAAAAAGAGAATAGGCAAGACAGAAGCCGAAAGCGACTGGCCTCTGAAGCCCGTATGCCAAGATAGCAGCACAGAAGAAACAGAAAAAAGATCCAAAGACCCTGGGCTGGACGGACAGAAAGCAATGGCAGACCCTGCGACCAAAGCTACATTGAGACGGACATACGGACACGGGTTAGTCGGAGGCCGCTGGGCCGGTTAGGTTGATCAGGAACGCTGTAAATCCGTCTCTAAATGGACGGGACGATACGGGGAACCGACCAAAAAACGACATTGACCACACTCAGACACTTTCTGGAATGAATTTACGGACAATGGTACATGCTGTTTTTATTGCGGAGCAATTAATCTATTTTGTTATCGCGCTCATACCAGTGCTTCAGAGCGCGAGTACACATCGCTCAAAGGTAAACCCATTGAGAGGGTTGACGACACGAAAATGCATCAAGATGAATGAACCCAAACGTTTCCGACTTGGATCTCGCATCTGATTATTCATTTAGCGTGTCGTGAAAAATGGTTAGACGGCATTTATGCCCTCCTTGTTACGTGCAACAAGCCGCTAGGAAAGCTACCTTTGGCGGATAAGCCAGCTATGGGTCCCGTTTCTTCCAGACTACTTCTCACTCTCGGACGCTAAACTCTATTCCGCCCACTATGTGAAATGTGAGTCCCCAGCTCTCCGCTACGACCTAACATACAAGCCATGACGCCGAGGCGCGCTGCTGTCGTATTAGTGAGCGCTCGACGCGCTATAAGACAAGCCCGCTGGCCTGCCGCTGAGACAGGACTGTTAGGTTAGCAACGGAGCAGTGCGTATACCAACCGCCGTGGGCCGGGCTGTCTCAGAGGACCCCGGACAGCTTAGACACGGACACTTTCCACCGGGAGCGGCCACCGCTGTAAAGACCCGCACCAGTCAGCAGTCAGCAGTCAGCGATCAGCACCCTCCACCGCCACCACCGTCAGATCAGCAGGTCAGCCGGCCGGCGCACCACACGGAGTCAGAGACGGCGCAGTTTCACACACTGGGACCGAGCGAGTACAGCGAGGGTAAGACCAGGGCCAGGGACGGGCGACGTGAAGCAGCGTTAGCTCAGCTAGTCGCAAGTCGCAGCAGTTTTGTTCAGTCGCCGGGCGCCCGTTCACTGCTGGCGGCATCGCTCCTCGGCCTGCGCACCGCGCGCCCTGCCCCGCCCGACGACAGGCCGAGGGCCCGTCGGCGCCGACAGGGTGCGATGGAGCACCACCTGAGCGGCGGCAGCGGCGGGCGCGGCGGCGGGCCACCTGGCCAGCGTCCAGCCGGCGGCCGGCCGCAGCCTGCCGGCCGGCGGGTTAGTGAGGGCGGCCAGCGGAGCCACACGTACAGCCCGACACCGGGCGCCGAGCGCGGACAGACAGACGGACAGACAGACAGAGCGCAGCGGCAGCGGGAGAGCCGGAGAGAGAGAGGGGGGGGGGGGGAGGTCAGCGCGTCACTTACACAGACCGGAGGTCAGCGCTAGAAGCGCGCCTTAAACTGCCTGCTCAGCGTCAGCAAACTCGAGTGTTTGGTCAGCGTTCTGCAAACACCGTGCCGTGTTAGGGCGGCCGCGCTCGGCCAATGGCGGCACCGCAGCTGCCGGCGGCGACCAATCACAGCGCGACAATTGCCCTTCAGAGCTGGCCAGCCAATCAGAGGCGGCACTCGCTCGGAAAGAACCAATAGACGGGCGGGGATTGAGTCGCCGCCGACAGCTGGCCAATGGGAGACGCCCCTGTCAGGCGGGGACCAGTGACACTCGATGACGTTAGTACAGCCCGGGGGCGGGGGGCGGGGGAGAGACCCGACCGACCCAGAAGCGGAGAGACAGGCGACTCAAGAGATTCACACATCCAAGCGGCAGGTTACAACAACCAGCGTTCACAACAAAACAAAGCCGTATCGCATTTCATGTGATCATCTTTGAGACAAAAGTGCAAAAATAAATTGAAACAAAACAATTAACAGGCAACGGCGAACTGAAAACATAACGGTGCAAAACAAATAATGTCCAGCTGAACAGCCTCAACATCCATGCATTTACATACATTGTCCTGGTACCTCAGGTCCCAAACCTAATGTG
The DNA here is from genome assembly GCF_019059575.1 of Amphibalanus amphitrite. NCBI lineage: Eukaryota > Metazoa > Arthropoda > Thecostraca > Balanomorpha > Balanidae > Amphibalanus > Amphibalanus amphitrite. The sequence continues at coordinate 24,113 of NW_024881828.1, forward strand.
CTTTGTGCAGCAATGTTGGAAGCTCTGTGTCCCTTATTCCATTCAAAATAGTATCCCTCCGTATTGGGCATCACTACAATGAATCCGTGTGAAATATGAGCCTTTAAAGTTACAGGAAAATACTAGGAAGTTGACCCATTTAACTACCCCTATCTGATAGTGCATACCTTACACTTTACAGCCCAGTCCCCAAAAGCTTTCAGCAATAGCCCATGTTGTACCACCATTACTGATCCTTCATGCTACATTTACATAAGCCTCGTGACAAAACAACAAACAATATCATGAGCACCGCAAAGACGTGTCGTACTGGCTGTATTTCTTTTTGTGTGCAAAAAATAAATAAATAAAGGTAAACTCCCGCACTACCAATGTAATTGAGAGCTTTTGACGTTTTAATATCTCCCGTAATCGTTATCCTGGACCTGAACCACAATATTGCCCCTAGCCGCCTTTGCACTATCTGCTTCCAAATGCGACTCTTACCCCAAACTTATCCAGTGTATTCTGAGAGTGGATCATAACCCCCATGTGAATGTATGGCACTGCCGTGTTCATGTCCCGTTATCACAACCCTGCCAATGTCCCACACAAACCCATACGTCACCACCCTTCCTCCCACCCAGCCACCCCAACTCACTCCTTGCTGTGGGACTCGAGCTCCCGCCGGCGAAGCTCGGCCACAGTAACGCCGTTCAGTCGTTCCCAGTCGTCCCGTTCCCGGCGGAACGCGGCGCGGCGCTCCTCCAGTTCCCGGCGCTGCTCCTCCAGCGGCGCCAGCATCTGCTCCTCGCGCCGCTGCAGCTGTAGGTGCCGAGCGGAGAGACACGGTCAGAAACAGCGGGGGGGGGGGGAGTGGGATGGGAAACGCCACAGTCACAGTGGGGGCAGGATGTCATATTTGGTCTACCAAAGTAACACCGAAAACTTTCAGCACACGAATATTGAACATTTAACTAGGCAAAAGCTCACCAACCAAGATAACAGGCAAAAGCTCACCAACCAAGTTAAACTATCGTGATTGTTCTACACATGACAACGGAAACACATACAACTAGACTAGCCATAAGCACAATTTCCCACCGTCAAGTTCTGCCGTGTGCCCGATTCCCAGCCTCACACTTACATCCTCCTCGGACTCTTTGAGCTTGTTGCGCTTCTCCTTGACCTTCATCTCGAACACCTGTTCCATTTCGGCCTCCATCTTCTTCATCTTGAGCTCGTGGTCCCTCTTCTCCTCCTCCATCTGGGCCAGAGGGTTCCTGGGGAAGGGAAGGTCGAGGTTAGGGCGAGGAAGATAGACGACAGCGGTGGGTTGGTAAATAGCAAGGGGTATACCAGGGCATAGGTCAGATAGGAGCGGCGATAGAACATGGAGAGGTCAGAAGACATGGTGATCAATTTAATGGGAATATGTTGCTGGCTGACGCTGTAATTACCGGTGACAGTCTGCCGGTCGACGGTGGACCGGTTACGTCTGTGTTACTTGGTGCACGGATGTAAGAGTATGGAGAACCTGGTAAAGGCTTATGACAAAAAAATCGTCCGCATGCATGAGTTTCTCACAGCTTGTTCTAACTGACATTTAAAAACTGGATAAACATTAAACATGCTTTGGAAAGACGAAACGTCAGACTAATTATTATTCTAATGGGGAACTTCTCCGGTCATGGATTTTATAACAGAGATAAGTCAAACGCACGAAGAGGGGATAATCACACATGCAGGTTCCGCGTCTCTGAGATGCTCGCTTCAATTACTAGGCACTTCATCTATGATAGGAACACCTTCGTTGTATTCAAGTTCATTCGTACATTTGTATTTACATAAATGGGTACAACCGTGCGCTGGAAATCACCAAAAACCTGGAACACCAGTAGACTAAGCACACTACACAGCACAACTAACACGCTCACACTCACACATGCACGTCACAAACGTACCAAAATAGAAATCCGAATGAAAAGTAATACTCTCAGCAGAGCTTCAATCATAACTCTTCCGAATAAGCCAACATAAAAACATCTGTCTTTCTGCAGCCCCGCCGAAGCAACACAAAGTCGTGCGATCTTCAATCTTGTCATTCAGTAGAATTATAAAGGGCTATCATAACCGACAGGGAACGTTAACGTAGCTCTGAAAATGCGCGTAAACCACTCACCAGATGGTCATAAAAGTGTTCATGATCCTTTGCGGGCAGAGACTGGACAAACACGGGTGTGTCATTGATAACGGCGACACAGGGAGACGCCAGTGGTCACAGTTTAGATAAATAAACTGTCTGTCTGACTCAGACGGTGGCAGAGTGGAACTAAATGGGGAGGCACTCCCATCAATCAGAACTACGGTGAACAACTATAAACTTCTTATGAGAAATGGATAGTTGTGCATTACCAAGGCATTATCGAGACAAGTTCTAGTTCTTGTTTTCGTCAAATTGACACCAGCAGCATGGGTGGAGCTTTTCCAGGAAAGTTGGTGGGGCAATAAGTTGTCAAACCTACAATGCCCGATTGTTAAGTTAGATAAAATACAACGATGAATCAATGCTTTTCATTACAGAGATAATATTTTGCATTACACAGACTTTGCAAAGCTCCTCAATGCGAAAAAACAATGTTTTGCTAAGCAGTAAAGCCCTGCAAATCGGCTTAAAGGGACTATCCCACCTTTAACATGGGGTTTGAGTTGAGATAGCCAAGTTTGCGGCGAGGTTCAGAAACCACTATCTATCTAGGTTGCAACCCCCGCGGCCTCTTGGTGTTGAAGAAATTCGTTCCCTTCATTTGAAAATGGGCCTTGTACAAGGCCCTATCTTCAACATGGAGCGACCGTTAGTGTGACGTCACCTCGTTTAGTCATTCTGATTTAAATGGGTTTGTTCGTTGAAAAATCGCTTAAAACCTGGTCTGAACTTTGTTGTGGTGCCTACAGAGTAAAAAGAATCAGCTTTATAACAGTAATGTGGCCTGGGAAAGGAGGTAATTTTGGGCTGTGACGTCACATATTTGAAAGTTTGTGTTTGGAATATGGGAAGCCTAAGATGTTTAATGAAAAATAAATGCCAGAACCGTGTTCCTGGTCATCCAATCTATAAAGTCGGGCACAATTTAACTGGTTTTAACAACATTTTAGAAGGTGGGATAGTCCCTTTAAGTTGGTGGGGCAGCCGCCCCACCAAGTGAATAGGAAGCTCTGCCCCTGACCAGCAGGCTAGAGCGTTCTCAGCTAGAGAACGCTATTTTCCGATCATTTTCGCCATATGACATGAGCGTATCTCCGAAATTGAGTGTTTGGCTGTCAAGTTATTGCCGGGTGAGAAAAGATCTCGTACTGGAAATAATTATGCTGCATTTTCCTGTCTTGTTTACCGCAAAAAGCGTAAGAAGCATATCTTTTCTTGTCAGCAAACAACTCACACGCCTTTTTTTTTTTACACATTTTTCAAGTTACAGCCACACACTCTTTTAACAAAACCCCTCTCCTACACATACACACTTCACACACACCCAATAACACTACAAACCCCAGCACAGCACACTACCCAAAACCCATCCACTCACTTGTTGACGATTTTGGCCGGTTTGCCGTCCGTGCCGACCCCGGCCAGTTTACGGCACCGGTAGTTCTCATAGTGAACAGAGCTGGTAACGTCCCGAAGGTCCATCATGTGTGTTCGGATCTGTGGGTCAACGCGACAAATCTCAGCATTGGAAGTGGCAGTTACGCGAAGGCAGTGTTTCATTTTTCAGACTTTTTGGTGGCAAATCACACCTAATGGGGAAACTATTTTCATCCCTGAAATATGAATGACCGACTTTACTTCATCTCTGAAAAGAGTTTCATGTATTCCCAACAGCCAGTTCACTTGTCACTTGACAGAACTGATGCACCCACATCCTTTTGTTCCACACCCTGTCAAGATCCTGACATGAAATCCTGGTTTATCAGTTAGCATAAAAATTGGCATTACACCGTTTTGCAAAAATACTGCAGTTATTTACTGTCTTTTTTCTCATCCTAGGATTTTTTTTTATTCATCGGCACACACAACCAATATCCAATTTTAGAACACTGCGCGAAGGCCACTGGTAGCTGAGGCACGGAGTAGGCTCAGGATAATAAATGGCCACTAAATGTGTCAAAGAGTCCTGCAATGTTGAGCAATGGCTCGTACCGAGAGTCATTGATGGCAGGTCGGTCTGATGTCACACGATGTCGTGAAACGAAATATGAACAGCTTATAGGATTATTTACTAGCGGGATGAAGGCTTTACGATGTAAACCACATACCTAGCTGAGGCTAGCTGCATCGGTCACACCTCAAAGTTAGACGGGACAAGACCGAGTGGACCTGATCTATGTCTGAAGTTGTTGAGCTTAATAACGTTAAGGTTATTTGAATACCGTTTTAACTTAAAACTTTGAGCAATCACAAAAAAAGCTCCATCAATAGCTCGTTGCAGCATGCTTCAAATCCTCTTGTTTGACTTGATATAGTGTTATATTGTGTACTTTGACAACTGTTGCAGCATCCGACCTGTTATAATGAAGCCGCTCACACACTCACCAGCATGTTCCGGAGCGGGATGAAGTCCGAGTGTTCCATGCTCTCGATCTGAACCACGCCCCACGGGTAGCGGCGGCCGCGCACCTTCTTCCCGTCCACCTGGCGACAAAAAGACAAACTATAGCCTCACCAACCACTCACCAGACAGCAGCACTGACACCCGACGAGGCCCTGCTTTAGCAAGGGTTGCTCGTTACCGGACATGGTAGGTCCACCACATCACTAACGTACACCACTGCTTACACAGTCAAGGAGGCGGGTCATAACGCTGAAAGCCAACACCGCTTCTCGAGTGGCTGGGATACAAACGGCGCGGGACGCCAAGCTGTCAAAACACGACCCACAGGGTATGACCGGACGCGGTACTGTCCGCCCAGCGGCCCCAAACGACAAACAATCAGCGGTGGTGGTGTGGGCAAGGGTTCACAGATGCCGGCGCTGACCAGCAGAATGTCGGCCGTATCAACATTTAACGTACCCTCTCAGCTATGTAACACACACCCTTTGAAGAGGCCCTAAAAACTAGCACAGTACATTCCTGACTGGTCGGATTAGGGTCCTCGATGGCACATGCCACACTTTTGACCACAGGAATGCACAATGACATCACGTCTCTTTCTTTCAACATCAACTACGCCCGGCCTGCAACATTTTTCTTCCTCACCACCCATAAACTGGGTTGTGCACTGCACTGCACACAGCCCATGACGCCAAGACGCAAAGCCCCTCCTTTTTATCCACTCACTTCCTAGAACACCACCGCAGTCCATTCACCACTATATCTCACCTCGACTACTGTGTTGGCGCCGACCACTGCGAACGGAACCCGCTCCCTGAGCGCTTTGTGTGCCTTGGCCTCCTCCTCGTCGTCACAGTCAGGAAACTCGTAAATGCGGATCTTGTGCTGGGCGATCTCGTTCAGAATCTGTGGCGCATTAGAATTTGAGTGATAATTGAGGTAAAAATGAGCTTGGAGAGCATGCATGAAAATATGAGAGATCGTGCATTGTTATAGCTGTGCTGTATTTTTTCAGTTTGTGAATGATGACTGGCTGAGAAAAAAGTTAGGATATTATGTCAACGTACAGCAGGTAATATTCAATCTGCAAGATAGTTTTGACCACTTTCTAGCCTAGTTCACAGACAAGACCAGATATCACCACTCGTAATCATAAACAAGCTCACACAAGCTCACAAGAAAGCTAAGGACGTCAAAAAAAAAACAATTATCATTGGCCACAAGGGTCACAGCCACCAGCACCACTGACCTGCCGTTTGAACCTGGTGATCTCTTCTGGTGTCATAGTATCCGCCTTCGCAATGACGGGCACAATGTTGACCTTATCGTGGAGCCGCTTCATGAACTCGACATCGAGCGGTTTGAGGCCGTGTCCGGAGGGAGCGATGCAGTAGATACAGCAGTGGACGCGCGAATCGACCACCTCGGAGCGGTGGACACGGCTCTCGGCGTTCAGGTACTCCTCGTACCGGGACTCTATGAATTCGATCACCGGCTGCCAGCTGACGGCGAGAGGGGAGGGTCAGGTCAGGTCAGGTCAGGTCAGGTCAGGTCAGGTCCGGTCAGGTCAGGTCAGGTCAAGTAGGGCCAGGTAGGGTAAAAGTGGTGGAGGGTAGGTCAGCGCTGGACAAAAAAGGCCGTACAAGAAATAAGACAGGACGGGTCAGTGTTTATCACGAAAGATCGAGTTATATCAGACAAATCTGAACAAGGCCGATAGGGAAAGCTAGAGAAGACGTAACTACTCAAGAAACGAGTCCAAAGACTTATGTGACTGAGGCGTGAACCTTTTTAAATCGGAGCAAAAGGGACACCTAAAGACAGATATAAACGACAATTACTGGAAAATCCACACATTTCAAAATTTGTAATTGCGGAAGGTATTAAGATAATCTTGTCTTGAAAAGTCGAGACCGGATCCTTGCACTAAATGGATGCGAAATGCGTCTCAGTGTTGCAACTGACTTTATCGGTCTTATCCCATGACACAACGCTCGTGTGGTACGAATCAGGAACAGGAATTCCTCGTTATTGCACCTGACACCTGGCGAATTAAGAATATACGCAACTCCTCGTGTCTCGCGTGCCGTTGCACATAAGGTGTCACCCGGGCGACCACCCGTCTTGCGTGCTTCCCCGCCGCATTTTGTGTCGTGTAACATTAGCAAACTGAGTCCGTCTCAATGACATTAACCGGCCCTAATTGGATTGTTTTGGCGACTTGAGCGCCTCTGTCGCAACAGAACACGCATTCTGAAACAGATCACGTCAGTCACAGTTGAATTGATGCCGCCGAAACTCACCAATTGCTGTTGTCCACTGCGTCTCCGAAGCCGGGCGTATCGACCACTGTGAGACTCAAGTTGACGCCATTCTCCTTCATGTGAACAACTGTTTTATCCACCTGGCGACAAAAATCAGAAGAGTAAGATGGATTACCAACCAACAGATAGCATATCGATCATTCAACACCGGCAAAGTCATTGGAAGATGACAAATCACTCACTCTGACTGATGCATAATAGCCCCTAAAAACCTCAATCAATCTGCGCAGACGTTCCTCTCAGTTTTATGCCTCCATCCCATCCAGCACAGATGGGTCTCACTCCATCCCCGTCTCTTTGCCAGCTCGAGCGACCTGCCCTCCCGACACAAACACATGGTGCAACGCAGCGGCCGGCCGCGAACCTGGCAAGAAGCCACGCGCGGAGAGAAAAACAGCCCGGCTATTTTGCAACCCGCGCCGGTGCCGGTGCCCGGGCAGGACAAAGGCAGACGAGGAGGGTCACCTCTCTCGATGGTCCGACTGCGTTCTTTACGCGCCGTAAAACACCAGATAACAATGCGGACAAAGGTAACGAGGCGACAGTCATGCCCTGCCTCTCCGGCGGGCGCCAGGCGTGGGTGGTTCGGTGAGCGTCCTAACGGTCCCAGACTTACCGCCACGGTTTTCTTGATCCTGTGCGACGGGCCGGGGTACTCGTTGTTGTAGATGTCTGACATGAACATGGAGTTGACTAGAGTCGATTTGCCGAGACCAGACTCGCCTGGAACAAAGGGAGAATGACGTCAGATATCAGACGCTCGCCCAGCAGGAGCAGACGTCAGTTATACGTCAGCTATCCATACACACTACACATCAGCATACATCACCCAACAGGCGCTCAGCATTCGAAGCGTGTCAGCATAACCAGCATAGGATATATCAGCACTGTCAGCAATCAGCCGGACAGAAAATACTAAACATCATTCTTCATCCACAGACACAATCCCTGTTGAACTGGGAGGGGCTCAGACAGGGGCGGCGGGCCCTCAGTGTTGGCGACGCCAGCAGAACCAAAGCAGCCGCTCCGCCTGGATATAGCTCAAAGGAGCGGTTCACTGTTTTACTGCCCGTCAGGGAATGTGACCCCTATAAAGACCTCCATCTCCGGCGCTGTCCACATTACAGCCAGGCTGGCGGGGAGGGGAGGGGAGCCAGTAAAACGACCCGGTATTTTAGAACCGCATGAAACCCGACGACTGCTGCGCTGCATTCCTGACTGACTATCAGCCACGCCTTGGGCAGCAGCACGCCTCTGCCATGACGAATGAATTTCAGTGGAACGAATAAAATCCCGACACTTCAGGTGTTATGAAACATGGATTCGCGTTATTCAAAGCCAGCTCCACCTGCCATCTTCATTCGCGCGGCGGCGCTGAAGGGCCGTGTCTAATCCATACTGTACGACGCCAAAGCCAGGCCGGACAGTCACGCATCACGTGCCGACACGTGCAAGACCACGTGACACCCCACCCTACCACGGCAGGGCACGTGCCGCTATAACCTAACACGTGGGACCACATCCAGCGCTCCCCACACCGCGAGCCCCACCACAGCCAATCCGCTCCTCTAAAACCCTCTCCTCCTCTGTCAGCCTCCTGCGCCCGAGCCCCATTCAGCGGGTGACCCTGAGAAGCGGCAGCGGCCGTGGTTTCCCAGATCCTAACCGGCCGAACGACAGGGAGAGTGGTCGGACGACAGCGCGACCCCCAGTGACGGCGGCTGTAATCTGACGGTCATGATCCTGACGGCGAGTGGAATCTACGGCCGGTCTGACAGGCTGTGGTCGAACTGGGTTCGGGCGGCCGTCAGACTGGAACGGCAGCGATGGCCGGCCTTTCCACAATTCAGCCTGGGACATCCAGTCCATAAGTTCACCCAGTCTATAAGAAAGACTACGAGTGGGACCGAAACACAGGTCAAACAGCCTGCATTCTGAACAGAAGCTAGCGGCTCTTTTGGCAACCAGAGGCGAGCGCCACTAATAGCAGCATGCGAATGTTGAAATCACAACCACGCCACAGACTCCCAGCTCCCTACTACACCCACCCCTTAGGCAGCCTATGAGGAGCCATGCAGTCGCTAATCAAGCAGTAAAAGAAGACAACACTTCCCCATGGAGCCGCCGGCTAGACAAGGCCCTGGCTGGCCCGAGGTGTAGAATGCAGAGAGCGGTAGTGGGATTGTGCCTGTGGCAGCGCGCAACGCTGTGGGAAGCGGTAGTGGGGAGGTGGTTGTTGCGGAATGAGGAAGAGAGCTAGGGGCGGTAGGAAGAGGGACGGTACTGGTGACGGGTACAGCAGAGAACCGGTAGACGAGTAGAACGATGGAACGGTTGTGATCTGCGGTAAAAGGCCAGCTGGCGGTCGCGGCATCACGCCATTCGCAACCCCCAAAACCGCCGACAGCAACATTCACCCGAGGAAGCACCACAAACCACTTTCGATTTCGCCCGCGCTTTGACCACAATTCGCCCAAGGCCTACAATGTTTGTAGATACGCAAAGCAGGGACCCCCGAAACTCGAAAGTTTTGAAAGTGGCAGCGGCAGGGAATCAGTGAGATTTACTCCAATATGGCACCGCACTTGAGCTATGTTACACCGTTCCATCGTCAATATCAAGATCGCACGACGCGTTAACGATACGGAGTACACAGGACACCGCGCTAAACATACATCCAAAAACCAACAGCGGCCGTCCACATGCGGCGCCGTCGTCTCTCGCTCCTCGCAGGACCGTCCTAGCCTCGCCGCACTGGGTCGAATCAACATACAAACGGGCGAAACACCAACACACGGCGGCCGGCACAGAGGCTGTGTGCCGCCGGATCCAAACACGAGACACGGCGGGCGCGACGGACGGAATCCAGATAACGTTTCAGCATACCGGCCGGACTAGGATGGAATACGGTACACGTCATCAACTGGCCAGCTTAGGTAAATAATGAGGACCCGTAATGTTTATCCAATTACGATTGAAAAGGTAACAATTAGCGTCTCAACCAGTGTTTTTCTTATGCGTGGTTCACACCGGATCCGTAATGACGCCGTAACCGTTACGGCCGTAATGAGCAAGACATTTCTCAAGATTCCCCAAGCATTGCGACTTTTCTAGACGAAGTTGAAATTTGGCAACCAGCCGCCGTAAACTGGCAGCGTCCACCGTACTCGTTACGGAACGTAACAGAAGTTGGGAAAATTGAACTTTTCGGCCCGACCGGCCGCCGTAATGACTTTTGTTGACATGTATCTCCAAAACGGTTTGACTGTTTGATGAGCGGTCTTCTTTGGAGAGGGGATATATCTTTTCTTCATGGAACTGTGCTATCCATAAAAGTCATGAGTGCCTGTTACAGCACGTGCCACGTGCGACGTGAGAGGTTCCAGAAGAGCTCGTCATTTCATAACTCGGGAACGGCTGAAGCGATACAGCTCAAAATTTGTTTGTTGTTTTGGCTAGGTGCACACTACACATCCGGTGACCTTTGAACGGTTTTGAATTTCTTCAGCGCGTGCGCACGTGCACACCCCTTTTTGATATCTCGGGATCTGCTGGGGCGATAGCGCTCATATTTTGTATGCTAGAGGACACCATGTAAATATGAATATTGCACAGGTTGGCAAAGACCTGTGCATGCACGTGCGCACGTGCGTACCCCTTTTTAGTATGTGGGGATCGGATGGTCCGATAGCGCTCATATTAAGTATGGTGAAAAACACTATGTTTTTAAGCATATTGCACGGGCTGGCAAAGACATTGATTTGCACGTGCGCACGTGCGTACCCCTTTTTCATATCTGTGGATCGGCTGGGCCGATAGCGCTCATATTTTGTATGCTGAATAACACCATGTTTATAAGCAGATTGCACGGGTTGGCAAAGACATTGATTTGCACGTGCGCACGTGCGTACCCCTTCTCCATATCTCGGGATCCGCTGGACCGATAACGCTCATATTAAGCATGCCGAATGACACCATGCTGACCTGCAGCTTGTACTGGTCAGCGAGGGTATAGGCTAGCACGTGCGCACGTGCGCACCCTTTTTCCATAACCGCAGATCAGCTGGGCCGATAGAGCTTATATTAAGTATGCTGAATAACACCATGCATATTAGAAGACTCCACAGGTCAGCGAGCGTATTGGTCTGCACACGTGCGCGTGCTTACCCTTTTTAATGGCATGTTCCGATTGCTTGGGATTGCATCTTTGGTAGATTAAGCCAAGGTATCGCATCGCCGAGCGATTGTGAAGCTTCCAAATGTTGACGAGGGCAGCGGTCTGCTCGTGCGCACGTGCAGACCCTTTGGCCTTTTACCTTAGCTCGAATCAACCTGCCAATAATTATTATTTCTTGTGAGCATGCCCTCAGCGTGTAACGTTCACGGCTTATTTTGTATCTTGTTTGTGGAGTTCTGAGTTCTGAGTTTCATGGAGTTCTGAGTAAACATCACCGGCCATATTGCCTCTGCTTCTTGCTAAATTTGATACTTGGACTTGTAGATATTGGCAGACGTTTGAATCCACGTTGACTCTTGGCAAGCCAATCGAGCAAATGGTATACAATCCAGATTCTGGCGTCCGTTGGTATTCCCATCATCCACGAATAGCAAAGAATGTAAGAAATAAACTTCAGCGTTGACGGGCATAGACATGCCCTCTTGTAATGCAAGAAATAATGCAAGAATCTCCGTCCAGTGTTCTGCCCATCGGCGTTTAATTAACAATGCTATGACTCGATACAATTGCAGACCGCTATGTCAGAGCAAAATTAACAAATTAAAAGGAAGAGAGTAAAACAAGTCTACATTCTGGCGCTCCAATATTAAAAACAGCTCTTGGCTTTAGTCCATTTTCCGCTTGCCTATAAACAAAATAGAGTTTTGGCGCACTTGCTTCGAACGGTGACGCTCAGCGATGGCAATTCCCGGTGCACACCGAATCCGTAACCATTACGGCGTTACGGCGTCAAAAAATCGAACTACGCATGCGCGTTGCATTGTGCCCTCCACTTTCGAGATATTTTTTAATCGCCACCGTATTCATTACGGAACGTAACGGTCATTACGGATCCGGTGTGAACCACGCATTAGTCATGCAAGACGGTCGTAATCGTCGTAATCAATTTACAAACACGCAACCATTGAGAATGAGAGTGGCCTAAAACCTAAGTGCCTCGACTCGAAAACTCGTTCTCACTACCACAGCTCCCAAAATAGCATTTATCTGTACATCTCGCGCATCACTAATGCACCCAACGGCGCACCCATCCCGACTGGGCCCATCAGTGCAGCAAATGTATCAGAGCGCAATCTTCTGCCAGACCAGTGGGCTCGTTAATCATGGACGGTGAGATCATCACGGTTTGGGGCGCAGGGTACGCCCAGGGTTCTGCACCGCGAGGCACCTGCACCGGTACGGCGCGAGTCTGGTCTTCTTCATGACCCGTCCGGTGAGGAGCCTCTAACGAGCTTCCTAAGATCATTCTGGTCTCCCTCAGCGAGCCCCCAAATCCACCGTCCCCTGTGACGATTCCCCTGCGCTGGTCCGTTTTTTCCGGACAAGACCAGCCCGCTCGGTATCTGGGCTCGTTAGCCCGATGATGTCACCGTGTCACTGCGCTGCTAACCGTGCATCCGTGTCGGGCGGGGACGGGCAGCGACACACGCTGCACACTGCGCATGGTGATGTCACTACACACAACAGTGAAACTGCATGGAGCACGGCGTGTTATCCTCATAAGAAGATGGATGAAAATGTAAGAAAAACTGAAAGCGGGAGGCAAAGGAAACATCAGACTTTGGCGCAGATAATTAGCCGACATTCAAAATAGACATGTTACGGAATCTTACGGAATCTTACATCTAGCATAAAGGGAACTGAGCTCAACACACAAAATAGCAAAACATCTGGAGACCCCACACGACACTAGATAAAGAGCGAGCAGTGAGTGATCGCGGGCATCAGCCACCTCCATCCAATTAGAAACCCAAAACCTCGGCGGACGAAACCGGCACAATCAGCGAGCAATCTACACGCCGCAATGCGCTGCCTGCACTACATACCAGCAACCAAACACCATGCAAGCAGCCGCGCACCCCTTCCCCTCCCCTATCGGGCGCCTCCGGCGATAAAAGCCCCCCGAGGCGCCAGTGGCACGTCGATGACGCCAGGCGCCGTCGCCGACGACCGGCATGCCGACGGCAGAGCGATTAGCGAGCCGGGCGGTCCGACTGATATCAGAAACCGATGCCGACAGCCGCCTCTTGCACGGCACACCGAAAGCACGGACGGAGACCGGCCACCGCGGAGAGAGGAGTTATCGGGAAGAGAGGCGGGTGGGGGAGTGGTTAGAGCGAATCGTGGCTGCTTCAAACGAGGCGTGGGATGTTGATGTTGCACGCACTGCACGGAGGGGAGATTGAGAGGAGGGGAGGGAGAGGAGTGAGAGTGGGGAGAGATGAAAGGTCAGCAGGTCGTCAGGAGCTGAGCCGCAGAGTCCATCACGTGCCTGGTCCGACACCGACACCGTGCCCCGACGTAAGGTCTCTGTGTTTGTTTTCTTTGGACAGTGGCGTCGCATATCCATCTGAAGCGAGGCGACATGATATCGCCATGTGCATAATGTGGCGTCTGCCAATGGCATTCCACTACTCCAAAGTGACAGCTGAGGCCTGAGCAAGCTCAATTTCACGAGAAGGGGTTTAACATGACCAACAGTTATTGCATTTCTCGTGTCTAGCTTTGAAACTTAACGACCCACGTTCTTGCAAATTGCTCGTCGTAACTTTGTCGTGGATTGCAGGATGCAGAATCCGGGATCAATTTAAGCAAGAAACAAACCTACAAAGTCGGATATGTTACATCCGTAGCGAGCACAAGGAAACCAAGACAAATCTAGCGACGCAGACCGCGCTGAGACGAAACCAGGCACGGCATAAACTCCTTGAGACTGATCAAAGAACCCGCCTAGGACGGACATCGAGCGATGGAAGCACTACAACACGAACCGCGGCGAATGCGGGGACTGAAAAAAGCAGAAGACAGATAAAAGGTCGCGCGGCAGACGGCGGACAGAGTGAGGGAGCAGCGACACGGGACGGGTAGATTGACGGAGAACCGACACGAGGCGGGCTGACGACCTTTGTCGACGCGCATCGGTCAGGGCAGAACTAGCATACCGACTTTAATCTGCACTCGACGAACGGACACTGCACCTTTACATGAGGGTTTTGTATTTATATTCACTTAGCGAATTCGTGAAGGAAAAGATACTGAATGAGCCTTACCCATCGGGTTGCGGCCTTACCCATCGGGTTGCACTAATTGCATGATTCCTTCATGTTAACTCCAGGATCAATTAACATTCGTTGATACCCCACACAGAAGAAAGCTTTCATGCCACTCCACCGTCAGATACACGTTCCTAGAGCACCAACTAAAGCGTCTCTGTCTTCTGCATCAACAACATGGCAGCATCCTATATCGCTGAGCTATGCAGTCATCTGTATTGCATCAGGCGATAAGGGCGAACTTCACTTCTGATATTGAACTGAAGGCTAGGAGCACTGGATTCTCCAAAGGGTCAGACCATCGAAACGACTCCAAGAACGGTCAAACAGCATGTATGGAGATCGGAGAAACAAAAACATTAGTCGGAGGCAAGTCTGACAGCCAACAGAGCCTGGTTCAACAAGTAAATACAAGTGAAGAGTACCTACCTAAACCAGGCAATCTAAACATGCAGCATGAAGTCCGGGATTTAGAGCAAACATCACTTCAAGGCAATCAAACGGAATTCACCGAAGTGCCATGATCAATTTGAATGCATGCTTGGCTCGACGCAACCACGGCATTGGCAGTTAAACAAGAGAGAACACCAGTGCCCATCAAGCGCCCATCTGATCCACAGCAGGCCTTCAGGACAGACTCAGGAACACAGCAGAAACAACAGATGAAACCAGATGACGCGTCCGGTTCCGACACCTGCCTCTTTGCGCCGCTCGCACTCAGACAGAGCGCCGCCTGTCGCCAACACAATGTCTGTTCGATTCAGCATCTGTCGCCGACACGCTCTCAAATGCACCATCTGCGCCGGGATATTCGCCGGAAGGTAGCCAATGAGAAGCATGTGTCTGGTAGTTCAAAGGCGGTTCTGAGCTCTCAGACGGTGCAGAAGGTGATTTCATTTTCTATCAGTCTGGCGATCTCCCGTACGTCCTCGCAATCCCCCGGCTCGTTGCAGGGAGTGAGACGGAACGTCCGGACTGGTGTTGGGGGTGTCTGTCCGGCATCCAGCCGTTTTCATGCTGAGGGCCGACTGTCGTATTCGGTTGGTCGTCCATTCCACCTACTGGATGCTACGGCCCGGGCCGAATTGGGAACATCAATAAAAAAGACGAAATAGAGCCGTGCCTGCGGAAACATTCATGACCGATATTCATCACTGAGCATTGAACAGTATGTGAAGAACGAGGGCGGCTGAAGGGAGGAATCATTGTCTGAAATAATTGACGCTTATTAGCAGGCGGTGGCGAGATGAAAGAAAAGTAATCAGAGCCTTATTGGGAGCTCTGAAAAGCGTAACGGAGCCGGCATTCTCGATTTCAAATCGCACAGCATGACACAAAAAATCGAGTTCACACGAGTGTATGGTGAAACGCTCCGTCGGAGGAAGCGGCCGGCACGCCCCGCTCGTTTCCCCGCCCCCGGCAGGTCGGCCGTCGGCCGCCGTCACCGACGGTTCACCGACGGAGGGAAGGTCCGACGACCGCCGCCGCACCAGTCACAGACGACCTCGAGCGGAAGCGATCTGCGGGTTCCCACAGCAAACACGGCGGCGGCGGCGGTCAGGAAACCACCGGCTGGGAACGGTCATCAAACGGTCTTCCCTGAAGGCGGCGGCAAACACGCCGCGGCAAACTGCGCCAGACCGCACTTCCAGCCACTGACATCACCAAAAAGGCACCGCGGAGCAGGTGCGAATTTGTGAGACAAGCATCGATCGTTTCGCGAAGCCGATCGATGCTCAATTATTTCATATAGTTCAACATCAGTCTGAAGCTGAAATTGAATGAATACTAGAAAAAGAAAGCAACTCTATTTCGAAGGCTGTGCGAATGTTTCAACCATGCACACGTCATTCCCCTAACCAACTTTCCAACAATCTGAAAGCAGCACAGCCAATCCAGGCACCACGAGGTAGGCCACA
Organism: Amphibalanus amphitrite; assembly: GCF_019059575.1. NCBI lineage: Eukaryota > Metazoa > Arthropoda > Thecostraca > Balanomorpha > Balanidae > Amphibalanus > Amphibalanus amphitrite. The sequence goes on from NW_024881828.1 coordinate 40,235, forward strand.
GCCACGCCCAGGTACTCAATCAAAACCAAACACCAGCATCACGCTCTCATCACAAGGGCAGCGCCACACCCACGGGCTGACGGAGCAGACCGCGTCACGGTGAGGCCGGGCGTGACGGCAGGTCAGCGTGACGTGACGGCAGGACGGCGTGACGTGACGGCAGGCCAGCGTGACGCTGGCCGAGTCCACGCCCCAATTAGTGGGTTACTGGTGGGTGAGATATGACTGACCCTCCCCAGCTCGTTAACCCACCATACAGTACCTAACGAGCTGGTGACAATGTGGGAGAGCGACCAGCCCGAGGGTGGTGATATTCACACAACAGTTACCGACAAAGCGTTGGGTACGCACGCTAGTCCGGCCTATCGCGAACGGGCAAGCACGCACAGCGCGCTCTAGCCTTACTCACACATAGTTAGCGCTATCTAACATAAACATTGACCCTACTGAGAGCAGAATCTCACGCCGACATTCCCTCGCTCTAGTGGTCTAAAAGGTAGCACGCATTAGGGCGCAAACAAACACACTGCGTCACCGAGTTGGTGACGGGAACGCACGAAGGCGACACAGTTTTTACTGCGGTGCGAACTGCGAACGGCAGTGCCGCGACTACCGTCACACCAACAGGCTAATCTCGGAATGGGCAGCGAGGTGTAAACAGGCGATAAGGTGGACCGAGGGCGAACGGAGAGGGCAGACTTCAGAGGCTGCAATCGCTGAGGAGTGAGGGTGCCCAGCAGCAGAGCGAGACGCGGTACCATCAGAAGCATGCAATGCACCAGTATCTGTGACCGTTTCAGTGAACACATTCCTTGCAAGCTGCGTGCCTTCTTCTCTCATCCATGTGGTATTGGGTGGAGTGGGCAGCGTCCATGGCTAGGTACGTGACCACATTCCTTTCATTTGCTGATCGTCCTCCTCCCATCCTTGCGACATGGAATGGAATAGAACCGGCCCAACTTCATCCACTCCCTGCGGTCCGTAGCCCCTTCCAGCGGCAGCAGACGGCGCAGGCTATTTGGGCGACGGTGAAATACGACGGCAATAAAGTCAAGGCTGCTCCCGCGGGTCCTCTAATATCCTGACCGTCCGCGTCCCAAGGCGTCGGAGCCGGCACCGTGCGCGGAATGGGAACGGCACACTCATGGAGAAAAGAGAGAAGGGGTGCCTCTACAGTAGGGTGTCCCAAATTTCACGAAGTTTTCCAATTCACTTAGGATACACCGGGATCCCGTTCCTTGGTTCATTTGAACCTCACACGCCAATTTGTAGAGTAAACTACCGGTAAACAAGGTTGCCGCTAGTGCTCTGAAGTTTTATTTGCATTTTGGTGTTATATGATAGTGCAGCGTTGTAGTCTCCGAATGCAAAATGGGAAATATGTGTAAGCAACGTAGCAATATTACCTTCTTCGATGCTCAGTGATGCTCAGATCCCACGCACATTGCACAATGATGAAAATCCGGGTTTATGTACGCATACATACGTGTGAAACTGTGTGTGTGCGTGCCCGTATGCCTCTGTGCGTGTGTGTGTATGTGTGTGTGTGTGTGTGTGTGTGCGCGCGCGCGCGCGACTGCGTGCGTGCCTACCGGATAGAAGGCAATGCCAGTTTTAATCTTGGTGTGGGTGATTTCATGAGCCGCTGATTTCGTTTAGGAGTAAGCGATCAAATAAAGGTCTCAGGTTAGTGCTTCAAATGTCTCGCTTCAGATCCAACCGTCTGCGGCAATGGCACACCACATAAACGCAGATTGAACAGAATCAAATTTACATTGCAGCTATGGGTATTAAGTTCACCGTACCCTGTCCTGAGACCGTCCACGCGTAACATCACCGTACCCTGCTCCGAGATTCGTCTAAACAAACATCATGCCTTGCTCTGAAAACCGTCTGAAACATCGTACCCTATTCTGAGATGCGTCTAAAACATCGTACCCCATTCTGAGATCCGTCTTAAACATCGTACACTGCTCTAAGATCCGTCAACAGCATCGTGCCCGGCTATGAGATCCGTCTAGATATCGTACCCTGCTCTGAGATTCGTCTAAAACATCGTACCCCATTCTGAGATCCGTCTTAAACATCGTACACTGCTCTGAGGTCCATTTACACTCTACGGTCTACACGTAACGTCATCGCACCCTGTTTAATATCTGTCTACCACTACAGACCCATGTAACGTCCTTCTTCGTGTGACCGTAAAGCGAGCTGTGCCATGCCACCACCTGGGCCAGCGCCTGCAGCTGGTCCTCATCTTTCGTTCTGTCCATCATCTCCTGTGCCAGCTTCACTCCGCGATCCGCTCCATCATTCACAACTGCCAGGCTGTTGACGTATTTGTGAACTGCGTTGTAACCTGAGATACTTTTCCATTTTTGACAGGCTCTTGCACCCATTCGAGGGCGCACTCATCCATATTATGGACGAGTGCCTATGATTCTCATGGCCGGGTGCCCGGTGCAACCATTCGAGGGCGCACTCATCCAGATTCTGGACTAGTGCGCCCTCGAATGGTTGCAAGAGCCTGTCAAAAAATGCAAAAGTATCTCAGGCTACAACGCAGTTCACAAATACGTCAACAGCCTGGCAGTTGTGAATGATGGAGCGGATCGCGGAGTGAAGCTGGCACAGGAGATGATGGACAGAACGAAAGACGAGGACCAGCTGCAGGCGCTGGCCCAGGTGGTGGCATGGCACAGGTCGCTTTACGGTCACACGAAGAAGGACCACGTGGGTCTGTAGTGGTAGACAGATATTATAGCAAGGTGCGATGACGTTACGTGTAGACCGTAGAGTGTAGATGGGCCTTAGAACAGTGTAGGATGTTTTAGACGGACCTCAGAGCAGTGTACGATGTTTAAGACCGATCTCAGAATAGGATACGATGTTTTAGACGAATCTCAGAGCAGGGTACGATATCTAGACGGATCTCATAGCCGGGCACGATGCTGTTGACGGATCTTAGAGCAGTGTACGATGTTTAAGACGGATCTCAGAATGGGGTACGATGTTTTAGACGCAGCTCAGAATAGGGTACGATGTTTCAGACGGTTTTCAGAGCAAGGCATGATGTTTGTTTAGACGGATCTCGGAGCAGGGTACGGTGATGTTACGCGTGGACGGTCTCAGGACAGGGTACGGTGAACTCAATCAATACCCATATCTGCAATGTAAATTTGATTCTGTTCAATCTGCGTTTATGTGGTGTGCCATTGCCGCAGTCGGTTGGATCTGAAGCGAGACATTTGAAGCACTAACCTGAGACCTTTTTTTGATTGCTTACTCCTAAACGAAATCAGCGGCACATGAAATCACCCACACCAAGATTAAAACTGGCACTGCCTTCTATCCGGTAGGCACGCACGCAGTCGCGCGCGCACACACACACATATACACACACGCACAGAGGCATACGGGCACGCACAGACACAGTTTCACACGTATGTATGCGTACATAAACCCGGATTTTAATTATCGTGCAATGTGCGTGGGATCTGAGCATCACTGAGCATCGAAGAAGCTAATATTGCTACGTTGCTTACACATATTTCCCATTTTGCATTCGGAGACTACAACGCTGCACTATCATATAACACCAAAATGCAAATAAAACTTCAGAGCACTAGCGGCAACCTTGTTTACCGGTAGTTTACTCTACAAATTGGTGTGTGAGGTTCAAATGAACCAAGGAACGGGGTCCCGGTGTATCCTAAGTGAATTGGAAAACTTCGTGAAATTTGGGACACCCTACTCTACAGGTCCAAGGACCAGAGCCACGAGTTCGTAACCTGAGAAGAACGAGGGGCACTGACTTTTCGTGACTGGCACGGGAGTAAATCACGTGATGCTTGTGAATCAATCTTCTGAGAGCCGCGAATGAGCAAGTCCGAGAAATACGCTGGTGCGGCAAGTAAAGCTGTTAGCATTCTGGTGCTAATAACAATCACAACTGGCGCAGATATTGGCATTTATCCTGGATGATGAAATAAATCAGTTGTAGACATAGCATGCTTTCCATTCACACGAAAACGTGTAAGTAAGAAGAGGAAAATACAAAGATCAAGGTTTCCGTTTTCACGGTTTTCCTCCACAATACTCAAAACAATTATTGTGCATGCAAGCCTACTCATGCACAACTCATTTGTCACATGTCCTTATCACAACAGCATAATCTATCGCTCACCTAATTACTCAGCTAATTACAGGCCCACGATGCGTAGGTAGTTGCAACAAATGGTTGGGTGCAAACTAAGCGATCGACCATTTCTCCTTATGTTTATCTTCTTTATCCGCCCCAATCCTACTAATTGACGTCAGGTTTCCTTCCTATCAGATGCAGTTGTAGAGTGTCCTTCATGATTCTCTTCTACCTTTTATTCTTCCATTTCCCAACCACCTCGTTTTCACCCCCCCCCCCCCAACATTCCCCTTCTCTCATTTCCACTCACCGACTACCATCAGCGTGAAGTGGAAGCCCTTCTTGACGGCTCGCCGGTACACCTGGTTGGGCAGGTTGGCGAAGCCCACGTAGCCGTCCAGCTGCTTGGTGCGCCTCTGTGGACCCCGCTGCCGCTCGCGGTTCTGTTCGTCGGCACGGCGCGGCGGCTCCGGTGCCGGGCCCTTGGAAGGCTCAGGGTGGTCCGGCTTCGGCGCCACCTGGGAAGAGATGGAGAACAGTGGAGTCAGAGGGAGATTACACGATCTGGAGCAGGTCAGAGGTAGTCAGATGGACTACGGGGGGGGGGGGACATTGACGTCTCCTATAGTGGGTCAGATAGGTGGTCAGACTCAGTTGGGGATTTGGCGAGCCTGGGGGTGAGGCAGCGAGAAAGAGAGTTAGTTCGGACTTACACGCTCTTCTATTCTTCAACATACATAATGCTACCTGGACAATGGTAACACTACGTTATGATACGGTCACTGGAGAGGTCAAGGAAAGGTCTGCGAGGTGAGAGATCAGCAAATGTTTGCGAAGTCATGCGTGATAATAAATGGTCAGTGAAAATGACTGGCAGTAGGTTCGAGGTTGGCCCGCTGGGTCAAGGACACTTTGCAAAAACTTTACTCTAAAAAAAACGAAATGACAGAAAACCAAGGCCGTCAGCGCCGTGCAACATCGAATGAAAATCCCAGCCCCTACATCATGGATCGCCCAGGGAAGAGGGAAGAAAGGAGCGAAAGGCTCTGATATTTGGCATGCGCCATAGCACGCGTGGATCATTATTATTCCATGGTGGATTGCGCTGCGAAAACACGTCTCGTCCATGGCGTGGAGAATGAGATATTCGTGTTAATCTTGTCATATCGCAATGATATGACACGTTTGAGCTATTTCTTATTCGCTTCGTTGAGCAGCAGCAACCAACAAACATATATCCTCAATCACGCAGTACCACGCCAGCGCAGCGTGAGCCTCGCAAGAAGCCTGACGCGGCGTCATCACCCGTGAATAAAAACTCCAACGCTTCTAGTGGCGCCTTCGATAACCTTCGATCTTCGATCGCGAACCAGCCGACTCACTCGACGAACAATAGCAAAAACCACCAGCATCGCGAGGCGCGGGGAGGCGGATAAAAAGATCGATAACCCGGCAGGGCCTCAATAGACGGACAGCATTAACAACGGAGGACGATTGCAATCTGGGCTCTGTCCCGGACCCATGGAGGCCCCGGCACGGTCTCATCTCTTGCGCATGTTCCACTCACGCGTCACCAATTCCAGAGCTGTAAGCCGAGCGGGCCTCACACGCCAGCAGAGATGCTGGCTCGTTTGAGAGATGAGATTGGCGAATAACATGGGGATGATGTCGGCACACAGCGGGACTAATGTTCTAATCGGCTCAGACACGCTGATACCGGTCATCAGCGTAAATGGAATCAACCGCAAAACACCAGAGTGAAAGTGACCATCTCGACGTTTTTATTGTTAGTGAAATTAGGGGCGTTTCGTCAGTAAAAAAGGGGAATTAAGCCAGCGTGTCAGCAGACACCGCTGGCTCTATCAAGACCGGACAGATAGGATTGGGCCAAATTCGACGAACCCATTCGCTTGGTTGCAATGGCTGAGAAAATGAATTTTGACAATGACAATGATAACATGATATAAAAATCCATTAAGCCACACTAATGGCTTGCAAATGATTAAATGGCCCTCTATATTCACATCACCTGGGAAATCGCTGAGCACGAAACCCAGTCTACCACATAAAGTAAACGCCATGCCGTGACGGAGTCCACCGGGCACCGCGTCACGCGGCGTGCAAGAGGTGACGCACCAGCGGCTGTGACGTCCAGCGTGACGGTGCATGGGTAAACTTTGGTCTGCATAGACAGGCATAGCAGATTTCCAGCCACTGCAGCCAGTTTTCGCCATTCAAACTTTGTCCAGCACATGCAGCACAAATTTTTCAACGTCCAGCTGTTGCGATTGAAGTTGACGATGTGGCCACATCAAACAAGTACTGACGATAAGACTGTCTAAAAATGCAGCATATTTATAGCACCATCACTGTCGCAACAGACTGGCGGGGTTAGGTAAGTCGACAAGCAACGGAAATGAACAATAATTAGCGTTACAGAAGTTGAATAATACGTTGCATGAAGGATTAACCCCGCAGGCGGTGGGCCTACCAGCCACCTTCCGCGCGGTGGGGGGGGGGGCACTTTTTTGCCCCCCCGTATCTCCGAAACTACCGGACGGATCCGGAAAATTCAAACGGTGTTCGATAGCCCTGTCAAATTTGTCAAGGGAAACCAAATTTCATTGACCTCGGGGTCACCGATGACGTCACAGGTCAGGTCAAAGATAAAATGTTTCACCGTTCACGGGGCTTCTAGGGAAAGCGCTATAACACCGAGTAAAACACATTTTGTCGAAAATCAGCGATGAGGCGTCAGTTGTCTAGTACATATGTTGCTATTAGAGGTCACCGGTCATACCAGGTCAGGTCACAGGTCAGGTCACCAAGGGTCACCACATGAGCCCAACTTTACTAAGGTTACCTATGCGATGCATGTTTTATGGCCAGTTTTTCATTTCCAACTCAATGGTGTTGGTTATAAGACCATCAGGTACGGTTTAGGTCACTTTCTGGTGGAGGTCAGGTCAAGGTCAGGTCAAAAAAAGGTCAAATTTCAAAGTTGATATTTTTGCATAAAATGGTATCGATTCGATGCAGCTCGTCACGGGGAGTCTAATGGTGGTCTTTGTTTTGCGCTACGAGGTCTAGAATTGCTAAAAATTGAGTTTGAAAATTTGACGTCATCAATTTTGAAGTTTTTTCGCTATAACTTGGCCAAAAAAAGAGGTATCGATCTCAAATTTGGTATGTAGATAGAAAGCGGTAGGGACTATCACATATATTTCGCTTTTTAGAAATTCAAAAAACTTTTTGGATTTTTTGTCTATTATATTCAAAAAATCTATTTTTTGATTTTTGGGGGTCAAAATAAAAAAAAATCGAAAAACCGAAATAGCAGTTTTGTAGCCCTTTTGATTCCACACCTTTTATGTCTGAAACATTTTTCTGTATCTCTAAGGCTGTAGGCCTGACAGCTCTTCCCGCGAAACCTTTTTTTGGGTCGAAAATGGCAAAAATGACGTCACTCTGACGTCATTAGCGGCCAACCTATCATAGCCTTTGGAAAAACTTTTGGTCACCATGTGCGCTAGCTGCTCCCGGGAGGGTACTGAAAGTTTGGTGACGATCGGCGCAGCGGTTCTCGAGATATATTGAAAAAACTAAAGGGGGGGGGGCAAAAAAATGCCTCCCCCCACCACCTGGAAGGTTAAAATCGGTACCATTCTGTAGCTTTCGCTACGCTCATCCCGTCATAACTATTCCGATCCCTCGCTTTCATCTTTTCGTGTATAATTAATTTAGGGCGTCCCGTTGGTTTTACAACCCCCTCTGCGTCGTACCTTCCCGCCTGGTCCCCCATTGAGGTGCTGCTGGCTGCCGGTCAGATCCAGACCACTGCGCGACAGTCCGGAGCTGCCGCGGTCCAGCTGCCGGCGGCGCTGTGGCAGCGGCAGCTGCGAGGGCTGCGGGCCGCCTCCCCGCTGAACGCCCGGGGCCATACCGAGAGAGCGGTCACAGCCTTAGGCGGTATGACAGGTGAGTGGAGGTCTGAAGGGATCGGTCGATCACAGCTGAGACGATAGCTCGCTGGAAATGCTGGTTTTGGGAGGTCTTCTGCCCACCACTATTCACTTTCCACTTGAACCAGCCTTACTGTCTTCACTTCACGAATAACTGTCCACACTGCTACAATCCACCTCACTGTCCACTCTTCTCCACACCGTCCACACCGTGTCCACCTCCCTCTCCACACCGCCGGCGGCCCGGTGACCGACTGAGTCCGCTCGCACGCCGCTCCGTCCGGCCCGACACCGCGCGGCCGACTCCGTGCGAGGTCCGGTCGCACCGTCACCGCCTGAGCAGGTACCGCGGAGGGAGGCCGCCGGACTGGACTGATTCCGGACCGATTAGTGGGCCGCGCTGATCCGCCAGGTGTGACTAGTGTGACACAAGGTGGGACGGTGTTAGACCGCCTGTGAGGTCCGGGAAGGTAGTTAATTACCGCCGTGCAGACGCGTAGAATGATGCTGCCTCGGGAGGATCTTGGGGATTGGGGAATATGTTGATTGTTGGTGGCCGTCATTACAGCGAAACTGGCTAAACAGTGTAATACGATAATATGAAAAGAAAATGATAAACCATATCAAACAAATTCTGAGCACATTTATTAAATGTTTCATTTAAATCAGAAAATGTTAACAGCGGTAACTGTTCACAAGCAGGAAATCAGATCCTAATTGCTTTTCTGGTTAGCAGCGCCGCTGACTCGTAGGAAGTGATGAATCGATGCGAAGGCATGCAAAGACAAATAGCCAATTAATTGAAATATGGCTGCCCCGAAAAATGAATCTATTGCGACGGCGGCGATGCCCCACAGATGCACGGTACCTACTTGATGGATTGTGTCTACGGCATAACGTAAACAGCGGGGGTGAGATGGACTTTGGGAAAGTGACACATTTTGACGTCAGGAGCATAACCTGCTTTCCTTCACCATTGAGGGATATAAAAGAGAAAGTAGCCACCGTAAAAGGTCAATAAAACTAACACAAACACTAGTTCAGTATCGACAGTAGTCCAGGTATTTAAATAGTTCAGCCGTGAACCACTCGACGTCTTGTTCCGCTCTCAAACGTTTGAGACTGGTTTGACAGATGACGAGTCTTTCAAACTGCTGTTGGCAAAGGACAGTACCAGTGCCCCTGCCACCAATTATTTATAGCACTCGGCGCGTTGCTTTCCAACGGTTTTGTCAACAGGTCATCCATACCGCTAGCCTTTTTATGGACAGTTTTCTGTGGTTCGTTGGTCTTCCCACAGCTGAGTTCTACGATAACCTCACGCAATTCCATCGGGACCACGAGCTTATGCGCTGATGGCGTGGCAAGAAAACGCAGATCACAAACCGCTCTTTTCGGCGAGGGATCGTTCTCCCCAGCACCAGTCACCAGTCGTGGCTGGTGCTGCCTGGTGTGACGGTAATCAGCACCAATAGGACCACATGCGATCACCAGCACCAGCACGCTATCACCAATAACGGGTGGCAGCTGACACACCATCTTCTGGCTTGATTCAGTGCCGCATCGGCGCCACCCAAGGCCATCATCACCAGCGTTTGCAGGCCCGGTTGACTGGGACTGGAGCTTGCTGTGCTGATTGCTAAGGAATTCACAAAAAGCCACATTTCACCTGCCTCCCAAGCCATGACAGGCTCCAACGGCATGCAGGAGCTTGACGGGCTGTCAATGAACGGAACTAAAAAACAATGCAACATTGCAGGCCACAATGAATGCCTCGCGTTTCTTCCGTTCAGCAAACGCTTCAAAGACGCTTGTTCAAAGCACCGGGTGCGTTTCACCCACGCTTTCTACTGGTTTACAGGTCGCGGTATCTTCGTGCGTTTTTGAGCACGCGGATAAGGTTTTTGCGTCCCAGGGAACAATGCTGTGTACTTGACCGGCTAATGACAATCAAAGTATTCAATGAATAGGATGAGACACCGACAGGTACAGACACTTGCATGCCGGGAGAAAATATCCGTTTAAAAACAAGCGTGACACCCATCCAACGTTCAAGGGCCTGGGTACGATTAGGCAGCGGCGTATCTGATAACTACGGCATACGGATAATACACGTCAAATTTCGAATAAAATGGGACCGTTAGCGGGAAAAAATACTTCCCCAGTACGTTTTCAAGTACTTTACATTTGACGTGTTTAACTTTCCGCCAATTTTTCCAAAAAGCGACGAATGGGCTTAAACATAAAAACATACAAAACATGTGGGCTTCTCATGCCACTTTTTGTCCTTCGCAGTCATTACGAAATAGGAATCAGAATCAGACATTGGGCGTCATTCAGCACTGCGATCAACTTCCCAGTGACCTAGTCAAGTGATTATGATGCAGCACGAGCTCAGTAAGTGACCCTCCAATCCCTTTTGTCGAGCACAATGATGTTGCCACCTTGCTCACAGACAAGCAAGGCATGCTCCTTCATCACAAACACTCATTGTGAGACAAGCAACCTCTGCTGTTTGTGTGATGTGCCGCGTTACCCCGCCCCCTTCACCACCGACAGGTCCCCCCTCTCACCCTTCCAAACCCTATCAGACAGCCCTGGCGGCACCACAGAGGTCAAGGGTGACGCGGCACGGAAGGGATTTGAGCCTCAGTTCAGCAGCTAGTGCAAACGCTGGGGTCATCTGGGTCAGCCACTGACAAAACACCGACGCTAGTCCAATACGTCGCACGCCACAACGGCCGATAAACATGCGATATCACCAATGTGCGTGATAGGATGATGCAAACCAGATCTTTAGCATATGCCGGAGTATGTCTTTAGCATTAGCGCGAGCGTGCGGTAAAAGCTTTTTAGATTAAACCGCATAATGTTGAAGGCTATTGAGCAAAGGTTTCGGCCCATGGGCAAAACATTTTATCAGCGAACTTTTGAAGCATTTCCTGAGACGGAGGAAGGCGCTGGAAAAGAGCCTGATAGAAATCTAACGTGAACTTACGTGTTGCTTTGGTCGCTTTGAACTATTGAACAGATTGTAAATGTTGGTTTTCAATAAGATAATTTTTTAAATCCTAATGTACAGACATATTAATTAATCACCTACATTTATGGCGTCCATTTCATGTCTTTTACAACTGCAATGAATTGACAAAAAACGCATTTCACATTGATCAGTAAAAACTTTATTCATACTGACATGGGTAAAAAACCAAGCGCTCACTTCACAGGATGGTATACCTTCCACTCTTCTCTAATATTGAAAACGAACGTTACTCTAGCTTCTCATATGACATAGATTGAAATAGATGTTCTTGGTTTGATATGAATCCAACTCAGAGCCAGACACAAGGATGGAACACAGTGATCTTGAGTCGGCTTGGTTTATTATCTTGGTCAGGGAATATGTACATTTTTAGTTCTTGATATTCGTTCTTGGTTTTTTCACTTCTGAAGCATGTGTAATTGTTAAAGAAGCTTAAATATGGAAATTAAACGGCATATGCTAAAATAAATATCACACTTGGGCCGGAATGTTTCATTCAGGACCTCGGGCTTTGTTGAATTTTCCGCCCTCGACCTTCGGTCTCGTGCGGAAAACTCAACAAATCCCTCGGTCCTGAATGAAACATTTTACCGGCCCCGTGTGATATTATATAAACTCCAACTTGTTATCAAATTGGACAGAACGATAAGACCCTGTCGACAAATTGTCTGGAATACGATTAGCCCGAAACTGGTACAGGCTGCTACAACCGAGCTGAAAATCTCTTACAAAGATGTTGTAGGGATTACACAAACACACCACTGGCACTAGGATCTAACAAAGATGTCACAGAGATACACAAACACACATTTAGCCTACACATTAAACACAGTTGTTACCGAGAGATACACTAAGCCCACATTTACAGCAAAATACCAGCCTAGCGTCACATCTCAACCAGCCCCACCCAGCCCCGGAGAACTGCCTCGGGCAGTGAACAGGCGGTGTTCAGCTGTTCACCTCACCTCCGGCCTGTTCTCCTTGTTGTTCTCTCGCACCTCCTTGGCGGGGGCGGGGGCGGGGGCGGCCGGTGTGTTGTTCATCTCCTTGGGCACGGGCGGCGGCGCCACCGATGGCGGCGTCTCGCCTCGGAAGAACATCTCCCGTTTATTCTGCAACTGTGGACACAAGCAAAGTGTGGCGTCAGCTCAGACCATCTTTACATAAAGCCGTCGAGTTATGAAATGTGGGTACGATGCAGTAACGAAATGTTGCATTACAGCATGGGAATGCAAAAAGTTGATCACAGATAGACGAATCACAGTTGGTTGAGACAGATCAGATGTCTCAGGTTGACCCAATCGTATCCGTCAACAAATCGTCACCCAACTATCACCGATACGTCAGCAAACCACAGACCAACCACAGACGAATAGTCAGCCGTACGACACTTGTCAAAACACCACGCTCCACAGGACAACCGCACACCACCACAGACCACCGACAGACGTAACCACAAACCGTGCGTATGGAGAACGTCCCGAACCGCACCACACACCTACACAAACCAACGCCACGACCGACCGGGACCAACAGGAATTCATCGTACCCACACTGTCACTACGACGCCAATTTTCCCGCCGGTTTCTTCCTCATTGGACAAACCGTCGTCCTTCCTCTCAGCCTATTCAAAGGCGCCTTTCGCGGCGGATTCCTGGGGTCTTTTACCCAGACCCGGGGAGGCGGTCTTTCACACACACACAGGTTGCCTCATTTCGGCAGCTTTCACGCCTCACCGGCGAAAGGGGCCGATAGACTGCGAGTCTCTCGGCCCGGTCTCGTTACCATGGTAACCGCCGCTGCCGCGCAGTCTGCGGTCAGTTTCAGGCAGACAATGAGGTCTGTCACGAAACGGGTGGCGGCGCTCCGGCGGCACCGCGCTAGCTCGTTTGATCGCCTGGTCATGTGCAATTTAGAGAGGAAGGTAAATCATTTACACCACTGCGAGCAGCAGGGTCGACAAACTCAACTCCCAGTCACAGTTTTGGCAACAGGCCAAAGTCCCATGAATTGACGTGAAAGAATCATCGCCAGGAAAAATGCCACGGTTCAAAGCTAGACTTTCATTTGCAAATTTGTGTAAATCATTTTTGTGGAAGTGCTAAAAGCTTGTAACACCAGCAGTGGCGAGTGGCGCTAGACTGCTGGTTCTGAGGGCGTCGCCCCAGCGCCTGTCACGGCCTCGGGAGATCCCGAACTCGTGAGAGTCAATCACCCTGGGAATCAAGCCACCCGCGGCACGCCCACCCGAAACAGCTCGTGGGAGTTGCATGCTGTGGTGGCCAGTAATGGCTTATAAAGCCGCCAATCGCCGATGCAGCTCTGGGCGTTTGTGAGGTGGCATATTCTAAGTAAAAGGGTGTGATAGGTTGACTGGCCTCTATCCTCTATCACAAAAGAATCCCTGGGGTCCTGACCACTGACCACCCCTGCCTTCATTTTCCTCACCATCTTCAGACAACCCGTGCGCCCACTCCTACTGGCAGCCGCTCCATCTTGAACAGACAGCACGGCGGCTGGCGGAGGCAGCAGGCGGCTAACGGCGCTGGCGGTGGCTGGTGGAGGTAGGCGACTGGCGGCGGCAGCGGGCGGCTGGTGGAGATGCTGCCGGTCCGGCCAGCGCTCCGTCTCCGTCAGACGGCGGGGCACCCGTTGGCGGAGACAGGTCCCGGCCCGGGCGGGGGCGGGGGCGGGGGCGGGGGCGGGGCTGATTGAGGTGAAGTCGGTACACCTCTATCAGTAGCCCCACTGACAGGTGTCACTGGACTGCTTGTAGCGGCCCGGCGCGGCCCGATGTTTCAACAACCACTAGCAAATAGAGGATAAAAGCATCCCGCTGGCAATCACAAAATGGCCTAACAGATACGCCTAATAACTTTGCTCGATGGTATCCTGCATACAAAATACAAGGTTCAAAATTCGACTTTTAGCCCAGTGCCCCCCATAATTTTGAGTAAATTTCACATGTGTGTAAAGTAGTGATGTCAATTTCAGAAATTTTGGAAACCAATACCAAACCGATACCGACCAAAACTACTGAGAGTATACCAAAACCGAACCGATTTGCAGAAATAGGGTGAAATACCGACTAGGTACCGAATTCAGGGAATCATCAAACAAATGCTTCAAACTTTTTCAAAACAAATGATAAGCACTGAAAGGTAATACTTTAAAATAAGGCAACCAAAACAAGTCAGGAAATCTCTAAATTATTTGCACTGCAAAAAAATATAACTGTATTGTGCAACTATGAACAAATATTCAGGTCAGTAACTTAACTGGGATGTGGATTCAAGTCATCTGCATGAGGTGATATAGGACAAGAACTTGAACCCTGAATCTCATCCATGCCTGAACCATCAAACGTCCTTTCAATTCAAGTCATTCAATTCAAGTTCAGTCAAGACAGGGTTACGTCATACGTGTGTTATCATGATCCAAAAATGGTAACCAAATGACAATGATGGGCAAGGCTATACCATTAATGTAAACAAAATCCATGATACCTACAGTTCAACTCAAGTAGCGATGGTGACGATAGTGACGCTGCCAATTTTTCATCATAAACAAATGTTTAACACAACAAATCTTGATAAATAATTACTTACGAGGTACACTGATAGATAGCAGACACCACTGTAATGATATCGCGATGAAAGCTAAGTAAAATGTCCATAATTTTACGGAATCATTGACACGTGTCACGTGGCATCTCTTCCACAATGGCAGCCTTGCAGGCGGCGGCCATTTGCATTTAGGCACGAAACGCACGGAACTGCATAAAACAAAGTTTTTTTCTTTTTTGCTTAAGAACACTTAAGTTATAAATATGATGTTCATATTTTGGCATCTTAAAATTAATTCAAGAAAGATTTTAGGCTGTTATTGATAAAAAATGATGAACCAGAAAAACAAAGTTGCTCAGTTATTTTTATTAGTTATTCAGATACATCGGGTTTTGGCGCAGCTGCGACATTAAAAAGTTCTTAGTTGTGTTCAGTTTTTAAACTGCTATTTGCGAATCAAGCTAAGACCCAATTATATTTTAGGAATGCTTTTGATTACATTGCTAGCGATTTCTATCTGTTGAGGAGAGCAGGAAAGAGAACACTAATTAAAGAAAATAAATTATCCACAGGATCTTTTTGAAGTTGAGCGAAGTTGAGAATTTGTGGGGTGATGATAAAGTGATAAATGCTGCCTTCAATATTAGATGATAATGGTGAAGCTAGTGCTATAAAAAACAGGGTTTTGACTTTTGGATAATGTAACTGCATTGCAGTGAAATGGAGAGCAAGACAAGGTCAAGATCAATCACAGACTCATCAAAACAAAGTCAAATTTGTTACTAATGAATGCTTGGGAAATTTTGAGTAAGGTAGTTAAAGTATGTTTTCCAGTATACAGTGAGTTAAACATTGATACATGTTTATGTCTTGCACATTAGTTTTTTTTTGTAAGATAATTATCCTCATGGTATTAGAATTTGCTAGCACTGATAAGTTGCCACTTAACATTGGTAGACTGATGTGTTTGATGTTACAGATAACGTGTTTGCCCATTTCTTATGACATCATGCATTGGGAGAAATGTGTCATGATTGTCCTTTTTCTTCATCCAATGTCATTTAGCAAATCAAATTTGAGTTCAGAAGGTTTATAAAAAAAAAAAATGTTTTCAAATTTTTATGACAGAAGTTGACTTTCATAATACCGACAAAATACCAAATGCTTTTGGTATAAAATACCGAATACCGAATCGGTATTGGTTCGGTATCGGTATACCGAAATTTTGGTAACCGATTGACACCACTAGTGTAAAGCTTGGCTGTTAATCGGAAGCGAACTAAATCACAGCTAGTTTGCGTCTCAATTTTCTCATCAGCGAGTAGAGCTACGCAGCAGGCGGTCCAACCGTGTCTGCTACATCGATCAGTGACTGCCTTGCGGCGGCGAGCGGCCAGGGGCGGCGGGCGGGCGAGCGAGAGGGCTGCGGAGAGCCACGCCACGGCGGCGAGCGACCTAGACGAGCCCAGGAGCCTCCAGGGAGTATTCAGGGAGCGTCGATCCATCCCGAGCGGAGTCTGGTGGGATGGGGAACACCTGGCGTGGCGCCTCGGTGGGATGAGGTACCTGGGCCGCACACGGAAGCATTCAACACACCTGGTCAGACGTCTGGAGGGGAAATGGGTGGTGATGACTGTCTGGGTGGTGTCGGGGTCTGAGGGAGAAGTGTGGAGCGGATGGTCGAGTTGAAAGGCACGAGAAGAATCTGAGGAGGTAATTGGATTGGAATCCGCAAGAGAAAGAATCAAACTAAAACCGAGCAAATCAATGGGGAAAAAGAAATTCACACAGGACTCGTCAAAACAATGTCGTTTTCTATAACGGGGACGATTAACAATAAAACGTGAAGGAACAGAAGTGCACTGATAGAGTGAGCTCAAACGATACTTCTGCTAACTTGCTAACACAGGAACATCTTCCGCCAGGTATTTGACTGATGCGTTCAATGAACTCGACGGTCACACCAGCGGTCACCGGAGCCCATCCAAGCGCAGTCACAGCGGTCAGTCGGCATCCCACGCCAACCTGAGCTGACAACTAGGGATACCACCGCCGGTCCCCGAAGCCAAACGAAGCCCGCTAAGTCACATCAGCCTGTGACGGCTCTTCAGCCTGTGACGCCAGGGAGACGCCCATCAATTACCAACTACTCACGAACGCTGGACATTGGCAGCCTCCCTCCTCCTCCCTCCCAACTCTCAAGCCGTGAGCCCTAGACGGTCCGCCCTCCCAAGGTCTCGGTCCGGCCGTGTGCTCCCAGCACAAGGGCCCTAACGAGTTCAAATAGGCCTGCGGACGCAATCAGTGCAGCCGGCTACCCAGTCACGTAATGCTATTTGGAATCGTGTGCGTACGGGAATGAACGTGCGCGGTCGACTGCCAGCTCCGAAAACAGGCGAGCGCGAGCGTCTGGGGAGTCGTAGAAATCAAAGAAGTATTTATGAAATGGCAAGCGTGCGTCGTTGTCGCTCACATGATCAGCTTAAAGGTATACATTTGGGCGTAAATATTAATTAGGCAACAACATTAATTAATTAGGACATAAAATAGAACATGCTCAGGCACGCAACGCAAACCAAGCGTCCCACGTATAAGAACGGATGCATGAGTAGAGCCATGGGTACAGTATGACCCAGACATACCCACTGGACCGGCCCGGTTCCGGTGGGAGGTAACGGGTCGCGGGCGGCGGTGCTGGACCCACTGCCACGCGAGGAGATGGTATCAGTGCCAGTCGGAATGGCGGCACCGCCGACCCACAGTAAACAGGAGGCCACTGTCGGTAGATAGGCAACAGGAAGCGCTTAACGGGGCCGTGGTCATAGAGCTAGAGTCATAGAACTACGGCCGAAGTAAACAGGAGATCGGATAATGGGCAGTAAGACGTCTCGATCGTAGCATTCGTAGTGACTTAGACAGAACAGAAAGGACAAGTGCCATGGTAAATTACTTTGGCCTAAATGGGATGTGAAAATTAGATGCTGTAATCTGATGCAAGCTTTCTGATAGTATATTCAAGCCGATTTAATTCATATGCAAATATTCTCTGACAACATACAGCAAGCCCAAAGTTAGTTTATGCAGCAACAGAAGCTTACCGATTCAACGTATGCATAGTGGCCATAGTGCCTCCTATCTAAAACAGATCTGGTACCACCGCCGATATAATGGATAGATTATCGCGAGATGATCGAGATAGCGCATACGAAGACCGACATAACACTGGACGGTGAGCTATTGGAGAAGACGGCAAGTTTCACCAATGCCGCTACACAACCGAATCTGAAAATTGAAGAGCGGAACCAAATACGGAAATGCGCCAACGGAAAACCTCTGACGGGACCAGGGTCACACGTGCGGGTCGCCAAAAGAAACTCTCTGACACGAGGCGACAGTGCGGGCCCATTCAAAATCATTCACGCGGGAAACTCGACTCCAAATGAAGAGATGCTTGATCGAAGGCCGAGACCGATTGGGACAGGTCTTCAAGGCACAGATTTGTGGAGGGAACAGGAATGACGAAGTTAGACGAGTCGTAGATTGGAACAGAAATCCGAAGAAAAATGCCAAAATTAACTATGCATAAACTTACCTATAACGGGTTAGGTAACGGGTTAAACGCTTCAAATGAAACTAAACAAGTCAATATTAGCATGCACTAATGCCTACCTTGTCTTTCCTGCTTCACCACCAAAGACCGACTGACTGGCTCAATGCTGTTTCACCGGCAGGAAACTCGGATTGTGCATACGTATGTGTGCCAATCCTCGCCTGAATAGCTCCACATCCGGAGTGACGTCATCAGACCGTCCTGTGACGTCACTGACCACCTAGAGCCGCTGCACTGGGTGGTGGAGCTTAGAGCAGGTCTCAAAGCTCCTCGACAGGTAAGCTCATGGAGACAAGTTCAACGGGGCGTTTACGTCGCGCACTCGGCGAATGGCGCAGTTCCGGCGCACCGTCCGTGAATTTTACACGATTATGGCGCAGCCAACTCCGACGAACCATGAGTGACCAGCGGGCAATGTCTCCAGAACGACCGGAAGTTTCCAGCGATGTCATTACTCATTCATTTCAGCCGGCAGCTGTAAAACCGCAACAGTTGGCCATGCCACATTGCGTTCATACTTCATGACGCTAGGGCAGATACTCACTCACCAGGCAGCTCAAACTGAAAAAGGCCCAGCGTTTCATAAGGTACCTCGGAAGATCAGAAAACAACCCGCTTAAAAACTGGACTTTAAAATATGACCGGCCTGAAAAAAAAATCAAGTCGGAAGCCACCAGTTTTTCCGAAGAGAAGGTTTTCATGCATAGACGCAGGCTCCAGGCATCTCGAACCGTTATGGTCACGTATCCATTTCCCCATTTCTGTGACTTAGGGCGGCGGAACAAATTGAGGCGGCGAGCCACTTCCGTCCAATCAACAATGAACCTGTCCTACTGCGCGCGGCGGCGGCGGCGACAGCGGCCAGGCGTTTTCGCCAGCCGCTCTTCCGGGTCGGGCGTCGGCGCTCGTCTGGAGCTGCGCCGCCGACAGCGGGGTCTCTGTGCCGACAGATCGGCTCTCGATCGCGCCCCTGCGGCCGATTTAGCGGCCATTTCGGCGCACATAGCTTACATCCGCCGTCGTTCTCGATGTGCAGAGTCAGCAAACAGACGTGGCGGCGGGCGCGGGCGGCGGAACCCGCCGGGCAGCGCATAAACATGGCGCACTGCGAACGGCCGCAAAAACGACGCACCGACAAACGCGGGCCGGGGTCAGGCCGTCCGCGAGTCAGTTCGCGGACGGTTTTTGTTCCCCAGCCAGCCCCGTTGACGGCTGCTGAAGCAGTGGCGTGGGTGGTGGAAGGCCTCTGGCAGGACTGGGCCGGTGAGGTCGCCGGGTCACGGGTGAGCAGCAGACGGCGCGTGCGGTCGACCGTCACCTTTGACCCCGGGTAGCACCTCTGACCTCAGAGTGCGTCTGGCTGACTGCCGGCGCCATAAGGCGCTGAAGGTCAAATGACGATGATTGTCTAAATGACATCCGTGTAAAGAGGTGAACGCCCAAAAACGCAAGAGGTTGTTTTCCGGCGGGCGCACTGTGCTGTCCATCACCCCACCCACGATAATCATCCTCTGTTGGCCTTCAACAATTAGGAAGGTACTAAACAAAACTGAAGGGGTGATTTGTATTCTCAGAACACCGTTGTCCGTTATACCAAGCATTTAGCCTTTTTACTCTACCCAACGAAATCTAACTTCCGTTGTACGTACAGCCAACACCCAAAACAACCACCCTAACCCCCAGCCCTGCTCTCTTCGCAGCTCCCTTGCCTATTGATAGCAATCCCTCAACCAGCAGTACCTTGTATTGTCGGTTCGCGAATCTCAGTACTCTGCCCCCCCCCCCCCCCAGTCAGAGGCAAAAGGAGAGGTTAGGCAAAAGGAAGGTCAATGAGGGCAGTGCCGAGAGTAAAAAACAAAAACAAAAAACAGTGCAACAGGCGATCCGAATGAACCGACGCAAAATGCCACAGGAATTTGTCATTGAACGATTCATTTTCAAAACGCCGCGTAATTCGTTAATTCGTTATTTTTCAGTCATCTGCACGCTGCAGCAAACTGCAAAAATCCCAAGAGAATGATAAAATATATTATCCCGTTAGCTTCTGATAGTGCAGCTCCAGCGAAATCGAGCGAGTCAATCCCCAACAGAGAGTCCGTTCAATCCCCGCGGGCGGCATTTGACGTGAGACGGCCCGGGGGCACATCTTCTAACATAAACAATCAGCTCATCTATCCGACGTGACCGCGGGCCGCCAGCGAAATCGATCACCTGTCGCGCGTCGCGCGGAAATCGCCCACGGTGGAGAAACAAATCGACAATTTGCAGCCTCACCCGGGCCGACAAGAACGATTTGGCCCCAGGGCAGGAGGCGCACGTGATAAAAACGCTCGGCCCGATGCCAGCTTCCTGTGTCTTCTGCCGGTAAACGGAACCAGGCACGGAGAGGGACCAAAATAGAGACGCAGGGGTCCATCAGCCAACCTACCACAGCACGCACGAGGTCCGCAGGGAGACAGCAAGAATGAATACCGGAATTCGCCGTGACAAGGCCACGCACGCCAAGGAAAACACGCGAGCATCCCAGCAAAAGACGGAAGATTGGAAGCTTAATTGCGGTTTTATCATATTTCAAATGCAGATAGGATGACAAGGAGGTTTCGTTTGTTGTACATATTTCACACAAAAAGAGCTTCAACTAAAACATAGTCTTAACTGTAAATTTGTCTCAACAAATCTATAGTGAAGAGTCGCATATTGTAGGTCCATGTGTTCTCCCGACAACAGCAACGCTGAGTCACCCCATCTGGAAGTGATTCACTCGATAAGTGCTGCCGCGACCCACCCCGTCCCTGGGGACTGGGGAGGGCACATCGGCCATCACTCATGTCAGGGCCTCTAAAAGAGGTCTATGGTGATTGACGACGGTGTCGACTGTCGAGTGAAGGAAAGGGTCTGGTGAGGGGTAGACTGGACAGACACTATACAGTGGCGGCTCCAGACCAGCGCAAGGATGCCGGCCATCACGCTCAGGCGATGGACAGTTGCAGGAAGATCAATAAAATAAGTGTTGCATGGCTGTCCTAGCATTTTGAGCATTGTCGAAACATTGAAATAAAACAAAATGTACAATTTTTACGGTGTCGTCGTGGTTCTTTGGTTTTTGGATAACCACTCTGTGAGTTAGAAGGACGGATCAAAGCCATAAGTTCAAGAAACAATTGAACCAGTACACTAAAAAAAGCAAATTCCCACAAGTTCTCAAAACAGCAATAAGGAAACAAACATGCGCGCAGCTGCGACTCTCGCCGTGCAACGCGTCACGCTAACATCCATCGCGAGGTCGTCAACACGACTATTGTTGCACGAATTCCGCAGACTGCGCCGCTCGGTCGGCGCGGCAGTAGCACGAATTTTCCCTGCAGTTTCATATCCAACGGCACAACAAACACTGCCTCACACCTATCAATCAACGTCTGACCGGAGAATCAGTCCAAATGTGAAACGTCCAGCGACTTAGCGCGCACTGGGAAGCGTGCTTCAAGGCTATCCGACCAGCCTTGTCGGACGAACATGTTGTAAGCTCTAGCCGGGGCCTTTTTTAGCCTTGCGTCGGTGGATCAACAAGCCAGGTGGATATAATGGTAACTGGAAAACCGGCACAGATTTGCGATGTGAGGCTCGCCGGTTTTATTACGCCAGTCGTGTGCTGGATTTATTTACTCAAGGTGAACTGCCAGCGTGCCATGCATCTTTCAAAAGACCGGGTCTTTGCAGACGTTGAAAGTGAAGAATACAGCTGATAAGATTTTGCAAGTTTCTTGCTGACTTTTGTTGACAAACAACGGAAGCGACATCACATGCATTGCAAGGCATGACATGACATAACACAGACATTGAGCTGACAGCGTCCGGTTCAATTCAAACAGCTACAAATGGGGCCAAGAATAGCAACGGCACCTTCCCCAACCGAATTACCCACCTCTCTAAGAGCCGGCATATCTTCTTCCGCTCTCTACCGTGCCACACCACCAAAACACCCTATACGTCGCCAGTTTCACAGCACCACCACCACTACTAACCTCATCTGGCGCACTGCCAGCGTCAGGCGATGGTCCGACCCCCTAGGTAGCGCCAGGTGCGGTGCGCAGCCCCCGAGGGCGGCACGCTCCTCCCTCTCGTCTAGCACCTGGCGCGCGCAGGTGCTGGACGAATCAGCGCGCCGCCACGGGTCGGGGTCGGTACCGGGTGCCGGAGGAAGCGGAAAGGGAGCGGGGACGGGCGGCCGCTGTGTCCGGTGGGTGCCGTCCCGAAGGAAATGGTATTGAGAGGCAGCCAGTCGCACTTCCACGCAGGAACGCATCGAGTTACAAATGTGGAGCTCTTCTGCTGGAGCTCCGGTTCCTGCTCCTGATAGTACTTAATCCCTAGCCGTAGAAAGCTCAATGGTTGGGCCTCACAGGGCATCTATGCATGTGGCAGCTACATCGTATAAAAAGGGTAAAACATACATTAGAAGTAGAACATACTTGCAAAGCTCTCACCGGAAATATGTCTCGTAATGCTCACTCATGGCCAGTCCTAGTCCTAGAGGGTTACATGCTTTACGGCAGTAACAAGGCCACCACGACATCAGATCGACAGTTGTGATAGCTTATCTATCCTTTGTACTGATGGTGCAATGACAAACCCCTCCATCCCTTCCAGGACTATCCAAGCAACTTACATAGCGTCCCGAAACAGGTCACGTCCGCTCTATTTTCACATGTCCAAGATGACGCGTCCCCACGCCACATTCCTCCGTATACCCATCCCAAAGGCCCCGTCCTTTCGCCGTGGCCCGCCAGCGTCCCCTTGTCAGGTCCAGTACAAAGCTACAGGACATGAGGCCAGTCCCTGCGCTGCGTAATCCCCAGGAACATGCCCTGAATCCGGGTCACAATGACAGGACAAGGGCTCCGCATCCTGGGGATGGGAGTGCATGCCGAACGGCTTAGCGTTACTTGGGACGAAACGATTGAAGGAGCTTAAATACGCTAAGTCTTATATGAAAAGTTGAGCATCACTGAGTTAAGATAAGATTCCAGATAAAATAACTATGTCCTCCACTATTTCTTCAACAACTTCATTTAGGTTCGAAGGGACATGGCTACGGATTTCAGGGCATGTTACCATGCACGTCATCCTCTTGCATATGTAGAAGACCCAAGCATGAACTGCCGACCGACCAGTTTGGCCGGTCACGCCCTCCCCCGTCCCCCTCCCCCATCCCTCTCCTTGCCAGTCTGGGTCTGCACCTGGCCCGTTACGGCGCGGCGGGCAGGCTGGCTGCAGTCGACGATGAGTCAGCCGCAGCGAGCGCGGGAGCCCCGGGCGAAATTCAAACGGACGCACAGCTGCGACCGGCAAGAGGCACCGCCAGACCCGAAGGGGAAGGGAAGTGAGATGGAACAGGGCAGGGAAAGGCCCGATTGAGATATTGAGGCATTGAACATAGAACGCTTTTTTAGGCAGCAAGGGATTGCAGGGTCTTATCGGGGCACACGACTAGCCATTTGAAGAGTCACTGAATTGCCAGGCCAAAGTGGAACTGTGACGTCGAAAAGCGTCATGGTTGACATGGCAACTGTCTCAAACAGTAGTGTTGTTCATGCAAACAACTTGGAGACTCTCAAACCATTAGCATAATCCGCATACCAAGATGGTATCTGACAGTCTAAGCCACGTGACAGATACAAACTCGGGACATAGACGGTCAAATTATACCTACCACACAGCCAAGGACATCTTACGAAGTGACAAACGAGGAATAAACTATATATTAGTCTAACGCTCGCTGAAATTGTCACTCCGTCGGCGCATCAATCTAAGATTTTCTGAAAGAGCCACGGACATCCCAGGTGTGAAGGAACACGCCTAGTGCTGGCTGGAAGACGCAGGAGTGCGTTCAGACCAGTACCGCTGCGCTGAGGGGCGTGGCAGGCGGTAAGCGGCTGTATGCAGTGGGAACGGGGGGGGGGGGGGTGGCAGTTTGCTGAGAGGTGTGGCAGGCCAGGCATCAGCCGATGTGTGCAGAGGGGTGAAGAGCAGAGTGGGAGGGAGGGGAGAGCCGGCTGAGAGGCGCGGCAGGCCGTCAGCGATGACTAAGTGGTGCGCTGCTCGGACCAATTAGTGCCGTCGTGGCTGACAAAGGCAGCGGGGGGTCGCGCTCTGCTGGTATAATGGGCCTGACCGCAGCTCGTCGGCCCGGCCGTTCCCCGAGACAGTCAACCAACAACTGGCCAGGTCAGTCGGTCCAGTTCCGCAAGGCAGCAACGTATCACCACGGTGATCCACAATGTTCAATGGGTGTGTTACATCAAAGGATGGTCACAGGGATTGGAATGCACTGGCAAAACTTACAAGTCATCGCTAATTTATGTGCATTGTGCATTCCATTGACGAAACAAATATTTGGGATAAAAGCTGCCACCACACAAGAGGCAGACATTGTTGACGAACGAATCCAGCGTCGAATGTTGAATCAAGCTATTTCACAAGTGTAATCCTAACAACTCCTGAACCAACGAAGACACGGCGAAGTTCACTGCCCAGCCAACAGTAGCTAGCACGTCATGAGTAATCCCAAGTTAGGTTTATTTGAACTGTAACCAAACAATAGTCCAAGCTGGTCGAGTGCATTTACCGTGGCAAAGCTCCGACTATGTACTGCCAGGACGCTTCGCTAAGCCTGAGACAGTGCAACACAGTACAGTCATGCTTGCACCAGGACGACCACCAGCCGGGCGGAAAGATAACAACCGCGCATGACGCAACGAAACACCTTAATTATATACAGTGATGTCAACTACTACAGCCTAGCCGTAAACTTCAGACCAGATCCTAGTGGGAGCCAACTACCGTTCAGTTTCACGTATCTCCCATACACGTTCCAAATGTGTCCCGGATGTTTACCTGCTTACAAGAAGAATTTCCCACTCATGTTCATAATTCCTCCCAAAGGTGTAAGCCATTAATCCCCGGTGTAAACTGTAACTCGTCCAGGTAAACTACAAAGCAGTCATAAACTACTTCATCACGATTCTGTCTGGATTATGTCAACACCAATGATGTTTTTTGATGACTGATTAGTGATCAGTCACGACGAATCGGTGCATTTTTGTCCCATCTCCCCGTTTCATCCACCAGAAGCACCAGAACCGTTCACCACCGTACCACCGTAGAACCGTATCACCAGAAGCAAACCGTTACACTAGGATCAAAACCAGAGGGCGACTTAACCTTAAATAAAAAAACACCCAGCATAATGTTATTCATACAAAAACTAACGACAGTCTCACTTGTTGTGCCCCATTCCATGCCCTGCACCGGTCAGCACCATCACTGTCCCACTAATCCAGCGACGCCCTGCCGACACCGCCTGTCCGGAATTCCTGACTGCCATATACGGCGACTGGACACGATCTGGAGCGACCACGACAGTACCGATTGTCGATCACGCGGAAAACACGGGACTGCAGAGACACGTGAGTCGCCGCGGCGCCGAGGCCCGGAATGGCCCGAAACCGACCCAACCGCCGCTCACGATCAACAAGACCGACCGGAGGAGCGAGGATCCCGAGCAGTCCCGAGCAGCATTGCGATTGTTGAAGGAGTGTCCAACCCGTGATGGCCTCTCATCCCAGGGTTCGTAGTCGCCCTAACCAGTGACCATTTCAATTACGACGGCATCCGGATATGACACAGGAGTGGCGGAAAATGGCGAATAGTTTAGTCAGTAATGGAAACATCTCGGGGATGGGGGCAGGATGGAGCAGGCAAAGGCATTTAGATGACGAACTTCATTATGTCTGGAAAAACCAAGACGTGACAAATAATCGTCCATTTCTAGCATTACTTTGTGTTCACTGAGCAATACTACAGCTGCCTCGCGAGGCCGTATTTTCCTGTGACCTGTGCAGTGTGCAATATGATCTCAAGGCAACAAGATATCATGATAGCATCTACGCATGTTGCCGCAATAAGCTGCTGATTCATCCTCACCGCTGCGAAGTTTGAGCTCCTCTCGCCGATCAAACCGTATCTCGGCATTGTGAAATCGGCGCCAGAGGCCCGGCCCGCTCATCCCGCTATTGGGCAGGAGAATGGCAGTGGGTCGCAGCTTAGCGCGATAGCGGGTATTGCCGGCCCCGCACCGCAGGGAGAGGCGGCTCCTGCAGCGGGATCAGCCGCAGAGGACGGCCAGATAATCTGTGTGACGCCATCGCAGCCGCGACGAAACGCCAGCGGCGGTCACGAAAGGCGGTAAGTGCACGTTGGATCGCCGAGATACCAGAGGTCACCGCTGATCTCCGGTCATCAATCGTTATCAGCGGACGCCATCAGTGACATGCTATCATTGCAAGGTGAACTCACCCTGAGATCACCGACCAAACTGCGAAGTTAATGAAGAACGTCGCCAAAGCAGTCACTACTTTCGCCCACGACCATCGTCATGCAATCTCGCGACGCTGACCAATCAAGTTAGCAAGCTATCGGGAA
Organism: Amphibalanus amphitrite; assembly: GCF_019059575.1. Lineage (NCBI taxonomy): Eukaryota > Metazoa > Arthropoda > Thecostraca > Balanomorpha > Balanidae > Amphibalanus > Amphibalanus amphitrite. The sequence continues at coordinate 67,038 of NW_024881828.1, forward strand.
TTCTTACCGCTGGACTGAAGAATCTGCACTGAAAGAAACAAAAAATGATTAACAATAGACCATAACGTTTCTTTGAATGCAGAAGCGGACATGAGGCCGCAAATCTCCGTCAAAGTTACGGCGCCGGAGAAGGCGGGCGGCACGGACAGAAGTCCGCGTGTTTCTCCCTGTGCCTATTGTCTCTTCCGGGCGGTCCTGACCGCACATAACCAGCGCGACACGAGCGTGTCCCTCTCCCAGCTAAACACGCGTCAGGCACAGTAGTGGGACGACAGCTGGGCCCTCTAGTCAGCCACTCCCTAACTAGAAAAGGAGAAGGTGGAATGGAAGAAGCATGCAAGCAGCTTGGAAAGGTGTTGAGGAGCCTAACGTCAGTAAGCTTAGAGCTCAGCTGTCGCTGGTGAAGGCCAGAAAGTGGTTAGAAGGTTGGCTGAGCATGTAACAACACTCAGATCGTATTTCAGCTGGCGATCTATTCAGCAGCTGGTGTGACCGTAATCCGAGTTCGATACCCCGTATGCCATTTACGGTTTCAGTCATGGTAGCCGACGCGCTCGACTCCCGTGACGGCAGACCGGTAAGGGGCGTGTCGCCAGACCTACAGCGTCTGTGTCACAGCAGACAGGCTGTTTTACAGGCCCGGCCGTCCATCCAGACGGCAGGGGCCGCCTTATCAGAGGCTGCAACTCACGGCCCCGCCCCTGAGTCAGGCTCTCCCCCCCCCCCCATCGCTGGTCAGTCGCTGAGCTCTGTGTACTGAACACACCCGGACGTCACGACTCCATGAGACGAGTCACGACGAGGGGAGCGTCACTGCGAGCAGCTACAGTCAACGGCTAGCTGGTCATCTCCCAGCTGCAGATGAAAGCTTGGGCTGACTAACAGGTTGAGGTGCTAAGCAGCAACCATGTTGACAAACCGTACGGCGTAGGTCCACCAGTACCAGTCTGCAATAAAGATAACGCGATTGTCTCCAAAGGTCATCGCAGCCGTTGCTGTCGAATACAAGTGGTTGCGCTGGTTGCAAGGCGGTCAACAAGTTTGCTGATCGAACCACCTGTCGTGATACACCCAGATATATTGCAAGAACGACTAACGGTGTTTTCCAGGGTCTAACGTTTAACAAGGGACGAATGTTCGTGTACTGTCACTCCTTACTGTCCCTCGGTACCAACGTCTACGACGGACGCCCACACGTAGCTTCAACCACTGCATTGCATATGCCGCAAACAGTATTCACCGTCAACTCGAGAGACTCTCGCACAATGCAGCAAGTCCGCACCCCACGGCGAGAGCCTGATGTTGTTTCGGTTCTTTCCAAGACGTCACGGCGGCCGACGGCGGCCGAGACATTTGAATGCTCAACGCATCGCCGCCGGTGCACCGAGACCCAAGGTTACGGCGCGCGTGCTGCGTCCAACTCTCGCCAAATACGAACGTAGGGCCGGGTAGTAAACCGATAACTACCAAAGGAAGGCCTTGTCCCCTGCGCTCGCGCGGCGGGCTTACCCTGGACGTTCCCAGCTGCACTGAAGCAGACAATGGGGACGTGATATCCCAAAAGGACCTCAAGAGAAGGGGCAAAGCCCACGTAGTTTCCGTCCCATTCCCGGATCCCCACCTACTATCGACCCACCTGTGACACAGCAGACAGGGAACGGTTCGGTTTGGGCGGTGGCGTCTGGCCGACGGTCTGGAGAGCGTGCTTGCTGTGGTAGTGCGCTCGCAGGCCGTTGGGCAGCTTGCTCAGGTTCGGCCCAAGCAGCACCTCACACTGATGGCACTGGGACGCCATGGCGCCACGCGGCCCGGGTGCAGCCTGACGCGACGACGGCGCACGTCACGCGAACTCTGCACGATCACCGAACAGGACAATATGAGGTGAGGCGGCCGGCGACAAACACACGCGCCACCTGTCCTCCGTTCCGCGGAGATGTGCGACGCAGCGACACAGCTAACGACCACTGAGTCAGCGGAGTGAATGCGCCTCTACTCCCGAGCCTCGAGGGGCTGGATTACGCCGCAGGTCACGGTCCGTTGGTCTGGCGATCAGCAGCGTGTCGTCGTCGCCGGCTGGCGGCTGCAGCCACCGGACGTCGCCAAACGTCACCAGAGCATCACCAGCTTGTCACCAACTATCACCACCGTGTCACCAGACACCGTCTTTCCCGGCAAACCCACAGCACTCGTGCGACGACGGCGGCGGCGGAGGCGAGGTGCCGTGCGCGCCGGCTATGGCGGTCGACTGGCAGCCGGTGGGCGGCAGCGGCCGGCCCCCGCCAGCCGCACCTGAGCGAACCGGCCGCCCGGCCGCCACCGCTCCGCGTGGGCGGCTCCCAACGACACGGGCGAGCGACCGATCGGACGTCCCTGTAGGAGGCAGCTGGGCACGGCGGATATCGCTGCACGTCGTGGTACTCATGGGTACACAGAGCTTAGGTGAGCAGAGCGTGCTGTGACAACCAGGTAGCGATCGGCGCAAAAAGACAGGAGGCACGACGAAAGACAGCGACAGTGCCTCGTGAAGGTGCGATGGTGCCGCGGTCGGTCGGCTATATGTTCAATCGCCATGGCTAACGTTGAAAAATGGTATTAGCGTCTCATGGTCGGCGGCTCCGTAAGCGGAAGATGAGAGACTGATCTATGGAGATACGGCCGAGGGAAGTCATACAGCCGGCGATGACTGGCGGGCAGCTATATGTCACGGTGAATACGCAGGTCGTATTGAATCTGCCGCGGTATGCGGCTTTATGAAGAGTCTGAATAGCTTTAATGGCGGAAGCTGTGAGAGGATGGTACTGAAGGCCGGGCCATCTACAAAGGGACTTATTGGTTGATGATGAAAGATGGGAAGTGCTTGGGAGAGAGAGCGAAAGTAAATGTTACACAATCCAGTAGCGCCCGAGCTTAGCACTTGAACTTTGAAAGGTGACTATAAAAAACGTACTGGCTTTTTGAGGGAATATAAAAGCACAAAATTAGCAGTTAAAGCTTCGTAAGCAAATCAGCGACATATCTTCCTATTTCTGAGGTTATCATCAGCGTTTCAACCCAAACGGTGCCCCAAAAGTCCTCACAGCTTTGACCTTGTCTCGATGGGGCCTGACCGCCCACACCGAGCCCATCCATCAGCAAACCTCCATCAGAGTCTGTCACCTATGAACGTCGGAGCGCACACTTCTAACACCTACGACATCGTGCAGCGGGGGTGGCGACTGAAGGGTCGCACGTCCCCAAACAGACGGGGGCGGACCGCGTCGACGATGGACGGTCCATAGCCAGCGACACCGATACAGAACAACACGCTATCCGTGCAGCCAACACGACGCATCGGACAGCTCCAACAAGGCGCATCCGTGGACTTAGGGCTGGACCGACCTATCGAGAATGCCCCCGTCACGGAGAACGGCGTGGGCTGTGAACCAACGATCGGCGATTTTATGACAGGAAAGGGCTGATTCACCGGAACCTACATTACGTGAATCATGGAAGCTGTAAATGGCCCGACTGGTTTGAGTTGGCGGCAAATGAATAGCATACCCCCCCCCCCCCCTAGGTCATAATATGACGCAGTGCAGGCTTGTCAGAATCGCTGATCTTCTAGGCCCGCTCGTCCCTGAGTGCGATCTTAACTGGACCGGTCGGAAGCCATGTATGAGGGATCCGCCCTGTAGCTCCGGGATCCGGATAGAGGCTCAGTGCAGGAGTGAAATGATCGCATTGGAGTATGAGTATCGTAGGTAACACCGACAGATCTCATTCACTGAACAGATCAAGGTTCTCTGGCCACGGTCGATCACCGAGCATGGGATAAGGGCGATAAGGCCCCGTCTGAGTGGTCTGTTTATTGGCTATCCCACGGGCTAATGGCCAAACAAATCACAACGACACTGACGACAAATCACGGACAACGATCGGACAAGTCACGGACAACGACCGGTCTGATAAGGATACCCACACAGCACATCACGGACACTTACGGGACAAATCAGGGTCCTTGACCAGACAAACCATGGACGTTGACCGGACAAATCACACTGTCGAAAAAAGAACGATACACAATCGGACCACATCACAGTTCATTGGATAGTCGATGTTCACGACCCACCATAACAGATAGGCCAATGGAAGGTCGGAGATCCCGTGGGCAAATCTCCCACGGGCCGCTGGATCCTCACGGCCATGGGCACAGTCCATCAGACCCATCACGGTCCCGGCTTATTGTCTGCCTCCACTGGGCTGTGCCTCCCTCCAACAGCCACCGCAGCGATGACCGCCAGCATTTCCGTCCATTCTGCTGACCAATCGCTACATCATACACAGCTGAGTGCCCTGGGGTACTGCCGCCCCCGTCACCGCCAGTTGAGGGGAGTTTGCAGAACTCACAGGCAGAGCCGGCACAGGCCGGCACGGTCAGAAAGGGAAGGGCAAGCAGTAAGCGCCGGTCATCGATGCATTCTAATGAGCAGGGCGGATTCAGGCCAGACGAAGCGGGGGCGAGCGCTCCGACGAGGCTCAAGGTTGGATTAATGTCAGCAAGCCAGGTCAGGTTCAAGGCCAGGGTTGAGTGCGAGTCCGAGCAGCTACGCATATTTGTCCTGCCTGAGGCGACCTTGGGATAGGTCTGGACGCCGCCACTAGACGCAGCCGCAGCTGCAACGGCAGACGTCGTCTGCACGGTGAACGAATTGCGCGCACGCTCCCAATTTATAAACACATCACTCGCAGAGTTGATTGACCAGCGAGCGTGGCCACGCACTGCAATACGGACCGAAGGCGGCCGGTCGGCCACTTGAGGGTTTCGAAACACGGCCACTTTAGGGGCAGGCTCAAATGCGCCGACAAAGCGCGGGCGGTACCGACCACAAGACAGACGAACTGATTCAGACCGGTTATACGACCGTCGAGGACCTCTCCAAGAAACGCATCGTACATCTCAACGAACGAGAAAAGCTGTCAACACGACCCTCTGCGGTACGTACTTACAAATGTCTGCCAAGGAAGAGGTCGATCGTAAATGAGCTCGGAAGACGGGGCGCGAATTGGAATGTGGCGGTGTCAATTGAAGGAGTTTAACCGTTCTCGGTTTATCATCTTAAGTTCAAGATTATACCGTTCCGGCCACGTCCAAAGTGTTATGCAAAGAAGTTACTAATACATTTATGTGCAGTATCAGCATTCGAATGCCTGGGATGCATGAATCCAAGACAAGATTATCGAATGACAATCTCGTATGAACATGACTGGTCGAGTCTTTCTCTCTCTCATATAAATCCATGCACTGATAAATGGCGGAAACGCAAATTTCCCAGGAACATCTCACACCACCCCGATCATCCATCACCAACACCCAAAGCAACGCCCAGCTGCGACATCCCATCACTCACTACGACAGACCAAGACAGGACTGTGACACACGTCTACGTGTAGCCAGCGGACGTCACTCCTCCCATCCACCCCGACACGCACGGCGCATGATAATCGCCCGACCACAGACCTCCCCGTTCCGCTGATCTCCCTTCCCCGAACGTCAGACAGATGTGGTGGTGTTCCGTGCCGGCTTACGACCGCCGCCACAGCTGTGCGATAACGGTGGTGGCGCACAGGGCTGTGGTAGGAAAAGGGGTGTGAGTAAGACGCCAGGATGTATGTATGTATGTATGTACGAGTATGTATTGACGATCAAGAGCAATCCACAATCGGCGTGGCGATTACACTCCGAGGGTGTAGACTGTAGGAGGACGGCGACGGAGGGTTTCAAAAGAGCGGACGAGAGTGGATTATGGACAGATGTGGAGGACGAGGTTCGTAGTCTCAGAAAATTGGACGGTTGTGGACCAGTGTTCGCCATGGGCCGGGCCAGCTAAGTGCAGACGGCGGCGTTGAATAGGAAAAAGGACAAATGTACAAAAAGTAACGACCGAGACACCCCTGGACGTCACCTTCAGACCCTCGTCCGTCCACCACGGCGCGGTTGTTCCTCCGCCGTTGGCAGCCGGTGCCGGAAGCGGCGGACGTTGGTCGCATACCGTGATCCGGGGCGCGCCCGTGCCAGCGCCGGCCGTCAGAGACGACGCGACGTTGCCGACGTGGGGCGTCCGATGAGTCACCGGCGCGACAGGCGCGCCCCGCCGCCGCCGACGGCACGGTAACAGGAGACGGAGCCGACGGCAGACGGCGTGTGTCGCTGTCTGTCACCGAACGACGGCAGTAGGGCGACACTGAGTGATCAACCGGCACAAATAATCATTGTCACAAAAAACGAGGCTTTCATAGCGAAAGCCCCGTCTATTTACAGCTCTTCTATCCGCTCCAACCGACTCTCCTGCTTCCTCGTCATTAGCCAAAATAAATAATAACTAACTGCCAGCGTCTAAATACAGTCCGTGCTCGCCGTTACCACATCGCGGCGTCTCTAGCGGCGAGCGTACCCGACGAGCGCAATTCAAGGACCGCCACCGAAGGCCGCGATTGAGGCGGAAGTGAACCGAAAAGCAAACGTTTAGAATGCTATCAATGAAGCGCGTTCTATTGAGTTTCCGTCCCTCTTATCATCTACGCATCAGCCTGTTGTGTTCAGTGGGCTACATCACAATTTATCTTCATTATCTTCAAGTACATACTTCAGATTTCAACAACGCGTTTCATCAGCTCTGTAAATGTCTGGACCCCCAACGGAGTAGCAGAAAAAAAATCACTGACAGTGATTGAATGAAGCTACTAAGTGCATCAAATTCCAAGAGCCGAACGTTCACGATGATTGTTGAACTTTGAACGGTCGTGTCCAAGAGATCACAGAAAATCTGTAATCTGTTTACGAACATCTCGATAAACAAACCGTCTAGAATACCAATGATAAGCCGGTAGTTCAGTACCACTACCTACACCACAGAAACAGCTCCGCTGCTGGGAACGTCATCAGTCGCCATGGCGGCGTTGTGAATCGTCATCACTCAGCGGCCGGCGCCAGGGCGTCAGCGCGGCATCCAGCGCCGGCGTCATCAGACAGACGCCGGCACGCAGTCATCATCAGGCAGGCGCCGCCCCCGCCGTGGCGACGGTAAACACATCAGCCCCGGTCACTCGGACACCGGCCGCCCATGCAGACACACACCGGTGGACCGTCCGATCGGGGAACTGGACCGGCTTCCCTCCTGGCACTACAGCAGCTTCCTGCTTCCTCGTCCGAGGCTATCGGTGAATTAGTTAAGTACTGCTGACTAAGTTTAATTAGTATTGAGCAAGACATGTTTGGTGGCATAATTAATTGAAACATAAGTTAATGAAACATGAGAGATTGCGACTTTCACAAGAGCTTGCTTAACAATCCTGACATTTTCTTTATTATGGACTCGGAGATCCAGTAGGGATGTCTCAGCTTCAGAGGAACGTGACAGGCTTATTACATGAGAGGAAAACGATTTTTTATCACAAAACAAATTCGAAGTGTCACACCGAGACACAAATCACACCCTTCACTGAGACCCAAGTCGAAGTGTCATACCCAAATCACGCCTGCCACGATGCATCATCACACGCATCTCATCAGAAAGACTAGGTCACTAGCCTCTCCTCTATACCGCTAATAAGGCCCGTGAAGTGCCCCACAGTGCGCGTGCACCGAGGCCGTTGATTCGCTAATGGTTCTGGGCGTGGCCGTGCGTCTCGTCCGTGCCTGAGCGGCGCCCGAGGCGCCATCAGGGCGGAGCGGCTGTCAGTCAGCGGAACAGTCCAGCTCTGGGATGGGACGGGGGTGGGATCGGTAGGTCGAGATGAGTCTGGAGTGTCGAGAGCTCAAGACAGCCAAGTCTAGATCAGCCTGGTGCTGGAGGATCGACTCCTCAACGACAGGTCAGGAGCGGCATCTCCTCCCCAGCGAAATATCTTAGATAATGATTTGGGGGTGACTTTTGGGCGCCCAGACTTCGTAGGTCATCAGCGCTATGACCAGCGTACAGAATAATGCAATCCTACAGACACAGGAGACGGGGAAAGCCATCTTGCTTTGAAAAGACAGAGCGCGTGATACTGTTCTCAGCAAGAACCGTTGTTGACGTCGCGTGTCAGAATCCCGTCACCTCCTGACCTTATCCTCTCTGTCATGTTTTGGCTGATGTTTCGGCCGATCCCCCGCTGGTGGCTCCTTTCTCTCCTCATCCGCTGTCCTTCCCACCCGGGAGGACGAGAGGAGTCCCCGCCATCCCCCGCTGGTGGCCCCTTTCTCTCCTCATCCGCTGTCCTTCCCACCCGGGAGGACGAGAGGAGTCCCCGCCCGCCAGCGAGTTCACGACGGTAAGAGATTAACAAAAAACGAAGGATTGTGGGTAAGTCGAGAAAAACGAACAAAATTAGGGCTACTAAAAAAAAAATCCACTGTTCGCTCAATCGTCCACATTCAATAGTCCCCCGTTCGCACTCTACACCCCACGGCGTCCGTCCGCAGACTGTGCTCTCCGTCCCCGCTATCCCCGCTCTCCCCGCCCCCGCGCCCCTCCCCTTCGTTCCCTCGGCACGCACCGTGCCCGCCGGCCGCCCCCTCCCCCCTCCTTTGTGTAGCGCGGGACCTCTGCCGCGCCGTCAACCTTCTTTACCTCCTTGTTTGCGGTAAAGTCCCGTTGACGTCGCGTGTCAGAATCCCGTCACCTCCTGACCTTATCCTCTCTGTCATGTTTTGGCTGATGTTTCGGCCGATCCCCCGCTGGTGGCTCCTTTCTCTCCTCATCCGCTGTCCTTCCCACCCGGGAGGACGAGAGGAGTCACCGCCAAACCCGCCAAAGCGGAGCGAAAAAAAAAAACAAGCAAACGAACAAATCGAACAAACAAACACGGTAAGGTACTTACTACTTAAATTCTGCACTGTTGAAGGTCCACGGTGGCTCCAGGTGGGCGCCAGTCAGCCTGTGCTCCGCGCAGAGACGGGGTCCAGTACGACGGCGCCTGGCATGTGCCGCCGGAACGCGGCGCGATTGCCCCAACACAGCACGTCTGCTGGGCCATCGTCTTGGCTACTGACGTATCTCACCTCCAGGTGATATCCGCCGCGGACGGCGCAAAACAGAAGCTGCCAAATGATTGCCGCTCTCCTGAGGTCATTGGTCATGACCACCGGCCGCGCCAACGCCGTCCTACTGCTCACCTGGGGTCACGATTCATGACCTTCGTCCACACCGCCCTCCGGGGTCGCCGGTCATGACCTCCGGCGCCCCCACGCCGGTGGACTACTTAAACGTAGTGGCGTACCGTCCATGACCTTCGGTCATGCTCGATCGCCGTCCTGATATCTGCCTGAGGTCGCCATTCATGACCTACGGCCGAGCCACGCTCCGAGGTCGCCCGGTCGTGACCTCCGGCTGCGCCACACGTCGTCGGAAGCTCCTGCCTAAGGTCGCCGTTCATGACCTTCTGTGCACCAAATACCTGATGTCGCCGGTCATGACCTTCGGTGTATGTACAACACACCTGACGTCACCGGTCATGGCCACCGGACGACTACTCGCCTGATGTCGCCTGAGGCCGCGCCGTCGCCGGCCGACACTTACACCTGGATCACCGTTCATGACCTTCAGCCTCCTTTCCCCGCACACGCACCAGAGGAGGTCACCGTTCGTGACCCCTGGCAGCGACATCGCCGGCTGAAACTCACACGTAGGGTCACCGTTCATGACCTTCTTGCCCTTTCCCCGTTCATTACTTATGGCAGCGCCATCGCCGACCGAGACTCGCACATCGGGCACCGTTCATGACTCTCAGCCCCCCCCCCCCCTCACACACACATGTACATACACACCGTTCATGGCCTCTAGCCGCGCCGTCTCCGCCCAAAACTCACTTATACGGTCACTGGTCATGACCCTCAGCCCCCTTCCCCACGCGTATCCCCCGAAGTCACCGTTCATGACCCCTGGCCGCGCCATCACCGGCCGAACCTCACGCATAGGGTCACCGTTCATGACCTTCGTCCCCCGCGCACGCACACACACGCACACACGCACCTGGGTCACCGTTCATGACCTCTGGCCGTGCCATCGCCGGCCGAAACTCACAAATATAGGGTCACCGTTCATGACCTTCGCCCCTCCCCCCGCACACACGCCTCATGACCTCGGGTCACCGTTCGTGGCCCCTGGCCGCGCTATCGCCGGCCGACGCTCACGCATAATGAACTTCAGCTCCCCCGACTGTATACCGGTGCGCTTGCAGTGAAGCAGCCACCAATACAAAACAACTCGCAGTCCCCGGAAAGGCTACTTCTGCCCTCCTGCCATCTACTGACAGGCTCCCATCCAGCCCCGCGCAGCCCCGCAATCCTTCACAGGGAAGGGGTGTCCCTTGTAGCGCCGCCGACCACTGTCGTCTCTTCAGCGGCGCCCCGCTGTCTGTCATGAATAAGGCCTCTTTGTCTCCGGCCCTCTGGTAGCGCAGTTCGCAGTACATTCGAACCGCCCTGACGAGACAGGTGACGTATACCAGTGTTGGCAGGACACGGCCACGGGCGGACCGAACTGTATTTTTCTGCATTCGTATCTTGCGGATATACGGCGTGCCATCGGGCGCGTAAGCACGTCTGCCCGTTTAAACCCCTGCCTGGTGACGTCAGCGGGTATTCACGTATCCCTCGGCCGCCGTAAAGAAGAAGAAGAAGAAAAAAACACGCAGCATGCTGCCCACAGGCTCCGCTGATAAAGTAGCTCGGCTCCCGTCCTCCGACCGAGGTCTTCAAAGGCCGCATCTGGTCTTTGCTGACTGCTGATGCCGCGCCGTACCGAGCGGAAGCTGTCGCCCCTCTGTTGGCGTCTCAACGTATGTACTCGCATGTCCACCTGCCCGTACTATGAAATCTGTGGCCGCAGCGAAATCAAAACCGCTCCGTATGTGCAGGTGCCTAACAGCGCGAGGCACTGTCGCACCGTCCGGTAATCCAATGTAGCGATGAGGGTTTGCCAAATAGTGCACAGGCGGATCGGCCTTCGCCTCACTGGACTTTTTTTACATACCGGCCGAGGGAGGGGGAGGGTTGGTACGACTACCATCGCCTCTTCGCTCCTAATAGAGCCGGAGCCTCTCGTAAAAGCAAACGTGGGCGCCGTTACGAGACGCAGTGACTGGTATCCAACTCAAGGTCCCAGGTCAACCGGCGACCTCTGAGGTCAGGTGAAGTGACCAAAGTCATGGGTTCCGTCTTTGGTAAATAACTTCGCACAAAAAAAAAAACGCAGAGCCGCTCTTTTGGCATAACCATGTTCGTCAAGCTCAGGCGCGTCGAACGCTGTACTTTTTCTTCGATTGAGGGCAACTTAAAGTGTTGACATCTTGGGTCAAGGTCAGGTCAGTGCCCCTTAAATAAGAAGCTGGTCAAAGGCGGTAATATGCATAGCATTCGATTTGGCAGGCCTTCCCGAGTCCATAGGTGGCTTTTCCCACTCTCTGGCTCAATTTTTATAGGGAGTGATAACCGAAATCTCTTCTGACCCCAGTGACGTCATCAAAAGGGCGTCGCGCAATGTCAACAAAGCTAAATTGAAGCGTAAGGCCTTGTAAGGAATGCATGAACTCACGATTTCATGAGCTTGAAATAGTTTAAGATCACTCCCGGCGCCAAAAACAGTTTCCGTATTCCCCCGTTGACGTATAGTTGAGGTCACGTCAGTCATGTGACCGACCTGACCTCGTGTGAACTTACCGAGAAAAGAAATCTGAGACATAAGCGTTGTGAGACCCCCTGGACGACATTACGTCCTGTAAGTTCGTTCCCTGCGAAAATTCCTCCGGCACTGAGGTCGCCGGAAAAAATGGCGACGTCTGAGAACCGTGCCGAGATTCACTTATGACATCCTAGGTCAGTCACATGACCTGACGTGAAATGCGGTTGGTGTCGCAAGATTCGACTGGAATCAGGGTCAGGTGGTGAAGCTTCAGCTCTCTATCGCAGGTGTGCTCCGAGCCGTCGCGAAAAAAAAAACTTGACGCTCCGCCGCCACCGTAAGCTCTCCATGAGGCCGGTGCGAGAAAATTTACGCAATAGGCACCTTGCCACGCTGGCTAGTTCCGGGTCCCTTCCGCCCGGGTGTCCGTCCTCAGCGGGACCCCCCCCCCCCCTCCCAAAAGACACTCCAGCCATACTGTAAGTGTATGCGCTAGCGATGTCAATTACAGAAAATATGAATACCTACCAATACCAAACCAAATACAAACCAAGAGCGTGAGAGAAAATACCAAACCAAACCAACTTGGGAACATGATGGAAAACCAACTTTTTCCGATTTCTCAACCACCTAAACATTAGTGAGAGCTTATAATGCCAACAAAAATACCAAAAAAAACATTCAGATTGGAATACCAAATACCAAGTTGGTATATATTTGGTGTCGGTATACCAAATTGATATCTAATTGACATCTCTAGTATGCGTGATCTTCCGCGACCGTCCCCCACCGCACTGCTCGCCCTCTCGTGCGACTAGGTACCGCCACCACTACCGTAACACTCCACCCTCCTCAGACGCATTAATCAGCGTCGGCTAGACGGCGTCCCCAGGCACGCAACTGAGTCGCGCCGCGTCCAGCCGGTCGCGTCCCGCTAACTACACGGAACGAGAAACTGCACGTTCCTCCGCCGTGCGCACATATTCGCGGTGGCCCCCCAATGACTTCGTGGTTACTCGGCGCGCTGTAAACTCTCCGTTCTGTTCCACATTTTTGAAAATAAATGGTAACAGCGGCACATAACTCGAGAACCAACAGAGCCACAGCGCCGCGAAAGAGCGCATTCGATAGCACTTTTTAACCCTCTTCCCGGATTGCGTCCACAGATTTGACCCCAGGCCCACGGTTAATTCGCGAGAGGACAAAAGAAAAACTACAAAAATAACTTTTTAGGAAAATGTTTTCTCAATCACCTTTGACTCAATAAAGCCACGACATTACTAGCAAGCATCGTATTCCTCTCGTCGAGGCGCGTCGAATAACCCTAAGCTAACTCCTAAAGGTCAACTTGAAAATTCGACCCCTGGTCAAGATCATAACCCGACCGGAAGAAGAAAATCATGTTGTATATCAGCCGATCCCGGCTAACCAGCCCACCACTCCCGGCTGATCAGCCGACCGCTCCCGGCTCACCAGTCGACCACTCCCGACTTACCAGCCGACGACTACCGGCTCACCAGCCGACCACTTCCGGCTAACCAGCCGGCCACTTCCGGCTCACCAGCCGACTACTCCTGGCTCGCCAGCCGACCACTCCCAGCTCACCAGCCGACCACTTCCGGCTAACCAGCCGACCACTCACGGCTCACCGGCCGACCACTCTCGGCTCACCAGCCGACCACTTCCGGCTTACCAGCCGACCACTCCCGGCTCGCCAGCCGACCACTAACGGCTCACCAGCCGACCACTCCCGGCTCACCAGCCGACCACTTCCGGCTTACCAGCCGACCACTCCCGGCTCGCCAGCCGACCACTCCCGGCTCACCAGCCGACCACTTGCGGCTAACCAGCCGACCACTTCCGGCTCACCAGCCGACCACTCCCGGCTAACCAGCGGACCGCTCCCGGCTCACCAGCCAACCGCTTCCGGCTTGCCAGCCGACCACTCCCGGCTTACCAGCCGACCACTCCCGGCTCACCAGCCGACCACTCCCGGCTTACCGGCCGACCACTCCCGGCTTACCAGCCGACCACTCCCGGCTCACCAGCCGACGCGGGAGCTGAAGTTCACTCCCGGCTTACCGGCCGACCACTCCCGGCTCACCAGCCGACCACTTCCGGCTCACCAGCCGACCACTTCCGGCTCACCAGCCGACCACTCCCGGCTTACCAGCCGACCACTCCCGCCTAACCAGCCGACCAATCCCGGCTCGCCAGCCGACCACTCCCGGCTCACCAGCCGACCACTCCCGGCTAACCAGCCGACCTCTCCCGGCTCACCAGCCAACCACTTCCGGCTTACCAGCCGACCACTTTCGGCTCACCAGCCGACCACTCCCGGCTAACCAGCCGACCGCTCCCGGCTCACCAGCCAACCACTTCCGGCTTACCAGCCGACCGCTCCCGGCTCACCAGCCAACCACTCCCGGCTCGCCAGCCGACCACTCCCGGCCGCACGGGCCGAACACACTCGGCCATACCGGCCGAATCACACGACCACACTCTACCCCCATCGAGTCACTGTTCCCCGGTCATGCTCACTCACCTCCCATGTCCTTCCTCTTCTGCTTCATGTCCAATCTGGTAAAAAAAATCCACTGTTCGCTCAATCGTCCACATTCAATAGTCCCCCGTTCGCACTCTACACCCCACGGCGTCCGTCCGCAGACTGTGCTCTCCGTCCCCGCTATCCCCGCTCTCCCCGCCCCCGCGCCCCTCCCCTTCGTTCCCTCGGCACGCACCGTGCCCGCCGGCCGCCCCCTCCCCCCTCCTTTGTGTAGCGCGGGACCTCTGCCGCGCCGTCAACCTTCTTTACCTCCTTGTTTGCGGTAAAGTCCCGTTGGCGGCAGGTCGCTCCCCAGCGCTGTAGGGTTGCAACTTGCGATCCTATCACACAAAGGTCAGCGAAGGATCTTGCTATTTTCGACGAGCAAAGTCAGCTAGCGGCTGGCTCTGCCATAAAAGATCACCAAGATGGTCAAGAGCTTTTTGGCCCCATCCCTTCCTGAGGACAGCTCAACATTGGCGGCTTTACCGAAGCCAGGCATCATTCATCTTTCGCAAGATGAGACCGTCTCATCTGAGATATAGGCCATCGGAAGTCACGACCCAATAGATTGCTTTCTCAAAATCGAGATTGTGCCATTAGTTTCCGACATAAGCTCCACTACGAGTCTTACCAGAAAAGTCGCCAAATCCGATAAACATGCCGACTGCGACAGAAAACATACAGCTTCATCCGTCCTACAAACCACTTAGAAAATTGGCCGGACCACTCCCATCCTGCGGATCTGCCCTGGGGGCATCGTCAGCCATTCCGTCTACTTTGTATTCAAACACAGCTCGCTAAACTGCGGGCATTCGGGAAGAATAATGAAAATGTCACCAACAGGGGGACATTTTCAGCTAGCTTCCGGCGTGCAGACACTTTTTCGGTGGCAGCGCGGTGGGAGCTCTCAGCGGTACCATCAGCAATGGGCCGGACTCCGCTAAACTCCACTCCGCCAAGGTACGCCACAGGCCGATAAGTGCCCCGCCGCCCCTGCGCATGCTCGTTACCCAGTGCACCGGGAGTGACAGTGGCGCCCTCTGCACAGTTTGCACGTCGTGCACAGTTGCACACTGCTGACACCGGTGTGGACAGAGGTCAGTACGGCGGGTACAGCACACGAGAGGGTATGGGGCTGGCGTGCCTGGCGTCGGATTCGGGTGTCAGGTGTCGGGTATCATGTGACAGGGCGGAAGGGTCGGCGGAGCGTCCGGCGCGTCCCTTCCGCTGCCACTAATCCCGGTCGGATCAGTAGCGGCGGTAATGAGCATGCGAGGTGATAACGAGGGGCACGCGAGGTGAAAACTGGACACCAGTCAGCTTTCAACGATAATTGGTGTGAATGGATAGAATAAAAAAGCATTTTCTGAGCCAAAAGTAATCTAGGTACTATAAATAGCGGGTTACTTTACAAAGGTCGAAATCAGAATGGGTTGAAAGCGTTAACGTTAAAAGACGTAAAAAGCAAATAATTATTGACTACTAAAATTGTAAGATATTTTTTTCAGTGCCCGGGCCTTTAACGTTTACCAACAGACTATCCTTGCTACCGATACGGCTCCATCATTACGATCCGGCACCCCACCACCAAAAGCGCCCGATCTCGGTTTCGATTCGCCCTTCGGCCGGTCACACTGTAAATCGATCCCAGTCCAGCCCGTCACGCGCGTGTACCCACAAAGGACCGGAAGCACTGGGTCCGAGGGCGGCGCGCGGCACGACGGGAGGGGGCGGCTGGAGCGGCCAGCAGCGGCTGAGGGCAGTCAGAAGCGGTCTGGGGCGGGGCGACTAGCGGCTGGCAACGGGGGGGGGGGGGGCGGTCAGGGGCCAGCTGGGGCAGTCAAAAGAAGCATGAAGGGGAGCGGTTGGCGGCGGAGGTCGGCTGGGGCTAGGGCGATTGGAAGCAGTTTGGGACGGTCAGTGACGCACAGCTTCACGCGCCTATGGATGACTGGACGGCGAACGTGGAGAGCTAAGAAGGGGTCAGAGACCACAATGCAACGCACTAGTCACCCTACCCTCATACTGCCATCTATTGGCGGCGCAGTGCGATGCTATACAGGTACAGGCTGCGTCGCTCAGGCGTGACACCTGGACATTGAGTAGCCGAAGCGTGCGTGTCTGTGAGGTCGAACTGGGGAGGGGAGGGGCTGTCGGGCGCCCACTGGAGCACGTGCTACAGAATCGACACGGCCAGCACCCGCCCGCTCGGCGCCGCGCGCGTGAGCGGGCTTCAGCGACGCAAGGGTGGAGTGCGGCGGGTACAAAAACCTCGGCGCATGAGGCCGACTTTAGAATGAACAATTATGAATGGACGGCGCTGTTTTAGGATGTAGAAGAGCGGTTTGATGAATTCAGGTCGAGCTGTAATAATCAAGGTAACATCTAAATGAAGTGCGTTATTACGCTTAAAAATCAGCAGCACGAACGACACCGAAACAAAAATAAGAGGACCCAATTTTATTGTCTCTAAGCGTAATAACCTAGAGGATAGAAACCAGATTTTAACCAAACCAATACGGCATAAACATCCCGATTCCCAAGGAACGTAGATATCATTGCACACAGTAGCTCAGTGTTCCATTGTCTATCGGTATCATAAAGATCACCAAGCCTCCCAATGCAGGACGTCACAAAAGTGACGTCACGATTACACGACGAGGCAGCAATCGTCACGGGTGTCACATTGGTCTGGCATCACGTCTAGCACGTGATGTGGTGTGCTGGATGTTGTGACATGTCACGCTGGATGCATCCAGTGGTGAGTGTTCGGAATGAACAAATTTAAGCCATTGGTGGGATTTGTTGGGAGACACGCCTACTACTCAGGAAAACTATGAGAATCTCGAGCCGCTAGGTTATCCCGGAGGATGTTCGATATCTAAGATATCTCGAGCATTCACTTGACTGTAATCCGGTGAAGACACGACGGATCTAACGAATAGCAGAATGCAGATAGCAAAGGTCACTCCACCAATTCGTATGTAGGTAGTCAACGGACAAGCTAGTTTAATAAACAAAAGTGACTGAAGCATCTAAGTAACCAAAGCCAAACATCCAGCGTACAGAACGATTTTCGTCTTGAGCCAATCAAAACTTTTCTATAGATACGTCCTTGTTTTAGGTGTACTGATTGGGAGGGATAGAATCCAGCAAGTGACAAATAACTACCAAAATCAACAATGCCAACATTTAGAAATACAGCTCCAGCCCAAATATGCCCACCAATCAGCATTTGGCCGTTCCGTGTAGCGCGGGTCCCTAGGATCATTGGCGTCATTGACCCAGAAGTTAGCGAAGGGTCATGGAGACCGAAGTCGGTGCCAACCGTCGGACTTTATCCCGTTCGACTCGCGTCGGGGCGTAATGACGCCATGGGGACCTCTCATTCAGACGAATGGTCTAAACATCGGTTCCAGGGAGCGACGGCCAGGCCCAACGGCCCGACAGCTCAGCTAAACAGATGACTCGCCCGAGTCGAGGTCGCTCGGCGTACAACGCGTCTGCTGTTTCTCAGCCTCCCGACAGAAATCCCGGTCAGACCGACAGAGGAAACCAGACCAGTCTCAACGGAACTAGACCGGCATCGACCGACTCACAGTTGCACAACTGACATAAAAATACGTCACCGTCGCAGTAAACTGACGCAGATTGACCTCATACGACCGTACGAATCCAGCTCGTCCAAACATACCCACTCGAGTCGGCGCGCGCTCCGACCGAGTAACTCAGAATAACGACGATGGACGCGGCATCCGGGCGCCTAACTCACCCCAATTGTCCAAACATTGGCTCCCGGGAGCAGCGCTCGTCTTTATCGATGCGACATTTGCGTGCAAACGAATTGCACGACACCGTAAGGCCGCGGCGCGACCCGCGAGGCAAGGTGCTGTCACTCGGGAACAGCAAGCGATGTAACAGCGGTAACTCAGGTATAGAGGAAGCGATCTAGCAGCGGCGCGTCGTTGCGCGACCGGGCGCGGTGGCTGGCGTCACTTTACAGCCGGCTAGTCACATAAATTGTTCAGCGCCGCTCACCCGCCGGGCGCGGGGTGCCGGCCCGCAGATACGGCCGCTAATTTCGCACCCACGCCCCGTGGCGCCTGGGTGCGGCCGCTTCATCAAGGTTACCTGTGACATAAACTATCTCCGCTCGGGCACATGAACGTTCATGCAGGGTAAAACCCACATCACGCATCGGATGAGATCTCCTCAACCACGCATTTCATCCGTGTCAGCGAACATTTTACGGCCCTCGATCGTCCTCGAATAGTTTTTTTAATCCATGCCTAGATTTTTTGTCAATCCGTTTTTATAGCCGTGGAACAGCCAACCCTCTGCAGATGTGACATGACAGCACCTCTGGGACGGAGGGTGACCGGAAAGGGAGCGAACCCACGAAGGGAGAGGGGAGCGGAGGAAGCGCGGACAGACAGCGCCGTATTCACAGGCACACGCCAGAAGTCGCCGCGGTGCCGCCGAACGACGCAAGGCGAGCAGAAATAGCCACCGAGACGGAGGGGACCCTCGCCGCCGTCTGCTGCCGGCCCAACTCCGTTCCGCCTCCGCTGCTATTTCTCCTGTTTGAGGCGACTTTGGCACGTGCCGGGGTACCAGAAGGCAGGGGTGCCGCGGGGTTTCATACATAGATGCCTCTTACAGCAGATAAAAGATGAGGCGGAAGGTACAAGATTACGAAAGTGGCACTAGTCGCGACACGATGTCGCTATTAATCGACATACGACAGCGACTGATAAGTTTAAAAAGAAACACAACCGATAAGTTTTATGTTTGGCTACCTCCCCGAGCCGATACCGGTGAGAATGACCCACGGCCGAGCAGATGACAGCAACATTATCAGAGAGCGGCCATGGTTACGGTTCGTGCTCCTGGCATCAGAGACCTCTCCGTCCCTTTGGCATCGATCAGCCGCGCCCCGCTCCCGCAGGGGAGAAGCCCCTCCGCGCACCCCGTCGTAACAGAGGGGAGCTTCATCACCCTCTGTGCTCCACAGTCAGTCGACCGAACACACACGCACGCGCGGCGCCCGGCGGCCTCCCTTCGTATATCAACAGTATCGCCAGCAGCGCCCGCCGCCGGCCCCCGAATTTCACGGCCCGCTGGCTCCATATACGGCCATGGGGAGCGGTATCGGACACGCGACCACGCTTCGCCGGTTTGGCGATGAGTCCGATTGACAAAGCTTTGCCTAACTAAAGACGGCTTGATTCGATTCCAATCGGGACGACTCAGGTAGACACGACTCGAGTCGAGCTGAATCGTGTCGACTCATCACAACTCTGTCTCATTCCAGCCCGACTCGATCCGATGAGGCGAAGCAGCACGCGGTGTGGAACAATCGCCAAAACCATCGTCACGCTACACCCGTCCGGGCCGGATCGGGACGGCACGGGTTTGGTCCGATGAGCCGCTACCTCACGAGGCCGGCCGGGCCGCCGGCTCCTTCCGAAGCTGGAGGGAAGGTCACTCCTGCGCCCACCCGCCGCCATTCGCCGCTACACGAGGAAAGGAAAACACCGGCCGCCGGGTGTGATAACTGGGCCTGGGCGGTCAGCCAGCCGGCGACTGGAGGTTCACAGGCGCACGTTAAGGGTGCGTTTCACGCGTAACGCTATGAGAAACGTTTTTCGTAAATATCTAGAGCATCGTTGCTTCAATTGCCTTCGTTTTTGGATATGTTATGAAGGACGTTATCCTCGTCACCACAGAGTGGTTACCGTTGTTCTGCAATCCACATATACTGAGCAATTGAGACAAACATATTGCAAAATCAAAATTTCAAACGAATAGAACTCAACAACGGATCGTCGTACGACTGTGATGTTTGCAGTTTTGGACTGACGAAGTCAAGGAAAACATTTCCTAGCAAGCCTTTTTTCAAATTTTGTACTATGTTTTGCATGATACAATTTTCATCTTGCAGTGCATTGCATGAAAGCCATGACAACAATTTCAAAAATGTGGCTGCTAGGAATCATAAAGACATCGATTCTCTACACAATCCTGTAGAGTGAATCATCGTTGCATGCATCACTATGCAGTTCTATTCATTTGAAAGTCATTGCACAGCTAGTTCATAAAATCGCCGAGAGATGTCTCTGGCTGTATGGCCCGCGCGTTTCGACGGTCCCCTCGGCTCGTCACTCAGCGGCGTTTGTTGACACAGTGTCACACCCATTAGTTACGGCGCTCCGGCTCCGCTGGCGTTCGGCCGCCGTCGAGGTGCTCTGAAGTCTGAACCCTCCCTGCTAAGTTTCGCCGTGACCAGACGGGTCGGAGACTCATCCTACGATCTATCCATGAGCGGCGCCCAGCCAGGCGTCTCCTATCGCGCGCCTCTCTTTCTTGATCGGGAGTACGCCGGGAAGAGCTTCTCAGAAACTGACAACTTTGAAAGAAGTCACAAGTTTGTGTGAGTGGTATTACGAACAGCGAACAGGTATATTTTGACAATAGGTATTTGACCTGACCTGGGCAGTCGGAACTGAACATAAATAATGAAAATAACCAGCAATACCTACAAATTCCATGGAGACATAGATCCAAGTGACGTGCACTGAAAACAAAATGACACAAAAACGACTAAAAACGCACAGGCAGAGCGTGTTAACTAGGCTTTCTTGTGTACCCTGCATCATGCATTTTTTGACCCGTCGCAGACGTGTCAATTTACAAATGTGTTAACCCAGTCGTGTTGTGTCCTAAAACACAATATCATTGTGTCTTCAACACATAAGGCTTGTGTGAATATATTTACAGAATAAAAGGTAAATGTGTTACTAAATTTAACACAAATCGCAAGTGAAAGAAGGAAACACGTGGTGATTATGTAGTTTATTGCCGGGCGCAGTTGAAGGGACTTTGGCTTTGGCTGGACAGGCTGACTGCCATAGCCGGGCCCCGAGTGGAATCGGGCGCTCGGGTGCGGTCAGGGCTGAGCACACGGCCGGCCGACCCATACGGTCAGGGCTGAGCACGCGGCCGGCCGACCCATACGAGACCGCCGACCCATACACGAGCTGAAGTTGCCCCCGGTCGGCCACTTCAGAGCCGATGAGTGAACGCGTCACGTGGATGGCTCAATCAGAGCACCAAGTGACAATGCTCCAAATTGGAAGACTACTGTACAATACATTTGTCCAGACAGCCGGGATAAATTTACGGCTAACGATTTTTCAAATATATCCTATATATAGACCGAGGAGTTTCTTCCTCCAAACAGACGTTAATTAGCTATGCTTCAGCTTGCACTTGATGTAATCAGCGCATATTGCTCTAGACAATTTATCATGTTTCGACTCCCTCGGCTGTATTGTGCATTTTGACCTTTCTCCAAACACTTTGGCAAATTTTTTACAAAAACCCAGCATAAAAGTCGGTGCTCGAAAAACGCCCTCTATTATCCCCATCTGAAGTTAAGGTTCAGAGGTCGCTCACTGGCGGATGGCACGGTGTATTTGTGTAAGGGCACACGTCTACCATATCCGACAACACATGATTTCGATACACTGATGCATTACGTTCGTCCAGCGTGCTTGGCACGATAAAATTGTGTCATTATTCTGTTTTATGTGTTATCAAACGTGTCGAAGGTCCCGCCAAGCGTGAAAATACTCAGCCTTATTGTGTTTTGGGTGCGATTAACTCATGACTGATGTGTTACCAGTAAAGAACATGCCCTCACTGTGCCCATTTGTTTTCAGTGTGAGACCAAATATCAGTTCGACTGTTATGTCAAAACCCTCGCCCTAGCAGGGAATTTTTATACCCCTCCCCGGGCGTTTCGAAACTAAGCGTCGTAGCTCGCTTCGCAACAAAGAGCAGTCGATTGCTCTCAACTAGTACATTCTCGCGATTGGTGGTATATTTTTTACCCTAATTCAATATTTGACCCAGCAGGCCAAAGGTCAAATTTCGGGGAAAGCTGCAATTATCCAAATTACTTAGCCAATATTGGTGAATCTATAAGATAGCGACATGAAACCTTCTTGGCCGTGTTTCTCAACGAATTAGCAACAAAATGATATATAATTGATTGCATTTCAGTCGAAATAGCGTCTCTAGAGATAGTTTTTCACGTATCACTTTTGAAGTAATAAAGCTACGCAAAAACTGCATAATAGCAATTAGCAGCATCGTAGTCCTCTCGTAATTTCGCCTCGTAGCATATATGTGTTGACTTCGAAAGAGGTCAAAGATTGACCTCGGATCACATAACCTTAAGCCTCACACTGGTGGGGGCTAATTTTTGCCCCTCCCCCGTATCTCCCAAACTATTGGACGGATTCGCATAACTCAAACGGCGTTCGATAGCCCTGTTGCATTGATAGAATTAATTTCATTGACCTCAGGGTCACTGATGACGTCACAGGTCAGGTC
Source organism: Amphibalanus amphitrite (assembly GCF_019059575.1). Classification (NCBI taxonomy): domain Eukaryota; kingdom Metazoa; phylum Arthropoda; class Thecostraca; order Balanomorpha; family Balanidae; genus Amphibalanus; species Amphibalanus amphitrite. Next base: position 89,628 of record NW_024881828.1, read on the forward strand.
AAAGTTAAAATGTTTCACCGTTCACGGGCCTTCTAGAAAATGTGTTATAACATTGATTAAAAGGCATTTTATCGAAAATCATCGATAAAGCGTCGGTTGCCTAGTACAAATGTTGCCAAAAGACGTCACTGATACCAGGTCAGGTGACAGAGGTCAGGTCACCAAGGGCCAACACATGAACCCAACTTTACTAGGGCCGTGTGATTCATGTTTTGTGGCCAATTTTTCATTTCCAACTCAATGGTTTTGGTTAGACGACCAATACCATGAGGGACGATTTAGGTTACTTTCTGGTGGAGGTTAAGTCAAGGTCTGGTAAAAAAGGTCAAATTTCGAAGTTGATACTTTTGCATAAAAGGGTACCTTTTTCGATGTACAGTCCACAGCAGAAGTAATGTGTGGTTTTAGTCATGGGTATGTTCTGCTTCTGAAGCTTAGGAACGATTAGCCAGACTACTATGAAACTTTGAATCATGGGTGGAGAATAGGGTGTGTCATATCTAATATTTTTGTCTCAGATCAAGCGCTTCCGCGGATATTCCTTGTCCCTGGGTTCATTGAAGCCCATTGGCACTGTCCTTTTTTCGCTGCACCGAAAATTCAGGCGGCGCGGGCCCAATCAATTTCGACATTTTCCGTGGCGCCCGGCGTTGAAGTCTCCATACTGAACACAATGCGTACCGTAGCGCTAACACCAGCCATATGACTCGCCGTCGGCCTGTAGCGGCCAACACCGTTTGACGGTTCAAATTCGATTGCTATTTCTTGTTTAAATGGACGTCGGACGAAACATATTGTTATCTTAATGTGTTAAGGCCATTCAGGGACCCACAGATGATTCATATAATAGGATCACGCTGCAGCCTTGGCAAGACTATCACGAGTGAGGCAGGGAGAATGAGAGCACGGATGGACAGAGGGCAACGTGAGCGGGGTCTCGGGTATCACCCCTCCGTCGGCAACACAATGTGTCGGCTTTCGAGTCATGTGCTGTCTCTCCGAGGTACACGAGCTTGCGAAGAACGTGGGTGAGTCTGGTTTCAGCTGCGGCGTGAGCAGAAGTGCGTGTGGCGCAATCGAATCGGACTATGCGTGCCGCAGTGATACCGTTGCGAAGCAAGGCGAAACATTTTGTTAGCGGGTCTCCCAGTGTGCTGCCGGTAAATCAGCTGCCTACAAACAGAGATGTAGTGAACTATGTGAGACCCTTGGCAGGGGATGGAAAAAGTGAGCGGACAGTCACTGCATGTTTACGTGAAGCAGCGGAAGCGGTGGTTGCAATGTGGTCGAGTGAGGACATACCAACGATACAAATGCACAATGTGGTTCGGAAGGTAAAGCAAATCTACGAAAGATTTCGCCGATCGAACAAGGTGCCCAAAAGAATGCGGGAGGGACAAACGAAACAAAGTCTTTCTGAAGCGAGTCTGTTTCGTAAGCTTTTTGACATCGCCCGCTGCCGCTGTAAAGATCTACGCAGCTGTACCTGTCCACTTTAAAACCGGGTACCGCCAGCGGAAGTAGCATTCCTTCGAGACCAGAGAGGAGTTCGGAAGATGAGACTGGGTGGTGTGGACTACGAGGAGACGAGGAAACGACGTAAGACTGCGAGCCTTAGAATGAGACGGGAGCGGAACGAGGGGAGGGGCGACGTGGGTCAAGCAGGTCCTTCCCACCTCCGTACCTATCCCAACGGCGTCAATATCGACGAGACAGGCCAGGTAGACTCATCGGCAACGACCGACACCAACGACAGCAATGAAGACGTCCCAAGTGAATTTGAGATGAAGGAATGCATCAAAGACTCAAACGATGATGATATGACAAACACTGCACTGGCAGCTGACTGACAGGTATGGTTTATCCAACCGTGCTATAGCGGCCGTCATCAACGGTTTTCAGATGGATATCGGTCGCGTAGCGAACGGCAAAACAGAATTGCTGGTCGACCCGAAAAAGTATGGAGAGAAAGATGCCGGGTGAGACAAAGTACAGTGGCCGCGCGGGACCAACAACACAGCGACGCTGAGCTCAAGGCCATGTACTTTGATGGAAGGCATTATCAAACTAACACAGGCCGAGGCGGCTACAGGGCAACTGAGGAACATGTGGCTAACATGTAGCAGAACCAGGAAACGAATATCTCTCCAACTTTACGCCAATTTCGGGTAAAGCCATTGATCAAGCCAATGAGCTGATAAACGTTGCCACTCTGGCTAATAGGCTGCGATGGCGCGGCTGTCAATACGGGCAGATCTGGTGGAATATGCCGACTTTTGGAGCTTATTCAAGAGAAAACGGTCCGATTGGTTTGTTTGCCAGCTGCACTCGAATGAGCTTGTACTCAGGGAAGTGTTCCAGAACTTGGACGGCAATACCAGTGGACCCGAATCATTCACGGGGCCGTTGGGCAAGGCAGCCGGCGCCTCCGTGCACCGTCTTTATCCCGTGAAGTTCCGACCGGTGAGCGGCCCAGAGCTGGAACTGCCGGACAATATCATCGCCGACCTCAGCAGCGACCAACTCCTGCCGTATCAGTTCACCAGAGCCGTGCGGACGGGCAACATCTCCGCAAAGGAGGCCTGCAAGAAAATCGGTCCCCTGAACCATGCAAGGTAGGCAAATGCTAATTCAGTTGAATTCAGTTTGCTATTGAATGGCAAAGATGCATCTTTTCTGTGTAACCGTTGTCTAAATAGAGGATACTGTCTCGTTTGCATTGCTTACATCCGTATTGACAGCGTCTGTCGACGCTAACAGGCGAAGACGCGCGCGGCTGGTGCTAGTGTCATCAAACGCATTACGCCAAACATGGAGACTGCAACGCCGGGCGCCACGATAAATCCCGAACTTCTTTCAGCCCGCGCCGATCGAATTTTCGATGCATGGAAAAAAGAACTGCACCAATGGGCTTCCATAGACACAGGGACAAGGAAAATCAGCGGAAGCGCTTGATCTGTTTCTAGTGACACACCCTAGTGGAGAATAAGGGGTTTTGAGGGTGCACGAGCACCCCCTCATTTCGCAAAGCACCCCCACAAACAATGCAAAACCATCATAGCAGCTTGTTAACCAAAGTATCAAACAGAAAAAGCACCCCCTGGGATTTTGACAATTCTCCACCCCTGCTTTGAATGTAGCTTAAATGTATCGTCACCCTTGCAGCTGCAACTTTAGCTATTGACATCTTCTTTTCGATTACTCCGCATTAAACAATCGCCAGTCAAAGCCAACCGTTGAGCTTGGTAAAACCCTACATTACTTTAGCGGTGGGCTGTACCTGATCACGGGGAATCCAATCGGTCGCAAAACGTCCTCAATTTTGCGACCGATACCCCCGAACCCGATTACGACACGCTGACGAAGTTTTGTGATAAAATTCGAAAGCTCCGACACGAACGATTTCTTGGGGGATTTAAGTCCGGATGAACTTAAATCATAATTACATTATAAGTAATCATAATTACATTATAAGATTCCGAGACATACAAGTTGTAGCTAGCAATGGCCTTATTACATCGTGCACTGCAACTTTCAAAGGACTCACGCATCTACTGTAGCTTTGAAGAGGTGACAAAATTGCAAAAAAGTGTTTTATAAAGCATATTCTTCTGTGCCTTCTGATGCGATAGTCCGGCACTATACAGTGTAGCTCATGCTGATAGCTCATGCAATAACCCGATTTTCGAACATCTAGGATATACCTGAACTTGGTCACCTAAACTTTTGAGACCGGGGTTCCACAATTTCACACACGATGAGAAATTAATGCATGATAAGCTATGCCAAGTTTCGCGGCGCTTATAAGGGCAAACAAAAACTTGCAAGTTTGACAGAAAAAAACGCCCCACTTCCCCAAGCGAGGATTAATGAAGCTAACAATATGAATGTGACTGAAGCTGCTTTCCTGTCCTCATTCTGTTAGCCATTTCATTATTCCGGTCTTTCCCTATCCGTGTGTGTCGGCGCGGGTTCGGCCCAATGTGGTTCGACTGAGTGCCTGACATCTGGTCCTTTCCGCCCGGCCTGACCGGCGCGGCGGACCCGTGCCATTCCTCCCCGAACTCGCGGGGCGCGGATGGGGAGGGGCGGCCCGGCAGTCGAGCCCCTCTGCGCTAACAGATGGATGGACAGGGGAAATGTGATACTTGTCCTATGACAACAAATCGGCGTTCAGCGCTAGGGCCATCTACTGGTCTAGAAACGTATCTCTATGTCGGCAAGATCCTCGCCAGGTGGTGTAAAGGTCGCGTGAAACGCACCCTTAAACTCAGCGCGGAAATGGGCGTTAGTAAGACGCTGCAGAGCGGGGGAGATTCTCACGCCTCACGTGTGAGCCAGCAGTGAGAAGGGCTTATCCCCGGAACGTGTTCATTCCGTCATGAGCTAACTCTTCGGGGAGAATGTGGCCGTAGCTGGTTACCCTGATCCCTTCCTGCTGTGGTCCTGTTTTGTTGCTACAATGCCGGTCATGTCGGTTTGTTTCCTCATTCGCTAGTCTAGTCAAGATTCGTATTCGTAACTGTAAAGCGATTAACGCCCATCGCCACCTCCAAAAGCGAGCAAAATCAGCCGTCATGTGACTAAATCCGGCATCAAAGAACATGCTAAAATCATAACAAGACCCGCCCACTGGCTTCCACTTACTGCATGTTCGGCGTCCCCATTGGTGCTCCCGTTCAGGTCAGTGGCGTCGGAGGCGTACAATTTGTGCCGGTGGGCCAATCGGTCCAGACTAGCCAGACGGTACGTCGGCCCGCCGCCGGCCGGCCGGTCCGCCGTCGAGAAACTCGAGCCGCCGTACCGAGGCAGGCCCGCCTGCCGACGACGCTCCTCGAGCTCGTATCGTCGCGCCCGACGGTCACTGTCCTCAACATTACGAAAGGACGTAAACGTGGACGGCTTGGTGCCGGGGGTGGTACGCGCCTCCTCGGTCATGGTTCCGGGTCTAGGACCGATCACTTCAGTCACACGGCGGCTCACGGGGGCAGCACGGGGCACAGCCGAGCACGGCGAGCACGGCGAGGGCACGGCGCTGGCACCGGGCGGGTCACTCTCACGCCGCAGCCGACTGGGCACTGCTCGCCCTCGCCTCCAGCTAACATCGATCCGAGCGCCGCCACCGCGCGGCCCGCCGCCTGGCGGCCGACGCGCGAACTAGCACCCCAGTCTGTTCCGCGGCCGCCGCCGATCATTTGTCAGAGCCGGTGTCATTTGCGAGAGGTGAAGCCGGCCATCCGGTGACGGGCGGCAGCAGGGGCGTCAGCGTGCCCCTCTCACCCCTCCTCCCTTCTCTCTTCAGCTGGGAACTGGCACGCAGTATCTCGGTGCAGGTGCTGGTCCATGAATCAAATCGGTAGACAGGAGTAGCAAGAAAATCGTGATTGATAGCGGTGTCCGTTTCAACACTAAAAGTTTTGAGCAGCATGAATGGCCCGCACTGTCAGTTTCCTATTTATAACGTCATGTTCAATCCTCCCGAGGCTAAGAATGCACGGTATCTAAAAATGAAAACACCACACTCGGCCCCTATCCACAATCCCTGTCCGCACTATTTTGGTACACCTGCACTTGACATTGCCTTCTTATGTAGATTCTGTGCTGACACCACTGGCCTTGGTCCCCGGCATACCAACCATCGCGCAGCATTCCCTCTTACCCATTCTTCCTAGAAATCGCCCGATCGAGCTCATCTGGCACATGGCGCGCTCTTTGGGCCCCATGACGTGCAGTTCAGGTGGATTACCGTCCCGGGGCGGTCGGAGCTTCTGACGGCGCCATTACCCTCGGATAATAGCTTCTGGAGATCGTCAGCGAATTAGACGCAGAGTAAATATGCAGCGTCACAAAGCGATACGACGCTGACGTGCTATAATTGAGTGGAAAGTGGACGGCTTTGGCGGCGAGACACACAGCACCATAAGGCTGTGGGTCTATCAGCATAATCTGGGTGATATAATCTCAAGACGTAAATGGGTCGTTTAAAATCCTTGGCAGAAGATTTGGGGAGACCATGGAGAGTCATGCTGCGCTCTACTAATCGGCACGTAGGTACTATCCTTATCATAAATGGGACTGGGAGTGTCGGGACAATGTTTTGACCAAGCCCATCCATAACTAATGAATGGAGCGTACCCTTAGCCTCCCCCCCCCCCCCCCCCCCGTACATCTATCCGCACTGGGTAACAGCCGCTCTGTGGCACAGGAAAGCAACAATAAGAGCAGAACAGGAACACCCAATCAACAGCAAACACAGGAAATCGAGCGGAAAGAGGGATATGTCTATCAAAGTTGCGACGCTTGTGGGTGAGTAGGCGATATGGAACTGATTTTCCAGGCTGGTTCCAGGATACACGGCTGTCTCAGAATAACACTGTAAGACAGGGACGTCTGAGCATTGAACGAACATGTCTTCTATTTTGAGGAGTACCTAGCATTTCCGCCGGAACATTGCATGCTGTTCGACAATCAATGCACAATACCGGAAAGCAGCGCATGAGAATTTCACAAACCAGGAAAATAGCAGCGTAATGACCGGTTCTTTAATGCATCTCTAATGTGGCGCCACTTGCGCATTCCTTGAAAAAAACCTATTGTCATTTTCCTTTCCACTGTACTTAAATGAGTGAAATGCATTCGTTAGCAACGTGCAGATGTCCTAAGAAAAGCGGGAAACAGAGTCCGAATAAGATAAATGAGGAAAACAAGAAAAAGCAGAAAGGAAGGAAAGACAAAGGAAAAAATATGTTTGGGGGCAATTCAAATCATTTTCAAACAAACCTCATTGAAGGTCAACGCAGGACGTACGAATCCACGTGGCCGAGAGGGATCGGGAATAAAATGGCCGCTCCAGATATGATATTTTGGGCGAGATAACAAAAAGCCGCACTAGAAGCAGGTCTCCCAGTCAGGCTGTCACCTGTTACAACAGAGTACACATGCACACACCCAGATCACATGCACATGCACACACCCAGATGCCCCTATACCACCCTCGTCCCAACCCAGACCAATCCAGCTCAGTCAGCACAGGCCCGGCCATCCCCGTCTAGCCTAGTCTGGTCTGAAACACTCCATCACACATCGTGACTGAGGGGCCGACGTTTCGTGACCGGCTCCCGTCCACCGCGCTGCCACTCGACGCCGGCAGGGAGCCCGTATACACGACACCAGCCAGCTCCGCAGACCGCAGCTACAGCGCTACCTGGCTCAGTCGACCATACTATAAGGAAACGGCACCGTTACACGACTGACTGCTGGGGAACCGACGCATGGAGATGAAGTTCCTGAACAATGAGCAATCAATAGAGGTGACCATCATCGGAGGTGATCAGGCGACGGCCCGTCTTAAGTGAATGCCGGCGGTTGAGAAATACACTAGCAGTGATTAATGAGACAGTCGTCTTGACAGATTATCGAACGGGATTTGCTTTTACAGCCCTTTTAGTCCCGTGACAGTTCAGCTCCGTAATTGCGTTATACACCCCCCACAGGAATGTAAAACGAATGAAGCATTTCACTCGAAACACATCAACAATGCATGCGAGAATCGGAGCAGTCTCACACGAAACCAGCATTCCAAACACCTGCGCTCGCTATCTTTCTATTTTTCCCATACGCTGCCGGTTTGTCCCTGCCACGCGACCTTCCTTGGCACCGACCGGCTGGAGCCGGGGTAGAGGAGGCTGCTTCGAACGCCGGTCACGTACGGATGGCGCAGGGTCAGGGCGGACGGGATCTCATGACGTAACGGGCCAACGCGGTGCCTCCGGCTCAGCATCCCTGGCGCGGAGCCGTCTAACATTGGACACGAGGCCGGCATCGTTCGATCGCTGCCCATGGGCGTCGTGAAGAGGCTGGGACTTCCATGGCTCCAAAAGCTGTGGGTGCCGCTGCTTGTGGAAACGCCGGCAGTGGCGTCATGGTTGCTGAGCAGCGGAGTCGTGAATACGACGGAGTCAGGTGTGACGAAAGTATGGAAGTTAAAGTCTTTGAAATGAAAAGACGTAGTGACCACTAACAATGTCAGCAAACTGCAATGTTATAATTACTTGAATTTCGCTGGCTACCTGAAGTCACGTTATGTCCCAGCCAAGAGAATGTGTAAGATTGCTATCAAATAAGCACAAATAAAGTGCGCAAAAGAGCGCGAGTCTGCTAAAAATCCAACGCAAAAGGCCACCCACGCCACGGGAGCGTGAGGAAAACGGTACCCGGCAAACCGAGGTCGACCTTTCCCCATCAGCCGCAGCGGCACGCACGCATTAGGCTCTCGAATCTAGTACACCACAAGCTGCGCAGGTGTCTTCTGCAGTGCGTGCTGGCAGCGACCACCACAGCGGCAGCTTTATGACATCATCTGTCGAACATCTTGCGCGACCCTGCAACATTCCTGTCGACATTGTGCGCGGCGAGGTCGTGGTTTCTATCTTTCACCGGGCGTTCCGCGAACAATGTCAGGAAACCCGGCATCCGCGGGGTCGCCCATCTAGCCGACCCACGTCAACACCTGTGTGTTGGACCGCCCCTGTCCCTGGTAACGCTGTCGTCGTCCCTGACATCGTCGTTGCAGCTCCGTCGGCTGCAGTGGTCGTGAGAACCTCTGCTAGCTGCAGGACTGCACACGTGCGCCAGGAAAAGATCCACCTCGCCGCAGCTCGCCGTCCAAATCAACAGCCTCCGCTCGGGCCGCGCCGTGATTTGGCCGCGAGTGGAGCCGCTTGCGCCACGCCCCGGGGCGCTGTCGAAATGCCGCAGCGCGCCGAGTTCGCCACCACTCGACGTCGAAGCTGGCTGACAGCCGGCGGCGGGCGAGTGACAGGCCGCGAAAGTTTACTACACGCCACACACACTCGCACGCATACACGCACCGGAGTCGATATAGACAGGTAAACCGGTACCACTGACGGCCCCAGCTGCAGCGCTAGCACGGAGGCGGGGTGTCGCAATCCAGCCGTGTCGCGAAAGGCGGGACCACGCCGCACGGATGACAAAAATGCTCGACAGTGCGCCGGTCGCGCAATGCGGCCCCTCTCAATCACCAGTCGCTGGCCTTAGGTCAGCGTGACGCGGCTGTCTCTCATTCCCGCGTGTAGGAGGGATTACAGCCGGCGGATCGCCCCCGCACCGACCGACCATCGCTTCACATCCGGTCTTGCGCGGACGGATAGAGGCTCTGTTTCCGTACTCGGAATACCGCCTGAAACCCGGCCGGTACACGAACACACCGCGCAGTAATGCGATCAGAGCAGGCCGTCAGTCAGACAGGCGAGGCAGGCGCGGCCCCACGCCATCCGAGCATGGGAAATCCAGGCTGAGAATACTGCGCAGAATGGAGAGAAGCACGGGAGGCGGCTTGGCTGGGGATCGATTTACTTCAGACAGACCGTCAGACTGATGTTGACAGTGACGATCTTGCTATTGGCGCTAGCAATGTCCGGTGCCATTGAATGGACTAGTTTCGACAAGCACACACGCTCGAGTAGCGTTCCAAATGTCACGTCTTTCTCACAGCTCTCAGGCGATAACAACTAGTTGATTACCTCGACGTGACCAGACGGACAATCAACAACTTGCCATCGATCGACACACAGCCCCGTCAACACCCTTCGCTGCATCATAATTTGGAAAACGGTCACGCCACCAATCGAGGTCACATGACGACAGCCGTTCGTCAAACCGCGTGACAGAACATAGCTCAAAAACCAAGGACCCACGCCCGCGTTTAAACCGACTGGCATCACATTTGAATGTTTGATGCGTCAATTACCATGCCGTCCGTGACCGGTAGTGTCTGCCCCAGGCTGTCCGAGACTACATATGCATCAGAGCTGGTTCCCGGACACTGGTTTCTGAACCGTGGTTCCTCAGCGATGGTTCCTGAACGATGGTTCCTGAACCCTGGTGCTCCGGCGTCCAAGAAGGCTGACGTTGGATGCTTTGGGACACTTATGCCGGGCTAGCGGACCCCCAGCTTCGTTGGTGCGTCGTGACGAACACAGGTGTGAGTGGTAGCGAATCTACCCCGCCCCGCCCAGTTCTTGCCTCAACCAGTCGGTTGCACAGGTGCGAGTACCGCGTGCCACCGTGTCATTCGTCTCACCCGCCTTTATTGACATGTCACGACGAAGGGTGGGGCCCTGTACCCAATGAACTTCACTTACCATGGCGACGGGTGGTATCCAGTGGCTACACAGGCTTCAGGAAGACGAGTTGAATTTTCTATCGCACTTGGCCAAGACAGGCAGACCACAGTTGCTTTAGTAGATCGGAGTAGTCCACAACGATTCCAGCTGATCAAGGCGATAGCGGATGACGTAGACTGACACTGATAATTAGCGAGCAGCCTATCAAGGTTGACCACAGTAGATCTTCAAAAGTCCATCCAATGTCAATCGTTCGCTAATCGAGAGAAACTTTGACAGACTTCAGAGCACCTCAAAGTGCCTCCACAAACCTTGGCCGACCACAGAAGACTTCCACACACGAGTGAAGATATCACCAAGGCTGGCACTCCCTACAAACCTCAGAAGTCCATGCACACGCCAGCACGAATCAGCCACCACTACCGGTCGGCTCACGCTAGTCACGAAATCCCTGGTGAGTCCGCCGGTTCCTCGGAAGCGCCGCCGTCGCTCGGCAGCCACCGCTGCACACTGGCCGGGGAGCGGCGGGTCGGCCGGCCTCTGGGGGCGGGGCGGCCGCCGCCGGGGGCGCGGGGCGGGGCACGCCGATCGAGCGGAGAGAGAGGCAGCCGTCGGCGGTCACCGCCAGACAGGGGAACTGACTGCCGCTGCCGTCTGCGCTCACTGACGACACTCTCACTCCCCACAGCAGACGGTCAGACGGAGACGCGGAGAAACGAGGCCGGGGGCAGCGGCCACCGGCGATCACCACCGGACAGTGGTCAGCGACCAGCGGTCAGCGACGAGCGGTCAGCGCGGCGGCCCGCGGCACTCTGCCGCCCGCGCTTCCCCAGTGAGTAGGCCGGTGAGGCCGCGCAGACCAGAGGCTGTGCCGACGGTATGAGGGATAGTAACTCCGGTTACGACACCGTAACCTGCATAAACTGCGGATAGGGTCATCACTATCTCTTCAACTCACGGCGGCCGCAATCACGAAGCAGAGACCATATTAAGGCAGGCACAAAGCATGCCGCGGGGATATAGTTACTGGATAAGGTTACTGATGTAGTTAGGATAACAGATTTCGCAATCAGTCAGGTTCGACCACTTTATCGATCACTGCACGCCAGTTTATTTTTTGGTCATAATCCTAAAAAATATGCGTAAATATTTCTAGACAGCTGGGCTACAACTTAAAATTATCAGGCAAAACTACATACATATTTCGCGCGAGCCGGAACATCGCACATCTCATCGGCCATCACCTCGTCCTTATACCACCACGTCTTTGAAAGGCTATACGAATGACTTCTCTTGATCTTCAAAATCATCATCAAGACGGCGTTAAAATACTTCCAACCCTCCGAGAGCCCCGTCAAGTGTGAACACGATGGAAACAGGGGTAAGTCGGACGGGCACAGCCAGCAGCCATTGCGCCATAAACTTCCATTCCCACGGACGTGGTGTATGGGGAGGGTGTGAAGGAATGAGAACAAATCGTAAACGAGCCGTCAGTCGTGCCCGATGCCAACAAACACGCCTGCCTGCTGCAGCGTCGTCTGCACCGTCGCCCGGTGTAAACTTGTACGCCGCCGAGGTGACGACGCACTGGGGGTGTAATGCAAGGGGGAGATGCCACCTCCTCCCTCCCCCGCACCTCAGTTGCCCACCTCGTCCCAGGAGCTGTGTTTAGGGTGCGGTAGACAGGCGTATGTACCGTTGGTTGATTTTTGCGCAGTGGTCGAGGAGAGACATTGAGTAAGAGACTTTGATTTATAATTACGAGACGTTCGCGCGAAACACATCTGAATTAAACTATGGAATATAATCAGCTCTTCTAATGGATCCCTGTGGATATCCTAGAGAGATCGATACTACAAACAAAGATTAACTGTTTCGTCCCAACACATGTCCTTTTTATTCGATATTAGTCTAATTTTGTTTACTGCGACAACTGACACCTTCCATCACTTTCAATAGTTGACCACTTGCACAGTGAAGTGTTTGGATGTTACCCGTATCAACACGAGACATGAGTGTTAACCCTATTCCTGGCGGGGGGGGGGCCTCAGGAGCCCCCCCCCCCTGAGGTTTTTTGGTTATTTCTCCCAAACGCGTTGAGCTAGGAAGCTCAAATTTTCTGACTTTTCCTAAAAGGCTTCTACGCAACATGTCTGAAAATTTTGAGTTTATCTGACCTCAGGTCAGGTCACCAGAGGCGGTTTGGTGACCCTACCTCAGAAAAGTTTGCAATCACGCCAGAGCTAGAGTTTTTGACCGATCAATTTCTTCTCTTCAGGCTTTAGTTAGGGTACCAGTATGTGCAATTTGTATATCTCGGAATTTTGATATCGGTGACCTAAGGTCAGGTCAGTTTCGCGACCTCCCCATTATAAGTCAATGGGGGAAAATCAACTCCCTGTTTTTACCACTAAAACGGGTCGGAATGGCCCCATATACCATACATGACTTCATATACGATCAACCTTCACTACCTTGAGGTCTGTTTTGCTCTTGGGCAGCTGGGGCATTCCACGATAGATCGTACCACTTTTTTCCAATTTGACACCCTCATCTCTCGGAATTTGACGAGAATTGGTCTTAGGGGTAATCAGGGGCTCTGAATCCACCTGTAACAATTTCAGGCTTATCAGATAAGTATTTTTTGAGTTATGATGTATAACATTTTTTGGATCTTGCTTTGCAGCGCTAAGTTTGGTGGGCTGTAACTCTAAGACGGATTATTCAAATGCCAAATGTTATATAACATTGAACTTGCAATGAAACAGAGATTAATATGTATTTTTGAAATTTCGAAAAATACGCTATTTTTGATATATGACATATCGAGTTTTATTTCATTTGTATTTTTTGGACTTTGGGACCAAATTTCTTTGAATTTTCATTTCTTTAGAAAAATATTTGGCTCATTGTTAAGAAGTATGCAAAAAATTAGGAAGGTGTTCTTTCTATAAAGGTATTTATTTTACGTCACGATAACGGTTTCGAATAGTGATTTCGGGAGGGGAGCTTACAAATGGCGTGGTAAAGCTGCCTAGTGACATCACGGGTTACTAAAATCTCAATTCAAGTCTGAGTCATCTGAAAAAAGTGAAAAGAGGGTTCATTCAACCCTTTTTCCTGTAAGCGCGAGGGTGAAAAAGGCTGTTTGGTTCTGACATTGTTTTGGACGCCAATGACCATAGCTGTCCGAGATGAAAGTTACAGGACGCATACATGGTGCCCTCCAGAGGTCTCACAACTTGTATATCTGGGAATTTTTCAAGGTTACATGAGGTCAGGTCGGTCACGTGACATCACTGTTATACCTAAATCAATGGGGAAATATAAAAACTGTTATTTTGGCGCCGAGAATGATCTTAAACTATCCCACGTACATGGTATCGTGATTTCATGCACTCCTTGCAAAGTCCAATGCTTTGCTTTTATATTGTTAACCTTGCGTGACGTCATTTATGACGTCACTAGGGTCGTACGAGTTTTTCGTCAATAACTCCCGATCAAATGGAGCTAGAGAGTCGGGAAAGCCACCAATGGACTCGGGAAGACCTTCCGAATCGAATGATATGCCATATGATACCCTTTGCCCAGCTTCGTGACCTGAGGGGCTCTGACCTGGCCTTGACCCGAGGTCAACTACTTAAGTTGACCTCACCCTAGCAAAAAGTATACCATTCGATGCACCTGAGCTAGGCGAACACAATGATGCCAAAATCGCGGCTCTTCGGCCATTTTTTGCGAAGTTATTTACTAAAAACCGAACCCGTAACTTCAGTCACGTGACCTGACCTCAGACGCTACCGGTTAACCTGAGACCTTAACCCGCGCACCGACGGGGGTCTGCGCCAACTTAGTACCGACGGGGGGGGGCGGATGACCGCCCCCCCCCCCCTGAGATCTCGAGAACGAAGCAAGATAGCGACAAGCGGTAAACGGCATCGGATACGCACGGACAAGGTCTACAATTTTTACTAAGGTCATTTTCAGGTCAGGTCAAAGATGACGTCACAGGGGTCGAAAAAGTCAAAATGGCGGCGCTAGATATGGAGAGGGTTTTTCTCGAATAACTTTCGAAGTAGTCAAGATAGGAACAAACTAAGGGCATCATCGTGATCCTCTCGTCGATCCGCATCGAATGATATATATGTTGACCTCGAAAGGTCAAGGTCAAAGGTTGACCTCAGGTCACGTGACCTCGAGGTCATCATGTATATCATTCGATGCGTCTTGACGAGCTGAACACAATGAGACCATCCGCGCGGCTGTATTTTGTTCCTGTAAGGAGTTATTGGCAAAAAACCTTTGGTGACCTTTGATGACGTCACATGACCTTACAGCTGCCCAACAGCAAAACAGACCTCAAGGTAGTGAAGGTTGATCGTATGTGAAGTCATGTATGGTATATGGGGCCATTCCGACCCGTTTTAGTGGTAAAAACAGGGAGTTTATTTTTCCCCCATTGACTTATAATGGGGAGGTCGCGAAATTGACCTGACCTTAGGTCACCGACATCAAAATTCCGAGATATACAAATTGTAGCTACTAATGACCTAATAACATCCTGCGACTTTCAAAGGCCTCCGACATCTACTGTAGCTCTGGCACGGTGACAAAGTTGCAAAAAAGTGACTTGAGGTTGGGTCATTCAAAGTGACCTGGTGACCTGACCTTAAAAGTTAGGAGGTTCAAACTTGCACACCATGTGTAAAATTGATGAGAGAATAGTCATACCAAATTTCGCGGCGCTACGCGCCGCGGTTTTCCCGCTATCCGCGAAAAACCTCAGGGGGGGGGCGGATATCCGCCCCCCCCCCGTCGGTGCGCGGGTTAAAATCGGGTACCAATCGCTGCGACTTGTAACGGCACACACGCTCGTTTTTTCCGCGAGGCTCTAGCTCTATTAGAAGCGAAACGGCGTGCTGGGGTCGTATCAACCCCTCCGAAACCCATTTTGTTTGGGGGAAAATGAGGACTTTATAAAAAGAACACCTTTCTAATTTTTTGCATGTCGATTTGCAATGACATGAAGATTATTTTGAAAAAATAAAAATGTGAAAAATTTTGGTCCCAAAAGTCATTAGAGGCAAATGAAAAAAGATTAAGGTTTTTGCTCAACAATGAATTTTTTTCTTTGGAATTTTTAAGTAGTAATATTAATTTTTGATTCATCGCAAGCTTAGTGTTGTTTACTTTTTGTTGGCTGCTTAACCCGTTCTTGAGTTATAGGCCATCAAACTCACCGTTACATAACGAAGTTAAAAAAATGTAATGCAATATAACTCAAAAAGTTTTGATCTGAGAAGTCTGATATTTTGCCAGGCGTCTTTGGGGCCTATGATTACCCCTAGGACCGATTTTCATTAAAATCTGAGAGATGAGGGTGACGGGCCTGGTACGATCTATCGTGGAATGCCCCAGCTGTGAGGTCATGTGACGTCATCAAAGGTCACCAAAGGTTTTTGGCCAATAACTCCGTACAGGAACAAGATACAGACGCGTGGATGGTCTCATTGTGTTCAGCTCGTCAAGACGCATCGAATGATATACATGATGACCTCGAGGTCACGTGACCTGAGGTCAACCTTTGACCTTGACCTTTCGAGGTCAAAATATATATCATTCGATGCGGATTGACGAGAGGATCACGATGATGCCCTTAGTTTGTTCCTATCTTGACTAATTAGAAGGTTATTCGAGAAAAACTCTCCATATCTAGCGCCGCCATTTTGACTTTTTCGACCCCTGTGACGTCATCTTTGACCTGACCTGAAAATGACCTTAGTAAAATTGTAGATCTTGACCGTGCGTACCCGATGCCGTTTACCGTTTGTCGCTACGATGTGTAGTTTTTGAGATCTGAAGGGGGGGCCGAATCGGCCCCCCCGCCAGTTTCTTGTCCCGGCGGAGCCCGCCAGGAATAGGGTTAAACGGTAATGGTGCATGCTCCCAGCCGCATTTGTTTACACATGGCCGAGATACTCGTGGTCGGTGGCACTGGCCTTTTATGGTCAACTGGGCCCGAGGACGCGAATGCCTGGTGGTCGTGTCATGGCCAAATCATGTCGACGCTAAGTAAATATAAACAAAAGGGCGAGCAACTGATGATGGGTATTGTTATGGCGGCTAAATGGATCCGTTACGGTGTATCTAATAAACAATAGATAACGGAGGAGTGAGTCATACACGTAGTGGACCTACACGTATTGTTTTGTACAGTCCACAGCAGAAGTAATGTGGGGTTTCAGTCATGGATATGTTCTGCTTCTGAAGCTTAGGAACGATTAGCCAGACTACAATGAAACTTCGAATGTAGCTTATATTTATCGTCACCCTTGCAGCTGCAATTTTAGCTATTGACATCTTCTTTTCGATCACTCCGCATTAAACAATCGCCAGTCAAAGCCAATCGTTGAGATTGGTAAAACCCTACATTACTTTAGCGGTGGGCTGTACATAAACATTTTTATTTTTAGATGATTTACACAGAAATTAAGGTCTAGACGAATAATAGCCGCGAATAACAGCCACAAAACGCATGCTATCTGACCACCAGCGTCCACAGATAAAAAACTACAGTCATTCCGGACGGCCGCCTTCCAATATCTCCGTCTCCCATCCAATCTGCCTGTCTCGGCCAGCTGCCCCCGCCCCCGCCCCCGGGTGACCGCGCCAACACCTGACCGCTGAGAAATCGCCACATCCATCCCCGGTGTCACACGCCACGGGAAAAAGCGCGGCCACTGGACGCTGTGGCGACCCGGGCGGTCCGTGTCGTGTCCAGGGCGGTGGTCGAGATGTGAAGGCGGGCGGTGAGGGCGGTGATGGCGGTGGTTGACCGATGAAACACAGTAACCGAGAAAAGACACCGGAGAGGTACGGACAATCAAGTGACAACGCCTACTAGCGAACCGTTTAACCGACACTCACGAGACGTAAGGAAGACTATGCCACGCAAGTAGGACGACACACATACACAAGTGCATATACACTACCCAGCACAGGCACTCACTGAGCTGGAAGGACAGCAAACATCTCACAGGAACTCAATACATACACCTTGGTAATCGGTACTTACCGCGGCTGGACGTCCGTTGACAGTGACGGTCACCGTCGGTGTCGGGTCAGACACGCCGACAGGAGAGGTCACGGCGGCAGGCGGCGGATTCATGACGATCACAGCAGCCCCGCAGCAGCGACGGCAGTAGCGGTAGCAACGGTAGCAGCAGTAGCGGTAGCGCCAGAGGCAGCGGGCGATGTGACGCAGCAGCAACGGCAGCAGGGAGAAAGGAGACAAGATGCAGGAGTTAGCGTTGTAGCACTATCCCGGCAACACCCCGCCGCCGGAGAGGGTGTGAAGCCCTCCGTTTCGGGGGTCGGTCGGCGCACTACTGCCGCAGGGAGGCTTGGTTCAGTCGGCGGGGGCGGGGGCGGGGCGGCTGCCGACGTGCTGGTATGGCCGCGGGACGTGCGAGCGGGTCACGGGTCGGCACGGGCCCCGCGACAGCACGCGTGCTGACGCGATAAAAGCTGCCGGGCCGGTCCGCGGCGCATGTCGGCCCCGTCGGCGGCCTCCACGGCACGCTATGGCGCTCCAGTACCGGCGAATTCGGACCATTTGCCGCGTTTTTACACGGCAACAGTTGGTTAGACGGCAATGGTGAAAGGCTGGTTGCATCATGCATGGTCGAGTAGGGTAAAAATGCAAGAAGCTTCACTTTGTAGCATACAATTTACGATAAACAATCCCGTATAGCAAACAGGTTCAACGATCCAAATATAATGGGAATGAGAAGATAAAGAACGAGTTTTGGCAGCAGTAGAAAAATAGGTAGAGCGACATTAACACTTTGACATGACGCCGGATAACCATCAAGGAACATGTCCATAACAATTCAGCCGGCAGGGCGAAACTCCAGGAACAGACAGCGAATCGCCATAAACAGGCCGCCAGTTAGCGAAACGGGCTCAGTTAGAGGAAAGATTTAGTCCAGATTGTCTGTTTTATGGTGTATTTAATGTGGCCACAGGCGAGGCACTATGGTCTAGTGTCCTATGAATTATGATGGAGACTTTGTTCTTAGAAATGTAGTTGTGAAATGAGATAAATCCAGTAATCATCCTAGCGAGATGATGGAATACAAGGCCTTTGTTTGGCCAAAGAAACATCACATATTCACGTTTGCGAATTCATATTCCCATTCCTCAGTAGGTAGTAGTGGTGTCAATCGGTCACCGAAAATTTCGGTTACCGAAAAGATATGCTGACCGATTTGGTAATCGGTCGGTCAGGCCCCCCAAAAATCGGACACTTTCGGTCACCCTGTCAGTGAAACCATTTTCAAAAAGAGGAAGTATTCCATTTTTGCCTAGTTAAAATGAAATTTATAGGGATGTTAATGATAGTTGCAAAATTTCCCCCAAATGCCAAATGCCACATTTTGGCAACTTCATTAGCCAACCCACCCAGCAGGCAGCAGCCACCCATTGTCCAACCGGATTGGTCCAACCACAACTACAAGCAGGCTGATGTTGACTTGACTCAGTTGGCCCCACAAGTACACACAATTTTGAAACTCTATTACAGTCTAACTGTCAAAATTTCACCTGTAATCAAAGAAGTATTGCCTACAAAAATCATTATACAGTCATCAAAAATGCAAGGACAAAAATAACTTGAATTACTGAAATGTGTTTCTGAAGACTGGACAGTTAGCACTTAGCACTTAGCAGTGATCAAATTTACATTTCACAGGTGTTCTACTATCCCACATTCTCCTTAAATATTGCAGGTACCAACCAAATGTTTGAAATCTAGATGACCACAACATAAAAACATAGGGATCTTGACAAAAACTACATCGGCCCATGTCCGATTTCTGGAATCTTCCACATTCCAAACACAAGGAAGGATTTCGAAACAGATGCGCCATAACAGAGACTTTAAACCAGCTGATAAAGTTGCTGCAAAAAAAGTTTTTGATTGTTACATGCTGCCTCGTGAATTATATTATTGATGTAAATAATCCAACACGATATTGAATTCTAATGAAGTCAACATTCTGAGTGTAATTCACTGCAAGAAAATTAATTTCCCTTCAATAATTCGACCAAAAGGGCATATAAATAAATATTACGTCATCAACATACATCCTTTCGTTACGGAAGAGAGGATCTTAAAAGTCAATCCTTGGTTCTTCTATTACTTTTTGCGCCACTTTGGCGCCACGGCCACTTTTAGGTATTAATTTTGTCTGCATATTTTGTTTTTTTGTAAAGATAAGACAAACAATAGATAAGACAAAGTGCCTGTAATGAGTTTTCATTTCATTTTTGGGACAAAATTCAAGCTCATAGCTACCTAATACCTGCCTTTTCAGCTGGATTTTCAGTGTCAAATTATTTGTAGAGTATCTCAGACCACATCTCAAGACTCAAGGCAAGTTTCCAAGCAGTTTTGATGTGTTTTGTGGTGTTTTGATTCCGCCTTTTCTCCTAGGGAATGTTGTCATGAACATACCTATTACCAACCATTTGACTATACTAATTGATTGTGCTTTTGCAACATGAATGAGCATTCTTCCTTACATAGACCACAGTAGATTCTTGACAATTCTAATCAACTAAATCTGTGAAATGCTGAGGTCCATGTGTTGCTACCCTCAGCAATGTAACTTCTATATGTAGTTTGCAGTGGCTAAGAATTGACTGAACTTGGACTGAAATGCCATTTCCCATTATTTTCCATCATAATTTACCAAATATTTTAATTTTGGGGTAGAGTAATAGCAAATAGAAGTTCGGTCAAATTTCGGTCAAATTTTGGCTTGGGATGTTATCGGTCGGTATTCGGTCGAAAATTTTTCCCAAATTCTGGTTTCGGTCGGTATCGGTCAGACATTTTTTGGAAAATGACATCACTAGTAGGTAGGTACCACAATTAGGTATCTAACTATTTAATAATGTACAGACCTTTCAACCTGGTGTTGAACGCAACCTAATTCGCGACAAGCTGTCACGCACCTATACATACATATAGTGAGTGGCTCGCTACCCTCACAGAGGTGCCAAGGGAAGGCGTGTGGCAAGTGACGCACATACCACCCGCTATGGAATTCCACGACGACTGACGTCAGCAGGTATGTAGCCGGTGACACATTACCCTGACAGACCGGTGTACGGACGGGCTGACGAGAGCTGACTCGACCGTCAGGTGACCAAAGTCAGCGTCAGAGACGGCGGTCAGCGGTCAGCAATCCGCTGCTCTCGGTCGGCAAATGACGACATTAAGGCGAAATGCCACCTCAGCAAAGGTAGGTACTAGGTACTGAGAGACCGAGCTGACAATGATCTGTCCTCATGGTTTGATGATGACAGTTTCCTGTTCGGACGATTGGGTTTAAATTTCCGTCCCACCCAGCGGTACATGGCGTACTCGGTGTACCCAGCGGTACACCGAGCCAGGTCAGAAATGATTCTTTAGACGATAGTTAAGGCCAGGTAAAAACCATCGCTACGGCCAGTTGTAAGTGCTCGAGAGGCGATGCGACTGTTTGAAGGCTGGTAGGTAAGTACTCGTCGACTTACTATTACCTATAACAACATATCATGTTAAGAATACGCACGGTTAGACTACGAATTGATCTTGCGGAAAGTCGACTTTCTTCTTTAAGTGATACCGCTAAAAAGCATCGCTACAATAAACGGTCCGCAGCAGGACGTTATCCGATCCACCAACTAAAGCTGTAAATTCTAAAAGTGAGCCTGCGCTGCTCTGGTCAGGTCAGAGCCAATCTGACTGCTCTATCCCCATTTGCCCCACACTACACAGCGGCCGGCGCCCTCCATCGACTGCCGCCCTAACAGCTGCCGTCCTAACGAACCTTATGGCCAGGACGTGACGGCCTTATTAGGCCGACCGGACGGCCTATATCACATTCATTAGAGCTGCGGCTGAACTAGGCACAAACGATCCTGATAGCAGTGCCATAAATACCAAGATTACTTTACTACTCAGGTTGGTTCACTAGGGAAATAAAGGCGCCGTAGCTACGTCACGGATTTGGTAGCAATCTGGTAGCAATTTTTGCAGACATCAATGGCGCACGTGTTGTTTGATCGTCGCCAATACTATTTTACTGCACTATTTTGTTATTTCACTGCAATGTATTGAACATTACATTTGAAAATTAAAATAAAGAAATATTCGTAACCCAGCAAGTCAGTTATTCTTTGAGGCAGCATTCTGTCAGCATTGAGCCTTCAGAATGTGTGATTTGATAGACTTTCCCACATTTTCTACTCTTGTGGAAAACTTTCTTAGTCATCAAAAAAGTATGCACATATGAATAATTAGAAATTCATTTTCAAAGATTTATAGAAATAAGATTTCACATTACATTATCATAAGGCTACCTGTCCATTTCGTCCAACCAATTAAATATTCATCCAGCAGAATGCAGGTACCTCTGAGAAGGTACTGATATCTCTTA
Organism: Amphibalanus amphitrite; assembly: GCF_019059575.1. Classification (NCBI taxonomy): domain Eukaryota; kingdom Metazoa; phylum Arthropoda; class Thecostraca; order Balanomorpha; family Balanidae; genus Amphibalanus; species Amphibalanus amphitrite. Next base: position 111,262 of record NW_024881828.1, read on the forward strand.
TCTACACCAATATTTCAGGAAAATGACAGAGACTGAGAAGCTATTAAAACTTCAGCGTATGAAAGGGATGTTATGGCTTATGCACATTGAATAACATCAGATAATGCTTTTGAACCATCTCATTCACCAGCACACATCAACCCAGCTCCTGGCTTCTGTCAAGGAAACATTCCAAAATAATGCATTATTTTATTTCATTGACCACCTTGCAAAAGACAAACAGCAAACACATCACCACCAAAAACAAAAAGTGAACAGGTAGGTACCAGCTGATCTAGCCGTGCTGTGTCATGTGCTTTTGAAAAGCTTGAGCAGTCAGGGTTGAATAAACACCCCGAACTTAGCCATTCACGCATGAACAAGTACAAATTCTGGTCGAGCATTTTAATAAAAATGAAACTAACAGCATTGTAGGTTACAATTATAAAAAAGACAATTACAAAAAACAGCAGAGCTTACTCTACAAGGCATAACCATTAATTTTATAACTGACATCCAAATTCGCATCTCCGGAGTTTAACCCACCTACCAGCCACCTGCACATTTCTGCGCACATGTGCTGCGCAGTGTGCACAGTCACTACACATTACACAATTATGAGAATTAAAATAGTTTAAAACAATCAAGCAAGTCAGGACTGGTATGCAGATTCACAAGTTCTCTCAACATCTTCAATAACCAACAATCAAGAGCACCTTGTGATCTCAGTAACTCCGCAGATCCATCTTCTGTTTTCCATTTTCAGTTTTCAATGGAAATATAAGTTCCATCTGGGAGACACATGTTGCATCATTATGTTTAAAACAATTATTATGCTTGAACTTTTGATTTTTCATGTGAACTTCACTTCAAAAGTTGAATCAATTTTTAAAGTTGATATAATTTGTATAATGCTACGATCACGGCGCACCAATTCACAGATAACTTGAAAATAACCAAGCAAAAGCCACATTCTTCAGCAAACCATGAGAGCTATCTGATCCATGCTGCGTTGAAATAATTGAAAATCGCCAAAATCAGTCAAAATATGACAATTAAATCAATATAAACTTCACAAAACTCTGATTTGTGAGGCAATGCGCAACATAAATGCGAGGGAATATGGTAGTAATCTGGTAGCAATTATGAAGGATTTCCCCTGTCGCTGATGAAAAAACACTTGAAACAAATTTTTCAACGCAGAGGAAATCCTTCATTATGAGTTGCAGGGACCATTTGATTGGCCCATTTTAGATAAATATAGGCCGAATGTTTCGATTTCAACCCCATTTATCGTAATGAGACGAATCCATTGGCTTAGTGGTACGTCTTTTGAACACATGTAGGCCTTACATTTCTCCTTAGCCCGCCTGAAACACACCATGCTTTGCATGCATTTCTATGGGTGAAGGAAAATTCATGCGCCGTGATGACGTCACGGTAAAGGAATTCTGAAGCTCGTGAACGGGGGCTGATAAATACTGACCGCTTTTGGATTAGCGGCCGGCCAGCCAGAGGCTCAGATTCGTTTGATAGTTATCTACATGAAGTAGATACCTGTATTATGTACACATATGAATCATTGTTGAATAAAAAGTTTGGATCGTTTTGTTCCGCAGTTTAGATCATCGCTCACGTACATTTATAGTTACACCAATATGTGAGTATTTAAAAGGGCGAAAGCAATAGTGAAATCACTTAAAATTTTAAGCTCTTCGACCTAAAGTCCAAAATGAGACGAATCACCGAGTAATTCTCACTTTGCCGGTCCTCGTGGACCGTGTGCCAGTCAGCACACACCACGCAGCTGCCATCCATGAATTGCCCCTTTACCCCGTCACTGGCCAGCCAGCCCTGCCGGCCGATCAATGGTGCCCATCTGCTCCCGTGTGGCCCCAATGGCCACTGCAGGTCACCAGGACCGACTGGGGCCGGGGAGGGGCGGAGAGGGGGACGAGACAACGCCCAGTCTGTGAGGTGCTGGGCAGGACCGAAAATGTGCTGCTGACAAGTCCTACCAGTGATCGAAGAAGTTTTAGGGGAGCGTAGGTATAGTTGTGTACGATGTATCGGGTAATACAATAAATAAAAACGGATCTATGTTATAGTCGTAAGTCCGACTTAGTAAAAGAGGCAGGACCATAAAAAGCGGCTGCGAAATCCGTGGGAAATACCTTTGAAGGGGATAAACATTGCATTTTTGCAGTGATCCAAAGCGAAGAACGACATGCTGAGCCATGTCATCGTAAACGGGTGTGTTCAGAGAACTAAACCAGCCTTACCTACCACAGTGGAACACGGATGCGTTTAGAAAGTAACACATGAGCGCACAGTCAAAGCAGCCATCAGACATTAACACCCATCTCAGGGCCCATATTACACCCGTCGCTGCATAACGAACACAGACATTAACGCAGCAGACAGAAAACGTGCCAAGCTCAACAAACAGGCGATTCGCGGCAGCGATGCACTACCCCAGGTGGTGCTGCGAGCCCAGAGAGAAGACATGCACCGGTCTTTACTTACCTAGCCTCGCCATCGCGCCGTTGGACATGCCATGCTCTGAAAGCAACGGAAACGGCCGCATAAGCCAGGCGATACGGCAGGCCTGCCGTTCGGGGCAGCACAAAAGCGGAACGCACGAACGATAACGCAGTGCCAGTAACGTAAACACGGCGCATGCCAAACACACAGAGACTGAACATATCGCTGTTCACCATAAATTACGATAATTACCTGGTGGTGACAACATGCCAATTTGTTTATTCGCAACTCAAGCAAAAATGACCTATTAACAGTACATACTTATGTAAATTGTAAATGCTGTACAAAACCTTCAATATAAACGTCCTATATACATATCTACAAATACTGAAGCATGGCAAATAGCAGCTGAGATATTTTGTGCAATGCTCAGGCAGGGTTTTTAGGTAAATGATCCATCTGACATTGGCTATTAACTTATAAAGCTATGTAGCATGACTGAATTGATTAAATTCCCCAAATTCAAAATGGTAGTTTCTACATAATTTGCATTCAGTTGATGCCAGTGATGGTTAAACTAAAAACTGACATGCCTTTCATGCATTTAGGCTGCAAAAATGGACTTGCTCTTCCTAAATGTCATCAGATCATTTTTGCAGCCACACATGTCAAAGTGAAAATTGTATGAAAATATGTATGAAAATTGTAAGTATTTGGTCTTAATGAAGATGAAACAAATGTCAATGTTTGATATTCATTTAATATTTACTATTAAATTAAGTTACAGTTATCATGGCAAAAAACCTTACCTTACCTTACCTTACGGTTGTCGGGTTTACGGTAAGGCCAAATGGCCTGTAGGCCCCGCTCTCATCGAGCTCCATGGTTTGACAGCTTAGCTGTCTGGTGTTTGGTACCAGAGGTGGACCCAGTGGGCATCCAGACTCGCTTTGAAGGTGTTCAGCGATGCCGAGCATACGACTTCGGCAGGCAGCGAGTTCCAGTCATTCACAGCGCGAACAGAGATGGCCGACCTCCTTGCTTTGCAGGTCGCTCTGGGCTTCAGGACCTTGAATGGGTGGCCTCGCGTGGAACTGCTTGTGACTCGCGTGAAGAAGTTGTCTGGATTGATGTCCACTCCACCGTTGAACAATTGGTACAGAAAAATCATGTCACCTCGCTTGCGCCTATAGTAAAGTGATGGTAGACGTAGCTTCCGCAGGCGTTCTTCGTAGTGTAAGTGTCTGATGCTGGATACCATACGTGTTGCCCTTCGCTGTACCCTTTCCAGCAGTTTCTGGTCCGCGCGGTTGAACGGACCCCAAACATGGTTGCCGAATTCGAGGTGTGGGCGAACTAACGCCTTATATAAAAGTGGAAGCGTGAAGCAGTCTAGCAGGGCGAAGGAGCGACGAATGACAGAAAGCACCTGAGTGGCTTTGGAAACGACCACTGACGCATGTTGGCGGAACTTCAGCTCCGAGTAAATGTGGATCCCTAAGTCACGCTCTAGCGAAGTGTCGCACATTGGATTTCCCCTGATCGTGTATTGATGGTCCTCGTTCGCGCGCCCCATGTGCAAAACCTTGCATTTCCTCTCATTAAATGGGAGCTGCCAAGTGTCGGACCATTTGACTAAAGCGTCCAGGTCCGCTTGGAGCTGTGAGGTGTCACGAGGCGAGGAGATCGACGAGTATACTTTGGTGTCGTCCGCGAACATTTTGATGAGGCCCTGAACAGCATCTGGTAAGTCGTTGACGTAAACGAGAAAGAGTAATGGGCCCAAGACAGATCCCTGTGGGACGCCACTATGGACGGCCGTCCATTCTGAGGAGCATCCCTGGACAACTACTTGTTGTTTCCTGCCGCCGAGAAAAGACTCTATCCATGCCAGCAGTTTGCCAGTCACGCCGTAGGCTCTAAGTTTGTGGAGCAAGCGCTGGTGAGGGACAGAGTCGAAGGCTTTGCAAAAGTCTAAGTAAAGCACGTCTATTGGAGTCTGATCCTCAAACGATTTGCTCCAGTGTTCCAGGGCCTCCAACAGTTGGGTGCTGCATGAACGCCTCGGCCGGAATCCATGTTGGTCGTCAGAGAGGAGGTCAGCCTCTGTCAAGTGCTGCAGAATTCTGTCACGTATGATGGATTCGAGAACTTTGCACGTCACGGCGGTGAGGCTAACTGGACGGTAATTACTCGGATCAGATTTGTCTCCCTTTTTGAAAATGGGTGTCACCCTTCCTAGCTTCCACTCGTCAGGTACCGTGCCCGCATCAATTGAGCGACGGTAGAGCAAGGAAAGTGGTCTACATAGAGCCTGACGGGCTTCGTGTAGGACACGCGGATGAATGCCATCGGGCCCGGGAGAACTGCATGGGTTTAATGCCGACAGTTTGCGTTCTACAACCGAGGCAGTGATGGTAATGTCCGCTAGCTCTGGAATCCGCTCTCTAGTTGGCAAGGTTGGCATATCGTCGAGAGTTTCTCGAGTGAATACACTTCCAAAAAAGGAGTTGAGAACATCTGCTTTGTCCTCGTTTGATGTGGCCAATCCCCCTGAGGCAGAGCGAAGATCCCCTACGGGTGTCTTTGTTTTGAGGCGAGCAAAACTATAATTGGCTGTGGCTTAGCCTTTCCTAAAACATAATTGATTACAATATAAAAGCTGGATACAATGCTTTATTTCATAAAGTTGTAAAGTTGAAGTCCAAAGCAGACATTGCCCCACTTAAGCATCTGTATTGAAGTTACAAAAAATAGCGACTGCAATCAAAATACTGGTAGGCACAGTGGTACCAATCTAGCCCGGCAACAATGGATGAGTGGTTATCTGTTATAGCCTTGGCATTTGAATAGAAGATTAACTTTGCGTGAGTCACCATTATCAATAAGTAACACAATAATCTGAAAGTGATAAGAATATTGTACATCATGAAATTAATCCAAAGTGACAGTGGGGACTATTGGCATTTGATTCTGATTCAGCCTCAGCCCTCAGGGTAGGGCTATCACTATCAGCAGGCAGGCACACTGACACAGGCAATTGCCACAAAATAATGATAATGAAGCAACATACCTGGTCTTTTGCTGCTCATGGCGTGATGGATTATATTGCTAAAATATAAAACAGTCGAAATCCACGAGAACTATCAAGCACACTCTGAAGCCAGCTCGGCGACAACAGCCACAAATTTCAAATATTGTACACACAAACCCCACACGTTTCACATGCCAAACTAGGTATACCACAACAAGGCAAGTTGGGACGGAGCTGGCATGAAAACCTTGCTCAGCTGTTGCATTTCAAGGTGAAATAATTCGAGAAGGATGCATATTTTTGTGCTCTTTTCTGGCTAAAATCTTTAATATATGTCCTTCATTAATTCTAAAATATATATTTGAAGCATTTTAAGTTGCATCATAAAAATTTGATGGTAAATACATGTTTTGAATGCTTCAATTTTCTGAAATGAGTAACAGTTTTTCGGGCTGCTTCCAAAAACTGCGCAAAGGTGACGAATAGCGCAAGGCCCTATGAATAGCGATTCTCCCCCTCCGTCGAGATAAGCACTTTGATGATTTTAATTATGATGATTAAGTTTGATCATTTTGATCTATATTGATACATGCGTGTGAGCGTGCACCTTTGACTTTGCATTCGCACGGTGCATGATATCCCATCCAAATAAAGATTTTGTGATGGCAGCCACTGAAAATCTCACTGTAAGCCAGGCTAAAGCAAAAGGTGGGTTGCGACTTGTGTTCAATGTTTGTTCACCTAGTTTTTTAATGTTGTCTTTTATTCTTTGATAAGGTGATAGAATGAGTGAAAGTTGCTTGTCATCTTAGAGTAACCTGGTTATACTATGAAGTACACAGCTTGGTCAGCAGTCCCTTGTCATCCTTATCCACGGTGACTGTATTGGCCGTTCAAAAGGTTCAGTGCTTTGACTAGGTAAGTAAGTTAATTGTTGATTTTTCTTTCTTGAACTGGTTGGATATTGGCCTAAAAAACTTCTGCATTGGTATATTGTGACAAGGAGCATGTTTTTACAGATATCTTGCAAGACTTGCTGCAGACACTGCAGTCAGATGAGATAAACGAGAAGATATCTGGAGCACGAGATCAGGCTGGCAATGACATGGTCAAATACATGCAGCTCGTTTTTCCACTGGTAGCTCAGGTGCAGGCAGAGGTCATTGAAAAACATGGATTTTATGGTGAACGAGGTATGTATGCTCGCTCCTGTGCTGTGCAATTGTTCAATTTTAACGATATGTCAGCTTTTGATCTAATGTTTTTGCCTATTTCAATTGCATGAGTGTAAGCTGTCTTTTAGTGCATAGGTATATCAACAGGTCTTGCTGTTGATTGCAGAAACAATAAGTTATATATAGGTGGAAACATCAAAGCACTCAGTTCATTCGGTATTTTTATAGCTCTAAGCCAAACCCTTAATCTTTCTTTTTCGACAAAGCTGATGACAGTTACTATACTTTTTGAGCAGCATGGCTCAGTTTACATTGGTGTGGCATGTTTCAGCAAGTGTAGCCTTCATGCAGATGCTGAAGAACTTGGAAACACAGGACCCTGAGCTGGTGGCAATGAGTGCAAGGGTGAGAGAGTATTTCCTGCCCCAGTTGGGAGACCCAAAGGATAGCTGAGATGTGTCTGAAAAAATGACTGAACACTGTATGGTGTGGGTGAGAACTTAGAGATGTGTTGTCTATTTTTGTGCTTTTTTACAATGAACATTTCTTGGACACTTCAGTGGCACTATTTCGAGGAAAAGAGCTTGGCGAATTGCATTGTGCAGTAATGAGAGAATCTAAGTTCTCTCGATGATGATTTAGCAATAGTATCGACTGCCGATGCTCATTGCCTTCCTTTATTATTAATGCGGTGAAATTTCCAAAGGGAGTTGTCTGAAAGTAACATGATCTTTGTTGTACCATGAAGTGGGTCTCGAATTCGATTAAACTAGACAGGAAGCGAATCCATCATAATCGTGGCATCTTTCCCCGTGCAGTGAAGTATTATGTTGATGTAGTATGTACGAACGTATCACTTCGTTGTGTTGTGGTATGGCAGATATTCGTTAATGATTAGCATCAACATATACCACTCGTCAATCAGTAGTACTTGGCTATCGACGCCTGTAGGTAATGCCACTCCGTTTATTTGAACGCCCGTCCGTATAGACGTTCAGATACCGATGGCATGATTCTTATGGGTCATGTGGCTAACGTTGTGACTCAGCTGATTGGAATGCATCCAGTGGGTGCTGGTAGAGATGTTTTGTGTGTGGTGCCCTACTTAGTACTTAGTCAAAGCAAGTGCCTTATCTCCAGCTAGATTTAGGCGAGATAATGCGGTCATTGTCCTCGTAGTTCGTATATGGCTGAATGCAGAGGTGATGTTTGGGCCCTGAACACATGAATTAGCATAGGTTGTCTTCTGCTGGTGTTAGCGATGTAACCTTGCTTCATATTGCGATGCGACTTGACGATATCAGTCCCAAACTCATCCCGGAACACGAAGTTCATAAACCTTGCTGATAAAGCTATTTGTGGCTTGAGTCAGTTGCTTCCCTTTCAGTTGTGGATCGCGCCCTATTTCAGTTTGTATGCACCATTAATTCATTATGTCTGAGCTTTAAGCGTGTACTTTTCTGAACTAACAATAAACGTACTTACTAATGTGACCCGTCTTGTTTTACAACGGCTATGTTTCATAAGCAATATCTTATGAGAGTTTAGGCAATTGCTGAACTGAACAGTTCCATACCCGCACTCGGCAACCGTTCAACTCAATAGGTATCGCACTACGCCAATCCCGGCAGCCATAGGTTTGCTTCTTTCCGGCGCCCTGTTGAATATGTTTCCATGCTACCACTGCAACACCTTGAATCCACATTTGTAATGTTCACCAGCTGAGAGCTCCTCTAAACGGCGACGCCTCATATATTTTAACGCATGTACAAAGCCGCGCTCGCCGGTCGATTGTCTGAGTGAGAGGGGCTTGGAGACTGTCACAACTCGCAAGCAGAGTTTCGGACTGACAGCGGCAGCTCCCTGTCGCCACTGGCTAACACAGGGACCGGCATCGCAGCCACCGCCCGTAAGGATCCACCTCCGCCCATGTCCATGACGCCGTGGGGACACGAGTCAAAGCTCGGTAGTCATGCAGTGAGCCGCACCAAGGAGAAAGGAATCCTCTCTGCTTAGAGTTAGACGAAATCGCGTCAATGTTGCAATAAAGCTGCGAGTGGCATACACAAGTCAACATACAAAACAAGCCATCGGTCGCCAGTTCATGCTCATCAGCGACCAGCTTAGTGTCGTGAGGCGACCTGTAAAACGTGTCTGCGCTGCACATCCGTGTACAACACTCGTCTTGTCTCCTAATATCTACGTACGCCATGATTTATCTACTCGACCATTAATCCTCTCCACTGAGTTACCGACAGCTCATTGCCTCATTATACAATATACATGATTCGTTGAAGATTCTGTACTCATCACCGCTTGCCACCTTTTGCCATATTCCATTCATTGTTCTGCAGCTTGGTCTCGGGCGGGGCGGGAATCTGAGACTCCAGGCTCCCAAATGGCAGCTCCTGGTGTGTTTGAGGTGTCAAGTCTCTCCTTTCCCGCCTGAGCCGCAAGATCTCCATCCAAGGCACGCAAACGACCATGGTCCCGGAAGGCCATGTCACGCCTCCACACAGCACGTAGCACCAACAGCGTCGGCCCCAGCGTGCGTCCTTGCAGCACACCAGACTGGCAGATTACCAGTGTGAGCACCGGGACTCGCCACCACACAGCACCACTGTGGACCGTCCGACCGGCGTCCAGAGAGCTCCTGGCACCACTCGACACCATCGTCGCTCACAAACGCCGCGATCGCATTACGCCGCGCCGCTAAGCAGCGCTCTCCTGACGCCCTGCTCACGACCGCGCCTGTCCGACGCGACTGGTCTGTAGCACACCATCCAGCAGCTGCAGCGCCCGGTGCAGGTTCACCTCCACCCAGCAGGGCGTCTCCTTGATGCTCTGGCGCCGGTAGTCGGGACCCCAGCCCTTGACGAAGCTCAGGCGGAGGATGCAGAGCCGCCGCAGGTCGTCCACGCCGATACCAGCGACGGGCGCCATGTTGACGGCCGGGGCGATGCCGCCGACGCTGGCCGCGCCCGGGATGTGGCCGGCCACGGCCGCCGCCTGCGCCGCCGCCGCCGCCGTCGCCTGGGACGCCTGACAAAAGGAAGAACGTACACCGTGAGGCAAAGCGGGCGGGCTGGAGGCCGGACTAAGGGTAATGAAGTGAGGACTGATGATAGTTTTGGGGGACAAGGACTGCAGCGATCATCGGCGCCAATGCTTACCAGTTGATGGAAATAAGGAGACAAGAAGACAAGACAAATAAGGAGCCAATACATATAAGCTACAGATGGAAAAAGGGAGTGTGACGAAGTGAAAGTGTCATCGAATGTGTGGGCTAGTATCCCACTCTTCATGACTTATCAGTCATCACCCATTTACTACTCTTATCCTACTCCTACATCTCCTAACCTCCCCATGAGTCTTTAACATTCAATTCTCGCCTTTTTCCACACCTCCCCAGCCGGCTGTTTCCCGCACCTGTTGCTGCATCTGCCGGTGGCACTGGTGCAGGTCGAACACCTTGATGTAGGCGGCCGGGTAGATTTTGTGGACGGCGTCGCCGGGCGCGCGGCCCGCCTCCCGGTCCAGGTAGTAGCTCTGCACGAACACGGCGTGGTCGCTCAGACAGCGCAGCCATACGTCGCCCTCGCCCTGCACGTCCAGCTGCACGCCCTTGCCGATGTGCAGCCTGTAAAGAAATGGGGCGAGAGTGTCAGAGGTAAAGGGGCAGCAGGGCCAGGGGAGGATGGTTGATGGGACCGTTGGTGATTCAGAGCTGATAAGGCTGCTCAGAACAACCTGGGGATACCCCTGCATATAGCTTGGCACAATGATCCATGGATTTTTCTGTGATACTAAATAGTAGCTACAACATAAGCACATACACTGAACAGAGCGAACACCCCGTCAATCATAACATATGATTACAAAATTACAGAGCGCTATGAACATACTCCGGCATGCTTAAACAAAATTACTGACAATAACGGACGGAACCTACTTTGTCGTCAGATAGCATCAAAAGACTCCAAAAACTGTTCTCTTCCATTCCTTCAGCCTACGCTGGGCTCTAAGACCACCTCATGTTCGCACTTCGCACCACCCGGCCCTCTCACCTGGCCCGTTCGCTCTGCTCGGTTCGGTGCACGTTGCTGAGGGCGCCCAGACAGAAGCGGCTCTCTCCAGACGGGTCCACGTATCCGTCCACGGTGACGGAAGACATGGAGGAGGGCACCTTGAACGCCTCGCCAACCTGAAAGAGAAAGTGGTGCGTGACGGGGACGCCATGGGTGATGGGGATGACGGTATGAGCAGACAGGGAACCGGTCAACTTGGCGTAGATGTACTGACGTCGAGATATTGATGAAGATGGATTGAAAAATGTGACATGAACACTGACAATGCCTTCGAGCAAATGCTCAGCCAATATCAGGCCAAGATGGCAGACTGTGTACTTTCACTTTAACTCCCCTCCCCCATATCTTTTTCCGTCGCCGACCAGTTCCTTACCTGCGTGTCCAGTTCGAAGTACGAGATGTTACACCAGAACTCTGGTGGCGGCACACTGGACAGAAGCACCTGGGTGTCCTGCTGCTGTACGTGAGAGTTGGCGCCGGCGACTGAAGCACAAGGGCACGCAGAGCGTCAGGAGCACGGAATATCGGGAGCAGCTACAGGGGCTACACGAAGTAACTACAACGACCGGCTGTGGCATTACTTTGACAAACAGGATGAGAGCGTTGAGTGAATGGATCACGAACAGATGTGTTGAACTTTGTTCCAGAAGACAGCATCAGTAGAGTCGCCAAGCCTCAATATGTCCCTCATAAGCATCGAAAAGGAACGACGACCTCTCACGTCTTTGCTATTTCGTGACCTCCCGAAAACTTCAACAAACACTGTCATACGAAAGCACAGGTCATCCCAGAACTCACATGTGTGCGGCGTGGTCCTGTCACCCCATTAACACACGATATTACTGTGTGAGTGCCCGATCGCCCCGGAACTCACAGGTGTACGGCGTAGTCCTGTCGGGCGCCATGTTCTGTGTGTAGGTGAGTGTCGAGCCCGACGATCCTCTGTCGGCGCCGCTCCAGGGCACCGCCGCCGGCGCCGGCTGGCCGCCCGGGCCCGGGAACCGAGCCGGCCCGCCGCCCCCGCCCATGGCGAACCCGTTGGCCGGCAGGTGGGGGGCCATACCGGCCGGACCGCCGCCGGGCGCTGCAGTGGTCAGGTCAGGTCAGAGGGCGGACAGGGTGAGAGGTCAGTTTGGTTAGCGGGGCATTCTTAAGTAGCATGGCGGTGAGGGAGGATGCGGCGTCATTGTGAAGACATGGTGGTGCAGGGTGGATAGGAAATATGAATGACGATGAAGATGAAAATGTACTTTTTAAATAGAACGAAGATACAAGGCAAATAAATAAAGGATATTTGTTCACTGGCATCGCAACACGTGATGCAATAATCCCTGGCCTGGGAATCGGAGGACGAAACGAACGCTGTTCGATTATAATGCTCCGTATATCAAGATTAAAGTAAAAGAGTGAATCCAGGGCCTCGTTTCATAAAGCGAGTCCGTAACTTACGCCGGTGTTTGGTCTTGTATTGCAAGTGCATGTGAAGCGATGTCGTTAGTTTGAATCGTTGAATTTATTTATCTTGCAAGCAAGAACAGAAGGGAGAAGGGTAAATAAATGTATCGCTTCACATGCACTTGCAATACAAGACCAAAAACCGGCGTAAGTTACGGACTCGCTTTATGAAACGAGGCCCAGCATGCAAAATCGCGAGGGACCAAGTACCGCGTCCTGACATGCCTCCACCTCACATGCACTAAAACCCGAGGTAACTGACCTAAGAACGGCGCAGCATTCATGAAATGACCCGCTGAAACAGACAGCATAGAGAGCACAGCGTCGGTCAGGCCGTCTAACCGTGCGTCAGATACTGATAGAGAGAGGGCAGACACCGAACGAACTACTACGGAAGGCGGGCTTACGCAGAGCCAACTGAAACACAGGCCCAGTCAGCAGAGAAAAACACAGGCACCTGGCACACGCTGAAGAAACTACACACGACGCGACGGAGAAAACAGAACTAACTACGGATACGGAAAATAAGAAAGAGGTTCTGTACCAGCTGAATACGCCAGCCACGCTAAAAGAACAGTACGGAATGGAGAAAATAAATAGACCATTCCAACATACCATAAAATTAGCGCAGTGTAGCAATAAAACAAGATCAACCCAACAAGAACACATCACCAGGCAAGACTTTCACGTCATAGAGATCGCAAAGCATCCCATTGACCCCACCCAAAGAAACTTCCCTTGCATGGCGCTAAACATCGATAACAATTCAAACAAGCAGAGCTGTTCGCCACCCCATGCCACCATGTTCCCAGTTCCCATCCCACTTCCCGTGGCTGCAATACACAGACAACATCGCATAAACTATCAATCATCGACCAGCTTCACGCGGCAAAAAGCAATTTGGCAGCCGGCCACAGGTCGGAGGAGGACAGCATCGACAAGCCATGCGAAGTTTCCGGTCATCTGATGGCTCACGGTAGCTGCCAAAGAAGCAGCGCGCCGGTTTTTTGGGACCTTTCTTTCCAATTTAGCTAGACTTAGCGAAATTTTCGTGTTGTTTTTCAAAGGGAGTGCAATTTGAGTTTAAACAAAGTAGCTCACTTTCACGAAATTATAATTTTGCAATGGATTATGATTATTTATGCTGAAAATGATCAGAAAATAAAAAAAACCCTTTTTATAAAAAAAATATTTTCTATATTTTAATATAGGAATAACTATTCAGTTTTAAAAGAGGGAAATGACCCCTGCAAGGCACGCATCCATCAGCAAGGCACCTTTTTCGGGACGAGAAATGGAATATCTTTGCCTAGGGTGATATTCATTGGGCCGTAAAAGCTCCTGATTTGTGCTTGTCCCAGCTCAAGCTACGGAACTGCTATTCCAGTTCAAAGCCCCATGTTAAAAGTGAACTATTTCCTTTAAATATTTCCCATAACAAAAAGTTCCCTGCTGTTCATTAGACTACACTTATCGACTACAGTCTACTCGGTTTCTACATCGAATCTGATAATGAGTTTAGGGGGTGCCATCAGGTATCTACAGGTTTCTAAGCTTCTGTATGTCTACTTCTACATCTGGGGCGTTCTAAGGCAATATGAGAGGTAGTGATCTATTCCTTACGGTGGTCTGAGAAAGTGGCGGAGCCGGTGCCGGCCGAGCCACCCTGCTGCGAGGAGTTGCCGCCGGGGGAGAGGGCGCCACCTGTAACAGCAGCGCGGCGCCGGCGGCCACCGTGACGTCACGGCCACGACAGACGACCAAGCACGGAGCGCAGAGAGGAAACGGACCCGGCGTGACTGATGTAGATTATGAACAAGGAGACCAGCAACGAAATTTGGGGAAAATGACAGCAATCACCGCGATAACAATATAAAAATGACAGCGGAAATTTAGATGCGCCAGAATTGCTAGAAACGGTGCAAATTGTGCTATTTGTCACCCTTTATCGGGTCACAATTTATGAAGCATCAATGTCGCTCACAGTTACCAGTTAGATGGCCGAAAAACGCCTTGTCCGTTTCCACTGTGCGCTCAGCGGACAAATATAGCAGCAGACCATAAGCAGAGGTTAGTTAGCTATCAGACAGATCAGCGACAGTCTCTCTTCTCCCATCAGCAGGTCGACGGGAGGTCAGCGGCTCTCCTGGCACGGTGGCACGGCTAAAGCGACACAATTTGTTAGCACATTAGCTTGGTGGCATTCAGTCCTCCCGGGAGGACAGCAAGTTCCCTGATCCTGAGAGATCGGGTCTCTAACGGATCGCAGATGCGTTTTTCTCAGACACCTGCGCTTTGAAGGCCGACGACACAAGCTCAGACACAGTGCGGTCGGAAGCAGCCTGCTCCACTGTACAGCCAGCGACGCCTGTCCGCCGCGGTGGACGGTCCAGCGTTCTTACAGCTGAGCAGACGTGATGCACATAGCATGATAGCACACAGCGACACCCAGTCTCACACTCTCTCAATCCCGTGCGGCTCACATCAAGCTCCAGTCAGACTTCCATCCCAAACCCTCATGCCGGAATTCTCAGCGCCGTATGATGGACATGACATCCTGTCTCATTCCCTCAGGCTTCTCCCTCTCTCCCTGTCTCACATCCACCCGCCCCAGCCACTGACCGTGAGCCGGCATGCCGTAGGGCGTCATCCCGTGCATGGGCGGCCGGTGCTGCGCCGCCACCGCAGCGGCCGGCGACACCCCCGAGCCGCCGGGGGTGGGGCCGGCGCCGCCGTCACCGCCGCCGTCAGCATGGTCTAAGCCGGCCGAGTACTCGTTCTTCACAGAGGACTGGCCGCCCGGGTGCAGCGACAGACTCGATAGGTCTGTCGGGAGTGAGTAAAGAGTCAGCGATTCAAGATGTTGGTCGAGGGTCGTAGTGGCGGAAGAAACTTCGAACGAAGTGCGAAACCCATCCTATATCGAGGTGCTTAAGTGGCAAGAATTATATGAGCTTAGATATTTTGAATCATAAATGACCACA
Organism: Amphibalanus amphitrite; assembly: GCF_019059575.1. Lineage (NCBI taxonomy): Eukaryota > Metazoa > Arthropoda > Thecostraca > Balanomorpha > Balanidae > Amphibalanus > Amphibalanus amphitrite. The sequence continues at coordinate 126,461 of NW_024881828.1, forward strand.
GTAAAACTAACATTGGATTTATGACTGCATTAAAATCAGCTGATAAGCCCTAAAATATGAATGATTCATCGCAAACATTGTCAGAAGTTAGAGTGTTGATAGATCACAACAACTGTCGAAACTATAAGGAAATCATTTCGTCAGGCTAGCAAGACCTCAGGGTAACTAAAAGGATGCAAGTTAGCTTCATACACCAGCATATTATGTCACCAGCTAACGTTGGAGCCAGGCCCGTAGCTCGTTGCACCGTTCACTCACCGATGCCGGCGGACACGACGCGTTCGTAGTGGTACGGATTGACGCACACCACGTCCGCCTTCAGCTCAAAGGCCAGTGGACAGAACTTGGCGTTCTTCAGCTCGTTCTTGTGTAGGTCGGGCCAGCGCCAGATTTTGGCGTAGACCACATGGGGGAAGCCTTTCCTGCCCGCCACCTGGCCATAACGACATAAGTGCTAGGTATATAACGAAACCTGCTAAGCGTCCCGCTACGTAGTGTGTCATTGGTGCCAAATATCGTGCCTGTGACGTGGCCGGTGAAAATTTATGTTAATGTACAAGCACTAATAATTCGTCTTAAAGTCAGTAAAATGCTTCAAAAACGCCAGCTAAGCAAGCAGCAGTCAACAAACTACATTTACTGAGACTCTGAGCAGTATACGAACTCTCATTCTCCTGACATCCTCCCTCTCCCGTCCCCCCGTCCGTACTTACAATCAGCCATACACTATACAGTAGTACAGTAATACACCGTGGGCGGAATATGACCCATTTTCCTGTCCTTTCCCTCCCATCCTCCTGCCTCTCTTCCCCTCTCCCATTCGTACCTGCAGTCGACCATCCAATGTACGCGGGATCGTGACGCATTTGCTCGGGTGAGCGCCGTTGGTCGTGATGGCAGTAATCAGAGAGTCCAACTCATCTCTCTTCTCCTGTGGTGCAGAAAGGAGTCGTTCAATCGGCATCCTAGCTTCCTGGACTGCCAGCATTAGGATGCAAATGACACCGAAGTGTATGGAGAGGTTGGGACGGCGGACGCTCACCACAAAATCACGATGATCCAAAAACATCCCTCTAAACTCAGACCTCAGTCCCCAGCCCCACACCCAACACCTGCAGTCTCCCCCCCCCCCCCCCCACTCACCTTCAGCTTTTTGACGAGGCTCTCGATGGCCTTTCTGGCGAACTCCTCTGACTCCCCGCCCTGGCGGTGGCACATGAGACTGTGCACGATGCTCAGACAGGCGTCTGTCGACGTCGGCGACGGACTGGGCAGCGCCGGGTTCATCATGGCTGTATCTGCAACATTGACACACAATGCCTCATAAATGGTAAAATTTACTTTCAAATTTCAAAACCATATAGCATCAGTTATGAATGACACAATGACACATTATCAATCCTCATCATCAATACTGGCTGAAGTCTCAAAGAAAATGCTCCAATGTAAACTTGGCTTTTAAGCTGAACTAGAAGTATTCAGCTTGTGCTGAAACTTGATCTTTTTTTTCTGGAGCTTCCACAATCCAGCAATCCCCCTAATAAAATGTTTATATTATGAATCAGATTTAACCAGGAGTGCAGTCAGCTTACTGGCCACCAAATCAGCCAATTATTAGAAATCCAGTGGCAAAACTCAAAATTTGGCAGGTGGATATATCTTGGTCACTATTCACAAAATGAAGTAAGTAGGTGTAAAAGTTATTCTGAGTTAAAAACCTAAGATAAAAGTTTTTTATGGCTATGATGGACTTTTGTATGGAGCTGGTGGGGCTCAAATAGTATCTCTAGCAGAAGTGGAATTCAGGTACAGTCTTCACACAGTGATAGTGGGGAAATTTGGCATGGTCTCACTCCTATACTGTTCCTACTTGACTTTCCTCAGTCATCACTGCCCAACTCTTCCTGTAAGACTGCACCAATGTTGTCATGGTTTGCTGTCCTTTTCCTCACTGTCACATACCATCAATTGGTTACCTATATGTCACAACTGGAAATTTCATTACTTCATTATTCATCCTCATCCTTTTCCCAGCTTCCCAGTATCCCTATAACTAAAAGGGGAGCAACTATATGGGAGAGCCACTATAAAGGTCATTCTCCCAAAGAGCCATCTCTACCGCCCCTATATTCACTAGAAGCTGGTAATTTATAGAAGATAATAATGTCTAAAATATCACCTTTGAATTGATCAGCCAACACTTCTAACCCTTGTGTCTTCAAGTTATCTGTTACAATTGCTAGCACAAAATGACAAGCTCAAATTAACTGTTTTACATGTTACAATTGCCACATTAATATTGATGATTTTTTATGGTTTTTAAAGAAACAAGTAGCCAAGCAAAGCCTTAGCCCAGAGTCAGACTATAGGTATCAGAAATTAATGTCTATGAGCATTGGATAGAGCCCACAATCGAGAAATGTTATGATTCAAGAGTATAAGTGGCTACCTAAATGTTTCACCACTCAAAACTGGGGGCTTTTCAAATAGCAGTTCCATCAGTAGACTGGGCTTCCAGTGTTCTGAAGCTTTACAGTTCATAGCCTCCCTTTACTGAACACTGCAAAGGTCAAGAGCTGTGATGTGCTGCTCAGTCTCACTATCACCAGTGAGAAAAACAGGACGAGAAACAAAGAGTACCCACCATCCACCAGTGACCAGAATCAGTAGGTGGAACTATGGTCATGAGTACCCAAATATAGGAACGTTCCCATTTTTGGGAACGGAGTTCCCAAATATGGGAACGGGCGTTCCCATTTATGAGAACGGAAGGTAATTTTTCGGCCGTTCGACCACTAAAACTGATTAGTGCATCACGTCTCAAAAAAGTGCACGCTAATTTAAGTATCTACTAAGTCTCTATAAAATTATCTTTAATCTGACCGTTGAACAAGGAAATTGACCGTCGAATGATATTTTTAATGATTTTTTTGAAATGACGGAATGGTGAAAACATGGGTTACACTACATTTAACATGCAATTTTAAGGAAAATGAAGCGTTTTTTACGTTTTGAGGTCAAGCATAATAATTTTCGCCTGGTTATGAAGTTTCATACTAGCGACACCAGATGCTGACATATGCAAGCGAACACGCGGACAGTCCCGAGGTAATATTGTTGACTTTTGGTGTCGAGGCGGACGACCACGTAGAACGTGCGTGATTTTACCGAACTACTGTTGTAAACTAAGTTTAAGTGGTCGAAAATTATTCAGCTGTATTTTATCAGCCCGGAAAGACACATTTTATTTGGATGCTAGCTGTTTAGCGTTGTTTTATAAGGAGCGTCATGAGCGTGGTTTTTGTCTTCCGTGTTTCTAAGCGTGATCGTTTTGGGGGAATTCCTCTTACATAGGTCGCTCTGTGTGGCTTATTTATAATTTTTATGCTGATTTCGATCATTCCTCGTGCCCATCCTACCAGGCCTTTTGCCACTTACACTCATTAAGAAAGGAAAAAACTAGATTTCCATTGGGACTAGGTGTTTTGAGGGTGTAACATATTCAGCGTTCCCATTTTTGGATACTTCCTTGTACTCGTCAACTATCGGTGATAAACAGACAGGTGCTTAACATGTCTCCACCCTCGGCACGGACGGTGGATACAGGTATGGAAGACCTTGTTGAACATCTCTGAGCGTTGTGAATTACGTAATGCTGCAGAGGGGGGCGTGTCCGCTGCGAGATCGACGGGAATAAAAGCGCAGAAGACCGGGCGAAACATGTGACGGTCTTGCCGGAAAGGTCATCTGATGATTGTTGCGTTAACAATAATTTGCGGCGTTGGACGTGATGCTTGTTAATGAAAAGAGCCCCTGAAAGGCGTCGGTGAAATCGTTCCCAATTTTGGGTACGACGTTCCCATAATAAGGAACGCTTGCAGCGCCATTGTACGAGAGCGTTCCCAAATTTGGGCTCGCGGCCCGGATGATGGACTGCTTTAGAAATAGGGGAACGATTTGAAACTACGATGGGCCTTACAATATCAAACTCTTTCCCAACAATATTGAGACAAATATCAGGCGGTTCACGATCGTTTTATATTTTTTGGACGTCATTTAACGGTTCTTTTTCTTGTTTTAAATAATGCCTACATGGCGTTCCCATTTTTGGGTTTATCGTTCCCAAACATGGGAACGAAAATGCGTTCCCGAAAATGGGTACGCTTGACCATAGTTCCGCCTACTGGAATCAAAGTAGCTGCCATACCTTGACCTATAACGTAAAACTATCAGCATTCAGCATGCTCCCCGAAAACAGCTACTGAACTGAACAGTGCCCTTGTTTCATGAGCTGAGGGGCACCAGAATGCGTACAAGTGGAAGGAATGACCTGCAGGCTGCAACACACTAAGGGCGACCAGCTTTCAAGTCTCAGGAGCTGGCCATCAATAACCTATTGAGTTGGGACATCACAGGCATTTGACCTTGAATTCTGCAGCTGTGGGCCTAGGCAGCAGAGCAGAAAAAACAGCATTAGCCTGACTGGAGCAGCCCTGTTGCAGTGAAATAAGCCAACTTTGAATTACATCATAGCGGGTGGTCATGGTAGGTGCAAGCCTAGTCTCTATTACTTAATACTTAGGTGCATCACAGCAAAATAATGTGTAAGACTTACCAAACATTCAGGCAGATAAATGCTGTGAAAGTAAGTCCTACAAAGAGCCAAACTCTGTCTAGCCCAACCCTAGAAATATCTCGATTAACCTTCCAGGCGGTGGGGGGGGGGCAATTTTTTGCCCCCCCTTTACTTTTTTCGATATATCTCGAGAACCGCTGCGCCGATCGTCACCAAACTTTCAGTACCCTCCCGGGAGCAGCTAGCGCACATGGTGACCAAAAATTTTTTCCAAAGGCTATGATAGGTTGGCCGCTAATGACGTAAGAGTGACGTCATTTTTGCCATTTTCGACCCAAAAAAAGGTTTCGCGGGAAGAGCTGTCAGGCCTACAGCTTTAGAGATACAGAAAAATGTTTTAGACATAAAAGGTGTGGAATCAAAAGGGCTACAAAACTGCTATTTCGGTTTTTCAAATTTTTTGGATTTTGACCCCCAAAAATCAAAAAATAGATTTTTTGAATATAATAGCCAAAAAATCCAAAAAGTTTTTTGAATTTCGAAAAAACCGGAATATATGTGATAGTCCCTACCGCCTTCTATCTACATACCAAATTTGAGATCGATACCTCGTTTTTTGGCCAAGTTATAGCGAAAAAACTGTTCAAAATTGATGACGTCAAATTTTCAAACTCAATTTTTAGCAATTCTAGACCTCGTAGCGCAAAACAAAGACCACCATTAGACTCCCCGTGACGAGCTGCATCGAATCGATACCCATTTTGTGCAAAAATATCAACTTTGAAATTTGACCTTTTTTGACCTGACCTTGACCTGACCTCCACCAGAAAGTGACCTAAACCGTACCTGATGCTCTTATAAACAACACCATTGAGTTGGAAATGAAAAACTGGCCATAAAACATGCATCACATAACCTTAGTAAAGTTGGGCTCATGTGGTGACCCTTGGTGACCTTTAGTGACCTGACCTGTGACCTGACCTGGTATGACCAGTGACCTCTAATAGCAACATATGTACTAGACAACTGACGCCTTATCGCTGATTTTCGACAAAATGCGTTTTACTCGGTGTTATAGCGCTTTCCCTAGAAGCCCTGTGAACGGTGAAACATTTTATCTTTGACCTGACCTGTGACGTCATCGGTGACCCCGAGGTCAATGAAATTTGGTTTCCCTCGTTAAATTTGACAGGGCTATCGAACGCCGTTTGAATTTTTCGGATCCGTCCAGTAGTTTCGGAGATACGGGGGGGGGGGCAAAAAAGTGCCCCCCCCCCCCACCGCGTGGAAGGTGGCTGGTAGGCCCAAGATTACTTTACTTATAAGGTTAGTTCACTAAAGAATTTTTGCCGCCCAGGTGACGTCACATAATATGGTAGCGATATGGTAGCCTTTTGCAAATACATAAATGACTTGCGTGAGACATTTATAATGCAAGGTATTGTTCAAGGCCGTATAGGCCGTTTATAATAGGGTATTGTTTGTGGATTTTGCCTTAAAATAGGTAGTGATAATGGGCAAATTTGCGATTTTAGATCGGACTATTGAGGATTCAGACGACTCTAGCTTTATTTATCAGATCGCTTATAAAATATCACCAGGTTTTCTGTCATTATTTTCCCTTTTAGTGTCTGTTCATCAGAGGTTGGTTTGTATCGCACATTGAAATTGAAATGCTGATGAGTGATTAAATTTTTATTCAGCTATGAATATTTCTAAATTTTGGGTTGAGCATGACCATCAGATATGCAATAATTAGCCCTCATAACAATGCTGCATTGGCTATATTGACAAAGTGATGGTCTGAGCAATGTACACCAATTGCCTCAGTAAAATCATGCATTAGAAAAATGTGGTAGTCGTTAAGCAAGCCCCACACTTGTTTTTCCAACCAGGAAGAGGCGCTCTACCCAGAGATGCCTGCTAATCAAGTCAAACCAAACCAAACCTAACCAAACCTGGCCTAACCTTACCTACAACCTACAATCTTAAACCTACAGCCTAAAACCTACCACCTTAACCTACCCACCACACTAAATCCGCACTGCACCAAGCCATTAGCCAAATCCGCTCTGCACCATGCCAAATCCGCACCAGCCGAATAAGCCCACACCAACAAGATCTCGTCGAAGTTACCATATTTGCAGATTGGCTGCTCCAGTACACATTCATTATTCATGGTTTCCATATGACGTTCAATATATCTTTTGCTGGATTATATGAAATTGAAATAGCTGTGCAAAATGTGCCAGACCATGTTTCTAAGTGACTTCAATGATTTAGAAGTTAGAACTTCATCACTCACTGGTCTTCTTATGTAAGGAACTGTGGGCAGCATGGGCACAGTCTAACGTAGCTAATGAACCTGCAGTTCAGCTTCAGCCTTACATTAAGGTTTCCTGAGTGGGCAATATGCATTCAAAAATAGATGTGTTTGGAGTGGACGAAGAAGTTGATGGTTCTTTGTGCTGAAAATGTTTAGTGTTGTATTCATATTTCAGCATAGTTCTTCAACTCAATTACTTGACCCGTCCCGGTCACCCAATATCTCAAGAGCACTGCTCAACAAAATGAAAATGATTTTTATGGGTGCTACTAGGGTTACCCGCGTGCTCCGCAACGCGAAGGGGGGATTTTTTGACCCGTGGGTATTGGGTTGGTCTGTGTCGATTTGGTTGGTAGATATCCATTTCGTTCGATTGCTTTTTGACGGCCATGCATTTCGTAAGAAAACAAAAAGATACATCGCATCGAGGTGCCCGTGTCGTATTATCATGCGTTCTACTTTAGAATGATTCGAAAACTGGCGTGAAGTCTTTTGAGGGCCATCGATGAATTTCGCTAAAAATGACAATGTAATGGTTTGGAACATTTACATTTTTAAGGATACTGTTGCTAATCATGCAAAAATGAAGAGTGAATATTGGACAGAATTGAATGCTCTATCCAATGGTACCATATTCAATTGCCAAAGGTATCAGGTTATGCAGCAAACCCCGTGTGATTAACAAAGTGACACAAAATTGACAAACACCATTTTCTCCCGTGATTTGTACCACCTTGATTTGGATCAATCAGCTTTTCACAATTTTTATATGATAGGCGGTACATTTCTCTTGCCAACAGGCGTTGTTCCAACTCGCCCTGTTTAACGGTCACCTAAAAATAAAATCAATTCCAAAATCCGCCAAAAACCGCAATTTTTCAACAAAAGTGCCCTCCCCGGTGCACGTGGCGCGTGCTATCCTCTGTATCGCACACGATTCCATTGCCCATTCAATTATCTACACGATGCTGTTTTCCCCGTGCCGGTCGGATCCCTGGTCACCAAGATATTGCACGGGAACTGGACCCGTGTCGGCCAAAATTAGCCGTTTTCGCCCGATTTCGCACGCCGATTTATACATGTAAAGTCTATGACGCGAATTTGCACTTTTTGGGCACGCGCCACGCGCTCAATAACGACCCGATCAAGCTGAGACCCCTCAAAGGCACGTCGCGCATCTTTGATCTATAAGTTGTGCAAATTTCACCGGGCTAGGTGCAACGGTCTGGCCTGTAGTCCACGCAAAGCACCACCAAGTCGGGACCTCGGTAACGGACAGACGCACCCTCCTCAAATAGTAATATAGATTAAAGTACGAACATCAAATATCATCAGCTCACCAATATTCTTCTGAATCATGTGATGTTTTGTATCTCTAAATGATTTCCATTTCATAAAAGAACATACTCCACCCTTGTAACATTTATTGTACATGCCACCTTGGAAATACATTCATAATGATTCATGTCACTGTAGCACTTGTGCTTGCTCATTTGCGCCTTGCGGCAGCACGACAGTTGCTCACAATGTTCTGTGTTAAGGTATTAACCACAAATTATAATAGTAGACAATACTCTACTCAATTAACTAGGTACTTATTGGATGAGAGAAATGTAAAAAAATGGACTCAACAAGACCAGTCAACCAGGTCCCTTGCCTTGGTGATCTGTTGATTGTTCTCGTATCAAGTGAACTTCAACATTTTATGATTTTACACATTATTAATATTCACTAGAAATAGATATTTGTGCTAGAAAGACCAATACTGGCATGTTTTCTTCTCTTGAAAGGCATAACACAGCCTTTTTCACACTTCAGCCCATTATCTTGTAGGTTCAAAGTGGCTCAGATACGAGTCTTCAGTTCCTTTGGTAGTGCAGTATGAGGTATACCAAGTTCCAGTGGTATTTTTGAAGCATACTATAGATCACTCGCCAAAACAATGCACCTCATAGAAGTCTTGCTATTGTTAAGTGAATGTTTGCCATTCGATTTGGCCAAAATCATAATAAATTTGCATATTATTGATAGGAAATGGCGTTAGTATCTAACTTTTGCAAAAGCGGCGCAAGACGCATTTGGTAGCACTATTTTGTTCCTTCACGAGAAAAAACTTCATCGAAATTTGCAGGCCTCATCTAAAAGGCAAAATTAATGCTTGGTTCATTCGAATTCGACCTATTCAGGCCCGGTTTTGGAAAAATCAAGCCTTACTGAGTCAAATGGTATGCTTTTTATAATATTTTAGCCCTCAACTTGGGCGTCAGCCCAGCTCAAAACTCGGCCTCATTTGTATGGATCGTTATGGGGTGAAGGGATTTTTGCCGCCCACGTGACGTCACGGTAAAGGAATTCTGAGGCTCGTGAACGGGGGCTGGGTAGGCCCACCGCCTGCCGGGTTAAACGTGGTCACGTTCAGCGTTGATCTTGATCTGCCAAACCAAACCCCACTGCTTAAACATAATAATACGCGAAACTGACCAATAAGTTTGCAAAAAACAATCCCATAAAATAATATATCTGATTCTTAGAACAGTTTCCACACTCCCGGATCAATTACGAACAAATAACTGCGATTCCAACGATTCCAACCTATATAAAAGCAACGCAGATCTCTCAAAGTTGTTGTGCGCCAGATTACACGCAATCGCAGTAAATGTGCGCCATTTTCGAGAACAAATGTTTCCAATTTCCTTTTAATTTAGCTGCCTCTTTCACTTGCTATCAGCCAGAGTCAAGTCCTTGGTCAAGTCCATCGTCGTAAACCTAATATACGGCCTTGGTCTTGGTCGTAAGTCTATTTCAGTATATCTCACTGAACTCTGTCTATCTCGAATCTTTAGAGTCCAGACTCTATGCTGTGAGTCATCTAAAAAGCTCGTTTTTTATTAGATTTACACTTATTTTTCATTCAATTTAAAGCTGTCTTGACCTAAACGACACACCTAAATGACCTGAACCAAAAGACAAATTCGGATGGATCCACGGTATAGTCAGTACTGAACCACTGAACTCTAATGAATGACCTCTAGTTTGAAACAAAGTTCCTGAGAAAAGTTCAGTTTTCGTGTTATTCTCGAAAACCCGTAGTTTTTCGTCGACTTCGGGCACCGCGGGGGGAAGGGGGAGGCATTTGCCCTGATGCTCCCCCTGGATCTGTCAGTGAACTGCCTCTCCCTACCGCCGAGCTTTCCAGTTAAAACTTTTTAGTTATCATATAGGTAACCATGGAAAGATAATGCACGAAAAAAGCAGCCGTACTAGATGGCCAAATGTGAAACCCAGCCGGCTTGCCTAGCGAAGCGGATGCACAGACAGGTCGGCTTATAATCCCATTGGCGTACTGGTAAAAGTGAAAAGGCCACGTCATAAACACGCAAGAAGTCAACTCGACTCAGAACTAAGTCGGATCCTGCCCAGAGGAATTCACTCTTCACGAATAGGTTTTTGGCAAGCTCCGACTGTCTCCCGTCACCTGTAACCACGTACCCGAACCAAATTTAGCCTCGGGTTGGGGGGCAGGGGCTAGCGCCTCACTTGGCGTCGACACTCGCTAAATATTCTGTTCTATTCATCAGAAGCTTCAGAAACGATAGTTTATTGGTTCGAGCCCTAAACGCAAGGTCTGGTCGTGTAGAAGTGTATATTTGTATATCTAGCCGGTTGACACCCACTCACACATTTCGCGGCGGACACCCCTTCGGTGCGGCTCACCTGGTCGCTCAAAACACGCTTCAAATCACATGTATCCGACACCCAGCCAGGCGGTGGCCCTACACGACCCCGTTCAGTCTCTCGGCGCTAGCCGCGCGTCGGGCTCGGGGCACGCCCGGCCGGCGGCCCCGATCCGGCGCCGCGACCGGCCGGCTCCCCTCCCCGTCTCCTCTCCTCTCAGCCGAGGTCGCTTAGAACGCGAACAGCAGCAGGAACGCCATCATCAAACAGAACAGACCCATGGCCTCGGACAGGGCGAATCCCAGGATGGCGTACGAGAAGAGCTGCTGCTTCAGGGACGGGTTGCGCGCGTAGCCGATGATGAGGGAGCCGAACACGGAGCCGATTCCGGCTCCGGAGCCGGCCGAGCCGACGGTGGCCGCGCCGGCGCCGATGAACTTGGCCGCAGAGTCGATGTCGCGCGAGACTGCCGAGGTCTGGATGGACCGGTAGGGCACCACGGCCTGGCTGGCGGCCGGCGCCGCGGTCACGGGGCTGCTGACGGGCGCCCACGCCGCAGAGCTCAGAGGCCGCAGCACCTGAAACACAGCATCCAAAAATGGGTCACATTCCTGATCGGCACACGATACTTATCGATCTATGAAGTCAGTTTGATCCACTGTTTAGATCAATCGATCCATTAACACTCTGAACAAAAGGAGATAGCATCGTACTAAGTGAGTTTTGGCTGCCAGCAGTGATTAAATGTCTGCCTTCCATCCTAGCAAACCTACACAACTGCTCTGAAATTGATTTAACAGCATTTTGTTCATGTTCATGTTGTTAAATGAGAGTCCAAATTGTCATTGACTCACTGGCTCGCAATGGCCCCACCGGAAAATCAGAATCACTGAACTTACGGTGGCCCGGGTCGCGGGGAGAACGAAGCGGGAGGCGGCGTACATGTTTGGTGTGTTTTGGGTGGTCTGCGGCTACACCGTGAAACCTGGGAAAAAGTAGAAAAAAAAATGGTCACATATGGCATTATGTCATTGATGGTATCTGCACCCAAGTGTCAGCAGAAAATGATCCGTGCCTGTTAGGCACGGGGAACTAATAAATCTGATTCCTGGTGGCAGAAATGTGAGAGCACATAAGATAAAAAAAAACTTGTTGATCTCATTAAGGAGAAATTTAAAGCCAAATGAAAGCCAAGAGACATACAAATTGAATTACATCTCTGCTTGGGCAAATCCCTTTGCCAGTCTCAAATATTTAAAAGATCAAAAGTTCCACAAAACAGAGAATGTCAGAGGTAATATGGGAAGGTAAAAACCAGGGCTGCGGAGTCGGAGTCGGAGTCGGAGTCGAAGTCGGAGTCGGAGTCGAAGTCGGTCGGAGTCGACAGTTGTGACCGGAGTCGGAGTCGGAGTCGGAGTCGATTTTAGAAACCCGAGCCGGAGTCGGAGTCGGAGTCACCGAAAATCTGTCGACTCCGCAGCCCTGCTAGGTCTGCGGAGTCGGAGTCGGGAGTTGGAGTCGGTCGGAGTCGACAATTCTGCCCGGAGTCGGAGTCGGAGTCGGAGCTGGTTTTTGAAAGCCGGAGTCGGAGTCGGAGTCGCCGAAAATCCATCGACTCCGCAGCCCTGGTAAAAACTCCCCCTCTCATAATGCCCAGCAGTAGCACAAGAGGCTTTATCATTTCATTTCATCTTTATCATCTAGGTTTCAAGGACCACATTGCTGAATGCCGGCAACCTTATTTTTTCCAAAATAATATACCTAGTACGTGGAGGCATCAAACTCGCTCTGTGAATAAGATTTTACTTTCAAGAAACCTTTTCTTGGCTCAAATTTTGACCAAGATCAGATGATATTATCAACACCAATTGAATAAACTCTCATTGATGGGTAAAGGATAAAAAGTAATTAAATAGGGAGGTAAACCAAATAACTTGTCAAAAAAAAAATCATTTTCTCAAACCTTTTTCTTGACAATTTCTGATGCATTTAACATTTTATGGCATACAAATGTTTGAGGAATCCAGGAGTTTCATTTGATTTCACATGATTTTTCAGACAAGATGTTTAAAAGTTTAACTAGCTTCAATGCTTTCAGCCATCATTTGATGAATTGTTGGGAATTAAAATCCCCCCCCCCCCCCTAGCAAAATCTGACAATATTGTTTTACCATAGGAGCCAGCACTGAGTTACATGACAATTATCTGCTTTAAAAAAAAGATCTTAGCCAATATCTGGGTTGATTGGTGTATTGATTAGGCTCAGTAGTGAAAAAGTGATCCAGTGTATCCAAAATGACTCATACTTGTAGATCCTTCTTCAGAAATACATAGCTATGTCATCAGAATGTTCTTGTGACAAATAGAACTAATATAAGCATGACTGAATAACTATACTGAATGGAGAACCACAAAGGTTTTCAAAGATGCATCAAACTGAACTCAATGAGCTAGTTCAAAATATTTTATCCATTAATATTCTATTCAATATCTTAGCTGATTAACTTCTAAAGAATCAAGGACTTTTTTACTAAGGATTTTTCAGCTGTTGGGGTTGGCCAACTGAACTGAAAATGTACCTCTGGTGTACTTATATGTTAAATATTTTTCAGCTTTTAATTATTCCATGTGTTGTACTGAACTGGACCACATTGACCACCATATTCAGCAATAGGCCATAAAACTTAAAATAATTTTGATGGGATTTAACATCCTTAAATATTCTATGCGATGACTATCAGCAAATCAGATTAACATGGTAAAAAACATTCATACTAAATGGTTCCCCTTAAACCATAAGGCACTGATTGAAATCGTAGATGGTATTACTGAGTGTAGCCTAATAAAACTGACTAGTTTACATCTGAAACTTCTGCATTTTGCATTCTCAATTCTAATTTTGTACTTAGCAAAGCATTGAAACAAACTTAAAAGACACAAGAGATTATTTTAACTTAAACAGCAAATCTCGTAAGTCGTAACATTAAAATGATCTTCAGTCTCCTGATCTCTTGAACATAAGAGAAGTGTTCAAGCTGATGTAGCCCAGAGTTAAATGGAAACAAAAGGAGGTATGAAGCAATGCAGCAATTCAAGTTTTAGCCCAACTCCACTACAAAACACGGTGAAAAGTGAGGGACCCAATCATTCATACAAAGTCAAAGAAGGGAATGCTTCATATTTAATGTTAGGCGTTCCTCCAGTATCCTACTTATAATTAAGGCTAATGTATCATAAATTTATCCATTCCTGAAATAAATCATGTGATAGAGGACCACATAAAAATTAACACGCCGGCCACGATGTGCGCCACAAACGGAGACGATAGAAAATCAGCTTAAATTCACACATTATCACAATGTTAAAGGAAAAGAAGGGATAGAAGTACACTGAATAGTCATTTAATTAAAAATTTAAGCCAAAGATACTCCAATATGCATAATATGACAACTTTCGGAGCCTCCTAACCCAGCAACTCACCGGCTTGAAGAGGAGGCAGCGACAAGAAGGCCGCAGGCTGAAAAGAAGATGGCAGGCTACCAAACGAAAATTGAAGAGCCAAGAAGGAAAATGAGTCAAGTTTCTTGGCGTTTTTGCCGGCAAGATTTGTGAAACATACAAATTGCGTCTTTTACCAAAATTTACAGGAATTTTATCGTTGCAACATAATATTTTGTTGATTTGGCTTGTTTCTTTTCATATTTTGTCATTTTGAAATTTGAAAATAATAAAAATATGGTCTAGTCTATCTTGTCTAATTTGGTAGCAGAGTATAAGAGATAGGAAACAAGGCAAGTAAATTATCTAATCGCTGTACTAGCATGTGATATCATGAAGTATGATAGGATTTTGGTTGTTAAATTGGGAGGTATGGGGAGAATTCCCTCTTCAAAATAAAAAAAAAATCATCTTTGAGATTGACGACACAGATGGCGTCTCACTAACGCTAGCAGGTGTTGTACTCTGATTCATTGCATTCAGAAGGACTTGCTGAATCGAATGATGTGGATTATGACCTCCTTTGACCAGTTTTGTATCCTGACTTTGACTTGAGGTCAACACTCTTTGTTGATCTTTCGCAAACAGAGATTCGATTATTCGAAGTGTCTTAGTATGACAATGACTTAGTATTTTGCCGGTCCCGCTAGCTCAGTTGGTCCTACGTTAAACTTCGGGCTCCAAATTCTACCATAGATCAGGAGTTGCGCCTTCGGAGGCCGAGTGCAGGGTCAACGCAACAAGCTCTGCTTAGCGGGGTACTGTCCTTGTGAATCCTATTCAAATGATTCGGACAATTTTTTTTAAATGACAAATACCTACGATGCTGCCAAAACGGCGGTCTGCGACTATGTTAAGCGAAGTGGTCTCGTAAAAATAAAAAATTAAACAGGCCTTTAACTTTGGGTAGGTATTTGAGCTGACCTCCGAGGTCACTTGAGACTGGTTGACCTGAGACAGTTCAAAGTCATGGTGTGACATTTAAATGCAACGAAGAAAAGTGAAAATGCCTTCTGTTTTGAACACAAGTCAAAACCGCACTATAGTCCATTTTTTTCAAAAGGCTCATGGCCCGAAGTATTATTTTGGAGTTGGCACGTGCGAGACGCTAGAAAATAACGCAAGCTGAGATGAATTTCTCGGCCATTTTTGAGGCCTTGATTTTTGAAAGATAAACACAGTGCCACGGAGCAAGTTGTTCTATTTAGCTTTTAAATCGTGTCACATTGCAGAATGTTAGTAAATTCATAGAATTGAGCCATTCTGTTGATTTTGCATGCAAATTTAACGTCACTCCTGTATTAACCTTGATTCCACAGCAGGGTTGTGCTTGACTCATGAGTCGAGTCAGGGATTTGACTCAACTCTGACTCAGATGAGTCAGGTTTGAGTCGAGTCGTATAAAATGTTGAGCTGTTGAGTTGAGTCAGAGTTGAGTCAGACAAAAATATTAAGGTGTTGAGTTGAGTCAGAGTTGAGTCAGTAAAATAACTTTTGACATTGAGTTGAGTCAAAAACATTTAGGAACACGAGTCAGCTGACTCATCTTTCTAGAAACAATATATAAGCTTTTCATTCTCCCCCGCATAACAACTTAGGCCTGGCCCTGCTGCCTGATTCCCCCCCCCCCCCCCCGCTCAACAACTTTTTTATCTGAGTCAATTTTGAGTCAACACACTTGACTCAATAAAAAATTTGAGTCAAGTTTGAGTCAACTCATATTTTCATTGAGCCGCTTGAGTCATGAGTCGAGTCAAGGGAAAAAATCAGCTCCTTGTTTGAGTCAGAGTTGAGTCAGGGCTTTATGAAGTTAAATGATGAGTCGAGTCGGCAAATTTTTTTTGAGTCGAGCACAACCCTGTTCCACAGCCAGCCCATCACTTGAGAAATAGCAAGCGGCAACTAATTAAACATTCAAGACAGAATCTGTCGGGGGCCGGAATTCTGAGCGGCAAGCTCATGGAAAACATGTCATTATTTGCTGAAGCTGGTGACGTTCCGTATTGTTGTCTTACATTGTGTTCTCGCATGCTACCTACAAACTTCAGTCGTCTTTTTATAAGTCTTTCCAGATTTAGTTGGCGCATACCTGACTTCTTCCCAGTGCAGAAATCGATCGATCAGCATTTTAATAGATCGGCAGATATGCTGGCTCATGTTTCTTTTTGTACTCAACAGAAATAAATCTAAAACAAAATGTCAATCCGTGTGTTACTTTTGTAGGTCTGCAAACAGGTCATCCACGTCAACAGTTTAATCATTTGTTTAGTGCCTATGGCTAGACCCCGTGTGGAAGCATTTTCGATTCACAGTTCCTCATTATGAGTCGAATGTCTATACTTTTTTCCAAACTATCGCAAGTCAGAGACCAGCCGACCGAGCTGGCCGAGCCGGCCAGTGATTTCGAAACGTGCCAAGCCGGTGTTCGTTGATTTCTGTAAAAACCATCACTTTGCACGTGACAATTCTAAAATCGATTTTCGGGCCGTGCGCCTTTTGAAAAAAAAAAATGGACTATAACGAAGTTAAGTTTGCAGGCATTTGGGACAAAAGCCCCCTCGCCCAACGCCCGAAACCCAATAAAGTTGTCGTTTTTTTCTAGAAAAGATAGAAAACTAAATAACTTATAAGGAAATGTTTCCTTTAAACTGCACAGCAGTGCCTGAGTTATCTAAATACGAGGAGTTTTCTTTTTTAGAAAGTTACTCCTCCTCCCCCTCCCACAGCGTCTGAGACATCCGTTCTGGATCCGCCTATGCAAAAACGTTCAATACCTACTTTCAGAAGCGTAACATTTCTACCATTATGCAATGGGTGTGGTCCGGTGCACTTGATGGCCAGCTAGTGTCACTTCAAGGTCATGGTAGGTCACGAAGGGTCGCCAGCAGTTTCATGGACAAATATATTGATGAAGACGCGCCAAAGCGATGAAATTGAAAACAAACACTGTGGATGTGTTCACCGTTCAGCCCTACCCTCCTACCTACCGATCGACTGATATGTAACATGACCTCAGCCGTTTTCGGTCATGTCATTAAGGTCTGACCTGAGGTCAAATTTTAAAGTGAGCTCCCCAAATTCCACGTCAACTTTCTATGGTCGACAGCCAAAATTAATTCATTATGCGAGTGTGCACTTCTGAATAGATCGATGCTGCCCTTGATGCCGCCTATTCTAAATCTGATAACAATTTTTCGTTGTCGGTAGCAGATTTTTTTAGTTCATGACTTGTGCACTACTAAAATGTTATTTGTTTTTGTAGTTCACTTTGCTAAGAAGGAAAAGTGCGTTTTATAGATGTGATTTTCAGTGGTTTCCACACCTATATGGGCTGCCGTCCTTGGCCCGCTATAAATACACAGCACAGGTCCCGGCCACGCAGCGACATCTACACTCTACAGAGCCGTCTACCCTATGTTCTATGGCAGCAGTGTCAGCGCAGTGGGGGCGGCACCAGCACTGACCTAACCCTTGTGCAATGTGCATAGTATACCCGATGTCAGCGCATGTTGCACCCGATGTCAGCACATGATGTACCCGATCTGGCAATACCTATATGACGTATCAGATCTAGCAGTATATGATGTATGTAGGTACCTCGCCTGATCTGTAAGCTCAAGGTGTACCTGATTGTGAATATTCGACAGTGCATACTGCATAATGCACCCTACCACAAAAGACACACAAAAGACGGTTCGTTAATTGTGTATTTGGTATCAAGCTGGACAAGTTACACTTCAGCCGATAACAGTCAATATACTGACGAATTGTCTAGACTAGTACCGTGTTGGTGTCACGCCGAGATGCGCTCAATCGCGGCACATTCGACCCTCACTGGGTGTCACAGTTGACACTCACTCACAGTCGATCCTCACTCACAGTCGACACTCGACACGCTTGTGGGTTACTGGGCGGGTCATGACTAGCGGTAGGGCAGGTGACCCGAGCGATGGGGCGCCCACTGATACTTCAGCATTGAAAGTTGTGTTTAAGTTGTCAAAGAGTGTAAGTTAAACTGTCAGTTTGAAGCTCGGTTGGAGACCGTAAGATATCGGTAGGTATTTTAAGTACAGCTGCTATCGAAGTTTTGCTTTTGGTAATAGCTATCCATAGTCAAATACGGTAGTATGGATGTGTGTGGACACCTTAAAACAAGGAATAACGCTGCGAGCTAGCTCACATTCACTGGCCTTCAGGGAAGCGTGTGGACCCCTTGAAGACCCGTTTTAACATCAGGCCTATGGCGGTGGATGGAAAGCATTGAGCCATGGCCCCGACATTGATCCTTAGCTAGAGCCACGGGTGCATAGACTTAGAGCTGCCATGTCCTTCACGAAATGCAATTTAAGTACCATGTACAACTACAGACTACAGATGCAATGCACCGTCATACATTAGTTATTTTTACTGAAAAGTCACTGCGAAAAGGAGTCAACAAGTCCAGCACGAAAAAAATAAGCAAATCCAACTTATGCGGCAGCTCCCACGCAGTCAATAAGAGCAGAACTACTGTTCATATTGGCAGCTTGGTACGGGGTGGTGTGAATTATTCGTTTGCCGGCTAGCAGATCTTTGGGCACCACATCACCAAAGGACATTCGCACGGTCCCGGGCAAATACGTCAGCCTACGAATCTGCAGCCTAGACACAACTGTAACCTATCGGTGGTAACAAAGTTTTGACCCAAAATTATACACGGTAATGAAACATTAACTTGCTAATGCAAAATATGATCCATATACCGCATTAAACGGTTTCTTAGTTTCACAAACTTTGAAGCCAGTACCATGAATTTATATCATCTTTTACCATATCTTGTAGCTAATTCCATCTTTCTAACAACGGACTTGCACTGCATTGCATCGTTCTTTGTGAACACCGAAACGTGTATTTTATAACGTAATACTGATACACTTATACCACGATTTCAGTCCTCCAGTTGCAAAACGCTCCGCTGGTCGAGCCGCTTGAAATGAGATTGAATGTCTTTAAACGTCAAGAAAGATGACAGAGCTCAGCACCTGACATCAGTGCCACGTCTGCTCGCTCTGTGATTCATTGATGTCATCGCTGAAGCAGCTGCCTCCTCTGATGTGGACGGTTTCTGAAGAGACGACCGATGTCTTCAGCAGAAGGCGTCGTAGGTGAGGTTCCTTCTCCCTGCAGCCAGCGACGGGATACTGCCAAGCCTGATCAGCTCTGCCGACTGCTCGACCGAAGAAATCCTGCGAAAACGAGAACGTGATCAGATGCAGGCATCATAGGACTAAACTGGCTGATTATTTATTATAGGTATGACAATGAACAATGAAACAATGTTTTCAGAGTTTTTTTCAATCTCATGCAAGACTGAGCTAAACATTTCGTTTGACTTTCAAGATAAAAAGCGACGAAAATTGGAGCCACGGCGCTTGCCATCCCATCAATCGTATTAGTTTACATCCGTATCCCTAGATGGCGCTAGTAGTGGACGCCTGAAGCTATGCTGTGCCGCACGGCCTACAGGCGAACACGGGATAATGGGCGGCGTTGCGCAATAATGCGCACCGATCGGCAATGACAGGCGAGCCGTGGCCACTGGCCAGTGCCGAATTCACAAGCAGGCTGCCCACACACGATCAATGACCGATTAGTGTGTTCAGCGCTGCCAATTTTCGTCTCTCATGTATTCGACAAGAGGTATGTGCAGTATCGCAACAGTAACACGTTTTTCCTATCTCAAATAAAGACTACGAGTATATTGTTGCATGTAAATAAGTTAGACACCGTATAAACCGTGTATATAAATATGCGAGCAAGGCAGTTTTGTGTTCGAAACATTCATTAATATTTGTGCACTGTGTGCAATGTGTTGCCTTGATTTCGTTGCCAATTCAATAATACCAGTAAAACGCCTTTTGGGCGAAGAACGAGCGAGCGAGATAGTGAGCCCTGCACGTGCGCAAGGGCGAGAGGGTACTTCCAACGGGCTTGTGCAAAGCACCCTTCTAACCGGTCGCTAGCGGTGTGCCAAATTTGAACGCAATCGGCCCAACCGTTCCTGAGATCTGGAAGCGGCATTCTGCACGTGCGCACGTGCAAGCGGGGTCCAAACTGACTTTTGCACGGCACCCTACTAACTGGTCCCCAGCCGTGTACCAAATTTGAGCGCAATCGGCCCAGCCGTTCTCGAGAGCTGGGAGCGCCCCCTGCACGTGCGCACGTGCTGTAGCACCCCAACCTTAACACATGCAGATGAATTATCTGATGGAGACCTAACTGTGTACCGAGTTTCAATTCAATCGGCCCAACCGTTGTGCCGTTATTGAGGTTGCAATTTTGGGGGTTCTTAAAAAATGTCCAACTTTACCACGCGCCACGTGCGGTGGTTGGCAAGAACGCATGGTGGCCATCACACCACAGAACTTTTACGTCCAAGTGGCATTCAGTAAAGAAGACCGCTTGTCAATCGGATGTCCCGTTCCTAAGATATTAGCTTTTGAAGAGCGTCCCCACGGCCGGCCGGCCGCTTATACTCAGGATTTTCCCTTAATTCAGTATGAACTCGCTCGCTCGCTGCGCTCGCTCGCTCGTAATAAATTCGCATATAGTTTTTTTTTCTAGAATCTGTTTCAGAGTATGAGCGAATTTAGCATCGTGACTTAAAAGTTGCAATAGAATAATTTTATACTCAAAACTATCGAGGACTAGAGAAAGAAAATCAAAGGTAGATAGGTAATTCAGAATCTAATAATACTTTCATTGTTGATATTCGCTACTTGCTCCTTCAAATCCACCCTCCTGTTACCAGCCCATGCTCCTTCTGCTTCCATGGAATACCCAGAAAGTAGCTCATCTGCCCATCACATGGCCTTCACTAGCCAGACGGCGGGCAGTGTGGACTACACGACTTCTTGGCCCACATCCAAGCCCCCCCCCCCTCCCCTCCCCACGCGGCAGACGCTCACCCACTCCATCAGGCGTTGAGCGACTGCCGTAGGAGAGAGCCCGACGCGCGGCATAGAGACGAGAGCAGGAGCGGACGGGAGACCGCCGCCAGCGCTGGCCGATTGGAGTGGGCGTGGTCTTGTGAGTGGGCGTGGCGGTCGGTTGGTCACGTCAGATGCAGCTCCGGTGGAGAGGAGAGAGCGCCGACAAGCTGCTCTCTCCCACTCACTCCAGTCCTCTCTCTGTCGTTATGGCTCCGAACCGATGGACGACTGCCATCGCCCGAACTTGGAGAGTGAATGTAGACTTTTCTGCGAGGCAAACGGTTAGGAGAGTAAATGATGTGAAAGATAACTTCTCAAAATGACACTATACGATGATTTCCATGGTCACTTTCTTGATGAGTAGGAAAACCGTAATAAATTGCATTAGTATCGAAAGAAAAAATATCGGCGCTTATAATCTGTACGATTAAATTCTTCGAACGAGACACAGTTTACAATTTTTCTGATTTTTTAAGCATCCGGCGATCGATTCTATGAATCACTATACATTAGCACGAATGACAGTACACAATACGACAATCACATGTTAACGGTACACAGACAAACATCACGATAGCACCTTCTTTATGCAAAGCATGTCAATGCTGTTCCAGACCTGAGTCCTCAGTGGACTTCCGATGGTTCAGAAGGCTGGAGCTGTTCCAATGATAGCTGGTCTCGAGTGGAGCCTTCGATCGGAGTCTGCTCTGTCCGTGGTCCGGGGACCGAGACTCGAGCCGAGCCCGCGGTCCCGGACCAGAGACCGGACCGGTCCCTCGGAGACCCGATCTCCTTGAAGTCTCCAGGCGCGGTCCCTCTAGCCCCGGGGCTGCACCGGTTTCTCGTAGAATGTGGGACCTTGTTGTTCCTGCTGGACAGAGTCACTTCTCCCACCCCGCTACCCATGATTGCCATCTCTACAGGCGGTGTCAGAAGCCCAGGACGGTATCCGAGACGCCCCCTCCCCCTCCCCACCCACGACCTCCCACGGGGATGCGTCGGTGGCTCCTCAGAGGGATGGGCGACCGCTTCAGCCAAATGGATATTTGCCAAGAGCTTTTGATCTCAGCCAAAGTGAGGACGAAAAGACGCTTCGTCGCGAGTGTATTAGATCGCAAACAAAAACGTGCTCTAATTAGCGCGTCATTAAGCCATTAGCAGGGATGGGGATAAGCTTCTCTTTGTCCGATCAAAAGTGCATGTTGCGTTCCGCTGTGCAATTATGAAGCTTCACGATGGACATGCTTTAGCGGATCTTAAGCTTAGCAATAGCAATGTGAATAAGAGTGCCGTAAGAAGGCATTTTAGTACGCTGTGCTATGATGAAAGAAAGTGAATTATCTTCGACTTTCCTATATCTTATTGATGGTTGAAAACCATTTTAGATCACTTGCAGATTATTTTTGAGGATAGTTAGCCTTTATGTGCATTAAAAGAAAAGGTGTTCACCAGTACATCATCTGTCAGTTAATTCATTGCTATCCATAAACGCTATACTGGCCAAAATGGTTAGCAGTTTGGAAATATTTTATTATCTCTATATTCCCAACAACAAAGACAAATTTTGAGATTCTAGCTGTTTGAAAGGTAATAAAGCTGTTTGTGTAAGGTAATACCCTCTGATTTATGCTCAAAGCCTGTGGCTCCCACCCTCCTTGGACGAAACTATCGATGTTTGTTGAGCCTCCTGCCGGTAAAGAGGTGCCGGGTGGCGCATATTCACAACGTAAACACAACAGGCATTCAGGTCATAAGCAGTCGACTTATATTGCACCTTGAGCCACTCCCTAACTTTCACCTTTTGTCACAAGCCAACGATGATATACGCATTATCACATCAAGGCTTACAAAATTACAGTATATCACGCGAGCTGAACAAGATACTGGCCGGGCCCGGGAGTGCCCCGACTCGACACCTAAATGTACGCGAGTGAGACTCGGCTGCTGAGCGTGTCGGTGCACAAGCTGGCAACCAAGGCGGCAGCGCAGCTGGACAGCCAGGCAGCGCAGCGCAGAACAGTGACGGCACCTCCCCAAACCGGCGACAGGGGTGTGGCTTCAACACCCGATTTTGGGGTGCCTCCGCTCTATGGGAAATGGTTTAATGACAGATGGGAATATGTGTGTCTACTATCAGTAATAACTATATTCAATAAAGCTAAACGATAAGTTTCCTTTCCCAAAACGAAATCTCCCCAATATCGTTGTGAAACTACGCCCCTGTAAAATCAGATGAACAGAACGCCGCGATATAGGCACCACGATGGGCCGTCGCAAAACAAAATGAGCTCAACTTATTTCGGCTGGTGAGGAACAGTGAGACAGAGGCCGCTTCAGAAAAAGGCGGTCAGGCGAGCAGGATCAGCCAGTGGCAACAAGCCCTAGCCCGATACTGCAGACGCGATAAAATACATTAACAGGTAAATATAATGCATGAGGAAGCTAACCTGCTATAGCCCTGGTGGAAGGACATTACTCGACAATAAAAGATAGCCACAATGATCGCCATGACATCAGTGGCAAGTGTCTATCATATAGGAAGGCATATGAGACTGAATTGTAAAATGTTACGTCTACAGTGAGGAGGATAAAGACTATAACGCGATTGTCCATTATAGACGGTAGATAATTCAGGGCATGAGCGTTGCGCACGCCTGTGTTTCGCTCATCCACATCGGCCGAACGATTTTGAATGGAACAAATATTAATGAAGATTTATGATTGGTGTTTGTTTTAAAAAGGTGTTACGTTTCCGGAAATTTCTGAACATTTTTCCAACGTTGCCAATGATCCGGATTAGTTGTTTTCGAATACCTTTCTTACAAAATAAACCTTTCATATTCGTTAACCTATCATTTTCGTGTAAAGATATTCTTTTTCAGTAGCTTTCCTCATGTTGCTAATTCTCTGGCCATATTGTCGAGCGTATAATTTAATGTTCCGAACGGTCGACAGCCGATGTTTATGTCATTAAAATTGATCCGTGTCAATTTAGAATCAGTTTCAGTCATATTCACTTTCCTAACAACAAGCATTCATATGGAATGAAAGGCGCTAACAGGTTCAAGACGTTTCATAACGGGGAACAAGTAGCCTAAGGGAAACAGGACGTAACGAACGATATACGAAAACGATCAGAATACGTACAAACATGTTCTCTCAATCGGTTACATCGCCAACCCAGGGTGAAATACGCATGCTCTTACAATGCCAGACGTAGGAAGAATTGCTACGCAGGAAGAGAGCTAGAGAAAGAGACGAGCTAGAGAAGAGAGACAGATAAGCGAAACGCTGCAGCTCGCTCAGTAGAGCGTGTGGCGGGTGATTACAGGGCTCATGCAGGGTAGGACGGTTCGCTCTAGACACAAGCCCTCCGGAGAAACAGAACCAAGTACACAGACAGAAAGCGAGTTACAACAGAGACGGAGTAGTATAGAGCAGATAGATAGAGAGAAAGTGACAGACGAGCGCTACACAGTTTCAGGTCACCAGGCGGCGGGAGGTCCGCCGGCGGCTCAGCACGAGCTCAGCCACCGGCGAACGCCCCTCGGTAAGCCCTGTGTGATTCACTTCAACGCCAGTACACTAGTGGGCATCGGATGCACGAAAAGCAGCGAGCCAGAGCCGCTGTTGGGTCCGCGCGCGCCGACCCTCAGCCTTTGAAGGAGGACCGGCGCGACCGGGCCCGGCCGGGCCGCCGCGCGCGCCCCTTCCAGGCGGCACCAGCTCGGCTGGCGGCGGCCACAACCCGGCGGGGCCGGCCGAACCGAGCGCAGACCGCACCCCACAGCACCCAACAGGCTCCGCGCGCAGAGAAAGACCTGAGCAGCAGCCTAACATGGACCACACAGTGCGCCAAGGAGGGAGTCCGAAAGGCCACGGAAAGCGCGCGCGTTCCGACTCTTCCATTTGCACATTGAAATGCCGTGCTGAAGCTCTGCACAATGCCGATCTCGGGCAAGATCCGGTTTAGTGCCAGAAATACAAGTTTGCGTTTAGTTCAGTGGCTCTAAGCGTTAGACGTGCTGTATGGCAATAACTGTAAATATGACTTTCCTTGAACGTCCCCTCAGAACTATTTGACAACATATTTTGAAGAAAACATTAGGAATGGTGCTGTGCATCATTCCATTCCAGTACGACTAGCTATTGGACCACTTTAACGGTGGGTTCAAGAAAAGAGTTCTGAAAGTCATCTCCACACTGTTGCCATTTTCCAGCACGCGATCACGCAGTGCCCCATTGGTTGTGTCTGCCGCCAGGCCGAGCTGGGGCAGCCTGGGACGGAACCGCGGGCGATGCCTGGGGGCATCCTGGCCCGGCCTCAGTGGTGGAAGGCGGTGGCCCGAACGCCTCGCGTTCACGGCACTTCAGAGCGTCACTTTTCCAGCGTGACTGACATGAAAGGACTGGCGAGCCAGATGCTTCGCATCGGCGTGCGTAGTGCCACCGCAGAACGTTAGGACGGGAAGAACGGGACCCAGGACTGGGAGAAGCTGGCGTCCGAGCAGCCCACATAAAAAGCTTGCCTCACACTGGATAGAGACAGAAAGCCGGCAGAAGAGAGAGCTGACACCGAGTGAGGTGTGATGGTGAAAACTGGCCCACCGTCGGGCACAGGACGGTGCGCACAGGTGTCATGGCCGCTGACGCCCTCGCGGACAAATCCTAACTAGTAAATTGGACTGAGAAAACATCAACGCCTTAAGACGGCGCGAATAGGACTCGAAGAAGTCGCAACAGTATCTTTGTGTATCAAAAACCATCCAGGCTAGCATAATGCTACCTTGGACAGGGATATTAATAATGTCTATGTACAGCTCACTCAATTGAATGCTTCACAGCATCAGTTGACACGTAGCTGAGTTGGCTACGTGGCTACACCACAGCTATACAGGGGCTGTGCCGGCCTGCGGGCGCCAACGCTGGGCCTAGTGGCGAGCGGGGCCTCTGGCGGGCCGCCGTCCACAGGACGCCCCGTCAGCCGGCGCCGGCCCACTACGTAACGAGCAGCCGGGTCAGACCAGCGGCCAGCAGGAGGGAGGTGGAAAGGCGGACGGTCGCGGATTTGTTACATCGGTTCTTTTTGCAGAAGCACAGTGATCCGTGTCCGCTGCTTTCTTCCATACACACGTTGCCCACTATGAACGGATTGATGTGCATCCTATCCGTACACGTCCGGACGACCTTTTCATACTCTGAAAGTACAGGCGGCATTCATTCGCACTGGATGCCTGCGGCTGCCCTCAGGCATACAGATCAGAGACGCCGAGCCCGTCGCTCCCCGGGACCGTCTGATGGCGCCGCGCCACTCACCGGCAGAATACATTTACATTTAATTTGGAAATGAGAATTCTGGGCAGTGCTCCTAAACTCCTGCATAAATTGATTGTTTTATTATTAATAGCGTTTTCGGTCGTGAAGGAGACAACCTTATCGATTTGACTTACATTAACATCGACCTTTCCATGAAAGCAAATGATTTAATTTCTAACGCTATAAATTGAGTAAAAAATTTGCATAAGATAAGTTCCTTTACATATTTTGGTTGTTTTTTTAAAGCACTAAAAATTAGTACAATGATGCACAGCCGGCAATCTTGAAATCAAAAGCTGATGAAATGTGATCGACCGATTTGATGGTAATCTGTCTCATGGGTGCTTTCTGCGATCGAATACTTTGCAAATAAACTCAGACTGCGGCGCGGTACTCTCCGCTCGCTCGTAAATAGAATAGATTCAGACGAAGACAGTCTCATAACTTAGCCAAAGCACCACATTTCTTTCCTGAGGAGCGCCCCGTCACTTTACAGCTTATTGCATTTCGTCCGGGAACTGAGAGAATAAAACTCGACGCACCCGAAACGGTAAGACAGTCCCGGGGGAGCGTGGGCTCAGCGTTCACGCAGCAAGACATGTCATGGTGTCTCTAGAGACACAGTTCGGTACTGTTTGGCACTGGGGATGCATGACTCAGGTCTACACATCGGCTACCGCACATGCCGACTGAAGCGCACCAGAGAGTTAGGGCGGACTGCGCGCGCTCCAGGAGCGGCGCACTGCAAGGTTATATAGGTATACACAGGGCCTGAGACCCGGGGGCGGGGGCACAGGGACCTGCACTGGCGGGGCTCATGCCGCATGCAGACCAACAGTGGCGCCATCACTCTGCCCGGCAGATCGATATTTGGGCTATCAGATGATGGAATGTCGGGCGGTAATTATATATTGCCTCAGAGTGTTCTTTTCCTCTTGCGTCGGTCTGCATGGAACTACAGTGCAGAGGATTGCTAGCTGTTTTCTATTTCTATCATATATCATAAGCATTTAGATACTGGCGTTGATATCTGCTGCACCTAATTATATGGCTGATAGTTAACCGTCTATAAAAAATAAACATGTGCCCGCCCTGAGATCACGAAACTTTTACCTATAGCATTATATAAATATAGTGTCAATGTTACTGCTCATTCAATGCCTATGATGCTGGCTATTGACTATTCTTCATGGACCCTATTCTTATTTTCCTAAATAGGCATACTGACCTGTGTCGATATTTTCGACGATTTTGACGCACCAGCCCTTGCATGGCGCTGTCGGTGGCCGGTCAGTGTAGTTGAACGGGCTCATGCACCGACTGTCGTCGATGCTATTGCACGAATAGCAATGCAGCACTTCATCTGCAGACAGAGGTCAAGGCCGGTCATTGTACACGTCCATCGCTGATTGGTCAGCTGCTAAGACGGGCGTCCAATGGCATGCGACATCCCGGATCTGGTGACGGCTGCGTCAGCCATCTTGAAGACGGGAATATTGCGGTGACCAGGGAAACTTGCGGCCAATTTCGGAGGCCGTGGTTGGCTGACCACGGTATTAGTGGCGATCAAAGTAGAGCTCTGATCGGCACATCAGAGCCGCCGTTGATGAGGTCGTTACTGCAAATGATGAGGCTGTCAGGGATGCTTAATCTGAATGGATGAAGGACTCTCGTCTCGTCGCTAGGTCAGCTTTCGAGTTGATGATTCAGTTCTTTTGGGGGCCTTCAGCCTAAAACCAATCATAAAAAGGGTGTATAATGTTTTATAGACCTGTTTGCATGAGCTGAGAAAATATTGTAGGCGTCATCTGAAGCTTACATTGCATTGTTTGATAGGACATCAATTTCAAACTTTCAAGTAAAAAGGCATTCGATGTGGACATGCGATTGACCATCAGGAAAACTACACCTAAGGCGATTCACACTCAACCTCGAGTCACCTATTTCAAAGGATCAAGACATCAACGTTGTTATGTTGATTTACCCTGGTCGGGGGCTTGAGGAGCAGTTGAAATGAGACCATAAAGGTCTACGATGTCTTGAAAATTAACACTCCTACTTTAGTGTCATATGCACACCTTCATACAACGATAGACCATATTCGGATGAACAGACATTTCGACATGCTTGGGGAGTGCTCATCTTCAGCGTCATCAAATCAACAATCTGCGACCACTTGGATATATCATATACCATGCAGAACGATAAATTTCAAGTACAGTGCGAGAAGTCAGCAGCCAGAGTTCGTTTTCGTGCTTCATTCCAGGTCCCTTGCATGGCGTTCAAGAAAATGCTTCAAAAATACTCACAACATGCTGAACCAGTCTAGAATATGTTATATAGCATCAGGGCGCCCGTTGGCGTTGACCATTGTTCATCTTTGCTTTTTATTTTCCAATTTTTACTTGCGATTTAACATGAATAGTTATAGGTACTGATGGAATCACATAAATGCAAAGAACCTTTAATGCTTCTAAAGTCTAAACTTCACTTACGTTCGTAATGCCAAAAGTTAATTGAAGTTGATAGAGCTATGCCCCTTTTCTCCTAAACTTCAGTTGCGTTTACATGTCAAAGGTTGTGACGCTGAGATATCAGTAATAGGGATACTGATTCACACATTATATTTGGCAATATTATATCCTCAGGTAACACACTACTACGCCAGCTCCAAAATAAACACCTTAAGACTGCAAAAGAAATTAAACACAGATAATGCAATGTTTTAACCGTTTATAACAGTTTTTACCGTTGGTAACAGCAAAGCCATGCACGTTGCTAAGTATTATCAATACTTAAAATGTATCACTTTTTTAATTCAAACGGAAAAATCAGTTCCAGCTATATCATATGGTTGCAGGTATTCGCTGCACATTTTACAAACCCTAATTGTTATGAATTTGTTTTGAAGTCATTCTGCTACATTAGTTATCTCACTTAAGTTTGTTCTCTCTGCACAAAATCTAGCCCCGAGACTTTACAGGTATTCGCTGCACATTTTACAAACCCTAATTGTTATGAATTTGTTTTAAAGTCATTCTGCTACATTAGTTATCTCACTTTAGTTTGTTCTCTCTGCACAAAATCTAGCCTCGAGACTTTAAACTAAACCGACAGCATTTGGGTTATTCGCCAGTTACATTTATCACATTTCTCTTATTCGATGTCAAGCGCTACGGCTGTGAATCTACGATCTTCGCGCGCGTCCCTGCCCTGTGAATTGACGGTGTCGTGCCCTCTGGCCGTGCGCGGTACACTTCGGCGAGGGTTTGGCTGTCGACGGCTCGTGTGAGCCTGGCAACCGGCGATAACAGCTCACGGTCAATACCGCGCCTCTGTCTGTGTGTCTGTGTGCCCCAGCAGACAGGTTACCGCGTGTTTCTCGAGGTGTCGTTTAACAAAGAATTCACACCGAATCCAATAAAAAGCGTTTCAATTTGGTGTTTTAGGGTGATTCGTTTCTAACAAACTATTATTTACTATGCTCGCAAGAGACGCATGAGACATTCACATTTAAAACATTTTAGAAACGTGCAATGTGACCGTAGTTAATTGACAGCATTTACGAACCACGATATAGGCATTCCCGAGGATGAAAATAAAAACACCGACTCACAGACAACGAAGCCCTATCAGCTACACGTGTGCCACTGTCATATCTAAAAGCTGCTAAAAGCGTTCGATTAGTTTGCCCTTTTACTCAAGCTTTGAAATGTCAAATTAAGAAATCGTTATTAAATAGGCGTGCTAGCTTTGATCACGTTCACCAAAGCCCACTACTTTGACAACCGCACAGTGTCTTCATTCTACTGAATAACATTTACCCATCACGTTTCTATGACCATTTAGTTTGACTATAGTACATTTGTGCAGCGTGATACGTCAGTGGCAGCTACACACAGACATACTGACAGAGTCAGAGGAAAGCGGAGAGCCCGACGAGACAGCAGCACGTGGCACGTGTTACTTACGGCCGAGGTGTGAGGGAGACGCAACAGATCGGTCAGCGTCCGGCGCCGCGCGAGCGAGCTCATTGGTTTGTGGTGAGGGAAACAGCACGTGACACGGGGAAGTCAATGACAAATCAGCACAGAGACATCACAACGATAAACAAACAACTAGGCCTATGTTCCTAATCTTTGCTAGATCTATTCACTTCAGGAAATGCAGATTAAAGCTAAGTTTTTGTTCTATTTATTTTATCTAATTATCGCACGATATCTATGCTTAAGACTCGTTTACATCTTTTCACATCATACGAGCATTATTGTTTAGTTTCAGTCAGTGACACGATTATTCCGTAAACATAGTAGCTAAGAAACTTAATCGAAGTGTTCGTTAGTTTTAATCAAACTATTATGTTACCAGATACCATCTTAATTACTTAGGCAACGAACTATATTCTTCAGTCTCAAAATTGCGTGTTATTCTCTCCTGTAACATTGCAATAAGATTGCATCGACTGCAGTTTGTTTTCCTGTTTTTTTTTATATCAAACTAATCATCACATGAAAGGTCTGTGAAATTATTTGCCTATAAAAAGGACGTCTATCAAATAATTATGCTGTTTTTCTGTGTATGTGTATAACCTTGACGAGGTGAGTGTATCAATGCCGAATAAAATGTTGAATTTTATCTAGACTTGAAGGCATGGAATGTTTGCTAAATTGTGTGAGCAATGCTCAAGCAGATGCAAATGTGAGGCGCTAAAGCAAGTAAGGCAAATAACATGCTAAGTATCAAAGACGTCACAGCTTTGGCTGTTGCATTCGTTAAAGGGAAGCGATAGCAAGGTCCGCTAAAAGCCAAATATTAGCGCGTATAATGTATATGTGTGTGGTAGAACCGTATTGGTATCCCAGTCTACCAGCGAATTTTACTTTACGTGTCCTGTATCTTTATCACGATGCGATACGCTGGCATTTCCAAAGCATTGATAATTATGAATGCAAAGTTTAGCTTAATTCTATGTGTTTACTGAAAAGCTGTTCGCGTTTGTTCGAAATTCTGAGCACACACGATTTGAGCTTGGCACGTCCAATACAGGTTCAAAAGAATCATATTTCTCAATTGAAATTCGATCATTTCATGTAGTGTATCGCTTATTCAAAGCCTGCCGATTTGTTTGTGATACAAAGTAAAGCAATGAGGCATGCGTGGAGTAGTTCGAACGTTTCAATGCCCGAGCTTTAAAGTTGGCCTTCCGAGCCGCCACTTACCCTTGCAACCTCCGTCTGCATGTGTTGCCCCCATCAACAGCATCACTGCCGAAAAATAGCATTCACGTTAGAGCATGGCAAATGCAGGCTATACATAAGGTCTGAGAGGCATAAGGATAGGCGTATGACACAAATTGGCAAACCAATCTCCCAAAACAGTTAAAAATTCACAGATTCACATGAAAATGAATAGGTAACAGTTTAGACCGTTATCAACACACAAATCACCAGGGAAAATGAGGGAATTCAAGTAGCCTCTCCTCTCATTCACGTAAGCTTTCAACGTGTAATAACTGTAACACTCCGGTAAAACATGTGTAAAACACGATTTCTGGCACGGTGGTGCCAGCGCCTGTTATGACGCCACCTCAGGCGAGGCGCGGTCGCTATTATTGGCCACATTAGCAGGCAGGCGGCCCGGTCTGTTCAGGGGACGCTGCCAGGCCCACTGTCAGTGGCGGTGGTCGCCAGTGGGTCACGGTCGGGTCGGTGGGAGGGTTGGTGTCGAAAGGGTCGTTGGATGCTGCTGGTGGGCGGAAACAGACGCGAGGGAAAGGTCTCAGCACTGCAGTAGTGGGCGAAAAAAACAACAGACACTGTCCGGGGTATAGAAGGCGCCAGGATTAGTCAGAAGCGGAAGGAGGAATTGGCATTATTCTTGTTTACATGCAAGAACCAATTTCAGAAAGAAGCGATTGCCCATAGATATATCCTATCGTAGTGTAGGAGGCATGCTATGAGATGTCGATTGTCGATCTTACAGAGATTAAAGAAGAGAACCATAATACAGGACGATCACTTAAGATAAGATTAAACTAAGGTGTGATTACCACGCTATTATACATAATCCCGAATACCAATGATTAATGAACCTAATCTCAGTAGTCGCACACTGCGCGCTAGCATTTAAGATTACGAATATAGTTCGAGGCGGGCCATGCGGCACAGTATGCTTTCAGGCGCTTGATGATAGCGCCATCTATGAACAGCACTGTGAAACGCAGGCTAGCTGGCTCCACTAAACGCTTTCAGTGCAGTTATTGCAATGCAATACAGGATGAGGAAATTGAAATACGCTGCCTGGGCCATGCAAAGAAAACACCTAACCTTTTCCCTGTATATCACTTCCAATTTGACAATTCATGCTAAAAAGAAACAGAACATCTACCCACTAGACATTTCAACGTTCGAATTTCCGACATCATAAAGCACTGTCGTTAGAGTTTGCATATAATACATATACGTCTGATATCTGCAGACAGCATCATATCATCAACCGTGGGTGTGCATCTGCAGATAAAAACTCGACGCATAATACGCCGGATGGATGCGACTCATTCCCGGAACACTACGCGCCACGCACATCCCGTAATTGTCATACGTCTGTCACGTCAGCAGATCGACTCTGGCCGACAGAACAGAGCAGGGCCGTATAAGGTTACCACTGATGGAAGTGGCATGAACCGGGCAGCAAGTGGTGTGCCGTGCACTCTACCGTCCCGACAGACGACATGCAAACACTCTGCCGCAGAGTGCAGTAGGAAGTCAAGAGCGAAGTCCATGCAGATGGCATGTGTTTTATTACATCGTAATCTTGTCTGGCTATTGATTATAGTTTAGAAGTTTTAGTCATTCCGCCTCATTGATTATTATCTAAAACTAAAACAATTTATGAATAGAAGTTGTATTTACGTCTGTTGTATTTGTTTGTGCGAGAGAGAGAGAGAGAGAGAGAGAGAGAGAGAGAGAGAGAGAGAGAGAGAGAGAGAGAGAGAGAGAGAGAGAGAGAGAGAGAGAGACCGCGATGGCGGCGCGAGCGAGTCGAGGAAGTCAATTAGCATTTCAGTGTGGTGGAAGTAACGATTTCCATGCCATTACATCCCGACTATAGTTGGTCGTTTCCCGCAATGAGGCTTTCCAAGGGATTCTTGGTCAACACGCGGCGTTGCAGGGCTTACATAGCCTATAGTTTGCAGCATTTCTCTACTGGCCAGGATCTGGCAAAATTGGACAGCCAGCTATCTTTTTGCCATTATGCTTCTTCAATCTGGCATCGTCTCGTGTACCTCGCACTACCTGTGCACTCGAAACATAACATCAGCAATAAATCATCGTGTCGCCGCTCTGAGGCGCTCTAATCGGTCATCAGATGTGCTCCCATCCTGCAGCGCCGGTTGTCTGTGATCGTTTGTGTGACAGTCACACGTGCGTACACAGACGCCTCACAGCTGGGGTAGGTCGCTCCGGGTACACTTGCGATTGTCTATCGGCCAGTCGCGACCCAGGCTGTCCTCGACAGAGTCGACAGGGTGAGGGATCCTTGTGCCATGTATTTACTACGCCCAATCTCATGGGGATAATGGTTTAATGCCGAGGTGTTTTTATTATAATTGTGGTTGATTTTAAATGAGCTGATGTTAGCTATACGCGGCAAAAAAGAAGTTCAGAACATTTCCAGAATATTCGCCGACAAATCACAATCACATTACAAGCATATCACATTACACAGTTGGCATTTTCTCTCTCTGGCATTTTTGTGTTTATGTTTTGCTTCCCACGCTCAACTAAATGGCATCAATCACGCGCACTTTGCGTTTGGCTATCCTTGTACCTATGCTGGTGTTGGGATCATCTCAAAAGACGTCCGTCTAACTAATGACTGTTGGTTTTGCTAGTTGTTTCAGCGCCCGAACCACAACACTCGTTAATGGCTTCCTTCTTTCGTCCAGTGGTCATCGCCTCGCACCATTATTTATGCTCGGACCAGGTTAATAAACATATACGTACAAGGTTCAAACCACCTGTCGATGAAAATTAATATTTGATGCTGATTCGAAACAAAAATAGCGCGATACCCAGATAGTCGTTTCCGTAGCTGGGCACTGAATCGCTCCGAAATGTTTACGATTCCAAGGACTGTTATGCTTGCGAATTAAAACAGAACCACTCCCTATTCGTTTCCTGTGCTATGGTTTGATTGAGGTGGACTGGTGACTGTGATGGATCTCGACGAACGGTGGTGAAATGAACATCAGAAGAAACATCTGATCTCCCATTCGCCGTGCGCCGAACACGGGAACTTGGTAGATATAGTAACTTAAATTCGTGGACGTTTGGCCCAATGACTTAGCACAAATAATGCCACAAAACCGGTAGACATATCCATCCCATCCCCTAGCCTTTTTAGGGATGCATCGTTTACAACATACCTGCCAGAAACCGAATTGGAGGCGACGTCCAGTTGGCCATTGGGATTGGATGCGGCAATCCGAAGTCAAAGGTCACTGTCAAAGGTCGAGCCCCGCTTCCTCGATCTGGTCCCTGCTGCTCACGCGTGGGCTGTATCCAGCCGTTCTAGTGCGGTTCGCTGTAGCTGACGAGGATCTTACGTAAACTGTGTGACTTGACTAGACGACTCATGGTCCTCACTTTGCTGTCCCACACGATTTCACAGTTTGACCCAGCCTGACCTGACCTGAGCTGGTCAGCGGGTCGTGGTCTGATCACCAGCTCTATTAACTCGGGTAGAGCCCGAGCTTTGTTGCACTTGGTGGTGCAGAATCTCGTGTAGATGCAGAATCTTCTCGTCGGTGAGATGGCGGGTGACCAAAAGTATCTTAGTGTATCTCACAGTCGCCGAAGTTACACGCTATGTAGCTGGACCATCACTTGCAGAGTCGAATGTCCATTCAATACACCACCTTCAAAAAACAAGTATTGAGCGGGAAGTTCGCCTTAGTTCACTGATCTCTTGTAATCCGCTAAAACAGAGCCTTCCGTTTCTTTGACTAGCCACTTGATGCTCAAAGCCTCCAGTCTCCAGAGTAGCCACTGTCCAACACTGGAGGCTCACAGTCTAAGAGGACTTTCTTGGGCACTGAGCTCGTCCCTCGACTTCGAAACGCCCCCGGTAAGGTCACGCGTCACTGCCGCTGACTACCGGCCGGGTGCACCGTCCGTCAGGATCGATGCGATGGGTACCCACGATCGTCGCCGTCGCGTCGCGCGCGACCCCAGTGCACTGTCGCTGCCGATGAGTCGGCCGGTCCGGAGGCGCGCCTCACACCGACTGGCGGCGGCTGCAGGCGGCGCCGCGGGCCGGCCGGCCGACGGTGTACTGATTTAGCCGTCCGACGAACACCAACCTTGGCGGAGGCCGGGCGGCGACTACCGACTGGTGCAGGGTGCATACAACGCAGACCAACTAACAACTCCGCAGAGTGCAGAAGACGCGGATCAACCATCTCCGATTGCAGAGAAATATTGACCGTCGAAAGATTCCCTGTGCATTTCCATTGCATTTTCCGCCGACCTACTTCGAATAGTTGCGCTAACTGACGACAAGCTCCGAGTGCCCGACTGTACTGAGCGTCTTATCAGACAGCTGTCAGGCAGTCTTCTCTTAATCAGCAACAGAATAACCACGAAAAACATAATAATGACTGGGACGCTTGACGCGACCCACGTGGATGACCTTTTTGCAACGTTCTATCTTTGACAAAATGTAATCGCCACTTTGTTGATTCATGTGTATGTTACATTCTGGTGATGCGTGTATGTCAATTGCACCACCTTAATCTTGTCTTTTCTTGTCTTACTCTTGAGTTTTATACTGTAATCATTTAGCCCTTGCTTTGAACTAAAAATAAAAATGGTGCGCCGTTATATGTGGCTCTACTGCAGTCGCTCTTCACCCTCTCTCTCTCCCTCTCTCTCTCTCTCTCTCTTTCTCCCTCTCCTCTATCCTCTCACTCTTTCTCCCTCTCCTCTCTTCTCTCTCTCTCTCTCTCTCTCTCTCTCTCTCTCTCTCTCTCACTCACTCTCCCCATCTTTTTCTGAGACCACTTTCCGGTTTGCGTCTGGCGCTCCGGCCTCCGAGTAACCATTGGGCTTGACGCACTTAATCGCTGGATTAGCGCCACACTTGTGTGTCAATTATCTCTTCCGCATGTGCACGGCGCACGCCCTATGCCAACACCGCCTAATCTTACTCGCCCCACCTGACACGCATTACATATATGTGTACTTACGTGTAGTGTCAAATGTTTCGGTCATGTTGCAGGCATCCATTGATTTGATATTATGGTTAAATATAGCTTTGCTGATCCTTTCTCCCCTTTTTGTTTCTAAACTTATTAGGTACTGACGGATGTAAAGATGTCTATTGCTTTGGGCACACCCCGACGACGAAATCGTGGTACGAAGCAGATATCTAATTTCAGTATTATGTTTGACTTTATTACACAGTCGGCGTGTGTCCTAAATTTTACGACACACTTCGTCTGGCTTAAAAATTGGACCTGTCCGCAATATCACGGATGTCTCCTATGCCAGCTTACTTCCGGTTATACCAGCTTTACTTCCGGTATTCAAGTGGGCACGATGAGCGTTTTCAACTCATCTTGTTAGCTCTCAGCTCAGTATTTTCTATACCTATCTTATTCGGTTGGATTTAAGCACATTTGATTGATAAGAATTAAGAATTAATTCGATACCTATTACCTATTATGTAACTAATTGATCCTGCCAAAGTTATCTTATTATCATAGTTAAATCATACATGGTGAAAGACACAAAAAATAAAGTGCAAAAGTAGGTATGCGTTGCTTATTTCAACCTTTTCTTCTTGCAAAGCGGCGCATAACTCGGAAGCCAATAAAGCTACAACGCCGCGGAAAAGCGCATTCGATAGCTCTTTTAACGCTCTTTCTGGATTAAGCCTTCAGATTTGACCTTAAATCAACGTTTTAGCCTCCAGGGAGCAAAAACTCTTAAAGTATCCGTTCCTACGATTTTTCTGCGATAACTCTTGACTCCAGAAAGTTAAAACATTGCTTTTGATAACATCGTATTCCTTTCGTCGAGACGCGTCGAATTAATTATGCTTTTGAAGGTGATTTTTAAAGATTTGGCCTTAGGTCAAGGTCAAGAATTGACCGGGAAAGATCATGCTGCATTGCTGCATATCGGTCGATCCAAACGTCAAGCTGAGTCGTCCAGCTGAATTCATCAAAGGTGTTTTCATCGCTCTAATATGTCTCTAGCAAAAGTAATTGCAAAAAAACCTGTCGGGAACATTTCTCGACTTGAGATGACCTCAGGGCCATAAAGAGGGGTCATGGATAGCAATTTTCCGATTCAGCGTGTCATGTTTACCTGTTATTTGATTTTTGGAGTGTTAGGTTTAACTTTCTTCCCAAAGACGCGCATTTCAATTTTCTTCCTTTGACTTATGTAAAGGTAATGGAAAAGTCGCAAAATAAATCTGACCTTAGGTCACCAATATCACAATTCCGATATCTACATTTCATGTATACTGTTACTCTTATCAGTCTCTAAAAGTTTCAAAGTGATCGTTTAGTCGCTGTAGCTATGGTGATCATTGTATTTTTTCTTAGGTAAGATCACTTGTCGTGACCTGGTGACCCGACCTTGAACGACCCGGGCCTGATATTTTTTACAACATGTGCAGAAAACATGTAGGTATGATAAGGTGTGCCAGAAACCTGAGGGGGACGTAAAAACTCCCCCTCCCCTCCAGCAGGGCGCGGGTTAAAGTAAATATGAAGCTGAGCCGTACACGAGGCATTGCAGACAGCTAAGAAGAGGTAAGCCCAGCACATAATGTGCGGCTTTTTCACAAAGTCGGAACTCGGAAGTAGCCGGTGGACGCGGCGAATGATGACCTCAGACTCACATCGAACCGGGCTCTCGTCACCGGCTCTTGTCCACTCGGAAAATAGGCGCTCCTGTCAGTTGGGCCTTACTGCGAGAACAGCACTTCATCTAACACATAATTTACGTCCATTGATTTCCTCGCGACAATAACGCCACGATTTGTCGCTTATCGCGAGTCGCCATATGATGATGACGAGCGCTGTTAGGTCCAGATTGGACAAAGTCGGACAGTTTATCTCGGAGTTTATCCAATCTATATCAGGGCGCAGTGGCGCCGCTTCGAAGGAGCCGAGTTACTGAAATTATAATTCCCCCTTTAGCAGGGCGTGGAAATCCAGGACCCCCAGCGGGGCGCGGGTTAATGAATAACGACAATGAATCATATAACAAAAGTTGAATAATATCACCGAAACCAAGGGCGGATCTAGGGGGTCGTTTTGGGGGGGGTCACCAGTCGGCCGACATACCAGGTCTGGTGAATGAATTCTGACGACCGGGGGGGGGGGGGTAGGGAGCGAGTATGTCGAGATCAAAAAATGACATTTGATCTTCGTCGTTTATAAGATGAAGTTTTATCGTAAGTCACTCGGCTCAGTAGTTTTAGTTAGTGAAACCCACCTATATAGGAGCGTCGCCACGGATTTTTTACTGGGGGGGGGGGGGAGGCGGGTCGACCGACTTAAAAACCCAGAAGTAGATATAGTTACCTAACTTTTAGCCTAATGCATTAGTAAATAGTAGCATACAGTCACGATCTCTCTTATTGACCTGTGTATGAATCGGCGGCGCGAAGCGCCGCAAAAATTTGCAAAAAAAAGTTGTCAAAACACAGCTCTAAAACACAAATATTACAACCTTTTTAGCATGCTAGTACAAGCCGGAGTTCCTTCACAGTACACATATGAATTCCGATTCAATTTGACACGGTTGGTGTTATTACAGTCACTGTTATTTCTCTCTTATTGATTGGTGTATAAATCGGCGGCGCGAAGCGCCGAGAAAATTTGCAAAAGAATGTGTCGAAACACAGCTCCAAAACACAAATTTTACCACCCTTTTAGCATTGCAGTACAAGCCGGAGTTCCTTTACAGCACACATATGAATTCTGATTCAATTTGACACGGTTGGTTTATGTAATTACAGTCAAGATTTCGTATTGACCTGTACGTATGTACATAAATCGGCGGCGCGAAGCGCCGCGAAAAATTTGCAAAAACATTTGTCAAAACACAGAGGGGGCCTCCTCTCTACAGAGGACCACCGATCTCTACTGCGGGCCTCCTCTTTTCACAGGGCCTCTTAACTACAGAAGCTACAGGGCCTCCTCTCTACAGAGGGCTTCCTCTCTACTGAGGGTCTCTCCCTTTAAGAGGGCCTCCTTTACAGAGGGCCTCCTCTCTTCAAAGAGCCAGAGGACCTCATCTCTGCAAAGGGCCTCCTCTCTTCAGAGGGCCTCTTCTCTACAGAGGGCCTCCTTTCTTCAGAGGGCCTCTTCTCTACAGCGGGTCTCCACTCTTCAGAGGGCCTTCTGCATTCAGGCGGTCTCCTTTCCACAGAGGGCCTCCTCTCTACACAGGGCCTCCTCTCTACATAGAGCCTTCTCTCTACAGCAGGTCTCCTCTCTACAGAGGGCCTCCTCTTTAAAGGGGTCTCCTCTCTACAGGGGGCCTCCTCTCTACTGAGGGCCTCCTTTCTACAGAGGACCTCCTCTACAGAGGGCCTCCTACCTACTGAGGAGTCAGAGGGGCCCTAGCGGTCAGACACAGACACTAGCGGTTATTCACTGGAGGCCCCAGGAAGTAAGAAGGGCCCTAGCTGTCAGGCTGGTCAGAGGGCCCTGAATGTCCTGACGTGATTTTTGGGATTCCCGTGAATTTCTTTCGCCTCAGACGTGATTTTGACCTGCCAGGGCCCAGGGGCACTAAAAATAAAACAAACAAAATAAAAAATGAAAATAGGACATCACCAAAATTAAGTGACCGAAATCCGTTGAGTTTTTAATTTTGCGTATAGGTAGGGGCACCACGAATTAAATTCATGACCATCCCCTTGGAGTTTTCCTGGATCATCCCCTGGTGCTCGCACGGTTGAGACAAAAACGAGTAAGATTCTGGTCTTCAATACGCCTTTTCACTCAACACGATCCAGAAAAACAAAGGTATTAGCTCAGAAGTGTTTGACAGGTGATTTTGAGCATGCAAGACGGCGTCTATAGCGCATTTAGGTCTTCGGCTTTTGGGGGGGGTCAAATGACCCTCTCAGACCTTTTGGGGGGGGTCATGACCCCGTGGACCCCCCCCAGGATCCGCCAGTGACCGAAACGCAACTGTTGATGTCTGTCAAATCATCTGGGGGCGGGGGGGGGGGGGGGGCACGGCGCACGCCCAATGTTCCCCATGCATAGCTAATGACATTAGCTGATGTTCAGAAATCGCGTCTGATGCCATGGCGGGCCTGAGACCTCATTGCTCACCATTGGCTACTCTTTTTCATGCGGGTCGATGTTTGGACAGTTCACTTGGTAATTTTTAAAATCTTTGTTATTTTCCATTCTCTGCCTTCCTTAAAATGTTCTCAATGTTTTGTGGATAGCACAGCATAGACTGGATCGTGAATAAAGCATGCACGCCACCTTTAGACTAAAAAAACAAAGAATCCGCTCAAAGCAAAATGAAAACAAGTCCTATAAAAAAGCGAAGCAAGAAACCTTCAGAATTTGGCAGCTCTTTTTCATCAAGGACATTTTTACGTGGGTGTATTTTTCAGACATTCTGGCGCACCGGATGCATAACTGGTTATTTCCAAGGTCATGCGACGTTGAAGCATGCCAACGAGGAAGAAAAAGACAGTCAAGACAGTACCTCAACCGCCTCAACCTATGGAAAAAGAAGCCTCTCGCGGTATATAGGGCCTTGCCTCTCGCTTGTATGGAGTGGTTGGTGATTTGTGAAGGTCTTTTTTTTGTTTTTTTTGTTTTATTTAAATAAGATTTACACCTGGTTGTCATCAGTAAGGTAGGTATGCTGCCTTGTGCTCGTTTGAGAGCATATACATCGCACTTTGACGTCGTCTGTGCGCATTTCCCAGGGGCGCGGGAACTACTTTCCGACTGGGGGGGCACACCATAATAGAGATTAACCTAGGGTACCCCCAAATCTAGTTTTCTCACCGGTTTTAGGCCACTTATTTTTCACCCCTCGGCTTTTTCAACAAAAAAAGAAAACATTTGCAAAAAAAAGTGTGGTATTCCGTCTCAAAGCTGTGGGGGCACCGCCCCCACGGCCCCAGAGTTGGGGGGGCAAGCTGCCCCCACTGCCCCCCGGCTCCCGCGCCTATGGCATTTCCTGCTAAGAAGGGCAAGGGTGGATCCAGGTGGATCACAGTTACCCATGGGTGTCGTTTTGTATAGGCATGGTAGGGCCCGAGCCCTACCAATAATTTTGGAAATTTAACATTATGCCTATGGCGTTGCGTGGAAAGAATCGCTTTGAATTGGCAAAAATTTACATTAGAGCCCTACCAATAATTTTCGGAAAGTGTCGCCCCTGCAGTTACCTATTGCTGCATTGGCTCAACAAAGCATGTTGGCCTATCAAAGCATGTTGTCCAGTTGTTATGGCACGTTAAACGTTCGGACAAAATTCTGCCATACAACTGGAATTGCGCGATCGGGTGGTGGGGTCAGGGTTAGCACAACAAGCTATGCTTGGTGCGGGCTCTGATTCCTCAAATTCACCCATTCAGCCATTCGGACTAAATTTATAAAAAAAAATCAACTGACTAGGTAGCAAAGATTTGGTTCAAGTGTATCTTAAACACAAAATATGTGGTTAAGTATATAACTATTAATACTGACACTGATACATCAGAGTTGATTTGGTCATTGCTTGTTGAAAATGATGCCTGACGGATGCATTTATGTGGAATGGGTAGAAATAGAGGCATGCATTTCTGATTAAGTACCTATATTATAGTTAAAGATGCAAAAAAGATGCAAAGGCATACCAATACACAAGTTAAATATTCTTACAGCTGTGACTTGATTGCAGTTGCATCTAGCAAGCATCACAATCAGTTTGAAGTCAGTTACCAAGCTGGCCCGTTGTTTGGCTGTCAGAGCATAACTAAGGTAAAATTGAAATTGATGATAAGTAAGAGTTAGTTCTGTGGGATTTAAGCTACCTACCTAGCTGCTGTGGATATATGTTGTTACTTATTTGATTAACAAGCAATTTTGTGATTTTACATTTGCATGTAGAATATGCAAAGCCATGATAAATGATGACCTTCTGTGCATCACAGCATAGGTGGCGGAATGGCCAACAGGGAGGGCACTGGGGCACCGTGCCCTCCTTTGATTTTGGTATTTTAACATTAGCCCTATGGGCGTTGCATGGAAAGAATGGGACCAAAAGTTGGCAGTGCCCACTGCCCCCCCTTAATTGAAGGCGTTCTGCCGCTACTGCATCACAGTCTGGAAGCAACCTTTTCTTTGGACAGCCTCAAGATTGCAGCTTGCTGAATAGCTAAGATTTACACTCTTTCCTTTGAAGTAATGTTAAAAAGGGAATTTTATCCTTGCTTTATTCTTTTGCTGCTTTATCAGTATTGGAGCAAAATGCCAAAGCAAATTGTATTTCTGGAATTTTTAAACAGTTCATGCCCAGGTTCAGAGAGCTAGGAGTAGACAATGTCTATTTGGTGCTCATATGGAATGCACCGACAAGAGGATGAGCCTTAGTGGTCGACTAGGGTGGCCCAATGTTGGTCTGGCCTTTTCTTGAAAGCATTAGTACTTGGTGCTGACATAACATAGTCTGGTAGGTAGCTCATTCCAAGGGGTGACTACTCTGTTGGCAAATGACATTGACAGTTACAGTCTTAAATGTATTACCAACATACTCTGCCTCATATATTAGAACATTCTTGGTTTTTTTAAACAGTTTGTCTTAAATATGTTACCAATAACCAATATACTCTGCCTCATATTTTATTGACAGTTTGGTTTTATGAATACCTCTCCTTGTCAGCTCAGCATGTGCCTGTTCAATTATTATGCATATGAAATAAGCCATTGTCATCAAGTTGAAATGAATGGATCAGAAATGCTGAAACAGTCCTGTTTATTTCATGCCCAATCATCAGCCAGTCAGGTATCTGGGTCTTTAGTTATAGTTTTATGTGACCAAATCCATTTTGGCTTTGATCAAGCATTAAAAAAGTGTTCAGCCACGTACAACAAGTTTTGAATGATGCAATAATGATTACAAACATTAACAGTGAAAAAGATGGGTTGAGACATTTCCAAGATGTCAAAATTGGCATTTTTCCTGGCCTTTCAATTGGATTAAATCCAAATCACTTTCTGTCCAAGTTCTAACTTGTGCCATCAACCTCACTGCCAAGAAAAGTCAAAAGCTGTTGTGTCTGCTAAGCCAGCAGCATATTACTATTCCAGTTCAACTTTTTAGCTCTTATATTCGCATAATTGACCAGTGCTGTTTTTACATAGGCATGTGTTTGATACAAAGTGATTTAGGTACATTTTTGATAAGTTTCTTTTGTTTTGTTGCGTGATTTACATGTTATTAAATTTGATGTTTTCCCCATTATCACTTCTCTGCCAGAGTGGTGTGTACATCATTTATGGGTGTGACTGAACGTAGCATTGGTATCTCCACAGCTGAACCTGTGTTTCCTGCTGTTGCTGAAGCTCGAAAGTACGGATACGGTTCTTCAATTAATTCTTTGAAACCCACATCTCTTCTGATCAGGTAAGTTGGGTGCAAGCAGCCTTACTTAGGGTCTTTCATAATGAATGTTATTTTTAAAATAGCCATAGCTCAGGTGATATACATCACAAAGTTACTGTCAATACCCGAATGAAATAACAAATCATGGGAAATTATGTAGACATGACTCGCATTTAGGTACCCTTCATCGATTTTTAACTGTTTCGCCTCGCTTTCGGAGATAGATTTCGGCCCGCTGACGCAAATGGTGCACCACGCGCTTCACATCCTCCGCGCACAGCATTGCAGCAAACCTCTCCACTGTGACCTGTAGCTCTTTGAGGGTCACTGGAAGGTTCTCTGCTCGTGGCCTCCAAGACGACTGCCCAAAATCAGAAGTCCATCGGTGAGAGATCAGGGCTCCAAGCTGGCCATGGCCGCTCAGTGAGACGACTGATCACTCGTCTGTCAAAGCTGCCATCCAACCACTGGCGCTCAGCCGCCGTTGTGTCACTTCAGCGCCGTCCTGCTGAAACCAGCGGCCTTGTCTTTGAACCCCGCCAGGCACATGAGGCCAGAATTCTTTCTTGAGCACTGAGCCTCATAAGCTGGCCCGGTCACTGATAAGCCAGAAGCGAACCAGTGGACGAAGACACGCCCGTCGACCACGGCAGCCCAAAGCATGACATTTCGTGCGTTTTATTCC
This sequence comes from Amphibalanus amphitrite, assembly GCF_019059575.1. Lineage (NCBI taxonomy): Eukaryota > Metazoa > Arthropoda > Thecostraca > Balanomorpha > Balanidae > Amphibalanus > Amphibalanus amphitrite. The sequence goes on from NW_024881828.1 coordinate 171,159, forward strand.
TTGCAGTCAACCGTGACATTCTGGAATCTGTTCACAAGCCTGTGATCATTTTAGAGCGGACATTGTGCTTCTTTTAAAAGTGTCCCCGAATCTTACGGTGGACAGCCGTGCGCTTCAGTGAGCCGTTTCCCACGACCACCCAAAACGCCTACGTGAAGAAAAAAGAGCTGACCCGTGTTGTAGGGGGGGGGGGGGGGAGGCATTTCATGTCCGCACAAAAGGGAAGTTTGGTGAAGTGTGGCAGTTTAAAATACATCAACCAGAATTAGGACATCAACATAAATTCCAAGAAATTTGCAATAAGGTAAATAAAAAAAATCATGCTTTTGCTATTTACGAACACCCTCAATTTCGCGTTTTGAAAATAACATTCATTATGAAAGACCCTGGACAACATTATCCAATATCCATCATTTCTTGAAGAGACGTTCTTGCCCCACACGGAATGCAGATGCCACTTCTTGGCACAATCCTCCAACAAATCATTGCTTGTATCCAGTCTCCATGGTTCATTGATGCGTTGGTTACATCACAAATCAAGCAACAAACTTTGTCCCATTTGTCTGATGTGGACTGTTGCTTAGAACTGATGTAATCAAGCCACCGCACATATTCTATAGCCTCAGAACAGTGACAAAAACGAGAGTTGAAGGTCCCTCTACTGGCATTTTATCTGCGCCGGACGTGGTCCTGCTGTGGGCTGATGGGAATAGGGACCAATTCAGTTTCAACGCTGTTTTCCTTTCGAAATCTCGCCGTCGTTCACTCGATGGTGATTGGTTTCGTCCTTCCTTTTCTCGTATGATTTGTTTTTCATGGAGATAGATTCGACCAATTTCGCCCATCCAACTTTTTAACGGCTTCATCTGTTTTCTGTCGTCCAGCGAGGACCATTACTAATGGATGAAACATTTTTTTTGGGAGATAATTCTGCCATAAGCTTAAGCCTCCATAACCAGGACAAAATGGAGTCCTGTTGCATTTTGCGAGGACTCTGTTGCAGATTGATGAAGCTCAGAAAGATGCGTCAAAGGGGGGAGTGACGCATCTTTATGGTTGCAGTTACGTTTTGCCAATTTCGGGAAATGTTTTTAGGGCATTATCCGGTGAAAAACTGCGATGCTCTGCGTTTGGTGCGATCTACGGTAAAGGTTTGAGTTTGACATTTGGTTCCGGAAGCGTTCCGCTGGATAACATCCTTTCAGAGCGCTCTCTATTCCTGATGGCTGATATTGCTCATTGGTGTTTTCATATAGCTTGCTTTAGTACTTGGTAGGTGACCTTCGCTCCGCTAGGACTCAATTGGATCGATCTCCATTGGATGTTGGGCTGGGTGCATTGTGGGTCAAATTTAGCATATAGCTAGCTTTGCCGTTCACTTGTCATAAATAAACAAACGATTTATGTCAAATTACCTGTAATACTTGAAAAAGCCAGAGATTTACCAAATCAGTGTCGACGCGAAGTTCAGGGAATTAGGCAGAAATCCGTTGTTATCTGTGATAGACTATGCACTATATTTTGTGGTACACATTAATATAGTTCAGTAAACAAAGATAGCACACTGCACAGTGCGTAGTTTTAGTGACGTACCTGTGGTGATAGCGTAGGCGGTAGTGCGCTGCCGCGTGCCACGCCCGGAGGCCATCTGGACTCCGGCGTGTCTCCCGGTCCCCTGAGGACGCCGTGTCAGTCGGCTACGGCTGCATCCCCTGCAACAGACCGAGAGGCAGATGTAAGGAGAGTAGAGGTGTGAAGAACAGGGTGGAGGGCGAGAGAGGCAGCGGGATGATTGGCGGTTGGTACTGGGTGGGTGGGAGAAAACATGGGTTGAAGTTGTGGCGTAGCATTAATTGACTTCTTTAGAACTATGCGAGGAATGTCTGAACGTTTGAAACACAATCAGCCAATGCAAATCCACGCCATTCTTCCCTTTATGTGGTTCCTCTATTCCACTTCCACCCTCTGTTACTTCTCCGATACACACACCAGACCATGCGTGTCTCGTTAATAGAGATAACGTCACACCAGCACGGACACGGACGGGTCGATCCCCCCCCCCCCCCGGCCATCTCTGTCCGCTGTGGCCATTGACATGCCGTGGCCGGTCGGCGTCCCTAGCCGGGGCGACGTCCTAGCTCGACCATCACTCACTCGGGCCGATCACCCCTCGGCCACAGAGACCAGAGACACAGGTCGGCGAACCGCTGTCGGCTTAAGGACGGCTCGTCCACCCACCGACGGAAGCGGCTCTAAGAGCGTCACTCGCCGCCGAAGAGGGATGTTCCGGTTTTCGAGAATGGTTTTTGTTAGGAATGACGTGTGGATGAGATCGTGTTGCGAGTCGAGAGATTAAATCAGTTGCGTTGTTGTGTGAGGCTTGGCTGTAGATTACGTCTCGCTCTTGGGGACGAGACGCACTGCGGATAGACTAGAAATAGCACTGAAAGCTAGTGGAGCCCGTATGAGTTAACTCCTAATACCGGATGCATGTTGCCCAGATCTGCTTTGTATATGTCTCTGTACACAGTTTCCGCATTATTGGGCATCCCACTAATTTCCGGACTGGCTCCCGACACTGGATGCTCTATTTCCCGCCGGGATGTGCCCCGCTCGGGTCGTTGGTCCGTCGGCGCCCCGCTGGGTCGTCGCCCCCTCCCGTCGACACCGCCGTGTCCTGCCGGCCTCAGCGTGTCGGAACGCAGCGCGCCGGCCGCTGACGCCACTGTTATGACTGCCGGCGTGCGCGGCTGATGACGCGGCGCTGATGACGCCGGAGGTAGCGCTGATGACGCCGAGTTATGTCGGTCACGATGTCCGTAGAGGTGGACGGCGGATGACCGGAGTGTCGGGTTTAACGTGTGACGGGCGGAATGGTCACTGTCTGGTTCCGGGGCGGGTCGGAGACACAGGAAATGGTTCCAGTGCCACCGGGGACAGGAGCGATGGACGGGCAGGGATTGAGCTAGCTCTGAGCTCTGAGTTTGGCGCTGGCAGGCGCGTTGCTACCAACAGCAGCAGTTTCCGATGATTGGCGCCAGATTTTACTCTGCTCATCGACTACGTCCGGATGTTCTATGCGTGCTGCTTTGCTGTTGCTGTGCGGATTCTTTCAAGCATAAGGCACGGTAATCCGATTTCTTATTGAGGACGATCTTGACAGAGCGATTGGGCAGGGGCTAGAGGCTGATAGATTTTACAAATTTTCTTGAACATTTTCATGTTTCCTCGCAGTAAATACTAAATCGTAAGTTGCAATATTGTTGCGTAATAGGAAGATGTAAATCAGGGTGTGCTACATTTATTTGTTGATACATTTTCTTCACCTCCCTTGGGGTGTGATTATTTCACAGCGCTGGCCGCTGCGATATGTTTGTCTTCGATCCACATCTTCCACAGTAAAAAATGGCTGTTAGCAAAGCAAAGGCTCGTTAGGTTTGGTACACACAACTGGATCACATACATCACTTTGGAGTGTGCCTTAAAACTCGTCTATTGCAACATCAACATGACTTGTTTTACGTCAGTTTGCGTCTGCTAAGTTTGCCGTGATGTGCAGCGAGTAACAACACATGCTTGTAATGCAATACTGAACACGCCATTTCACTATTCCGGTCGTCTTATCGCCCCATCTTCCAAATCGGCCCTGATAGTTACCATGCACTCCGCGGCATGTAAGCCCTGACCACCCCAAAGCTCCTCCACACGACTCGATTTACTAATCCTGACCCAGGCTCGCTGTTGTCGCATTCCACTGTGCACCAGCGCACATTACCCCTATTTCCCACCGCGGCGGCCCCGATGTGGCCGGCTCTGGGGGCCATTGAAGTGGACCTTGGCTCACGTGAAGCTTTATCACACGCTCGCCGGGCGCGGCCGGTCTGCCTTTCGTCGGCATTGATCGGTGTCGGTGCTTTGGGTCGGCCGTGCGGTAGCGGCAGGGCGGTCCACACAGACGACCCACAAAATATCACGATCCCTTTATCGTGCGGTGAAAAATAGCACAAATGGTGATTAATGTTCCCGCAAAGTTTTCGGGAGGAAATTACTTTGCTCGCGTTGGTGTTGGGTGGCTTAGAGCTGACGTAATTTGCAGCTAGCCGGGATAATTACACTCTTCTCTGAAGGTTGATAAACGAACGCTGAAGACGATGCAGCTCCGGGGATGGATTGATCAGGAGGAGCGGTGCGCAGACGCGTGCCATGCATGATTCTAGCTCAGATGATGCGCATGTGTGGCGGAGCATCTCATTCGAGCCGTGGTAAAGCTAGAGAAGTTGCGATAAGGCCAGTCTTGAATTGAGTGAATATTCTGGGCTCGAAATGAAACGCTGTAAATGATTGTCATTCGGACTAATAAAGTTAGGGTTTATGTGAGAAGTAGGCGACAACTCGCGTTAGACCATGAACTGAGTCCTGGGGGTAATCAGATACTCCGGGACAAATCGCATGAAATGTTAAGGACGGCCTGGTAACCAAACGTTTTGTCTGTTTTCGCTTTGAGAAGCTGCGTGAAACTGATTTGTAAGGACGCTAATTTAATTGATATTCGAGTTATAGTTCACCCGAAGTATCGCGTCTTGAGTTCGAGCCGTTCCCTTTGTTCTGTGACAACGCTTTTTGTAACGTGCGCGGTGATATTTGGGCGGCGGATTTTTGGCTTATTTTGATTTTGGAATCTCTCAGTAACCGCTTTATATGTCCAATAAGATATAATCATTGATGATATGTCATTGTCATGTCATTGAAGATATGTCATTGATGCCTTGGCGTCGTATTCATTTTTGATCTGCCGTAAAAGTAAAATTTTCACTCAAACCCGCAACTGATTGTACTCGGCTGCTCGGCTGCTTGAACGTAAAACGCTAAGTCTCAACATTGGATCAATTCAAGATCCCAACTTCCAACTCCCTGTTCATTGTCCTTTCCTTTCTCGTTCTCTTTCCCTCTTTTGTTTTCTCCCCTTTCATTTCCACTCTTCATTTTTTTTTACCATAGTGACGAATGATTAGGTGTAGGGGATATCTTTTCTCATATCGGTGATGTCAATCGACATTCTACGTGAAACATTAGGTGCCTAGGGATTTTGTGGTCGGAGTTCCGAGCCATTCCACTCACATTCCTCAGTAATTTGTCTCAGGGTCGGGGACATTCTCTGCGTTTCTTGTGGTGGTTGGCAATGTAGCAGTCAAACGACCTTGGCAAATGTCATGTTGATCAGGGTAATAGCCTTTCTCTAATCTGGGTATTTACCGCGATTTTGTGGATAGTTTATTTTTATGAACCAGATCAGATGCTTAGCATAGCAAAGTTGTTTTCCATAGTTTATGCCGGGCTTTATTTGATATACGGAGATAAATACATATGTTGTCGGCATAAAGCAACTGTCTCGCTTGGAAAAGATCACTTTTAGACAATCTGAAAGGTGATATGTTCATTTGCATAATGCATGTGTCCACCTATGCCAAAGTCCAACATTTGTGCCTATGTATCACGTAGATTTAAAACGTTTTGACTTTGGAACCTCACATTTTGCTACTACATCTCCCACATTTCCCATAGTAGTAGTCTCCCACTTGATTTACTGGTTGCAAGGTACAGCCCTCAGCAGACTGCGTGGTAGGTATTCTTTTTTCGACAAAACCGATAATAACTCAGGGGCTATGCTATCAGTCGGTCAGAACTCACTGCAAATAGATGCGCCATGCTCCACTCCTTCGATTAGGTGTATCACTAAACAAAGTATACGCCTTGTGTGGCAACAAAATGCAAAAGTTTGTTTTGGGCGCAAATATAAACTTTTGGATTTTGTTGCCGAACTAGAAGGAAAATGAATACGGTAATGATGCCAATCTAAGGTACGGAATCACGCGTGTCTTCCTGTTGCGATTTGCGAATGACCGATAGCATATTATCCGCGTTATTCTCGGTTTTGTCGAAAAAGAATACCTACCACGCAGTTTGCAGAGGGCTGTACATATTCCTCCTTTCCCCATTCATCACTTGCTTGACCTAAGCCTCCAAGGGACGTTTTGTTCCCCTCACGCGTCGCTCATATATGAATATCAATCATCCATTTTATCCAGTTATCCAGTTATCCAGTTTATCAAGCCTGTTCCGCCGCCTTGATGAAGTGAAGGGGACGTGGCGGATGATTGTGCGAGCACTTTTCACCACCTATAGATACCAAAAAACGTGTCTTGTAACCTGCAGGGTTGCTGAGAATGCAGGGAACGCTTATTGATGTTGATACGCAAAGTGCGCCTCCTCTTCATTTGCCAGTGACAGCTTATTTGTCATGCTGAGTTTTACCCCAATGGCCCACAATATACCCTACCACCGCGGTCGTAGCTGGGGCCGTGTTCCGCCCCCTCTGACCGGTCGTAAAGCGGCGAGTGCCGGCCGCAGCTCTGTACGGCCGGTCGGCCGGCGGCTATAGCCCGCGGCGGCCGGTGTCGGTGCGGCCGGGCCACAGAGCCAGCGGCGGGATCAATAGGGGCGCTACTGCGGTACTGTTTCAGCCACCGGCCGGCCGACCGCCACAGACGCCGCCTCCGACAGCCCCGGCCCGACCCATCCCGGCTCAATCCAGCCAATCGGTACAAATGGAGGGGGCGGTCCCGGGCAGATAAGAAGAAACGGTTTTACATGATTGGAGATGTTACTTTTCGGGGTTGTGGTTTGGGGTGTTGGTGCTGATCCAGCTAAGCGTGGGAACCCATCCTAACGTGTTTGGTACCTGCTCGAAACATGCATTGTGCATTGTGCAATATGCACGTTTTCCCATGTTTATTTCTGCACTAACTGATCACGGAATGGTCCGTGTGCACCGTCTTTACAACGGCTGTTTGACGTCATCCACGTGAAAGATTCCTTTTACAGGTTTCAGTGGTCATGTCGGCTGAACCATATCAGTGTTCCTTTTGAAAGGGTGTTGTACGACCTTGGGTTGCAGGCGGTCAGTGGTCCGTCCGTGGTCTGTGTAAGCCCAGGCGACGCTTGTATTCACCCAGTGACCCCTACGGGCTGGTTCTCGATGGTTATTTTAGCGCCCGACTTGGACAGTGTCCTGGCTGGCAGCGCTGTTCTCAAGGTCGTCTGATGTCATGACGAATGGCGCCTGTTTCTGGTTTGTCGAGTGGGAACTTTTCTCTGCCAGACGGGACCGGATATCGTTGCGGAGTTTGGCCAGTGTTGATATTAGTCTGTCGGGTTAATGGAGTGTTTACATTTGTAGGTGACAGAGCGGTGACATGGCTGGTGTTTGGACACGGCAAACTGCCGGGAAGATTCTCGTGTTTCCTGAATTACCGGGCGTGGCGTTAGGTTAGATGAAACGGGTGGTGCATTTGGAACTCGCCATGTGCCCCAAGATTACTTTGCTACTGATGTGCCCGGTGTGAAAAAATTCACTTCATTATGTGAGAATAATCCATCCAGGACACTACGCCGTATCGTTGAAAGTTGTGGACTTTGCGATGACTCAGCAGTTTTTCTCTGCATCTCAATAATTACCAGTAAAACGCCTTTTGGGCGACCAACGGAGCGAGCGAGAGGATGGGCCTTGCACGTGCGAAATTGCGAGGGGGTACCTCCAACTAACTTGTCCACTGCACCCTACTAACCGGTCTTTAGCGATGTGCCAAATTTCAGCGCAATCGGCCTAGCCGTTCTCGAGATCTGGAAGCGGCACACTGCACGTGCGCACGTGCAAGCGGGGTCCAAACTGACTTTTGCACGGCACCCTACTAACTGGTCCCCAACCGTGTACCAAATTTGAGCGCAATCGGCCCAGCCGTTCTCGAGATCTGGGAGCGCCCCCTGCACGTGCGCACGTGCTGTAGCACCCCAACCTTAACACATGCAGATGAATTATCTGATGGAGACCTAACTGTGTACCGAGTTTCAATTCAATCGGCCCAACCGTTGTGCCGTTATTGAGGTTGCAATTTTGGGGGTTCTTAAAAAATGTCCAACTTTACCACGCGCCACGTGCGTTGGTTGGCAAGAACGCATGGTGGCCATTACACCACAGAACTTTTACGTCCAAGTGACATTCAGTAAAGAAGACCGCTTGTCAATCGGATGTCCCGTTCCTAAGATATTAGCTTTTGAAGAGCGTCCCCACGGCCGCTCATACTCAGGATTTTCCCTTAATTCAGTATGAGACTCCGCTCGCTTCGCTCGCTCCGTAACAATTGCAGGCATTAGTTGTCACCCATTGGTTATTGGCTCGCCTGCGCGCTGCCAGGATGAGAGGATGGGAGAGGAAGGAGTACCTATATTTGCATCTAATTGCAGTCTGGACGAATAACAAACGGCGATGGAATTGGAGATACCTCGCTCTCGCAGCCAATTTGACTCGAAGTTGGTCTCAGTGAATGGGGAAGAGTCTCATTTGTGGGTTTCAAGGACAAATTCAAATAGCAGATGATTGGATGGCTTTAATCCATTTTTTTTTTCGCGAAGAAAAGTGTATGAGTTTTTAAATTGCGAAAGTGGAACATGTTAATATGGGGAAATGGGGAATATTTCAAGCATTTACATACATTTTTGTGCGAATGAATATCGCCAAACAATATTATCAACATTGGACTTACTTGAGCATTATCACAAGACACTCGCCCTATCCAATGACAGAGCTGCAACCAAAGACTGCAAGCTCTGGCCAGAACGAGCAGTAACTCACCGTATCCAGTCCGGATCGCCGCTATCCGCCGTATCCCACCGCTGCGTCAGATCCTATCCGGCCGTCGTATCTGATCTCTGATCCTTCTCACCACGGCGCGCGACCTTGCTCGGCTCTTCTCACACGGCACACCGCACCGGTCCTCCCTGCGCTCCCCAATCCGTTCCGTTAGCTGGTCACAGGCGCCGCGGGCGGCAGTGGCCCGGCTCGGCCCCGCCTGGACCCGGCTGAGCCCCGCTCCAGTCGCTCGCGCTCGCTGCGGACCGAGCGCGGTCGCCGGGCAGTGCCGGTCGGGCTCGGACGCGGGGCACGGCCGTCGGGCGCCGGGCGCGTCCAGTCGGCGTACTGTAGGACCACGGCGATCAGCCTGCGCGCGAGACCGACCGACCGTGCGCCGGGTGCGGAGGGTGCGGCTGGTGCCGGGTGTGCCGGACGGTGCTGGTGCGGAGGTGACCTGCTGGTGACCTGGACGTGGTGACCGGTGAGTGGTGCAGATCGTCGGAGTGGCCTGGTTCAGTTTCAAGGTCGCGCAGCCGGGCTGGTCGGATCGTTGGTCGGACGTGTGCTCTAAGTCGGATCCAATCCACTGACAGCCTCCAGCTCTTGGACTGACCTTTTCCCCAAACTCTCACTGAACTGCTCTCACCGGAATCTGCCCTGCACTCCGCTCACTGCCCAGCCGGCCGTTGAATCGATGTAGCACGACGGCGTGGGCGGCTTCTCAGTGCCGTCGCTCGGCCGGCTCGTCGCCAACGACGAGGGCGAGCACGCGGCCGGCGCCGTCGGCCGGTGATCGATCCCGACGGCGCGGCGCGCCCACTGCAATATTGACGCCGCGTGCCGCCGCCGGTGCGCCGCGCTCAACTGAAGCCAGCGCGCCGGAGAGACGGCTAAACGATCCGTGCCATGAGGGTCTGGCTGGGAAGGGGCTGTGTTTTACGGGGGCGCACTGCAGCGGCGTAGGTAGTTGAGTTTTACGGTAGTGCGAGGCTAGCTATTGGTCCGAGGTATAGTTGTTGAATTCCTTGGAATTTGGGGCTATACCTAAGGGTTTAATTTTAAAACGGTGTGTTCCATTTTAACATTTGGTGCCTTAGTCATCCCGTTATACTTGTGTCCCTTGTTGACTCACCCGCCAAGTTCCCTTTCATTCCCTACCGATATCTGATAGTCGCTCTTTCCTCTTCCGTCATCTACTCCCGTCCGCCACGCCCCCTGCACGTCGTAGTTCCGCCCTCTGTCCTGACAGCCACTCCCCATACTCTCCCAGCACATGTTCCGCCCATCAACCGGCCGCTGCATCGCTCCGTCTTGATCAGGCACGCCTCTCTCTCTCTCTCTCTCTCTCTCTCTCTCTCTCTCTCTCTCTCTCTCTCTCTCTCTCTCTCTCTCTCTCTCTCCTTGCTTCTCGTTCCTGCTTCCTTTTTGCACCATTTATCCCTTCATCCTCTGCTACTCTTCGATTTTCTGGCGAGTCATTTTGCTTTTCTGCTCTGCCACGTTGGTTGTCATCTGACGTGTTTTCCTTTTTACACTTGGTTAGGCGCTGTAGCTCGGATGGTCGCAAAGCCTTCCAGCACACCTGGCTTCTGTGGTGATCGGATATTTTGTTATTCTGTCAATCAAACGAGCTTTAGAGCGTTTACTTGGAAGGCGCTACCGGCTACTCATTGCAAAGATAACCAAAATGACGTCTCGTCAACATCTGCTTGTGAAGTTGTTTTTGCCATTTGTGATGATCCTATTTAATTCACTGCGCTGGTTTTGCAAGATATGGCAAGATATGACAAGATATGGCTTAATTTTGTGACTTCTGCTAATGAGACATCGTTATTGGATGTTTTCATCGTTAGCGATGTCCCGCATCTTGCTATCCGTATCTCATTCCCCGCAGCCAATCTAGTTGTGGCCAATCTATCGATTGTTACTGACCATCCCTCCCTGGACACCTGAGCGACACAATGGACTCAGGTGCAGCCACCGCAGCTCCGCGTGAAAGCACTCCAGTCTGGTATTGTCGGCAGTCCCACGGAGAATAGGTGTGAGCTTTGGTTCCGGGAAACGAGGGATGCGCAAATTGAGATGCTTTGTTAGCCACTGGTGATCAGACACCCTGAACAGGCGTGATTTTCGTTGCGTGTGCTTGGGTAAGATTTTCTTGCAGGGGAATTGCCAGGCATTAACCACAACGACGGATTCTTAAACAATGATGCATATTTGCATAAACTTTTCTTAAATTGGTCGTGCACCTTACATTACTTTTTGTTTTGCTAACGACCTACCTTCCTGTTATGCAAGGCAGAGTTGGCCTCAAATACGCCAAATCTGGCATAATTGACGGAAAGCCGTAAATGATTCCTTTTAAGAAACGAGGCCCTGGTGGCCAAATGATCGCGTTAACATATTCCATGTCCCAAATATGATCCATGCCAGGCTTCCATACGGGATTCCCCATGCACATTGCACGCTGCATGCAAGCTGATTTGCAGATCCATGCAGTCGGAACCACGTCACAGGCTAACTGGTGACTATGACTTCCTGAATCCTGGCTAAACAGCAGTTGTGTGCGGAGAGAGGAGAGGGCAGCTAGCCATGGGGATTTGTGTCTCACCGGCCAGTGACCACAACTATCTGCTGTAGGTAGAGTGATGGGGTTGTGCAGAGGGGAGAGAGAAGAAAGAGGACTATGAGGATCTGCGACTCGGCCGTCTAGTTAGTGACCACAGCTGTCTGCTGCTCGGTAGAGTGGGAGGGGCAGGGGTTGTGTAGGGGAGAGGGAAGGGGAGAGAAGGTCGTGTGGATTAGCAACTTTAACCGACCAGTGACCACAGCTATCTGCTGTAGGTAGAGTGGTAGGGGTTGTGCAGAGGGGGAGAGCTGGGGGGCAGAGAGCTGTGGGGGCCCAGACCGACTGCTATGCGCCGCTCGCCGTTCTTGGCACCGGACTCCGTCTCGAGCTGTCAGCGCGGCCGCCGGAAAAAGGCCGCCCAACATCGCTCCTCAGGGGAGAGCCTTTCAGCTCGCACCGCAAAAATAGCACCACTCCCATGTGTGAGCTCGAAAGTCGTCGGGTTTCCACTCTCCGGCGACAGACAGTTGTAACACTTCATCTGCCTGACAGACGGAGCCATAAACAGAAGCCGACTGGGGGGCTCGATTTGTGCATTCTGTCGCGACGGACGCGACTACGAGCGGCGGCGGCGGCGCGTCGGTGTGCTGGGCGGTCTGGCGCCGTCGCAGCGCGTCGTTTGGCACCGCTGCCGACGGGCGACGGTCCGTGGAGGACGCCTGTCGCCGTCGCCGCCGAAGGCGGAGGCTTTTGGCGGAGACTACGGCTTTTTGGAGGCTGATGTGAAGTCAAAGGTGGATTCGGAAATAAAGTGAATGTGAGCATAGATAATGTAAATATCACTTATATATAAGCAATGTTGAGACCTTATAAGGTCTCGATGAATGGCATTGCGACAAAGGCGTTGGATGGGGTGGGATAGAGGTTGAAGCAAAGGCGATTTAGGCGGTGAGATATGTTCGGAGGCGGACAGAGATGTGACAGAAATGAGCCGGTGGCGGTGGAGAGAGTAGACTGGGAAGGTTGAGTGAGTGTCTGTGGGGATGGTGGGGATGAGGAAGTGTTGGCAAGGGTGGGTGAGGATGTGCCGGGATTGGGAGGGTGGAGAGACCGGACATCCACACCGGGACGGCAGGACGTGTGGCCACGCCCTGTGACGCCGGAGGCGGTACCGATACGGGTGCTCGGAATGGGGCGGATGCTGTGCTGAAGGATCTGTCGATATTGAGGCAGGCCCGAAGGCATCAGGAGTTTTGCGGAGATCGGTCCTTCGATGTCGGTGCTCTTTTGATGAGTAGTTTAGACAGCTGTATTTTCCAACACATATTTATTGTAAAACAACCCCTGCGAATAAGGCTTACCGTGACATCCCACAGATAACTATCACATCATCTGCAGCGACGAGGCCAATGTCGCTCATTCCGGATCAGCCGAATATCGACCTAGACTCGGAGCCTTATTCCTTCCAGCCTGCGCCGCTGGATGCGCCACGCCGCGGGTGGGCCCTCCGACCAGCCCAGTGTCGCCCGGGGGCCTGTCCTATGATTGCTGTTTGTCGGATCCCGTCTCCGGGGACGGCCCGATTTGTCAGAGCCGCTGTCGACGCCAGCCGCCGGTGGGACCGTCGACTCCGACGGGCTCGGTCGACGGTAACGACGCGCGGGCTCGGAGCAGCTGTAGATCTGTGGGGCGAGTTTTGAGGCAGTGTCTGTAGGCCGGAGCGGTGCGGTGATGGAGGAGCTGATGGTTATCGGTCGGGGGTTCCTGGGTGAGGGATACTCTGGCGAGCGTTGAGCAGGACCGGTCGAGATATGGTGCCATGAGTTATGCCATTTTGACCTACTGGCTTGGTCGTTGAAAGTTCGTTTTTAAAAATGGAATAAAAAAGTTTTGAGACCGGTTTACGCTCTGCTTACATCACCATGGGTGAGATGGTGTCACCTGTTAAATCAACTTTATTGAAGTGTCAGTATCTGACGCTTCAACACCTCCTCATCGGCCACAAGCTTCCCTTCTGCCCTGAATCGGTCTCCCTCGACCCGTGCAACACTCGTGTGCAGCCGTGCACACGGCGACCGATGCACGGTATTCATACAGTGCACTGAACCTAGCACACAGGAGCCCCGGTTCGGGACAGTCACTGTTGGTTTATTGCTGAGCCAGCACCGAAACGAGCTCCGTGCCGATTCAGCGCTCCGCCGCTGCTTTTGTCAACTGTAAAACAGATACGAGCTGGGGACTGGGTGACGGAAGGGGTTGGTATCCCTGTGACAGGTGCAGACCGGATGGTCTCTCTAAAAGTCTAAACTAACTTGTTGTAGTCAGAATATTTGCGATATATGATTGGTGATTTTTATTATTGGATAGTGAATAATGGACAGTGATCAGTGGACGGTGGACGTTGGACGGTGGGTTGAGAGTGGAAAATTGACTATGGACTGTATTCTACAGACTTTAGACGGGGGGGGGGGAAGGGTAGACAGTAGCCTGTACCCGTCGTGACCGCGGTGTCTCACTTCTGGCGAGACACCGTCCAGCTGTGTTTGCCCATCGTCTGTGGCCGAGCTCCAAGGTCGCGGACTGCAACCGACATTCGCGCGAGCCACTGGAGATTGTCGCTGGTGCACCGCAAATGTCACAGGTTCCGGGGATGACCTGGGACGATCCTAGGCCTCCCTAATTGATATTAGTACCCGTGTTTTCTGAGGCGACGTGTCAGCTCTAAAGCGGATCGTGTGATGGTGGGCGGCTGCTCACATGTTTTGTACAGGTGCCAAACGGCGATGTCCACTGGTGTCTGCGGGTGGTCAGGGGCGGGGGGGGGGTGAGGGGTGAACTGAAAGCTTGACCGGCAGAGGGGTGAAGTATTGATTTGATAAAGCACCAAACGCTGCTGTCGCTCTCGAAGCTCGCTCCCAATAGAAAGCTATCATGCAGCTGAGATATTTTGACCAGACCTGGCGCTTTGCTTTCGATATTTGAAAACACGCTACAAAACTCCATTATTGAGTGTGTGATTTCGTTCCATTTTATTCAGGCTTTTCGTTTCTTGTTTGTTCAGACCGGCTGCCGGTTTTCCCTGGGAATAGCAGACAAGATTGGTCTGATCTCGCTCTAAAGCCGAGGCGCTAACTCGCTGTCTGGATGTCGGATTCCGGCTCCCAGCATTTTTACAACTTCAGGCGAAGGGCTTTGCGTATCATTTGTCTGCTCGTAAAACTTTTGTTTACGATGAAATGGCCTGCAGAAGTTCTATTCGGGGTATGGCAGCGTTCTTTGTAGTGTAATGGCGCAGTTAGTGAAATTTAGTATTCCTGCTTTTATGTGTGGGTAGCATAAAGAAGATATGACAAAGCTATAACAGATCGATTTCCTCCTAGCTGCTCGTTGGGCCCTACTCGTGTGTGCTGGACGCTAGTAGACACGCCAGGTTAGGAGACCAGTGTGTCATTAGCCATCTTACCTACGACGGGCTATGCCTTTTATGATAGTCAAACATAAATTTATTCACCAGATGGAAAGGCTATTTAGGTGCATCTGAGCGTATGTTTGACATGCCTATAAGAATCGCTTTCAACGGGAACGGAAATCCTCCGTATTCACTGCCTCAAAAGTCGCCGTGTTCGGCCGAGGTTCATTTAACAATTCAGCGCTCCAGGGCATACGTGCGTGGCTTCGGTCGGATTGGACGCAGTTCGGAAACTGAGGGATGAAACGAAGGCACTCCTCTGCCTGACTCAGCGCTGTGCGGTGGCCGAGAGAGTCCCAGCGGCTGCGGCTGACCACGACTGGTATGCGTCTCCTGGAACCCTGGGACGGCCCGCATTAGGAAGCCCAGGGGGCCAGAGAGTGCGCCGAAAGGTGATGGTCGATTGGAAGAATGTCTGTGCCGACTGACGAGTGGGCTGACGCACAGCTGACTCGCGTGGAATGATGTCCGGGCGGGAGTGATGTCAGGGCTGAAATGATTCACCCGGAAGAGCGCTGAGCTGGAATCGGCCGCCTAATTCGAGCTCGCTGTTCTTTGTGAGATATTTGGGCTCGTCACCTCATGACATGAAGCGGTACTGACCTTACTTTGGCTTGTCTGACAAGTGGATACCAACTTGATTTTAACTACAATTAAATTGGTCAAATCTAATGCGCATGAACGCAACGTTTCGTGCTGGTTGTTATACCGGCTACTTACGTCATTTCACGTCACGAAGCATAATATTTTGAATCACACTCACGCGATGGTTGACAGGAGGCCGGGTGTTCGTGGACCGCGGACGCTGGACACAGAGGTGACATCATTCTGTTTTATGTAGTTCTACGCTCCGGTTGCTGAGTCTGCTCGGCTTGGGTCGGCTCTTCGTCTAGAGTCGATGCTCTTTGATGCTAGTTGTACCAGGCCGGATCGATTCAGATCTGAGCGGACTTATGGTCCAATTTAGTCGAGTCAGGCTAGAGTCGAACGACGGAAATACCTTGGTAGGTCAGGTCAGGCCAGAGCAGGGGCGGATCCAGAAAATCTCCAAGGGAGGGGCCATTAGAAACCAGGAGGCCCCCCCATAATCCCACCTGTTGGAGGCCCCATCTACCCACTTGTTGGCCCCCCCCCCCAAAAAAAACTGCGTCTATTGAGCTTATCTAGCTGTTCAGGCAACATCTCAACATCTGTGCAGGCTTGGAGGCCCTCTGTGCAGGTTAGGAGGCCCTGTAAAAGTGGTCATCTCTGTGAGTATAAGAGACCTCCAAGTTATGAAAAGCTTTACCAATCTTCTAACAAAGAAGTCTTCTCAGCTAGTCTTCTAAGAAATAACTAAGTGGGTAGGTTAAAAAAAACTCATCGGATTTCGGCCACTTTATTTTCAGGAGGCCCCCTTTTCAGCTTTTTAACTTTTTAACTTTTTATTTTATTTTTGAAAAAAATCGGCCAAGGGGGGGGGGCCATGGCCCCCATGGCCCCCCCCTTGTATCCGCGCCTGGGCCAGAGTCAGATTAGGTGCGCACCCATGACCGAGCAGGCCGGATAGATCTGACCGGACCGACTCTGAGGCCGATTTCGGCCCGGTTCTGACGTCGGTCAGAGCCCACCCAGCGCGGCTGCTGCCGGTACCGACCGACGGGGCAGTGTGGCAGTGCAGCAAACAAACTACCGTCGACGTGGATCGCACCTACTGCGGACCACCGGCGACGCTTCGACGGGCTCGCTGCAGCTGTACCCATCGGTCGGTAGACGAAACAGTCGGCGGCCGAAACTCACCCGATGTCTTGAGTCCTTTCTTTTTCTGACTGGGGTGAGGGAGGGTGCTTTTGTTAAATGTTGTGATGCCTACCTGACATTTCCTTGTCTCACGTGGCTCCAACAGACTATTTTGGTAGCAATTGCCTGCGGCGTCGGCTGGTGGCCGTTCCAGGCTGACCGTGACCGATTGGTTGGCGATGACGTATGAATCAGCTGTGACTCAGAAGGGCGCCGGCCGGCTGTGGGGCGTTATTTCTGCCTCCGCCGCCCGCCGGCCTCGCGGTGCACCGTCCGGCCGTCGCGCCGGTGTCTGCCGGCTTCCCGGTCCAGGAAAGATAGCGACACGGTCCTGTGTCCCAGCTGACATCCTTCTCAGCGGGGCATTTTTACGCCGGTGACGAGATAAGCCATGGTACTTCCTGCGTGAGCGGAACGGCGCCGAGTGCGCAGCGCGTTTCTGGCATTTCTCATTCCCTCTGGTGATATATCGTTGTGGCCTTGAAATGGAATTGCGGTACGAGGAAAGTAATCCGTGGTTCTGAATGCGACTGTGGCTAGAGACGAGATTTGCTAGAAATGAAACGTGATAATTAAACCATAGCGCGTTTCATCGATAATTACGATCGCCAAAAGCAGTATGGATGCTTCCTTGCCTACTTGCCTATAGTTCTGCTATAATACAGGCACGGCTCGTGCTTTACTACTTTCACGAGGAGAAAATGTTTATAATACGGCGATTACCGATGAGTAGCCTTGAAAGGCTAAATGTTGCAAACAGTAACCCCTTTGTTGGTTTTCCTGCCGCCAAGATTAGTCATGCATGCCACGTTGTGACGCTATAATCAAGACATGTCGGCACCCTTGGCAATCATGCTGGCTCGAGTTTTGATATAACATGCTTATAAAGTACGATGCTACTGCTTCTAAAAAGTAATTTATAAGCCAAATAAAACGAGGGATTGCTATGGACGACATGTGAAATACAGATTTAAGCCTGATGTTTTTCAAGCAAGGAAGCACTGGCTCCCGTATTTGCACCAACTGCCTTATTGCAGATGCAAGGGTCAATTAGCATACGTGCTATTTGATTATTCACTGGGTAAACCAAATTAACCATTCTGTATTCCGAGAATGTGTTTTAGCTGTCGCAGGCTTTGATCATGTGCTATTTTCAGTCCTAGTCTCTGTCGAGACTGTAATGACGTCCAATTATGATTATCTCCATAAGCCCACTATCACGCTCCATATGGATCACAATAGGCTAACAAGTAACCCCGACCATTACAAAGGTGATACTGAGGATTAGTGGGACTCCGATCAATGCAGGCTTGGTGCACGCTCTTATTTACGAATTCCTGTGTCCGAGGCACGCCGCATTGTGCATTGGAATTGCTGACTGATGGTAATTGAGTGAGTTATGTAGCTTGTTAGTAGCTTGTTATGGGATAATGGAAAAGCTTGACATCGAAATAAAACAAACTTTCGATGACTAACTCAGGAAAAATGAACATTTTTTTTTATACAAATTAGAGGTGGCAAAAGGTGAAAATTTTGGGAACCAGACTCGACCCAGACCCGGCTGGACATTTCTGGAACCAGTCAGACCCGGTATAAGTTGGAATCGGAATCAGTTGGACCCGTTCCCCAAAAGTCAATTAATACAAAGCATTTGTAGAAATCATTAGTTGCATCATGTAAAACAGCCCTTTTCCCTCTGGGAATACTGATGAGCTACAGTGTGGAAAGGAACATACATAAGAAAATGTTCTATTTCCATTCACTTCATATTTTGCAATTAGGCGTAGTGTGCAAGATCTATGGTTTATGGTAAGACCCGGTGGGACCCGTCAGAAAATTGCCAGGAACCGGTCTGGACCCATATGGGTCCAGGCCGGTTCTTTGGACCGGGTCCTCGGGTCCACATTTTGCCACCTCTGATACAAATCACAACTTTTTAGTGTAAATGTGGATCGAGAAAGATAACTTGTAGCACACTTGTAGGAATGATACGATTTTTTGCATGATCGAGCCGTCTGCGATCATTTTTTTAAAGACCCTCTGCATTTTAGTTTAATGTCAAAATATTATGTCACTACTGGGGATGCTCTTATTCCAGATCCATCTTTGATAAGTTAATAATTAACATTTGCTTTGCCACCGCACCGCCCCTGCAAATGACTGAGCTGGCTGGAGGTCGTGACGGGGAACCCTCGTGACCTCCCCCTACCCCCGTCTCGCCGCTGCTGGCCGCCATCCATCGGGGCCCGCCGAACCAATGTAGTTACCGGCGCCAATCAGCCGGCTGCATGACCAATTAGCCAGGCTGCCGGCGCGTCCCGCCCCCTCCCTCGTCCCCCCGTTCCCTCCCCCCCACTCCCACCCCCTCCCCCTCCTGCCACCGCCACGCCGCCTCCTCGTGAGGGCAGGTGGGGAGGGTACAGAACTAATGACGTCACTGACTCGTGGTGACGTCATTGCGTTCAGGAACTTCACAGGACTTTGTGTACTATTGTTTTGGCTGATAAGTGGCGAGGGTAATGCTGGCTAATCCATATGACACGTCACGGTCCTGTGCTCAAACGATCAGGGAGCAGAGCCACGGTGCAGTGACGTAGAGGTGGCAAAAGGTGAAAATTTTGGGAACCAGACTCGACCCAGACCCGGCTGGACATTTCTGGAACCAGTCAGACCCGGTATAAGTTGGATGCGGAATCAGTTGGACCCGTTCCCCAAAAGTCAATTAATACAAAGTATTTGTAGAAATCATTAGTTGCATCATGTAAAACAGCCCTTTTCCCTCTGGGAATACTGATGAGCTACAGTGTGGAAAGGAACATACATAAGAAAATGTTCTATTTCCATTCACTTCATATTTTGCAATTAGGCGTAGTGTGCAAGATCTATGGTTTATGGTAAGACCCGGTGGGACCCGTCAGAAAATTGCCAGGAACCGGTCTGGACCCATATGGGTCCAGGCCGGTTCTTTGGACCGGGTCCTCGGGTCCACATTTTGCCACCTCTGGACGGGAGCATATGAAGCCATCAACTTTTTGAAGATAACATTCGATAAAGCCGAGTTATTGAGGAAGCTGAGAACTTTTCAAAGTGCTAGGCTATCCATGATGGGCTTCCGGGTGGACGCAACCACAGGACACCACAGTTTCATCCATAGCCTTTCGGGCACAATTACCGTATATTAACATTTATCGGTACTCCATGAAGACAATCAATAAGCAATATCAATATAAGTATTTTACGTTCGATCTTGACTCTTAGCTTTGACCAGGCATATGCTGTTTGCGGTTGCCGACTTAACTGCACGACTGTAATCCTTCCAAATATGTTATCTGCATGCATATTCGGCATATTAGTGTCGGCTGGTATCTGTGCGGTGTAAATTCTCGAGCGCCGAGCTCCTTTTTGAGATACCATATATGGTCTGCGTGGCGCTGCGCGGTTTTGGGTTAAATAGCGCGGTTGGGCTATTTTTGGCGCTGTCGCTAAGAACGCATGGAGTCGTGTGTTTATTCGGGAATACGGTTGGATGAAAGCTATGTGCGGATTTGTTCCTTGTGATTCGTGGACGGCCTTGGGACTATCCGTTAGATGACGTTTGTCTTATTCGATTTACTCACGATTACGAAGCTGAGGCCATGCGCTATGCCGTTTTTTATGTTCGGAGAGTGTGCAAAACGGATTCAGTTCATTTATGCTGAACAGGCTTATAATTTCGGTTTAAACAAAATTGACTATTTTAACGATACGCGAAGTCCAAGAATAGCAATTACTCTCTATGTGTTAGACCGCTTTGTGTGCGTGACACTGACATATAAGAGCAAAAATTGTAAGGAAATGTTTTGGTATTTTAAATTACCGTGCGCAGTTTCAGCGGGAACAAACGGCGTTGCGTTTGGGCCCCAGAGGCAGAATAATTTCAAGTGTAACACTCGCTACTTGGCTCTCCTGGGAGCTGGAATGGCCTGCCGTCCTGTAAAGTTGGCGGCAGTCTCCAGACGGGTATGTGGCCCATGGGACCATACGTCTGCGTTACCCAAGTTATTGCCGGTGCCGAGTAGGTCGTCCAAGCACCAGTGGTGGCAGTGCGACCCAGGGCACCAACGGCAGAGTGGTGAGAACGCACAGAGGAATGGTGCGCAGCTGGTGCCAGGCGATAGCCGAGACACCATCGTCCAGCGAGAGCAGAATGAGACCGAACTGTCACTACCGTTGCATTATTGCCTATATTAAATTATAGGAATTTTCGCCCGGCTGTCGCGAGAATGCAAAACGGTCCTGCAATTTTGCGAAATGTCCTGCAATATTTCCCACCCGTGCCGTTCCCGGGTCCGGCCCCGTCTATGGCCGGGGATCTGTCCGACGTCTGTCTATTTTAT
The DNA here is from genome assembly GCF_019059575.1 of Amphibalanus amphitrite. NCBI lineage: Eukaryota > Metazoa > Arthropoda > Thecostraca > Balanomorpha > Balanidae > Amphibalanus > Amphibalanus amphitrite. The sequence continues at coordinate 192,041 of NW_024881828.1, forward strand.
ACCCCGGGGCGGCGCCGGCCTTGCCGCCGGCTCAATACACCCTCCAGCTCCGGCCCACTGCTGTATGGCCGTCACGGCGCCTCATCCGCCGGCGGCGCCGAGTCTATTTACCGGCCTCGTGGGCACCGCAGGCGGCGCTCCCGGCACCCCAGCCAGCCTCCGCCGACAATACGTCAATGGCCCATTACGGAGCCACGCCGCGCCGACACCGCACCCCGGCTATAGGTACTGTATTGTGCGGCTGCGGTGGCCGCAACCGCACCGTTCTGCATCACGATCACGGACAGAATGACTGGGCCATACATAGAAATAAAAAAGGAAATGTTTCGATAATATAGAGCCCTTTTGATGATACGATGGGTGCCGGGTAAATAGATATAGATGGAGGGAATGAGTCGTTAGTCCTTTGTTGGCATACTGAGATTGGGTAAGGTCTGATGGATGATACTCATGCTCTTATTAGTTCTGTGGAAAGGCTAGGCGCTAGTATTGGAGCTCTATTGCAGCCCTAAAGCATGTGACGCCTTTCACATTTACCAGGAAGCATTAGATTGTTCGCCATTTCATTTTTCTAACAAGCAAACTATGACATATGTAATTTACCATGACGAATGTTATTCGACAACGACGCTTGTCAATAACAACTATCAACAACATTGCGTCTGCTTGCACCTGGTCAGCGATTCGATGCCTATCGTTCAGCTAGCTAGCTGGCTTCTCGCTATTCATTTATCATATCCACTATCCACTTGTCGATAATGCACACTTTCGAGTCTGTATCCTAACCGTATTGCTCTGATGTGAAAATTGATAGATATATCACTACACTAGCCTGGTGTGAGCCTGGACTGGAAACTGAATTTGACAGGTGAAGACTTTAAGAATGTCTGACAGCGCCGGCGCTGGCCATTGCAGTCAGAGCGCCGTTGAAATATCACCGTTGAAATCCCACCGTCGAATGTCTGGTGCTTCTTCGGAACTCTTGCCATTGGCTTTATTTGTTATCCACTGAACCACTATTTACTCGTAGCATTGTGAATGGGCGACCCATCCACCAATGCCGGCTCCGCGCAGTGCCATGGATCACCTCACCTGTCGTTTCCTACCGCCGTTCCTCCTATCCGCTCTCCAGCGCACCGCGGCCACTGGCACATCCATCTTTATTTCCATTAGCGCCGCCGTCCGCTGCGCTACCGATCACCATCTATGCCTACGACCGCATTGATCGGTTACCGATGATCTTTACTAACATGCGCCAATGTAAGTTCACCTCTTCATAGACCCAAAATAATCATAGCTAGCGAGGTATCTTAAACCCGAATAAAGACAAAACAATAAGGTATTGACGAAGTGTCATTTCTAATCTTCCTCAGGTAAATGATAGTAATTCGTATTCGTTTCGGGCTACACTGAGGTAAAAAATTGTTAAAAACCAAATATTTCGGCTTTATTGAGTAGCCTTGTTCACTGGTTTGAAATATTTCAAACCAGTGAACAAGGCTACTCAATAAAGCGGAAATATTTGGTTTTTAACAATTTTTTACCTCAGTGTAGCCCGAAACGAATACGAATTACAAAACAATAACTCACCTCTATCTTAGTTGTCACAGCTTTTCGAACATTCGCCAAATTCAGCGCTTTGTTTCTCTCTGTGTCGCCACCGACCGGGTACTTTATCTCCGCTCGCTCTCCAGCTTTCTGATTCTGTCTTCGTGGTTTCTCGTATGTCCCATCCCATCCCGTTCCGTCCCCGAGCTAGATTTGCCTCGGGCTCTCCACATATTGGCTGCCGTATTGTCCAATATGTCATATGGCCCTCGGGCGGATAGGTCATAGTGTTCCCTCCCGCCGGGGGCATATACTCTCAGAGCCTTTCTCGCACCATAGGATAAACGAATGCTGGCGGGAAAGAGCCGAGGTTTGGACAGGCGCTTGGAGTAGGAATCGTGTTATATACTAATACAATTGTAACTGTCGACGAGTGCCGTCAGAATCAGTCTAAATTAGTTAGGGGTCGTGAAGCTGAAGTGATCTTATTGCTCGAAAAGGAAAATGATTGAGTCAACCGATCCTTCTGTCCATGTGTGTCTGTTATTTTTATTAGGAGTCACTGCTGTTGTTGGTGCGCGCTTTCTGCAACTGTGAGCAAAGTACTGGCGGCCTGTCACCTGGCTGCGACTGTCTGTCATCACGGTTAGACCGCTTTGTTGGCCAGTCACGGTGAGGGCACGATACGTCGGTCGACCAGTGCTTGGCAGCAGCAAAGTTGGACGGAAGGTGCGGGCAATTCAGAAAAGTTACCGCCCTGTTACTAAAGTTCTCCAAGTAGCAGTGTGAAGGGACGGCTACTAAAAGGCAAGCCGTGCTGCAAACTCGACGTGAATGGCGCCATTCGGGTGATTTGCATGGCTCCGAGAAGTGATATGCATATTTCCGTGTAACGTGATTTAGAGATGACATTTCGGTGCCATTTCGTTGGGATGCCGTCGCTAGATGAATGCGTTCCATTAACCCATTTTCCATGATTTCCTTCAAAGTATTTACATGTGAATAGCTTCTTATGTTTTAGTTTTGTGCGATGTTTTAAAACGAAAGGCTGTCAAACTTTTAACAAACTTTGAATCCGTTAATACAATAATTTTTTTTTTGCTCTACCAAGCAGTTTTGGAAAAAAAACTATATTTTGCCTGTCTCCATTTTTCAATCAACCGAGCCTCTCCAGCGCCGCCTTGCCCAACCCACACACGCTCTCACTAACGGCAGGGACGTTCGATTCCCTCAGCCCGCCCCTAGTTAGCGAGCTGTCACATCTTTCCGTGGCGTCTAATCGTCCTCTCTCAGCCTTATCGTCTTCCGTCCCCGCCGGCCAGCGAGCGGACGGCGTTCAATGGACCGGATGGACCAATGTCGTCGCCGCCAACGACGCCACTGTCGTTGGCGCTGCTGTCGTTATTGTCGCTTAGGTTGTTGTTGCCGTCGTTTTCCTTACCATCGTTTTTGCTGTCATTTTCGTCTTTGCGCGCTCGCCGTCATCGTTCTTATCGACAGTCTTCGTCATTGCCGTCATTTCGGCGCTGTCTTCGTTTTCACCATCGTCGGATCTTCCTCGTCCTCGTCTTCATCGTCGTCGTCGTCGTCGTCGTTGTCGCGTCGTCATCGGGCATCGGCGTTGTCGTCTCGTGACATCGCTTCAGTGGGCGGAATGGCAGTGACAGAGAGCAGACGGGCAGTGGCGGAGATCAGGGCCCATTGTCCGGTGTCTGTTGGTGCTGACCGGGCCGGTGTCCGCCCGACCGTATCTCCGGAGGGGACACGCTCTTATTATAGATCCGCCACTATTGACCTCGTTATGCTGCGATCTCTGATGGCATGTTGACCTCCGTGGCACTATGACGTTTGTGCTCGAGCGTGTGCCACTTTCTGGCATGAACGATTTCGCTCTTATTAGGTGCATTTTTACGTCAGTTGTTATATGATGGGTGGTAGCCATTCCTCTCCTTTATCGAACGCGTATGCAGATTTCATGATGAAAGGCAATTGGGCGTGTTCTCAAAGGTCATTTATATCCCGGGCCGTACCGGGGTCCCCCTGACGACCGACTGCGCCCCACGCCGCCTCTCCTCTCTCCTCTCTCCTCTCTCCTCTCTCCTCTCTCCTCTCTCCTCTCTCCTCTCTCCTCTCTCCTCTGTCCTCTGTCCTCTGTCCTCTCTCCTCTCTCCTCTCTCCTCTCTCCTCTCTCTCCTCTCTCTCTCTCTCTCTCTCTCTCTCTCTCTCTCTCTCTCTCCTCTCTCTCGGCAGTAGCGGTCCCGTGGTGTCGCATAGGATCGATCATCCCGGCCTCTGCAGTGGGCGACCGGCCCCCCGGCCCCCCGGTTCTCGGCATAGGCCTCTTAGAGGCTGTCAACTGACGGGCTTGTGGGGCTGATGGACTCTTTGGATAAACGGACCGACTGAAAAATCCAGAGAGGGAAATCCAGAAAGATGGCATTAGTTAGGATATTAAACATTTCCCAAACAGTCTCTATATTCCAAAAGCCTCGAATATCGCTTCCTAATGTCTGCTTATTGGTAGGCTAGTGGTGTTCATCGACCAGTTTGTGCTTACTGACTTTTACAGTATTCATATGCTGCTCAATAGTGATACGGTTTGTGTCTGTTGGGCAATGCTGACCGGTTTGTATGTGTCTGTTGACAGGTGCCGGACGCCGGCATGGTGCAGCGCTGGCGACTCGGCGGCTGAAGTGACCATGTCAGAGGCCTCAGAGGTCAGCAAGCCATTCGAATGTACATCTCCCGGCTGCAAGGCGGTGGGTGAGCGGCCGCGCTTGACGCCGGGAAATAACACGGGAGCTGCCGCTGAATATAGCCTGATGGCCGACCCCGCCGCACGCTCGCTACTCTGGGAACTGCATACTGCTACCGTTTGGCTGCTACCTAGAAGCCACTATGTTAAATAGAGTGGTTGGCTGAAACACTAAGAGGCTGGTTGCTTGATTAAAAAACGTATGTGGATAAATAATTGGGGCATTATCGCACGGCGACTGTTATGGCTTAGATGTATTATAACGTTATTATATGATACTTTAATTTCAACCCGCTTTTCTGCATATTGGGTGTAAAATTTACACTTCAGATCCTTACCCTCAACGTCTATTAGGGTAATCCCGGTTAGGCGACCCACTGAAATCAAAGTTCAACATTGAACGTGTTCAAATAGCCGGGCACGTTCCTCCTCGTCATCGATCTCATCTGCTCTGAAGAGAGCACTGCTTCTGACTGTCGTTACCATCAGGAGCAAATAGCCAGCGCCGAAGCACGCCAATCGGGCTCTCAGTTCTGATCTGTTCAGTAGATGAGTGTTTTATCCACTGAACTATTATGTGGATTGAGACCGTTATGACCTATGGTCAGACTTTTGACCGTCTAGAATTGTGAATACGAGTTATGCATGTGCTTGCTGTATCATGAATGCTTCGACGATAATTGCTAATGGTTACCTTGGATCAGACTCTATCCCTTAGCTGATTGCTGCGCTGTAATCACATCTGTTTCCACCTTCCACAGACGTTTACTAACGAGGATCACCTGAGTTCGCACCAGAAGCGCCACGAGATGTCGCTGCTACTTCCCGGTGGAATCACCATCAGCCGCTCCAACAGTCTCACGCTGGGAGGTGAGAACAGCGCCGTGAGAAAACTCACTGACCGCGAGAAAACTCACCGCTCCCTTCAACCGATCCAACATGAACAGTCTGACACTGGGAGGTGAGAATAGCGTCAGAAAACTAGCAGACCGTGAGACAACTCACCGCCTCCTTCCATTTATCCAACAGCCTCTCACTGATAGGTGAGAAAAGCGTGTGAGAAAACTTACTGCCATCGGGACACTGAGGCCTAACATCCTTCAGTTGCTCCAACAGTTGGACCTTTGAGGTGAGAATAGCCTGTGAAAACTCACAAACCGCGAGAAAACCTACCGTCGCTGAGGCACTGAGACATGACGTCCTACCTCACCTGTCGCCCGTTCTGCACTGATGGCCCAAGGCTCCCACAGATCCATTGATAACACCAGATCTATCTGTCACTCCTTTGACTGATGGGAATCAAAGCCGACAAAAGTCACGAAGTTCTAGCATCGTCGCTATGGTACGATCTTGTCACGAACTGCCTTTATCGTCACCCAAGTATAAAGCCTCTGTCGCCCAACGTCAATTGCAAACGGCACAGTGGCAGCGAGTTCTATTCTGACAACTGGATCCTTTTATCAGTTTGGTGCCGTGCTATGTCAGCTATTGGGTCCTATTGTCTGTTGTTCATGCGCTTTACTGTGGGATGTTGAAATCGGACCCTGGATGCGCATTAAAAAGGTTGCAATGCTATGGCTTCGACACTCGCTATTTCGGATCTGCCTGGTCAAAGGTCACGGATTGAAACTTCAACTTGAGAGTGGCCTTGGTTGTGGAGGAATAATAGTGCTCGCACACCAAGTGCAATGGTGAGTGCGTTGAGGAAAGGGCTATTGTAGTAAAAACAGTATAATGCGTTAAATTCGGAGGGAGTGCCAACCGATGTACGAAATATGTTTGTCACGCGCGAAACCGTGTCTAGTCGAGAAACCCGAGGGTCTGTGGAGTGTAGCCTGCAGTTAGCGCGACGCAGATTGACGGTGACACAGAAACACTTTTCATACCGAGCGGCGGCGGCATGGAACCGGCTCGCACCAGCAGCGCGAACCGCGACGTCGATGGCAGCTTTTAAAGCTATCATTAGAAGTGCCTGATGTATTTTATCGAGTGTGCTCTGATGTATATGTCAGTTTTAATTCGTTCTTAATTTACATTGTATGCTTTTACTTGTCTATTACTCGCTTATCTTTGTATACCCATTGTACTGACGCTAAACCGTAAAAGCCACCTTGTGGAAGGTTTAAATACACTGATATGATATGATATTGTCAGGCGGGGACATATTTTACTCCCGTGATTAGCAAAAACGCTCGTTAAATCCGATCCGGTCAGCTTGAAACTCAGCCTTTCAGAGCTTCGACATCCTTAAAACCAGGCGATCTCCGTGTGCTCATTCAAACCTTCTGTAGAATTAATCTAAAAATAAGAGTGTTTGGCGATAGCCAGCTCTCCTGCCGGCTCTGCGGTGGTCGGCGCCACCGTAGCAGCCTCTGGCACGGACAGAAACATCCTGCGGTCACTGGCACTGTCCTGAACTGCCGCTGCTGGCACCGGCACCGGCGGTCACCGCGCCGCCAGCGACGACGGCAGCGACGGCCAGCGAGGGCCGGAAGACGCGCCGCCAGCGCCCGTATCTCGCATCTCATCTTGGCGGCTCGACGGCTCAGCGTTGGACGAGTTGGCGACTCGTCGTGGAGCGGGGGAAAGGGGGTGAGGAGAGGAGGGGGCGAGGATAGCATGACGAGGAAGCGAGGCCCTTCGGTCCCGCACCGAGTGTCACGAGTTTCGGTTTGATGTGACACTGACGGCGTGTTCCGAAGAACGGAGCGCGGTGAGGTGTTTAGCCTGTTCGCGGCCGCTTCAAACGCCGCTTCAAAGCCGGCACCCGAGCTAGCAGAGTGTTTGGGGAGGCGAGACAGACATTTAGTACGGAGAAGTGAGATAGGATGCCTGGAGAAACGTGCTACGGAGAAGGGAGCCCCGTGGTATGTTGCTGCGAAAGATTTCCAGCTCACTCAGGGAATCTAGAATAGCTCGTGTCTAGGTGCGTGTCATGTTTCGCCTTTTGCCCTCATTTCTGGTTTACAATGGTCCACATAAGGCTGCTTTGCGTAAAGATGTATATCTGTAACGCCCGACCGGTTTTGAGGCGTCAAATGTCCAGTACGAACGGAAACCCGTTATTAAACCGGTCCTTTTTCAGATAAAAAATACTGAACGACATTGTGAACCCAACGCGGAAATGTGCAGTGCTTTCGACTCGTACGTGTGCTAATTACTGAATACTATGCATATTTATAGTGCTGACGAGGAGCGCCGCAATCGTATAGAAATCTCCTTGGCAAATTTTTATCTATTCACGATCCTTGATGCTCATGCTCCCTGGCCTCTGAGCTTACCCACAAAGCCGGACGCAACTCGTAGTCTGATTTGATGTGTATCGGGCTTGCCGACTTATTAAGTTATAGCCAGCCGTGATTATTCCTGGATTTTCTTTCGTAATTGTAACACCCTTTATGTAGCTGCACACTGCACAGTGCACACCCAGGACAGACCGTTTCAGTCCAGCAGCGGGTGTGAACAGTTGAGGCTGACCTGGGCGCGTCCACTGTGTTTTGGAAGCCTGCACCTATCGCCCTGCTCAGTGTCTGGACCCAGAGACGTTTCCTACGCCACTACTTGTTTACTTGGCCTCTCGAAGGGGTTATTGACCGCTACCCAAGACCTGACGTTAGGATGTGACTCAATACCTCTTGTGACTAACTTTATGATAACAGTGACTTAACCTAGCAACAAGATCATGGACCACACAGCTTGTTGGTGATCTAGCCCAACCAGTGCTCCATTTTTCAGACTTTTTGGTGGCAACTCACACCTAATGGGGAAAATATTTTCATCCCTGAAATATGAATGACCGACATTACTTCATCTCTGAAAAAAAGTTTCATGTAGTCCCAACAGCCAGTTTACACGTCACTTGATAGTTGATGCACCCACATCCTTTTGTTTCACACCCTGTCAAGATCCTGACATGAAATCCTAGTTTATCAGTTGGAATAAAAATTGGCATTGTGCAAAATTGGCATTGGGCACCATTGTGCAAAAATACTTCAGTTATTTACTTCCTTTTGTCTCATCCTTGGATTTTTTTTCTTCATCGGCACACCCAACCAATATCCAATTTTAGAACACTGAGCCCAACCAACTCTTTATCAACCAAGGCAGTGCAGTGGCCTGATTTTACGACATGAACCTGTGACCTGACTGGCTTGAGCTAGGGATATTCACCCATGACTATCTCGGTAACCAGTTCCATGACCTGACTTGTGACCTGAACTGGGAAAGGGATACGAACCATGACCTCTTCTATCGTCCTCTGTTCAGTGACTTGACCCTGTGACCTCACCCTAATGGCATGACCCCATGACCGGGCCCCATGACCTGACCCCGTGACCTCACCTTATGACCTGACCCGTTGACCTGTCTTCTCACAGCGGACCTGACGCCGACACCGACTCGCTTCATCCGGATCGGAGAGGAGGTCGGCCTGTTTCAGGACCTGCTCAAGGCCAACCCGTTCGATGAGCAGTTCAGGAAGGCTGCGGAACAGAACAAGGCCGCCTCAGTCAGCCTCCCGCTGGTGAGAACCTTTGGTAGACGAGGGGGCGGGGCTATCATATCGGTGGTGTCCTGGGGAGAGAGGGTGGAGGATTACACGATATGTTCTGGATTAGGTTTGTTTACCGGTGTTGTTTTGCTTTTGGATGTCTTTAGCGAAGGTGCTTTTAGTTTGTTTTTAGATGTTTGTCTTCTTGTGTCGAACGTATGTTGTTTTTATTCATTGCATCGCTAACAAAGTCAGGGAGATGACAGTTATCACCTTGAGACCTGATAAAGTGTAGCCGAAACTGGCACGGCGCACTCGGCATTGGCTGGCTTTTCTGCTGGCAAACATTTTCGTTGGAAGTGAAAATGTTTGTCTGCGATCACCGCTCTCTGTTATCGTTGACTTATGCAGATTTGTAACCTGTTTGTATACACACGCGTATTTATTGCCAGCCGGCGTTGTGTCGTAGCTTTCCTGCGGCTCCATGCTGCCGCTGCTGCCATCTCTCGCCAGTGTACTGAACCTCTATCTCTCTCGGCAGCCGTTCAGTGGCGCCTGCGATGAGCCGCTCAACACTCCCCATATCGTGCACCCGGGCGAAGGCGACCACCACCCGGCTAAAGGCTCGGTCACACCGGCCGTGGAGACCCCGCAGCCGCGACTGGCCAGTCCACACAGGTAAACCGACGGTGATGGCTCCCGGTCAGGCTACGGTGTGCTCTTTGGGAAGAGATCACATGCTGTCGTACTACGGACGATCATTTGTCGACTCTCCGTTTGCACTGAAATGTAGCGTTCGAAGTCTGGCCGTTTTAGGATTTCATGGATCTCAAATGCAATGCCGATTTTTTAAGCCGTGTTGTTTTACAATTTGATGCAGTTGCCACCAAACCCCAGGACTTAAGTAGTTTCTTCAAAATATGTCCTAAAAAGTATTTTACTGAAGACTCTCTACCAAGGTAAGACTGCAGGGATCATTATATATGTATCATCACTGTCCCTTAGCCGGCTCTCCTGTAATTTCTGACTGCAAACTACGTCCACCAAGAGGGAACTCGATTGCCAAATTGTAACAACAACCAATGCCACTGACCGGACCTCTGGGACGCAACTTAGTTGGGCGGAACTTGGTTTGCAATTTAGAACAACGGTGACACACGAGCAAGTAAATTATTTCCTTTTCTTCTGCTTGATCCACGGAAACCTCAGAGGACAGGAGGTTTGCATCAATTTCCCTGGCTATAGGTACGGAGGCGTTCCCATCGAGGAGAACTGACAATTTAAAGGCTGGGAAATTATATAGAAAATGAAATTAATCTCAATTGATGGTCGTGATGCAGTGGAATCAAGTCTTTACGGGCTTCGAAGAGGGCACAGCTCTTTTGTACGGCCAGGTGCATTTAATATCATCTGACTCAGCATTTTGAAATCTGGAATTAAAGTTTGTCATTGGCACGCGTCCCTCAGACTTTTGACGTCAGCGAGGGCTGAATAATTTTCAAAAGTCTGACGCTCGTGGAAAATGAGGCAGTGCGCGACTTCCATTGAGTTACCATATATGTGGGAGTTGTTTCACGATATTCAGTCGAAGTCCAAACGGAAGTCTTACATAAGCAGCACAGTGACAGTCTGTCGCCAGGTACCATTTCAGAGCGATACGAATGATTCAAATGAACGTTTATCGTTAGTGCGTATGTACATTTAATGGGCTATGACGCTGGCAGGAACATTTTTCTAGATTAGTCCTCACTAATGAGGTGTTTGTCTTGAACAGAAGTTCGTAATCACCTTGAAGTTGACGCCTACCCAGCTTTATAAAGCTGCTACCAGATTAGTAGTTAAGACTCAGAACATAAGGGTGAAGCATGAACCAAGCGTTCTGCGAATGTGACGCGACATTTTGGCAGGGCATGTGTCTTTCACTGATATTTAACGTGCTTGAAAACCATCATAGCCTGATATGCTTAACGTGTTATGCGTGATACCATCATATCCGTACGTGCTTCTGCTTTTGAATTTATCTATAGCAATCCAGAGCCCGATTCAAGTATATAATTTGCCAATCAGATCAAATAGGTTTGGCGTGAGCTAATTGTGCGAAACTGTCCGATAGTTTGTTATTTGTGCTTACTTCCTAACTAAGGTAAAACGGGCATGGGGAATGCCTTGTCTCGTAGATAATATAATACATCATTAGTATTTTCTATATAGTAAACTATTTCCTTTTAATTGCCTCCAGTAAACAAGTGACTGGTTTTCGCTTTCAGTGCGCCCCCACTTCTGTGTTACAGACACAGATCATTGTTGTCATTTCCCTTTGTTTTAAGGCGGAATTTATAATTTTCTTTTTCCTGGTTCTTATAGATAACGGATCGATGTTTCCATCAGCCTCGAAGGAAAAGCTCGCACAGAGATTGCCTCGTATTTTATTGTGTTTATGTTTTGACGTTAATGGCCTATTTTCCGCCGGGCGTAACGCTCTAAATCTGCGCAGCCGAGATGCATTGTTCGTACCGATCAGGCTGGGAGACGGAGGGTGAGCCTGTTTATTTCCGATTGAGCGTAGCATCTGGGCCGATTTACGGGACGGGGGTGTATGAATGTGCTAGTGGGGAGAGGGATGGGGTATTCTTAGCAATTCCGATCTCTTTGCCACTTGTGCTTAGATCCTATTACGTTTTCTTTTACTCAGGAAAAGTTTCCGTTATTTCATTGGATAACTCTGCTTTTAAAGGCAAACATGCCATCTTGAAACAATGCTTGGTAGGGAACCATTTATACGAAACGTGGATTAGGTACAGCTTACTGTTGAATGGTGTATACCATTCAGTGTGTAAATTGCCTCATTTTGCCTCGCCACTGAGCCATTCGCCAATGACGAATACCCGTGTGTGTCTCAGACCATCTGACTTGCCCCGTCCTGCCCTTACCGGCCTCTTACCGGACCCATACGCTGCTATGTCCCAAGGTTGGGATGTCTATTGACCCTCTGACCGTCCCCATTTGCCCCCGTTACCCCGGGCTGGGGAGTCCAGTAACCCTGAATGCCCCCCCCCCCCCTGCTGCGCTCTGTCTCTCTGCTGACCTCTCGTGTGCCCGGTGTCCCCGGACTAGACACTCCCTGACCCTCTGAGTGCGCCCCCTCCTCTCTCTTGCCTCTCTGACCCCTCGTTCTCCGTGTCCCCAGGCTGGGCAGCCCCCCACCGGCGCACGTGGTTGTGACACCATGCAGTCCGCTGAGGGCCCGCGGCGGCGCGCCGCCGGCCCACCGCGACCCGCTCGACCCGGACGGCACCATCGGCATCGATGATGACGTGAGTACTGCGTTGGACACGGTACACCCACCCTCTCCTCTATTCGAAGGCACCGCGACGGACCGAGTACCCGCCCCTTCCCCTAGACGTGTGTACCGCGGCGCACGGTACCCCCCCCCCCCCAGGCGTGTGACTGTGTGGAACTGTGGATGCCTTGGTGAACGGTGCACCCGGGCGCACCCATCCCTTCCCTTGGTGTAGGTACTGTAGCGAACGGTGCACTTAACCCTCACCTTTTTATATCTATCTCGCGCCTTTTCTGCATATTCAAATAAATGCTGCTGCTCCCAGCGCACCAAACAATTGACATTCCAGCACGTGGCTCCAGTTGGAAGACAAATGGACTGTAGTGAGATCACATTGTCCCCACTTTGATCAGGATTCCGCCTTCACTTTGGAATTTCGAGGCTCAGGTGCTCATGGTATTCTGAAAATGGTCCAGTGTGCAGGAGAGTACTTTTGATGTATGGATACATGCATAATCCAATAGGCTTGCCTTATTGCATATCCATTTTCTAGGGAACACTCCTCTTGTTGATGTTTGATATCCAACTTTGTGCCGAATTCATTAATATTTCTTCCTAGCCGATCAATCGCTGACATTTTTAACTTACTTATGCTATATTATACCCGCATTCTTATCTTTTATTCAGACCATTCCTCTCACCATGCTATCTTTGCTGACATTTTCCCTCGCTCCGTGTCAGCGCCTCCTCCCGGCCCGTGTCCGGCGCTCGTTTATCCCTCCTCCTCTAGTCCCGTCGGCAGCAGGTGCCGCGCCGGCTGGGGTGGTTCACACCAGACCTCTGCCACCGTCTGCTTATAACCGCTCTGCCATTAATAAGACGCATGGGACCCATGCATAAACGTTGGCCTGGCCGTGCCGAGCACAATCTCTTTTTGACTGCTCGGGGTGGAGGCGACGGCTGAATGAATTGCATCTGGTGATTTATTGTTCGGTGATGGTATTGGTCTGAGGATAATCCTGGTTAGATGGAACACAGGGGTACCTTGCATAAAGCTTTATAATTTGTCACTCCGTGATTCACCGCAGCTTGCAATGAGCTATATGGTATTGCTGAATATACCTATTATCTCAATATTACTCAATATAAAGCTCATTTAGAAATAATATAGGAAGTCATAGCAAATACTGTCAGATGCTTACGTTCGCCGTGGGCATTTCTGTCCGCCATCCTGCCCACCGACATGTCTGAGAAAGCAATCGATGGAATGGACCTCGCGAACCCATCGGCTACGTGACCATTCATTATTAGCTGAAGCTAATCCACCATCGGCGTTGCGCTTTTTTACACGAGAGAAAACAGAGTCATTCCTTCATCGCTGATAAACGATCATCTGACCTGACCTGTAATAGCAGACCAGCTGAATGCTAAACAAGTTTGAGAGTTGATTCCCATGGATTGGTCGATAATACGCTCCCTGAATAGGCAGATGTTTGAACGGGCGAGTTGAGTTCATCGGACGGAATAGATCAGACTAAGCTGAATGTCCGGGGTATGTTCTATATGCTATCGTCGGATCTTCTCTCCTGTCCCCGCGCGGTGTCCTGTGTATGCCGATGATTCTCCTGTCGTTAACCGGTATCGGCGGGTGGCTGCACCCTCTGACATTTGGTAACAGTGTGCTCTGTACACGGAAATTGGCCGGGCAGCCCGCTACCCCACTCAGCTGCTATCGGGGCCGATTGCACCCTTCGGACCTGTGAGCTCGGGACGATAACCGGATTTGGAACAGAGCGGACAGGGCTCGGCTGGTGGTAGACAGACGGAACGAGGATTCGCTTACATATTGTATGAACGCTATTGATGAGGAATCCAGAGCGTTGAAATTTTGAGAACGAAACGCCGTACTCGATGCGGAACTAATTCAATACAGTAGGTACACTCGGGAGCAGATTGATGTTCCACCACTCCCTACCCATCGGGCTCCCATGGCTCAGCACCGGCTGCTGCCAGTGGCAGTACTGGCAGCACTGGCACTGGCAGGCAGTGCTGAGCAGTGCTGAGGGCAGGCAACATTGGCAGCACTCTGAGGCTGTCTGAGTCGTTCGGAGTTTGTCTGAGTCGATCGGAATCGATTTGAGTCAGTTTCAGTCGTTCTGCCGCAGCCAGTGCTGGGCCATGGGAGCCCGATGGGTAGGGAGTGTTGGAACATCAATCTGCCCCCGAGTGTATATACCTAACTGTGCTATTCATAATTCTACATGTAATTACCCTCAAACTAGGCACAGCGTCACACGAAAGGCGCCTTGGCCCTTTTATGTAACTCATCCTCTCTCTCTCAGTCGTCTTTTCATTGTGGCGCCAACGTCAGTTTACATCTTGGCACAGTTTTCTTTGGGCCTGACACTGAGCAGAGTGCCAACTGTCAGAGGAGAACTAATGAACAGTCGTTTAAAAAGGAACGAACCCGAGTTGCGAAAGAAGCTTTTAGCTAATACGCTGGATTGGCTGGTATTCGTTTATCACTGCGGATGTGTTCTGTAATATGGTTAAGGCTCACTAATGTCCGCAGCAGATGGCTCCCTTTCCCGAAGTTTGTGTGTTACATTTTTTCTTGGTTTGTTCCTGTTGTTCGTAGTATCGTCTGTCTCTTTGCGCGCTTCCTGCCAGTTTTCTTCACTTAGTGATTCCGTGAAAATGCAATCACTTTTTGTGATGCTTGTTTATCGGAAACACTGAAGTGTTCTGTTTACCGTCTCAAATAACCGTTTTCAGACCGGTAGCTCAATTAATTATGTGCTTCTCTCTATCGCTATGTATTTTCACTGCTGTTATCTCGTCTGATTTTGATGCAGTTATCATAATTGTGTTGATAATATTTAGAGGGACTGTTTCATACACAGAATCATTTGAAAATATATGCATACACACAGATAGCTTCTGCATATTGATGCGTACGACTCCGAACGCCAGGTGTACTTGCCTTCGTGGATACCATCGTGTATGCCGTCGCGCGTACGGCTTTGGCCGCCCTATACACCGCCGTATGTACCGCTCTGACCTCCGTATGTACCGCCGTGTGTACCGCCATGTGTACCGCTCCAACCGCATTTCTCGCCGTACCTATGTACCGCCATGAGCACCACTCTGACCTCCGTATTTACTGCCGTTTGTACCGTCATGTGTACCGTTCTGACCATATATCCCACCGTCCCCAGATGGAGGTGGAGGGCCCGCTGGACATGCGCTCTCCTTCCGTGATCCCGCCCGTCTCCGAGACTCTCATCTCTCCACCTGTGATCCACACGCCCGGGTCACTGTCGTCGCCGCCCGTACTGCACGCGCCGGGCTCACTGGCGGCGTCACTGCAGGGCTCACCAGCCGGCTCACTGGCCGTGTCACTGGGCTCGCCGCACTCGGTCCAGGCGCCGGGCAGCAGCGGCGTCGGATCTCCGCCGGCCGGCCACACGCCCACCACCCTGTGAGTATGGAAATGTAACCGTGTGCCTAACACGTTGTGAGTGTGGAAAACGGAGCCGTGGGCCCGCAACGCAGGTGATATGGAAGTCGAGCCGTACGCCAAGGATGCTGTGGGTAAAGGAAGCTGAGCCATGTGCCCACCATTCTGCGGGTATCATTATTTGAAAGTGACACGAAACACCGATTTAATTCATGAATGGTGAACATTGTTTGAAATATCTGTAACTGATGGTAGGCATCCATCCATGAAATCCATGATTGGCATGTCATGACATGATATGCCCCGCCATGCTGCGAGTACTAAGTATTTGGGCCATACACAGCCACGCTGATGAGTATGGTGTGTCGGTGAATGAATATGGTGTGTCCCCATGCGACCACCACGCTGTGAGTATGGGGAGTCAAGCAGCATTTCAAACCATACTTCGTGCGGTATGCCTGCAACGCTTTAGGCATTTTGAGCTGAAGCTCACGTCCCTCCGCACTGTGAGCAGGAAGAAGCATAGAACTACGCGTACAAGGGACCTGAAACGGTAGCCTGTGATATATGGGACAGGCAGACCTATAAGCCGCGAATAATTTAATTTGTGGCCAAACTTTTCTTGCGGCCCTGCCGTGCGGCGCACCGTTCCAGAAATGGGCCTATTCGGGGAAGCAGAGCGCTCCTTCCAATTGGCCTGCGCCGGCCCCCCGTAAACCCCCGTGCCGGCTCCCCGGGGCCTCAGTCTGCCCGGGTTCTCCTGGTCGATCTGGGAAGCGAGGTCGCGGCGTAGTGGAACTATGCCTCACGGGATGTATCTTCATTAGCCTGATCCATGTCGAATCCAGCAGAGCTGCGGTAAAGTCCAGACGTTATCAGATTCATCAGAGCATCGCGCAGGACTGGTTCTGGCAACTATTTGTTCCGCTGTTATTAAGATACGATCTTAGGGAGCCACTTAGATGTGGTATGATTTGACCAACTGCTGGGTACCGAAGATTTTGATTTAGATAATGCTGACCGCCAATGAAAATGTGGCCCTAGAATTGGAGTAATTGGACGTTTTGTAAGCAATAAACGTGTGAATTTTTTTTCATATCCAATAGCTTTTATTGCGTGCTTGTAGCTGCTTAGATTTCCTAGCACTTTCATAAAACTCCGAGACAAACATACCGTTGAGACTAAGTCTTTGCTGTCAAGACGATTTTCCTTATTTCGGCCCTGAATATTTGTTTGCCACCTTTTTGATGCGTTCGTATTGCTCTGGAGCTTACTCTTTAATCTCGACTCGGCACGTCCCATTGGGTTGAGAGCTTGACAGTAAGAAGCTTAGCTGAAATCGATGGAAGAGGTGAATAGATTCGCTGAAGGGCTATCGTTCAGGCAGTGGGATTCGCTGAACGGCAACATTAGGAGACCGGGCGGGGGCGAGGGAAATGGCGGACCCCACGTCTTGGCCATTAGTAAACCATATCATATCGTATGTCAGTAGAAGTAGTCTTTTTCCGACAGGCTTGGGTGACTGTTAAGTTATCTGGCATACCACGGCCTTTTTACTGCTGATATTCAGGATGCCAAAAGAGTACTCCCTCTGAGGCATATTTTGTAGCGTGAAACATTTTTTCCTGCGAGTGAATCAATAGAAAAAGTGGCAAGTGAGAAGAGCATATAAATATTCAGAGATATCTGACGACCCTATTCATATGAATTTTCTGTTCGGTTGAGAAGATGAATAATGTTGCTGATGAAGCTGAAGGGAGGTGGGCACTCCTTTCAGGGTCAGGGTTTGAACATCCGACATGAGACATCCGACATAAAACAGCCGGCATCTGACCGACCTTATGTGCGCTCGTATTCAGCTTTCACTCCTTTGACAGCTTATGCAGGAATAGCTGAGCCTTTTGATTCAATTTGAAGTTTGGATGTTATGTAAACAAAAGTATCGCTTTGTTTCATTATACTGATGGGCCTAGCGGGATTTTCCATGAAATTCTTGTAAAATGATCATAAACTCGTTAATTTTTACTGCTGCTGGTGGCACGACTCCCAGCGCGTCCTAAAGATGACTTAAATCGTATACATTTCATCTCGATCTTGTGATACCCTGGCATCAACTTACTGACGCGGTAGAGATATATGTACTATGGTAGCGTACTAATTCATAAAGATGGCACTATAGTTAATTAAATCTGCGCCGTATAACTCAAATGAAAGCATGAAAATCCCTTATCTTTTATTCATGCATGCATATTGCATAATTGCACAACGCAGGCATCATGCATTCTTTTAGCTGGCTCAGCCATAAGCTTACTGTAGTTTCTAATTATCACTCAATGTTATCAATCAAAGGTGAATGCACTGTAGGTCTTGGGGAAGGAACGAACCGCGCACCAGGGCGTATAGGGCGTAGTATAAGTATAGGGCGGCACCCAGCGGACTATCCAGTATCCAACCTGTCCTTCCCCGCTCCGGTGGTGGATTCAGTCAACTTACTAATTACTAATTAAGCTCGCACGGGAGAGAGGAACGGGGAACATTCTGAAAGCACCATCTGTCCTTAGGACATCGACTGGTGTCACAACGCCTTACCGGCGGCTACGGGGGCGTCTTTCAGGTAAAGAATATCAGCCTGAAGTGGAGAGCTCTCGAATGTGACTTACAGTCGTGTCGTATTATCGCCGCCTCTAATTGGACTCGGTCCCGGCCGGTGACCTTTCCACGGGTAACTTGGCGCGCCCCTCGACACAGATATGAGCCGCCGACGGAACTGAACCGCAGAGCGGCGTTTTGTCGTCAGCCGAGTCTCATATAAGGGATCATCACTGTATCCAGGTGTAATTTCGTATTAATATGCCGTGTTAGTGTGTTACTCTCCAATCGGAAGAGGCCCTCGTGCTTACATAATAGGTATGCAATACGCATGGCCTCTCAGGCCACCGGAATAGAGCTTGGATGAATGTCAGAGGTGATCGATCAGTGTCTCATTTCTTTCCTTTCTCATACTCACAGCTCTCGTCTCTTCTTTCCTTTTCTCTTTCTCTCCTCTCTCTCTCTCTCTCTCTCTCTCTCTCTTTCTCTTTCTTTCTTTCTTTCTTTCTTTCTTTCTTTCTTTCTTTCTTTCTTTCTTTCTTTCTTTCTTTCTTTCTTTCTTTCTTTCTCTCTCTCTCTCTCTCTCTCTCTCTCTCTTTCTCTCTCTCTCTCTCTCTCTCTCTCTCTCTCTCTCTCTCTCTCTCTTTCTTGTGAGTGTTGCCCGTCTCTTCATTTTCCCGTTTGTCTGTTTCTCTCCCTCTCTATTTATATTTCCCCGTGCTGTAGCCGCATCCACCGCTGTGACACTTCTTTGTGACCATAGTATGTGACCATGAACATTGTGACCCCGTACAGCAATGGATATGTGTTTCGGCCGCCCTGTAATCCACAACTAAAAGAGGAAATAAAAGAAATATCGCTTGACACTGTTCACCCTGTCCCTGTTCACAGGCAATCGTCGGCAGTGAGCTCGACGGTGGCCATCCCTCGTCACCACCAGCTGGCCGTGCCGCCGCCGCTCCGTCCACGGCTCGTGTCCTCAGGAGCCGGGCCCGTCCAGATGTCTGCCGCCCTGCCGATCGTCCACAGCGGCACACACTCGGCGGCCATCGCCGGGTCGCTGGCCAACTCACTCGCCGGGAGCCACGCGGCTACGTACTCGGCGGCTCACTCCGTGGCTCATTCGGCGGCTCATTCGGCTCACTCTGGGATGTTGCCGGCGGCTCACTCGCACTCACTCCACCCTGGGATGCACTCTGGTATGCTGTCCGGTGCGCTGCAGGGCTCTCTACCGGCGGCACACCAGGCTTCCTCCCAGCCGGCCGGCCCACCGCCGCATCCGACTGCCTCTCTGGCCGAGCACTCGGCGCTGTCGTCAGAAGCAGTCGAGTTCCAGATCAAGCTGTCGGATGGTCAGGTGATGCCCCTGTCCATGCACTCCGAGGCGGCGGCGGCGGCGGCGGCAGCGGCGGGGGCGGGGGCGGCCAGGATGCCCGGCAGGCTGACCACGCCGCCGGCAGTGACTGCTGTGGGTGGAGTGGTCGCCAGTGAAATGGCAGCAGCGACTGACACGGTCAGGGAGGTATGTTGGATGCACGCAGATAGAGTAGCTGGTTTAGTTAGAGACGGAATTAGATGTCTTTGAGGCTTAGCACACACCCGTTTTGTTGAACTGTTGGGAAGGTGTGCTCTGCTGGATGAATGCAAAATTACTCTTTTTACATCTCGCTTTGAAATAAGTAATTAGCTCTCAGGGCTTTCTTTAAGGAATTTGAAATTAGTTTCGCCAGTTTGATTCCTCTTCATCTTAAATTTCCTGCTTTTTTCGGTACACCAAAGCCATATAACGAACCCGCTATGACTAGCTGATCGATTTTTCATCAGATCTTAGGTAGGTACGCACATAACCTTGTCCCTTGCCCAATGCCCGTCGCTCGCTGGCTCGCGAACAAAGTTCCCTTTCATCTCCTTGACTGTAATTACATTCCCGCTGTTTAACTTTTCCTGTAACTTTGTTGGACCTTTCGTCTCACCTTTCTATTATTTATCCATTGCGAGATGTCGTGTAGTTATAGGTAACTCAAAGAGCATAACGACCACCTTCTTCTATTCATTCGAGCCGCGTAGTTCGGCTCAGATTTGAAGTTCATTGACAACTGTCCCGATCAGCACTCTGTCCGGCACTCTCATTAGGTGTCTATTGAAGTCCGTGTTATTGTGTCCCGTAGGGCCGTAGTAGCCGCGAGTGCAGTAGACATTGGACGCAGTTATCTGAGCTGAATCAATATCCCCGAACCTGAATGCCTTATCCCCAAACTTGGATTCACGAGAGACATGAGTGAGTTAGCTGCAGCATACACAAGCTGATACCAACAGTGGGTGTCTAAATAGTGACTGTGTCGTGTTAAGGGATCGCCGTACTGACTACGGAAGCTATTATGAGTAGAACTTTTTCCTTTGTTTCCTTGCATGAAATCATATTTTCTTCGTGTTTTTTTTTTTGTTAACGTTTTTTTGTGATTGGGTGCAGGTATAATGTGGTAATTATAATGAAATCGTGACACAAGAGCCCATCTCCCTGAAAGAAGACAAACTGGGTATGGTAATTTCAAAGTAACATTTGCGAGTAAGATAAGTATTGCAATTGAAGTGATGAGTGGTCATCAATGGGTTCCCCCGCCGCTGCTGCCGTCCGCCGCCGAGACAATGCCTTGTAAATGCATGTACAATGTACATATGGGAATTGTGGAAGTGGGCTGCGTAGTTGGTATGTTTATTTTGTAGTGCTAACGTCCTGATACAAAATATTGTGATAGGTGCAAAATTATTAAAGCAAGATTCAAATGTGAGAATTGCCCAACTCAGGCTAGGCATATCTACATTTCTTCCACTAAAGACTCCTTTCTTGTTGTAAGCCTTGTTCATTCCAACTGTTCTTTTTATTCTGTGTTTCTCTATTTTTGCTTGTTCTTTTTTTGTTGGCACTAGCGAATCGTGCGGGCCGAAATAAAGACTGGCTCCGTACGCTTCGCCGCACCGCGATCTCGTTACTTCCCGATTGAACTGTTGGCAACTTTTTTACTCCAGAACAGCGGCGAGGTCGAACCGACTGAGGCAGCGGAGAGCGCCGTCCTTGCCAGCGGAGCTCTGTCCCCTCGGCTCAACATCCTAAGCCTTTCGTGCGGTAATTTGGCGACTTCTCACTCGCACTACGCACGCTAAGACTGCGTCGATGGCTCATTTGCTCCTCCACTGATTGCCTTCTTCCAAATGAGCGCTTAGCGGTAGTGACTTCTCAAATTTCGAGTTGAGGGGGACCTTTTTGACTTGAAGCCCAGTTTGTTGTTTCCTTTCGGACGCTTTTGTAAGTGTGCTTGATGCTTCAGTCAGGCGTTGCCAGTATTTACCGATGCGCAGATAGTTGTTATGTATATCACGACTCGACAATCCAATTTGGCTGACGTGTTGAATTGACAATGATCGCTCGTTGTCCGTGCTACGTAATGGATTTTACGATTCCCTAATGCTCTCCATTCTAATACTCAGATGGTGCCCGGGCGGGGCTGGTGGTGAAATATGGCGGGGTCACTGCGCTTAATTGCCATTAGCGTGAAGATAATATCCTAGCCGTTAGTTAATAAGCTAGGTGTTATTCTCACGTGGCCTCTCAGAGGCCGTGCTATTTTATTGCCGCCGCGCCCGCTGACCTATGGGTAACGAAGGGCATCTTTCCCGGATCTTCTGCGGTTGTCGGATGCAATAAATATGAAATTGTATCCCCAAGCGTAAGGGCGACATAGCAAGCCGCATACGCGCTGCGCAATATGAGAAATGTCAGCTTGCAATAAATGACCACTATGTGCGTGGCTCGGTCAGTCTGACAAATTAAATAATGCAATGCGGTTTGACCATCGTTTTGAGAAAGCTGCGCTGAGTATTTAGGTATTTAAAAGTAGGCATTTGCGCTGATGAAAGTAACTTCAATGTAACGTTTACATTGAGCATGCACTGCTGGTTCGCACTAAAAATTTTAGGCTTGAAATATAGCAGCTCGTTTTTACAGTTTCAGTTTGGGATTAGGTCCATGAAGTTGAACGCAAACCAACGTTATTGCTTAATAATTAAGCTCAATATAAACATGCCTAAATTGCTGTAGGCTGTTGTCTTTCCTTCCATCGATTGACTAATGACTTGCGACACGATACAATTCCATGCTTTACAAGCTGCTGGTGTGCGGTTCAGCGTTTCCCGACGCAGATGGATTTCAAGAAAGTTGCACGGTGGTAGCACACATGTTGGCTGCTCTGGTGATATCTAATAACGAACAGAGCAGGCACGGATAGCCGGCGGGCTGGGCGGCTCCTGTGTCTCCGATGGCCATAATGAGCCCATAAATAGTCTCTACGCCGGCGCCCCGGTGCGCCGGAGGTGTGCCATCAGCATTCGGTGCACGTGACCCGCGCCGGCACAGGGGAGCACCCTTCCGAGAATGGGGCGCGGCGCCGGCTCAGCCGCGCCGCATCCATATGTCGGATTCAATATTGAGTGGAAACTTTGAGAGATCTCAGGCTGCCAGTCGCGGCTGAAAGCCAGGCTCGCTGTCGCAAGTCGTATTTGTCAAACAGTGCGCCGCTGCGGATGGTATTTCTCGCCGGTAATCTGCGCGCTCTGATAGATGATCATACCGGCCGGAGTGACTGCCCAGCTGCCAGCCATTTCGGGCAAATCGCTGGCGTGTGTCGAGTTGGAAAGACTGCAGCGCGGCTAGCAAGGCTGTCAGTGTAGGTGAATAGCGGCTTTTCCAATAGTGTAACGCGCAGAATACAAAGAAGTTATGAATTTAAAAGCAAAATTATAATATGCCACACTCGACATGTTCCCAGATGTTTTATAACATTATTTGTTCCCCATTGCAATGCTCTGTAGTCTGTACAAGCTGCATGCTGGTCACTACATAACATTCGTTTATTTCCACTCATAGATCCCTGTCCGCTGTATTCCTCTCCATCTTACCTTGAAGTTCCAAATGCGCTGATATCTTTGGTTATCGCTCTTCCCTCGCTGGAGTAAAGTTACTCATTTCTCGCTTTACGGTCGGTGTTTCGGGTCCAAGTAATGTTTCCCACCTCCCCACACCATCCATATTGGAGGAGTTAAGTGACCTTCTGACTTCTTTCTCTCCCCGACAGCGTCTGAGGCGGAGTCTGCAGCGTCAGGAGCGGCCTCCCGCACCGGTGCCTACCCCGACCAGCCAGCCGTCCCCGTCTGACGTCCTGCCGCCGGCGCCGACACCACGCACCTCACAGTCGGAGGACAGCCTGAGGAAGGAGCGAAACAGGTGAGTGCTGCGCGGCTGATCGTCTGTCTCTGTGTGTCTGTCTGTCTGTTCAGGAGTACCCCTGTCAGCCTGGCGATTGGACATTTGTCCAGTGTAGCCGTACGTCAGTCTGTCCATACGTCCGTCTGTCAGTCAGCTCATTCATTCGTCCGTCCGCCCGTCTGACCTAAGCTCCGTCCGTCCGTTCGTCAGCCCTATTGTCCGCCGGTCCGTCCGTCTGTCCGTCCGCCCGTCCGCCCGTCCGCCCGTCTGCCCGTCGGACTCAGATCAGTTCGCTTCTCTGTCCATCGGCCTGTCCGTCTGTCCATCAATATGTCAATCTATCTGCCTTCGAAGAGATGAAGCTGCGATGATTTATTCACGCTAAGTGCTGATGAAAGCTACCACGAAAGTTGATGATTGAAGCATCTCCAGCTGACCTTTCCTGGATCTGGTGATATACTGCCTTCGGTGATGAATAGAGCGCTGCAATATGACAAAGTTTGACAAAGTCGTTTTTTTTTTTAAACCAAATATTTGAACGGAACTTTTGCGTCGAGCGTGGCGAATGAGCCTTGGATGTATGGGCCTAGTGATACGAGGTCGGCTATGATGATTAGGACGCTGCAATATGACTTAGCTTTACAAAGTTGGTGCCGCTTTTTTAAAACCAAATATTTGAAAGGGAATGCTTTATCAAGCGTGGTGGCGAGTGACCCTTCCGGTCAGCGAATACCATTTTACCATTTTACTATTTCTGATGATGCTTGGACATAATATGTTTTAGACGGTATCTGAGGATTATTGCTTTGGCAAAATGAATAAATGTAAATGGTGCGATTCCACCGAAGATCAATTTCTTTTCCTCGTCACTAGACACTGTTTGTCCTTGACATAAAATCATACCAGCCGTTGGTTCTTTTGCACTTGTCCCTCCGCCCCGCCCCACACTCCGTTTGTCCCGCGGCTGAATGGAAAGCTTTCCAGCCATGCCACTTCTCGTTAATTAAAGCGCGCCGCTGAAGTGACTTCAAAATTACTACTTTATCAAGTTAGATAAAGGCAGTATGCGCTCCTGGCTGATGATGGGCGAGGCTGTGATGCTTGTGTGAGTACACAGAAGTGTTGCTTAGCGTTCTGTGGGGATCTAGTAGCATGCTGTTTCTTGTAGCCACTGCTTTGATCCATAACACATAAAGGGCAGCTCTACTGTGTAGAAGCGTTAGAGCGAAGAACCGACAAGCATGAAAAGCTGGCGGGCATCGTGAAGCCAGTTCTTGATACTCGCCTTTCGTGTAACTAGTTATCACTTTTTCTAGTTCCACATCAATGATTGTGCGTCACACGTGCAGTGTAATAAGATCCCATTGCCACACTCTCCTCGCTTCATCGCCGTCGGGGGGGGGGGGAGAGAGGGGGAGGGGACAATTCGAGCAGCCAATCAGCCTCTTGTATTCGACTTCTGTCGGAATGTTCGCTGCTCTGTACCAGCGGAATATTGGCTCCGGTAGTCACACCGCTCCCAGCTGTGTGACCATGCATGTTCTATTGGACCGGCACAATATTGACAGACCAGTGGACCGATGGAAGGTTTTTGTTTTCCGGCCGTGCGGCTCATATTGGTTGAGTGGGGTCGTGGTTGTCGAATTGTGGTTTGATGTATTTTGCTGTGCCTTACACAAAGGTGAAATAAGGTGAAATGAGATTGCATGTTTTTACGTGGTCTTTGTCTTTGATATTGATTTCGTAGCATGTATCTAAAGCTGAAATGCATTCGCTTCGTGGGTTTGACTTTATTACTTAGTTATAGATGGTTAGAGGCATGGCGCGTTAGCTTTTTCTGTCTGTTTTTAATGGGCAGTCGATTACTAAAATTGCTTTCCTGGGCCCCGACCATTACTCAGTTTGGTAATTCATTTGGATGAAAATGATGGCTGACTGGTTTTCCATTCCTCCATTGTATCATTGCTTGACTCAGAATGCCGACTGGGTCGTCGCGTGTTGCCGTGTGCCTAGTCGTTACCCGCTGCCGTTTTGCCAGAATGGAGTTATTGCTTTAATGGCTCGTTCCAATCGCACAAACTGCCTCCTAGCATTAGCTATTGAGCGGAACTGTCTGGGTCGTTTAGACCAATTAGCGATCAATCAGCTTGGGAGGACTCACTGCTGTGCTTTGGTTCATATTGACTGATGCGCGAGGGAGGCACTAGTGGTTTGTTTATGACAACTGGGTCGTAAAAATCGTTGCCTTTACCACTCGCTCTTGGTGAAAGCAAACATCTAAAACAGCGGATAAAGTACATGCGAGATCTGAACGCGTGGATCTTGCTCTATTACATTGCTCATGTCGATGATATGCAAATATTTGCACCTTGTTTCTTGTACGAGGTCAGTGAGGTATTAACAAAAGAACACGTTTAAAAGCACAACTCGTATTCGTTAAGGGTGCTAGTGCTCGTCCTACTGTCTTCTTTAGTATGCGTTTCTGTCAACGGATCACGTTTTTCTTTGTTTCTTGTCAGTGATATTGCTGGAATGAGTCCAACAGCTGATGTGACGTAAACTGAGTTATTTTTGGGATCCGTTGGTAGGTACTTCGACCTTGACCTTTTCCATCGGCCGCCTGGCGGTGCTAGATGAGGGGACCGTCTTTGCACTGTCTTTTATAGCAAAGGCCGGCTTCATCCATCAGTCAACTACAGCTCAGAGATATGCCACAGACGCTCGTCCATTCCTGGCGGCCGCGTCTTGTCGTAGGGATATATTCCATTATTTTGGCTCCTCCTTCGTCTGTACTGAATTGGCATGATCATTGTTTAGGATATATTTCATCACATTTCATTACTTTGGCCCCTTCTTTGTCTAGAGTGAGTTGGTGTGATGAGTGTAAATGCCTCGGCTCGCTTTTAAAGCATTTTGTCAGTTTGTTTTTATAACATTTCATCGGTGCTGTTCCGTACTGAACCATGCCTTGCTCGCTGAACACAGCACGTCTCGCTTAGGTTGTATGAGATGTAACACCTCATATGTGGTATTGAGAAGGCTTTTAACCCTATTAGTGGCAGGCTCCTGGCTACCCCCTATTAGTGGCAGGGGGGGCTGTTTACGACCCCCCCCCTTGATATCTCGAGATCTAACGGGCCGATTTTCAAAATTCAAACGGCATTCGATTTCGCTCAACGTGATCTACATTTCTAAAAAAATAAAAATTAAAAAATGTCAATAGGGGGGGTAGAGGGGGGTAAAAACGGGCAAATTGCAGATACATTTTAGACTGTTTATCACGGCCAGGTTTCTGAACCAATCTTAACGCAACTTTTGCCGATCGATAGAGAATGAACCAGGAATTCACATGGGTCCAAAAAATATGCATTTTCAAAAATCATAGGCGGATACAGATCATTGAGATTGGGGGTACACAAAAAGTATAGTAAATAAGGTTTTTGTTGGTACTGTTTCTAAAAAGGGTGAAAATGGTCTTGTTATGTTACAATTTTCTTATGAGAGAACGACTACAATTGTATTGGTCATGCATAGGCGGTGTCAGGGCACCTATGTTGGGAGGTAAAACATAACCCCCCTTTTTGGACACCTGGATCCGCCTATTATAGCAAAAACGTGTCAAAAGAGGATGCACAATAACTGTATATGTTATCATATGATACCTTTCATTCACTGTTCGTTAAACTGGTGCAGCATCGTGATCTTCGCCAAATGACTCGCTTCACGAATAGGACCCCCCAATTCCCAGTGCTCTGGAGCCGCCCCTGGTAAAGGTATGACCTTGAAATTTTCAGGAATTGTGCCCAGTTTAGTTTTAGGAAAAGTCAGAAAATTTCAGCATCGTAGCTTCAGCGGTTTCGGAGATATTCCCGAAAAACCTGAGGGGTGGATAAAAACAACCCCCCCCCCCTGCCACTAATAGGGTTAAGGGCTTATCGAGTGCTTTCAACTATAGATTGTCCCATACCGCCCCACCGACTTTACACCCCGCCGCTGAATCAGCGTCACACATCCGGTGACACATGCCACCGTCGGGTCCGCGGCGGACCTTAGTCAGCTTATCGAAGCCCTGCCTGACAGGCGACTCGCGGGGAGGGCCGCAGCACGGAGACGGGCAGGTCGCTCTGGGCCCTCTCCTCCCGGGGGGGGGGGGGAGAAAGCTGCAGCTCTGGGCTAGGGTGCTGGCCGTAGCTTCTGAGAGTGGCTGGCCGCAGTTCTATGCGTGCAGTAACCGGTCCGGCCTATCGGCGCCCTCCGCGCTATTCAGCTGGGCTACTGCCGGCCGTATATCGCGGCCGACCCATTACACCGAACCCGGCGGCGCCGTGGAGTCGGCCGACGGTGTGCCGGAGAGGTCAGCCCGAGCCATGGCCGCGCCGGCGGCTCGGCTACCTAGAGCGCCGCTGGAACCTTTATTAGCGCTGGGGAGAGGGCCGTTCGTTCTAAGGCGGCTTATCGTTCGCGCTCAGGCTGCGTCGAGCGCGGTTTTGTTGCCCAGTCCGTACTCGCTGGAACTAGAGACTAGTTTTACTACAGTCATCCACGGGTTGGGGCCGTTCGGTCGAAGCCGGGGTCGTGCTACCTATACGCTCCTGACACTCCCCCTCCCACCCCCACCCCCGCCACGCCCCTAGTTACTGGCACGCCAGGCACGATCCCAGCCCGGCGCGGCGCGGCGTGTCTGTAACGCCGCCGTCACCGGGCCAGCGTCGGCCCGTCGCAGTCGACGCGTGTTTATCACTCATCCGCGAGCCTCGCCAGGTCGGCCCGCCGCCGCCGCCGCCGTGGCTGGGCCGGCCGAGGGAGCAGCTGGCCGCCAGCTTTATCTAATCTGGGCGAGGGGCAAACAGGGAGCCCCGCGCGGCGGCACGATGTGCGGGGCTCCCTGACCACCACACACACGGTGTGTTTTGTGGTGGTCAGGGTAGTGGGCCAATTAGTAGGGTGACCTTACATTGGTTGT
This sequence comes from Amphibalanus amphitrite, assembly GCF_019059575.1. Taxonomy (NCBI): domain Eukaryota; kingdom Metazoa; phylum Arthropoda; class Thecostraca; order Balanomorpha; family Balanidae; genus Amphibalanus; species Amphibalanus amphitrite. The sequence continues at coordinate 220,385 of NW_024881828.1, forward strand.
GGTCTCGTGTGTGCGCACGTGTATGTGCGTGACGGTGGGCCGTGGGGGCTAGACGAAATTGCTCACCAGCTGTGTTGGCTTTATTATGTTGCTAGCAAGGTACTACACACGAGCGTCATTTTGCGGGGAGCAGTTCAGACTCGTTAAGATCTAGGCGCCGAAAATCACTGGACGGCGTCTTATATCAATTTGCTAAAATTATCCTGAACAAAGTATTAATTAGAACTGCCTCAGTTTAATTAAAAAACAACAAATACGTATTTACCAACGGGGACGGAAATTCCTGAGAAGAGAGATCATTGGCAGCGCAGGTTTATGGCGTAGCATGCGCACTATGCAGACGCCAGATAAACATTCAAAAGAGTGGTTAAATATGATACGAAGGTTACCTGGCCACCCATATGGGAAAGTGCCCCGTCGCTAAAAAAAAAAAAAACATCTCTCAAAAACAGGCAGGGAATAATGAATCTGGCGAAGTAGTGTAAAGTACGCATGTAATTGAACATAAGATGGTCCGAATGGATTCTTGTTAACGCTGTCGTCCTCAGCAGCGTTGCGTAGATGTGATTTACAGTTCGAGTAATGTCTTTGCTAACGTTATTTCAAATGTCAAAACAGGTAATAGATATAGAGGCGATACGAAACCATTTCTGAGAATGCTACTGCACCATGCTTCTTAGAAGCTATATCAACGTTATTAGGAGCGCTTTACAGTCACGCTCGGTGGCGACTGAGGAGCTGATTGAGTTGATTACATTGGCGGCCAGCTGCTGAATGACGCCCCGCATCGTTATCGCTCCAGTCCGAATCCATTGGTTTGTTGTAGGTCTGCTTAATTAGCTCATTATGCCATACCCATTATGACTGTTTGAGACCAATGAGCCAGACTTTATTTGTGTATTGTCAGTGTCGGGAGAAAAATCGGGATGTGGGTGGTTTCGCGGTGACGGTCACCCTGTCCTCTGCTGGTGTTACTGTCATCTCCTGTCACCTGTCATATTCCGTCTATGACAGCTGGAGTGAGCTGGATTGACAGCGTCACTCGTAGTCGGGGTCGATCCCGGTGCCCCGCGCCAGGCTGGCGCCCGATAATGCATTTGTTGGCGTCTCAGACCAGCTAGCACAGGGCCTTGGGTAAATATGAGATTAAAATGAAATAGTGCGGAAACAGTGCTGGGAATATTCACTCGAGTCGTGTCTTGCAGGAGAAAGATGATGCGTTCGGGGAATCAATCACGGGCAGTGCGACACTGAGCTGTCATGTGACCGAGGCCGCGGGTCAGTCGGTCATTCCGTTTACCAGGCGCGGGGCGTACTCGGTAAAAGCGAGCTCAGCTGTTCCATGCTGCCGCTGAGGAGCTCAGTCAGCTCACCGGAGCCACGTAAACTCGGGTAGCTGAGCCGGCGACGACGGGTCCGAGTCCCTCGGGACTCACCGCGCAGCGGGACCTGTCTGAGTGTTCATCCCATTAGCACTGGTAGAGAGGCACACTGTTCGACTACGTGTTAGATCGCTCTCGACTGCAGCGGAAAAAAAATATAAAAGCTCGGCGCGACGTATGTTACTGTATTGCCAGATAGATCGGACGAGCGTGTGTGATAGCGGCGCGAAGTCGGCCGTCTGAGACGGACTGAGCCTGAGTTGAGCTCAGCTGAGCAGGGCTCAGACAGTCCACATAAACTGGGCGGGAGGCTATACGAGATGCCGTCGAGGCCGATAAAGATCTGGTGTCAATATCGATCGTAAAGTAGTCGGACCGAGACTGGGACGAGTTTAGGGTTGAAGCTGGGGGTTTGGGCAGGCTGAAAAGCCTGAGACTGATATTGAGACTGAGGGACAGCCTTAGACTTATAGGAGAGACTGAGATAGGAGGACTGAGACTGGGCCTGAACCAGGAGAAACATAACTTAACCCTATTCCTGGCGGGCTCCGCCGGGACAAGAAACTGGGGGGGGGGGCGATTCGGCCCCCCTTCAGATCTCAAAAACTACACATCGCAGCGACAAACAGTAAACGGCATCGGATACGCACGGTCAAGATCTACAATTTTTACTAAGGTCATTTTCAGGTCAGGTCAGAGATGACGTCACAGGGGTCGAAAAAGTCAAAATGGCGGCGCTAGATATGGAGAGTTTTTCTCGAATAACTTTCGAATTAGTCAAGATAGGAACAAACTAAGGGCATCATCGTGATCATCTCGTCAATCCGCATCGAATGATATATATGTTGACCTCGAAAGGTCAAGGTCAAAGGTTGACCTCAGGTCACGTGACCTCGAGGTCATCATGTATATCATTCGATGCGTCTTGACGAGCTGAACACAATGAGACCATCCACGCGTCTGTATCTTGTTCCTGTACGGAGTTATTGGCCAAAAACCTTTGGTGACCTTTGATGACGTCACATGACCTCACAGCTGCCCAACAGCAAAACAGACCTCAAGGTAGTGAAGATTGATCGTATATGAAGTCATGTATGGTATATGGGGCCATTCCGACCCGTTTTAGTGGTAAAAACAGGGAGTTGATTTTTCCCCCATTGACTTATAATGGGGAGGTCGCGAAACTGACCTGACCTTAGGTCACCGATATCAAAATTCCGAGATATACAAATTGCACATACTGGTACCCTAACTAAAGCCTGAAGAGAAGAAATTGATCGGTCAAAAACTCTAGCTCTGGCGTGATTGCAAACTTTTCTGAGGTAGGGTCACCAAACCGCCTCTGGTGACCTGACCTGAGGTCAGATCAACTCAAAATTTTCAGACATGTTGCGTAGAAGCCTTTTAGGAAAATTCAGAAAATTTGAGCTTCCTAGCTCAACGCGTTTGGGAGAAATAACCAAAAACATCAAGGGGACGGCTCCTGAGCCCCCCCCCCCCCCGCCAGGAATAGGGTTAATGTAAAGATACAAATTCAGTCTACGGTTTACTTTGTTCTCCGCATTTGGGTGATTCATTGCACCGGCCATTCAACAAGAGCACATGCCACCTGTACCTTGGCTGGAGAACAGACTGTACTCGTATACCGACCAGCGACGGGCTGTCTGCTTTCGCGACCAAGAGCCTCCAAGAAAAGCTCGTGTGACGGCGCGTGGGATGCCGCATCTGTGCCCGACTCCGGCCGGTCGGGACACCTCTCCCCTCCCCTCCTGCTGGCGGTGCGAGCCTGCCCGCCCCAGGGAGGGTCGGGCTGCGGCCGGCTGTAATATCAAGCAGCGCGCATCTCCGGGGCGTGTGATACTCCAGGTGGCCAGTGTACCGTGTCGACGGTCACCGAGTACCTCCATGGACGCGTGGGACCCAACCGATACGTGACCCAACCGACACGTGCCGGGCTCGGAGCTCCCGTTAGCACGGTATTGTGCAACGGACGGGGAGTGGCGAGCGATGGGAGGATAAGAGAGGGAAGATGTTGGTATATGTATATGGACCGACTGCTTTCAAAAAGCGACTATTATATGTTCAAATCACTATCTGTAAAACATGACTGTCATCAAAATTTTGCTCTAAATGCCTATTTATTTGCGATGGATTTATAGGTAACGAATCTACGCACTAGGCTATATCAAAGTTTCAGTCCGGGCGCTCAAAAACCCTAGTCATTTACCTACATCAAAGGAGGTCTTACATAAGTTTACTGTTTATTCACAAAACACCAGACACTCACCCTGGCCTTTTGCATTCAGTGAGACGCGAAATGTCGATTAATGCTTGCGGATGCAGCACCGACAACAAACAAGATCCCAGTAGCCGTGAAAACAGTTATTTGAACAGAATCCTTTATTTGATGGTGTTTTGAGAGTTTTGGTGTCTCCATTATCTGTTCAGTCTTTATACAATCTGGACTGACTATAACAGTGAAACATGAGTAACCGTTCCAGTAGGATTGCAGAATGCAGAGTGCCTTTTCTTGTCGTGTTCGGCATTCGTTTCGGCTCAGCGCGTCTCCATTTGTGCGCTTTTCGTGTTCGGAACTCCGTTCCCGTGCGCCACACGCGCTGTGTAGTGGTGGAGTCGAACCAATGTCTCGAATAATGGAACATCCCATCTTAAATGGATCTGTGCGTTATCGCACGCATGAAGTCATTGGATATGCCCGCCGGCCAAAATACTGTATATTGCAGGAGCGCTAATGGCTGCGCTTTTCGCTACGGCTGATGTAGTCGGTGTACTGTATGTGTTTGTTGTTTGAAAGAAAACACCCGAAAATCGTAGCAAGAAATAAACTGAGGAACACTTCGGATGCATATTGAAAAAACAAAACGCAAGCAAGGCGTTTTCTCCTGCATATAATATTTTACTATTCCATACTTTTTATTTTTTGTTCAAAGTGTCGATTTTCGGATAAACATTTTGATGCGGTTTGTATGGTATTTTGTGAATGCTTTTTTACTTGAATAATGTCACTTTACCGTAGGCACGAAGGAGATAAATATTAGATAAATAAAAGCAAGTCCGACGGTAGGGGAAGTTGGGGGAACGCCGAATACTTTTTTCTGACGCCCGTAGCACGCAAGGTAGACAACATAAGCTATTCTTGTTGGCGTCATTCGAAAGGCCAGTCTTGCCTTTCAAACATACCAGGCGCGTTTGATGAATTCGCATACCGTTAAGCGCACAAACTAAAAATATCAAAGAAGTGACTTTTTCGGTGTTGCCCCGGACTGCGGGGAAAGCCGAAAATGGGAGAAATGATCTACGGGGAATGCCGACATTGATGTTTTGCCACTTTATCTCAAACTTTATCCAGAATTTATCAAAGCTGACACGCGTTTTAAGAGCTTGAGGACGCTTGGTGCACACTGGATGTTATAATTGTGTGATATAATAAGAAAATGCCAGGTAAATAATTTCTTATAGGTAACAGGCCGTTGTGTCGGTTGAAAGTGTAATTTGTGTGACTAAAAATTCGCGTTGCTATTCTACAGCAGTAAAGTCCACGTAGCGTGCTTTAACGTGCGTAATTGCACGTTTTCGGCATTACCCCAGCCAGTCATACTTTCATTTGCAGGCCCATAACTTTTCAACGTGCCGTATAAATTTCAAATAGGCAGCACACTTATGCAAAGACATGCTGAAGATTACTTGACCGAATTGGCCAGACAAACGGTACCATAATGAGTAAGAAATGCAGCTTCAAAGGCACATGTAGTACAAGGAACGCGTACCTTGAAAACGATCTTGGCGCCCTCACAGCCGAAGTATTCCGAATGACGACTCGTAACAAACATGCGATAATTGTAGTCAATTAAGCTTCAGAGCATCACTGACAGGTGGCATCCATGTCTTACGGTTTTCGAAATATCTCGAATTTCGGCTTTGCCCCAACTCCGGCATTGCCCCAACTTCCCCTATATGTTTCCTGGCGAGGATCGTCTGCGGTTAATGGCATTGGCAGCAGCCGCAGCCAGTTGAAGTCAGTGAGTGAACCGGACCGTGGTCGGCTATGTTGGCAGTGGGCAGGACTTACTTTAGCTTCGAAATTCCCCCGTCAACTTGAAATTATTGATGGGACCGTGGAGTTTCGGGACCTGACCAGTTTGAAGCGAACTGGTCATATGATACCAGTATAACGCCTTTTGGGGCGACTAACGGAGCGAGCGAGAGGGTGAGCCTTGCACGTGCGAAATTTCGAGAGGGTACTTCCAACTGCCTTGTGCACGGCACCTTACTAACCGGTCTCTAGCGATGTGCCAAATTTGAGCACAATCGGCCCAGCCGTTCTCGAGATCTGGAAGCGGCACCCTGCACGTGCGCACGTGCAAAATGGGTCCCAACTGACTTGTGCACGGCACCCTACTAACTGGTCCCTAACCGTGTACCAAATTTGAGCGCCATCGGTCCAGCCGTTCTCGAGATCTGGAAACGACCCCTGCACGTGCGCACGTGCAGCAGAACCCCAACTCTGGCACATGGATATGCAGTGCCTAGTGGGTGCCTACCTACATGCCAACTTTCAGCGCAATCGGCCAAGTAGTTACCGAGATATTGCAACAATTACAAAACTGACACCCCTTCGTTTTGCACGTGGCACGTGCATAAGGGGTCAACCACATGCATTGGGAATAGTCCAATACTTGGTAGAAGGAATGAAGCTACCCTACAAAAATTACCGCGTGTAAATCGGTCAAGTGGTTGCTGAGATATAAGCCTCGCAAAAGCGTCCGCACGGCCGGCCGGCCGGCCGGCCGCTCATACTCAGAAATTTCCGTTAATCTAAGGAAAGACTCCGCTCGCTTCGCTCGCTCCGTAATAATTTCTTTCTTTTTCATTTCTTTCATATAAATGAAAGAAATGTGGTATTTTGGCCGACAGGCCAGGACTTCAGATCAAACTTTCCTATTGTTTTCTGTGGTCCAGCTCCGCTATTTAGGTACCTTGCAATATATTCCTACAATGATATACAAGTTGTTAAATAATTTATTGACGTTTTCCTTGAATATTATCACTTGATATAAATGAAAGAAATGTGGTATTTTGGCCGACAGGCCATTATCAAACTGAAACGGAACCATTCCAACAATACATTGCGCGGTTTTGCTGAAGGTGTGATTACGAGCGAGCGAGCGCAGCGAGCGAAGTGAGTCTTTTCAATATAACGGAAAAATCTCAGTATGAGCGGCCCGGCCCGGCCCGGCCCGGCCCGGCCCGGCCCGGCCCGGCCCGGCCTGTAACGCTTTTGAGAGGCTTATATCTCAGCAACCGCTGGACCGAATGGCCTGTGGTCTTTTTTGCTGGGTAGCCCCATCTCTTCTACCCCGTAATTGACTACTTTTAATACATCTCAGTGACCGCCGTGGCACGTGCCACGTGAAAAGTCAAGGGTGTTCAAGCAGTTTTGCAAAAGTAATGATTTTGAGAGGCCCATATCTCAGCAGCGGCTTGAGCGATTGTCTTGCGGTCTGAAGCAGCTGATCGACCTTCCGACAAGGGCCGGCTCTCTCCTGGACCACGTCATCGTGCGGAGCTCTGACGTCACTACTGTGGCACGCGTCGTGCCGAGCTCCGCCAGTGACCATGACCTCGTCGCCGCCGACGTTCTGGTGCGCCGCGACAGACGACGGCCTGCCGAGCTGATCTTGCGCTCCACGCGCCGGCTGAGTGTCGATGCGCTGTGCTACGACCTGCTGGTGGCCGACTGGAGCTCGGTGTACGACTCGGCCGACGTCTGTGACAAGTGGTCAGCGTGGCTGTCGGTGTGGTCTCCCTGCATCGATCGTCACATGCCGCTGGTGAAAATCAAGACGCGACACCGGCCCTGTCCGTGGCTTGACGATGAGCAGGTCCGAAATGCGATGCGTGAGCGGGACGAGGCGCGTGCTGAGTGTGACCGAGCTGCTGACACTGACACACGTGACAGATACCGTGCGTGTCGCAATGCAGCAAAAAGTGCTCAGTACAGAGCCCGTGCGACCTTCTTCGAGACCTCTTACCGTCATTCCAGGAAAACAACATGGAGGGACATTCGACGCTTCATGATATCTTCCAACAAGACGAGACCGGCTCCTCTTCCTACTGAACATGTGGCAGCGCTGGCGGACCGTCTGAACGCACACTTCGCCACCGTAGGTCAGAGCGTTGCAGCCGCTGCTACTGCGAGGCGGGCGGGCGCGCGGCCGCTCGGCCCTCGCCCGCCGCGGGTGTGCAGCGCCACCTACCGAGTGAAGCCGGCAACTCTACCCGAGCTCAGCCGGGCGCTGAGTGGCATGAGCGCTTCCAAGGCCTGTGGTGAGGACGGCATCACCGTCTCTATGCTGCGCAACACTTTCTCGGTTGTCGGGCCCCACTTGCTGCATGTGATCAACGCCTCCATTGTGTCTGGTATCGTACCGCCTGACTGGAAATTAGCTACTGTCTTACCGCTTCATAAGTCCGGTAGTAAAACTGATCCAAACAATTACAGACCTATTTCTATCTTGCCGACTGTCGCAAAATTAGCTGAACGTGTTGTGTGTGACCAGCTAATGGAGTACCTGTCTGTGAACTCTGTGCTGTGTGAGCAGCAGCACGGATTTAGGCCCGGCCACTCCACGGAGACGGCCATGCTCGATGCTGTGATGTATCTGACTGAGTCTTTGGACAAAGGGCAAATTGCATCTCTTTCGGCGATTGACACCTCTAAAGCCTTTGACAGCGTCGAGCATGACCGGCTCCTGGAAAAACTCGCGTGGTATGGTATTGAGCAGCACTGGTTCTGTGATTGGCTGAGTGGCCGCAGACAGCGTGTGCGGGATGGTCATGATGTTTTGCCGCTGAGTCATGGTGTGATCCAGGGATCAATTTTAGGACCAATTTTATTTTTATTATTTACAAACGACCTTTCATCTCACATCACTGGTTGTAGGCTCATAATGTACGCGGACGATGTGCAGTTCATCCACACATGTCACCCAAAAGATTTTACTAAGTTGAAAGAGCGCATTGAGGAAAGTTTAAGGATAGCTGACGCCTGGTTCTCGCAGAACAGTTTAAAAATCAATCCCACCAAAACAGATTTCATGCTGGTGCATGCCCACCAGCGGCGCTCGGTAGGCACGTTTTCCATCGACTTTGACTCATCCACTATTCACCCCTCCCAGTCTATCAAAACATTAGGCGTCGTTGTCGACAAAAACTTGACCTGGGAGGCACACGTGTCAGCTGTAATCAAGCGCTGTTATGCATGCATCTGTGGTCTATCAAAATTTTCGCAAAGACTGACCGAGCCTGTGAAAAAGAGACTTCTTGAAGCACTTGTGTTTCCTCATTTGATGTACTGTTTGACTGTGTGGGGGAGCTGCAGCAGGGCCCAGCGGTACCGCATCCAGAAGGTAATAAACCATTGTGTTCGTATTGTGAAGGGTGCTCGCCGGTATGATCACGTGACCCCCCTCCTGACGGAGCTGGGCTGGCAGCGATTTGACGATCTGTTAAATCAGCGTGATTTGGCGGCGATGCACATGATTCTGCACTCGCCTCGTTCGCCTGTGTGCCTGAGAGAGCGTGTGACTTACCGTGAGACCGTGTCAAGCCGTGTCACTCGAGGCACAGCCGACAGACTCTTGGAGCTGCCCAGGGTCCGTACAGAGATTGCTCGTCGCTGCTTTGCATTCCGTGCTGTTTCCGCATGGAACAGCAGCAAGTCGGTATCGCGCGACTCGGCGAGCTCGCGGACTTGTACTCGGCGGGCGCAATGATCGCACCACCAGCCAGCCGATATCTGATGTCTCTCATTTTATTTGTACCTATTTCTACTTTTTATTTTTATACCTACCTTTTATTATGAATGTGAATGTGCATGAATGTGAGTACCATTGTAAAATGTGACGCGTAACCGGAAGAGCCACCACGTGGAGTGTTATAAGAATACATGATTGATTGATTGATTGATTGATTTTTGTAGGATAGCTGCATCCCTTCTACCAAAGGTCGGATACTCTTCATCTATGTGAGTGACCCCCACTGCACGTGCAAAATACAACAATAAGAGGTGCCAAATTTGTTCCCATTTCAGTAACTCGGTAATTACTGGGGCGATTTCGCTGAAACTTGGCATACAGGTAGGCACCCACCAGGCAATGCATTCCCATGTGTTGCGGTTAGGGTGCTACTGCACGTGCGCACGTGCAGGGGGCGTTTCCAGATCTCGAGAACGGCTGGGCCGATTGCGCTCAAATTTGGTACACGGTTGGGGACAGGTTAGTAGGGTGCCGTGCAAAAGTCAGTTTGGACCCCGTTGGCACGTGCGCACGTGCAGAATGCCGCTTCCAGATCTCAGGAACGGCTGGGCCGATCGCGTTCAAATTTGGTACACCGCTAGCGACCGGTTAGAAGAGTGCTTTGCACAAGCCCGTTGGAAGTACCCTCTCGCCCTGCTGCAGGTGCAGGGCTCACTATCTCGCTCGCTCGTTCTTCGCCCAAAAGGCGTTTTACTGGTATTATCTCTGACAGTGTGTCTGCTGTATGACACGGGGTGAACCGACCTCCGTCCTCCCCTCTCCCTCCCTCCCCGTGTTGCGGATGAGCTGCCCTCCTGTATGACACAGGGTGAACTGACCTCCGTCCTCCCCTCTCCCTCTCTCCCCTGTGTTGCGGATGAGCTGCCCTCCCCGCTCCCTCTCTCCCCTGTGATGAGGCTGAACTGACCCTCCCCGCTCCCTCTCTCCCCTGTGATGAGGCTGAACTGGCCCTCCCCGCTCCCTCTCTCCCCTGTGGTGTGGCTGACCCTCCCCTCTCCCTCCCTCCCCGTGTTGCGGATGAGCTGCCCTCCCCGCTCCCTCTCTCCCCTGTGATGAGACTGAACTGACCCCCGCCCCCTCCTCCCCTGCAGAGCGGCGGCTAACCGGTGGCGCGCCCGCAAGAAGCGAGCTCAGCAGCAGATGGCCAGTTCGATGGAGGCGCTCAACTGCCGCGTTAACGAGCTGCAGCAGGAGAACGCCGAGCTGCGTGCCAAGCTCAAACTGGTGCTCGGCCAGCATCGCGACTGCGACGTCTCGCGCGGCCTCAAAGGTGAGTGTCCGGCCCGATATAGGTTATTTGCCTGGCATAGGTCGGCCGTCGGTGCTTCAAAGTGCGCCGGGCTCTGCCCGTCTGCAGCGACGTTCACTGTAAGGGTCATATCGGCGTTTGATCCGGTCTCCAGCACCCAGATTGTCATTAACGCTGAATTCATAGCTCGAATGAGTGGACGAACGCACAATAGGAGTCTCGGAGACTTTGAAGTTGTAAATTGCCGGATGTGCCCTTCTGAGATGGCACGCTTGGAGGGCGTACTTGGTCCGCTGTTCATCTGAGAAACAATCCAATTCTACAAGAAAAGAGTATACCTCTATTAAGAAAACGCTTTTAATTTATTTAATCAAAAGAATGAAAGCTTTACACCAGGCCGATGCTTTTTGATAGTAGATCCTTATGCATGCATGCATGAAATTATCCTGACATTCATCAAGGCTGCTTCTCTGTTGATGCTCCGTTTTTTCGTCCGGTCTTTGGCACTTCTGTCGTCGTTGTCTGGGTCAAATCAAAGGCTTCTCGGAAAGTACCGATCGCTTGCTCAAAGCAATGTTGCGCAGTGCGTTTGTAGTTACGAACCTACCACTTTTTCATCATAGAAATTAGAAAGCGTTTAGGCTCATTGCAAATAAAAGAGCAATGAGAAGCTTAGCCGCCATTATCTAGTAATGATGTCCGTTCCGTGGCTTTATACCTGGTAGCGCATCGAATGCGGTGACGCAGGTCCGAACTCCGGCGCTCGATATATGAGAGGACGGTCTGGTTGGCAGGCGTAGCAGCAGCCAGTTGAAGTCAGTTGAGTGTGACGGACCTTTTCTGACTATTAGGTCATCATAAACTTTTTTATTTATACCAGCAATTAACATTGCATGTTTTGCACGTCCGATTTGGGCAATCCGCACGCGCAAAACATGCAATTTTCAATGCTTTAAGTTTTCATTGTTTCATGCGATGTCTATTTATTTCGACTGCCGGCATTTATTTTCAAGTTTGACCTTTTCCCGTTCCATTCTAAAACATCAGGATCTGTCCTCACCTCAATGAACCAGTCTGGTGTGATGCAACTCAACTAAGTCGTTCTCCATTCCATCGTTTAACACCAAATGATGTCATTTAGCGGAGTAATTGCCACCAGCGCCTCGCCGCGTATTCGATCGGGCGCGATGGAGCTGTTTACGATGGCCAAACTGGCGGCAGGCTCTCAGCGCTGGTCGGTCCATTTTGTCGGGCCCACGCGGTAATCGCATCAGCCTGTTGACTGGACCCGGCCTGCCGCCGCCCCCGCCCGCCGTGGGGTGGGTCAGCAGCGGGCAGACGGGTCTGGAGAGTGGATTGGTCGGCAGGGAGCCGCTGCCGGAGTAGGTGCGTCGAAACTGGTCGATTGGTCGCCCATTGTGACGAGAAAATGATGGTCCGCACGCCAAGGTCGCAGGCGGGTATGAACGCAAATGTGGAAAGCACTTTGTTAAATCTGGATATGAAATCAAACAAAAATATGCCGAGCTACACAGTTTTAGTTTTTAGCTTAAAATGGTAGCTTGATCAAGCCGATTTATTATGGATGGTGACTTCCAATACAAGTGTTTTTATATCTATTGCATTGATGAAGTATGAACGTAGCTATGCCGACTGTCCACTCCCCAGCGTCCATTGTCCATGCACTGAGCCCAGCATTTCACTAGATATGCGTGGGCCGACCGTTTCACGATTGGTTCGTACAACCAAGGGAGGGGACAGTCGTCGATGGAGAGGTGCAATCGTGCCGCGGGGACGCCCATGTAGTCTATGATTGCCGGCTAATCAATCACCAGGTGGGCGGAACAACCTCGGCGACCTCATGATTCCACTGCTGTTCGGATTGTGAGCTCATTCGTCTGTGGTATGGCGGCCGGTGAGTTCATTCGACATATTGCATTGCACATAAATGCACTCGCTCTGGCATTGATTTAGTCCGGGATGCTCGAGGGATTGGCTGATGGAAGGCTTCATTCGATTTTATGAATGTGGGTTGAAAGTGATCTTTACTTTTGCTACGGTTCTTATGAATGTGTCACCTCAAATTACCAAGTACAGAAACATAAACCGAACCGACAGTGTCTTTCTTATCTTTCTTGCGTAGAGCCTGCTGCTCAGCTGCTCGATGAATATGTCTTATTATGTTTATTTCACAAAACGCTCGATATAACTTATAATTGTTAGGTCAAACATTTTTCTGTTCAGGCCTAGCGTGTCTTAAACATGTGCATTGAAGTCAGCCTTACCCCCAGAAAGACTTGAATTACTGTGTGCTTGAATGACATGATATAGAGGAAATCATTGGCACTCAGTATGCATACCTCTACGTCTACCACTAACTTAAAACTGGCAATAGGTATTGGTCGGCTGATTGGAAGCTATCCAAGACGATTGCGTGCGCTGAGTAAGGCTGCTTGTAAAGGCTAGTCATGGCCGAATTCATAGCATAGACCCGACCGATTTGTGAAATCGCAGCTGCCCGACGCCCGTTGATCTCCTCCTGAAGGTGTGGGCGAACGGCAAATTAAGCTGTCGAAATGAACTGCTCGAAATAGAACACCAATCAACGCAGATAGTGTAATTGGGTGAGCTGGAATGGACGGACGACAGTTGGTCTGCTTGATCCTTAAACGAAACTGAACACGTTCAGCGATCATTTACACGTGTATAATAGTGCACTTTCAAAGCAAGGGTGTTAAATGTTCCGACTGATATTTTACCAAGTTGATAACACAAGGACTCGCCGTGTGAACGTTTGTGATGCTTTTCGGGTGGTTGCCAGTGTTCACGGTTGGTGAGATCCTGTTTGTCGCTGTCGGCGCGCAGCCGCAAAATTTAATTACCATTTTGCGTCTCGCTGAATGCAAAAGACCCGGATGGGTGTCCATTGCTTTTTCAACTAGGACTGTGCTAGACGTACGTACTTTGAAGCAATCCGCGAAGAAAGAATTATAGTTTCTGATTCCTGCAAATGGAGTTTGCTACGAGACAGAAGCAGTCCGTGGATGAGATGTCGCTGATATTTGCATTTATATTGCTGTAGGTGTTAGTTTGAATCTTTTAGTTTTGTCGGTCTCTGTGGGGTCTGTTTTCCGTTTTCGGCATCATTTAAATGAGGCTATGCTCTTTCCAGTTCTTACCACCAACGCGCATGTAAAGGATGGAACAGACCCGCCTGTTGTTCAATATATCCATGCACACTGCACGTGCTAAGTCTTTTATAGTTCAAAAACATACTTAAATACGCCTATAAGTTCATCCTGTCATGACCGATGCATAGCATCCCAGTGTGGATAACCTTTATTGCGACTTTCCAGGACATTTATATATGAAAAACTGTTTGTGAAACAAAACGAGAACGTACGATGGAGGTGATTTGCATGTTTCCTGCATGCCTACACTGGCCGGATCGTATGCCCTTGTTACCTTCTCGCTCTGTTTCTTTTCTCGTTATTTTCCCTTGTCTGTTTTTCCCCGCCGTGCTATATTGGGCCGGCCCGTCCCGTGCCGCGCCTTCGTAACAAGACGCCTACCTACGTGTGTGTAGCCCGGTGGCGGCTCAATACTATGATCTCCGACCGGCCGGCTGGCCCGCATACACCCACGAGCCGTGGCCGATACGCTGACGGTTCAGTAGTCGAGCCCTGACCCAGTCCGGCGGCGGGGAGACAGGCAGAGGTCTGACTGGTATGTACCATCAGTGAAGCTGTCGGCCAACCGCTGTCCCGTGGGGATGGAAAGAAATATTAAGGTGTCACTGTGTGAGAGCGACTTCTGGCTCAGTGTTGGACCCCTGGATGGAGGCTGTCGGGACTGAATGGCTTCGATCGGTGCCCGTGAGACCGGACCTCTAGTCTGTTGAGTTCCGGCTGACCTGTCTGGTCTGTGTACGTGACCTGTCTGGTCTAGCTAGGTGACGTCTCTTACCTGTCTGGGTGACCCTGACTGACCTTTCTGAGTGACCTATCACTAATCAGTGTGTCGACCCGGGTGACACCCGGAGGTTCAGATATGGCACCAGACAGGGACAGGGAAGTTCCGTCCTTGGAGATCTGCCCGCGCCGGTGACTGTCAGACCGAGTTCACGGCAGTGTGAGCACGACATGTCACTGGCATGGCTCATCAAAGCAGAGTGTCACCCTCAGACGCGCGCTATGACTCCGTGCTGCGCAGAGCGGTGCCAGGGGCTCCCGGCGGGGCAGTGATTGCGAGAAGCCGGCGCCAGGAGCGGTTTCCATGTCGACACAGGCGACTCTGCAGGGATCGGATTTGTCGAAATCATGCGTCGACGCACCGGAAGGAAGAAAGGTCGATGTGTTTGTGTTCGACTATTGGCCTCTGTCCGTCGATGTGGTGGAGTGGGATTTTGTTACGCCGTGATTTTCACGAGCGTATCTGGAATAAATTTCACCGTCTTGGAATAAATTTCGCACCTAAAAAATGCGTCCACTTTCGTCCTTAACATTTATACATTCATATCAGAAGCTTTATGCTAATTTAGAGCCAAGTATGTAGAGTTACCTCGGTGACTGCCACGTGATCTCTCATCATCCGATTATAATCATTTCAATGGTAACCACGTGACCTTACACGTGACTTCACATCATCAAGATAGCGGCAACACGTTGCTGGCTCATGAAATGGCTTGGCGAACATCCACTCCGAGAAGTTATCGAGAACATATCTGATCACCTTATGCTACGGGCGACTTGGCATCATCCCTGATGTAGAGGCCGTAATCAATACGGGCCCGCGGTTGCTGCGGCTTAATTACGGGTCCCGGTCCGGTGCTGAGATTATGCCGTTTTCGTTTTCTAAATGCCACACGTTTTGTTTGGAGTTTTTATATCCACAGGCTTGCTTTTCGCAGAGGTTCTGTTATTTTGGTTTTATATTTTGTTCCGGCTGAGGGGTTGTTAAAGGGCATAGCACTCTGCTCCTGTCTAAGGCGAGTTTCATGAGAGCAGTACGGAGAATTGGCAGGCCAGCTGTGCACTGTAATATCCGTACTGCGCACCGCGTAGATCCACTTGACAAATGTGTCAAACCAATCTAAAACACTTCAAGAAGCATTTCAGTTTAAAGTTGCCGTCTTACGAGAACTTCCGGAGTCGACATGGCAATTGCATTATGAACGGCGGTGGATTTGAGATAGCGAGTATTGTTGACTACTGTGATTATTTTAAATAAAAGGAGTCCGTTTTATTATCGTGATTGTCTTCTTTTGCGTTATGATGTGATATTATTGTAATGATGTACATATTATTATTGTGATATTATTATAACGTGTTAATGTAATTTACTTTATGCACGGTGTAGAGCATGGATGTACAATAGATATGCGGACTAAATTTGTAATAATATGTGACAACATCAACTATAGGTTTAGATGTTTCACATATTTGCATTAAATAATGTTTTATTATTCGCGATTGAATCCTCTATTTACCGATACAAGACTTATTGTTCCACTGTTGTGGACTCGCCATGCTTCTGGAGATTTGGTGTGATATTGTTCCTACTTTGTTGTAATTTGTTTGCTCGTGTGTTGTGTCACTGAAACTGACGCTAAGTTACTTTACTGTGACACTGTTCTGCGCTACTTTGTTTGTTGTGCCAGCGCATCACTGTTTCTGAACTTTCTGGCTTGTTAGGTCGGCATTTCTTAACTTACATTGGAGCGAACTTCTGTGCGCATTTCCTCGTTTGTTCTGTTTACTCGCTTAGGTTCTATTTGCTGAGGCAACTTTATGGTTACTTTAGGCGCCTTTGGCAGGCAATCGACTGTTATCACATAAACTCTCCATTGGCCAGTTTTCCAAATACAAATGTCCCGTCAGCTGCTGGATATTGGGACTCATTCTTGTATGGAATGGTCACATGAGCAATATCAGTCGAATAATCGCATTAATCGCGACTACTTTCAGCGCTCAATAGGAGCTTCTATTGCTGATACAAATCGTTGCTGACAGTGATGCTGTTCTCGTGCCGTCGTCTGGGAGCGCGCGACTGTCGTGGTGGGCCGTGGGTGGGCGATCTCACCCTTAGTGCGGTGGGAGGTGGGGAGAAATGGGATGGGACTGGCCGACTATTTAGCTACCCGTTTGGCGGTTGGCCGCTAACTTGGTAACGAGCTGTTGCCGTGTATCTCGTACGAGCTCAGTGAAGTATTCATAAGCCCCATCCGGCTACTGCGCTGCTGCTGTCTCAACGCATTCAAATATATGCGCCACGAAGCCTCATAATATCGGACGTAGGTCTCAATAAAACAAAGTGCTGCCTCGAAATTCCTGTTGCAATTTATGGTATGATTCAATGAGCCAACGGACATTTGTCAGCCACAGAAAGACTTTGAGAATAGCCTTGGTTCCGTACTAATGCATTGCTCATAATTTACGAGTTGATGCAATTAATTAAGCGCCTTAAGTTTATGCGTCTACCATGAATCGTCTACACTGGCGGGTAAATATCGACAGTAAGTCCGAATGCGGTTAGTCCTCTAATAAGGTAGATCAATAATGGCGGTGGGTTGGCGCAATGAGGTCGCTCCTTGGGATATAAAGAAGCCAGATGAGGCTGTGGGATAAAGGAGGAAGTAACATGGATCGGCTCCCCGGCCCACTGAAATCGAAACCGTCTACTGCTTTTATAGGAACGTGGGCAATGTCTCTCCATGCCATGACACATATTTACTGAAAAACTAACAACATTAGTGCTACATCGTTTTCTTTTGTATAGTTTTTGATGGGCTAGCATTGCATATTTTTCTGAAGTTCGTGAACCTGCTTCAAAAGGTATTGATCCTATCCATCATTGAGCTCAGCTCTGCATTGTTTTATGAACTCTTATGGGAATTAAAAGCTTGACTTTTCAGAGGCACTTTCGCGATACATTGCAGAGAATGGATTCCGGTTCACGGACCTTTTACTTCGGCTCTGTCGCTACGGTAACTTTGTGCGGCAACTTAGCTGAGCTCAAAACGCGCCGGCGATATGGTCTCGGATAATCCACATACATCAGAGATCCTCCTCATTTGAAGTGTAAAAACGTCTACATAATGTTATAAATGTCATCGCTCTGTTCATTCGATTTGTCACTGCCTTTTTAATGTCAAAGAACGGAGGATGTAGTTGAATCTCATATCCTGACGAGAAGTGTTTCGTGTTTCAGGTTGTTAGGGATTAAAATACCTGAAAGTGTTGACACAAGGATGAAAAAGTTAACTGTCGGCAACTCCAATTTGGCCGTTCCATGCCAATATTTGGTTTGATCTGTCATCATTGGTATTGTTATCTTCAAGGTCGCTCATAACATGCTGAATTTCGAAGTGACAATGTTTTGTGTAATTCTTGCTGGAAACTTGTTCAGCCGCCTCTCGTCTGTTGTCGATGATGTATTGTGTGAACTGTCTGCTGACCAGTGCAGTGGCGGGCAGTTTGGATGTCCTCCGGGTATCCAGTCCCCGCTGACGCAACCAGCAACAGTTGGCGAGCGGCCGGCATCAAGATGAGGTGCGCCGCCACTCTCGGCCACTTCATAACGCCGCGCTCAGAGCGGTCTCCATTTCGACGGGCCGCTCATTGACGGCTGTCGGAGAGTGGCCGCTGACGGTCGCCGGCCGCCGGTGCTCCTGATGGCCCGGCCCGGGGCGATCCCCGGTGATTGGCCGTCCGAGCGCCGCTCGGCCTCTGTGCCGGCAGCTGGTCCGTCACAGCCGCCGACATAGTGACTCTGTTTGTGCCCGGCGGCGGTCCCCGCTCCGCCGGCGACGGTCGTGCGCGGAAATTGGATCGGCCCTACGGCGGCAGTGCGCCGAATTCGTGTGACATCTGGGCACGATGGGTGCGCCGAATTCGTCCGTCGTCCTGAGGCGGCCAGTGCGCCGATTTGGCTGGGCGTGTCTGGTGGTGAGGGTGCCGAATGGGCTGACTGACCGGTCGAGGTCGGAGCTCGGCGGCGTATAGTGGCCCGTCGAGCCGGGGCGCCTGGCGCCGACGGCGATGCAATGGGTCGTGACCGGCGGAGGCATCTCGGCGGCCCGGCTGGCTGGCGCCGCGCGCGTCGCCTCCGGACGTCTAGGATCGGTCGTGTCGGGCCGGCTCAGTGACCTCCTCCCCTCCCCTCCCCGGTCAGCCCCGCCCACACCCAGCCCAGCCGGCTGCCCGGCCCGGGCCAGCCTGGCGAGGCCACGCCGGCGCGACCCCCCTTCTCGCGCCGCCGAACTTTGGGGGTCCGGGCGGACCCATCGACCAGGCGGGCGCCGGCCGGCCGGCCCTCGCCGTCGCTGTTGGATTGGGTCACGTGTGGCGCGTGCCGTCAAAATTGGACGGTGCCGACCTACAGAGCCTGCCGCTCGGACGAGAGGACCGCGCCTATCCAAACGACCGACGGGCTGGAGCTGACGCTTCGCTAATGTCTATACGTCTTCCGTTGCCTGATCGTGAAATCGGAGTACGCCGAGGAAAGCTTGGATTTTTGAAGGTTTTATATCCAAGTATACTTGATGAACTAGTTATTTCAGACTCCTGATTAATGAGTGTGGAAAAGAATAAAAGGAAGCTTGTCTCATCAAACTTTGTTTTGTTATCAAGCTCAGTTTTTTCATTGCGGAGAAATGAGTGTTGATTATGTTTATTCTGACGCTGAGAGCGGCATTAAGACAAGCGTTTATGAAGTGACCCGCTCTTCGTCAATATTGTCGCCGTTTCTGTCGCACCTTATCGTGTGTCTTTTCCGTCTTTTCCGCACTTTCTCCATTTTAGGGACACCTGCGTGAAATTCACTCTGCGATTCTATTTTAGCTCACAATCCACTAAGTGTTGGGACTGACGGAAAGTTGTGAAAAACAGGAGAGATAGCAACAGCCGAAAACAGGGCTCTTCCTATTCCTTCGGGTATTCAATCATTGGCTGAACGAGCGACAATACATCAGTTTCTTTGGCAGCTCAGCATAGGTAAAGCTTTTAACTTCGATGCCTTCATAATTCATGTTCCTTTTAAACGAAACCGAAAGGCTCATTCTTCTTTTCTGGCCTTTCTTTTGTCGAACGCCAAACAGACACAAACCCCGACTGGTTGTATTGCCCCTGTCCATGGTATGTTTGTGCTAGATTTTGCTGTCTGCTTGTGGTCTCTGCTGGTGTTTCACTGCTGTACTGTACCTATATGTTTGTGGCGGCAGTTTGTGTCAGACCATGACCCCGTTTGTGCCGGCTGCTGGTGTCAGACTATGGCCGCTGTTTATGACGGCTGTTTGCGGCCGCTGTTTGTGTCAGCTGTGGCCCTGTTTGTGGCGGCTGTTTGCGGCCGCACTCCACTCACGTGCGCGCGGTGCCCTCTGGGGGTTACCGGTTCGGTGCTGTAGTTATTGCGGTCGATCTCTGGGGTGTCATAGCCGTGATGGACCGTGCCAAGGCTATAGAGCGACGGTGCAGTCATTGCGGCTCGGGTGTTCCCCTCGGGTCGGCGCTACGTCTGCGGTACTCAGACTGTGTGTACTGGACAGTGCTGACTGGTCACTATTCTGTGGTAATTGCAAATTCCTGGACACAGCTCTCTGAATGTCATGACGTCTGTCGTAAGGAATTGGTACTGCAACACTCCCGAGTCATCATTTTGACATATGTCATGTATTTTATGGCTACCTTCTGTGGCATGGAGAAAGCTCATAATTTCACATCGGAGAAAGCTCATAATTTCACATCGACGTTCTCCGAGAAACAAGGGTTAAGTCCTATTTTATCACTCAAAATCCTATGGATGTGTGAGTGTCTAAGCCACTTTTGAGTTCATTTAGCTGCCCAGCCATTGTAAGCTATTCACGTGGGGGAGCTGATTAAGTTACCATCACCGGCCTTGTTCCGGTGCGGATTTCGCTGAAATGGCCAGTTTCTAGCGAGACCAGAGTGATCTCATAGGACTGATTGATCGGAACTGGGCTCGGTCGTCGGACAAGAGGCCGTTTTGTCCGGCCGGATTGGTAGGCAGCGTTTAGCCAGTCGTACAACATCCCACTGACTGATCGTTTATAGCGGGCGTGGAGTGTCGCCAACAAAGCCTGCTGTCGACTGAGGTCTCTACCAGTGAGAGGATCGGTGCCGCCACCGGGCTGAGGAGTCGCTTTGGCCGTGATGACTAACTGCGTCGCGCTGAATTCCAACTAGCTCTGGGACACTGGCTGCTGAGTCGGCCTTGAGATGGCCTCTCAGCTCCAGCGAATCACCTGGCGTATCTGGAGATAAACTCCAGTCCATGAACGGGTGTCATGGATGTGTTCAACGTTCATACACACATGCAGTCATACAGATGTGAATGAGTATTAAAATCGGTTTCATTAAGGACCCTGAACGACAGAAATAAAACTTTAAAAATCTTGGGGTTTCACAAACGTTTAACACCTTCGTGCGATTTTGTGTTTCACTGGAGCACCTATCGTCCGAAAAAAAAATCTGACAGCCCAATAGCATGATTGTTTAAAGGTCTTGTAAAGACATCCACTATTAAATTTGTACTTCAAAGTCGCTGCAGAGCCCTGGCGAACACAGTACGCTCACGAAGTTTTGTCCACGAATTCCTAGATTAATCTTTTGCATTGCTTTCAAATGAACGCACCTTTATGAACTTCAGAATTTGTCATCTTTGAAGTTTGATGACAACGGTGACGGAAAATTCTTAGTGGAAAGCCACCCGGATATGCATTTACAATCCCAGTACGTATAAATTCGACTGTCGTATCATTTGAATAATCAACTGTTCACTGCTGCAGATGATTATTAAATCATCTCAGTAATGAGTTGCGGGATGTATGTGTCGTAAAGGCAACTAATGACAAGGTGCTGTTTAATGGAGAAAATAGGGGCGGCTCTACATTTTTAAAGTAAATGTACGTTGTTGTGTAAATGTGTAAACAGATCATGTATGTATTGTATGTCCCAGGGACATAAGTATATTATTTTTCCTACTTGCATCGTGAACAGAGCCTCTACATTTATGATGCTCACCTGTTCCGTTCAAGCCACTCGACTTCAACTCTCACAGCAGGCAAGCGCCATTTCTCAATGTGCTGCTTTTTCTGAATCAGGGTTACTTCCGATCGTTAACATTTCTGGCTCAATGCCCATGCTCGCTGGTGTGTTACGCGGTACCTTGGTTTGATCTCGGGAACTGTACCAGCACTTAGCAAAGCTCCACATCTTGCTGGTGACAGGACAGAAAAGCCTTTTACTCAAAATAGAAGGCTTTCAACATGGATGAGTAGAAATATCCCAAGTAGTTCCACAAGCTGTTTGCGGCTATATGTCTAAAATGTCATACACGATTCTTAGAAAGTAAATGCACCAGCAGTCAGCACCCACTATTCATCCACGCAAGCTTAGTAATTGCAGCAGTATTATTCTTAGCGTTTCCTAAATAATGATTGTGGAGCACTCATATGAAAAGTTGCTGAATCGCTTGATGCATGATACGATCGTGACCCTCCTCTGTTGCCCTAGCGCATAAGTTGCTAGGCGTTTCATATCGGAGTCTTACCTATGCATCTTTTTGTGGTCCAAGCTATTCAATGTCTTAGCGTTTTGTTGTGCCTTGTACTGCATTCAATATCGTTTTTTTTTTGCTTTGTACCACATTCAATGCATTTTTCAATTTAATGATTACAGTCGACGTTTTACCAGCGTATATTGGCAATATCGGCGCTTTCAACAATTGTGTTGTTGCGCGATGCAGCTATATGGCTGTAATTTAGGCGTGGCCTCTGCCTGCAATTTGTCTACCTTCCACCGACCACCCGCGTGGGATGTTGACTACCACACATCACATAGCGACGGTCTCATATGATCATATATGGACAGTCAACACGCGAAGTACAGTCACCAGCACTTGCTACTAATCACCTCGTTTTTGTTCAGTAGTTTGAAGAGCGATCAAATCTCAGTCGCGCAAGATACGTCAAACGATCCGTTTGGTCCTCCGATTTTCGAATATCTAACTTGTTTTTGTATATTCGAAGCATTTTGGGATGGGGAGCCAAAAAACCTCTTTTCTGCCCTAAAGTGTGCCCCAAGAAGTCGTAGAACCTAGCCCCGCCTCTGATCCACAGACCACTAGTGCCATCTCTTGTCAGCCGAACAAGCCGCAGAAGTAAATAATGTCACGTGACCTTTGCACACGCTACAATTACTACGCAGCTGTAGTGGGGGAAGCGGGGCGGAGGCGTGGAGAGGGACGCGATCGGTCGGCTGGGGTCAGGTCGCCGAGGTCAGAGGTCATCCGCCGGAGGGTGTTTGAGCGGTAGGGCGGTTGGGTCGTGTGGGCTGGGGCCTGCGGAGTGGGGAGCGCCGGGACCTGTCTGGAAACAAGCCCTACAACGCTGTGACAGTCGAGAATATTGTGAGGAAAGAGAGAGAGAGAGAGAGAGAGAGAGAGAGAGGGAGAGAGAGAGAGATGGAGGGAGAGAGAGAGATGGAGGGAGAGAGAGAGGTAGGGGGAGAGAGAGAGGAAGAGAGAGAGAGAGAAAGAGAGAGGAGAGAGAGAGGGAGAGAGAGAAAGAGTGAGAAAGAGAGAGGGAAAGAGAGAAAGAGAGAGGGAGAGAGAAAGAGAGAGGGAGAGAGAGAAAGAGAGAGAGAGAGGGAGAGAGAGAGAGAGAGGGAGAGAGAGAGAGGGAGAGAGAGAGCGAGAGCGAGAGCGAGAGAGAGAGAGAGAGAGAGAGCGAGAGCGAGAGCGAGAGCGAGAGCGAGAGCGAGAGCGAGAGCGAGAGCGAGAGCGAGAGCGAGAGCGAGAGCGAGAGCGAGAGCGAGAGCGAGAGAGAGAGAGAGAGAGAGAGAGAGAGAGAGAGAGAGAGAGAGAGAGAGAGAGAGAGAGAGAGAGAGAGAAAGACTGGAGGGAAGGGATAAGGACGGGAGGAGAGAAAAGAGAGAGAGAGAGAGAGAGAGAGAGAGAGAGAGAGAGAGAGAGAGAGAAATCTGAAAAGGAAAACCAGAGAGGATAAAATGAGAAAGAGGGCAATGGGTAAATCAGTGAGAGGGAGCGAGAGAGGAACTATTTAGTTGTGTCAGCTTGTGTTCACATGTAAAATGTAAATTTGCTTTCCATCATTACAGCTTTGATTGGAAATTAAATCTTAGCATCATTATGATAAACCC
This sequence comes from Amphibalanus amphitrite, assembly GCF_019059575.1. Classification (NCBI taxonomy): domain Eukaryota; kingdom Metazoa; phylum Arthropoda; class Thecostraca; order Balanomorpha; family Balanidae; genus Amphibalanus; species Amphibalanus amphitrite. The sequence goes on from NW_024881828.1 coordinate 244,032, forward strand.
ACCTTGACGGGATGCAGTAGCGAACCCTTCAATTAAGAGGGGGGGGGGGGGCACTGCCGACTTTTGGTCCTATTACATATTTCCATGCAACGCTCATAGGGCTAATGTTGAAATGCCAAAATTAAAGGGGGCACGGTGCCCCGGTGCCCTCCCCGTTCCGCCGCCTATGACGGGATGGGGACGCTTTTATGGTCGTCGTTGGGAGCTCGGCACTAATGGGGTCTGGGGATGATGTTGAAGGTTTCGCAAATGTTTCATAAAAGAGATGCTATTTTTTGCACAACCTATTAAACATTTTTTTTTACGTTTGCTATGAAAATGTTAGGCCCAGTTCCTTCAAGATCAGGTCCACGACTCAACAGCTTACAACAGGAGCTAACTAACATAACAATTAACCCGCGCCGTGTTGGTGACATAAACTTTCCATCGAGTGCTGGGGGGAGGGGGGCGTTTCACGCCCCTCCGTCTAACTCGGCTCCTGGGCCACGTAGCGACACGCGGTGAGCGGCAATCGAAAGAGCGTCAAAAATAAGGAGGAAAACACTCGGCCATTTTAAGGTCAGGGCAAAGGTCAGGTCATTAGGGTTCATCAAAGGTCAACTTTTGTTGATTTCAACGATTTCGAACACCCGACGGCTAACTCGGGAACCAATAGAGCTACAGCGCCGCGGAAAAGCGCATTCGATAGCTCTTTTAACGCTCTTTCGCCAACATGTCCTCAAATTCGACCTTAGATCAACGGTTTAGCTCCCAGAGGGCACCGTTCTAATTGACCTCAAATTTGACCTCAGATCAACGGTGTTTTCACCGCTCTAGCGCATCTCTGTCAAAAGTAAAAAAACTGCTGAAGACCTTTTATGTCCTAAAATGACCTCAGGGGCACACATAGGGGTCACAGGTGCAATTTTCCGATTCAGTGTGTCATGTTTACCTATGAACCGATGTTTCAGAGGGTGTAGAACGAAATTCGTCCAAAAGAGGCGCATTTCAATTTTCTCCCATTGACTTATACCTAATGTGGCAGTCGCAAAATTGACCTGACCTTAGGTCACAGACATAAAAATCCGAGGTATCAATTTATACATACTGTTACCCTAAGCAATTACTAAAAGTTTTAAAGTGATCGCTCAGTCGGTGTAGCTACAGCGAGCTTTCGATTTTTTTTCTGAGGTAAGGTTACTTGACGTTACCTGGTGACCTGACCTTGAATGACGCTACGCGTCGCGTCGCCGATTTTGAGATATTCGCGAAAAACCTGAGGGGGAAGGGCGTAAAAACGCCCCCCCCCCCCCCAGCACGGCGCGGGTGGTCGCCATAGCGACTCGGACTGAACAAATGCCTTTAACGTTTCAACGGTTGAATAAGGTGAGAGGATTGAGGTAGGCTTGTATCGGATTTTCTTCTGCTTGTCGGTAGTTTAGGTTGAAGCACCGGCCCGCGCCGGGCCGGTGCTCTGAGATTCCGCGCCGGGCCGGGGGTGTGTGTCTGAACCCCCCCCCCCCCCTCCTAACTCGGCTCCTGGGCCACGTAGCGACACGCGGTAAGCGGCAATCGAAAGAACGTCCAAAATAAGGACGAAAACTTTTCGGTCATTTTTTGGGCCAGGTCAAAGGTCAGGTCACCAGAGGTCACCAAAGGTCAAATGTCCACTATTTCAACATTTTGGAAACTGCCAACGGCTATCTCGGGAACCGATAGAGCTACAGCGCCGCGGAAAAGCGTTTTCGATAGCCCTTTTACAGACCTTTCTGAGTAATCTTCTCAGATTTGACCTCAGGTCAACGGTTTAGCCTCCAGGGGACAAAAACTCCAAAAATAGCCGTTTTTACGAAAAACGTTTTTTTCGGCAATAACTTTTGACTCAAAAGAGTCATGACATTACTTTTGCCACCATCGTGTTCCTCTCGTCGAGACGCGTCGAATGAACTATAATTTGACCTTGAACGGTCAACTTGAAAATTTGACCTCAGGTCAAGGTCATGACCTGACCGGAAAAGGTCATGTTGCATATCAGTCGATCCGCAACGTCGAGCCGAACACATCTAAGGCGTTTTCAGTGCTCTAGCACGTCTCTATCAGAAGTTATTAGCGAAAAACTGTTAGATTCTGTTCGTGACCTGAGATGACCTCGGGGACATAACCAGGGGTCACAGTTGCCATTTTCCGGTTCAGTGTGTCCATTTTACCTACATCTCGATGTTTGAGAGTGTCTAGAATAGCGTTCGTGCAAAACAGACGCTTTTCAATTTTCTCCCATTGACTTATAATGGAGAGGTCGCAAAATTGACCTGACCTTAGGTCACCGATATCAACATTCCGAGATATCCATTTTATAGATATTGTTGCTCTTATCAATCGCTGAAAGTTTCAAGGCAATCGATCAATCGGTGTAGCTATGACGAGCATTCTTATTTTTTTCTGAGGTGAGGTCACTTGGCGTGACCTGGGGACCTGACCTAAGGTGACCTGGGTCTTAAATTTTCACAACATGTGCGGAAAAGATGCACGAACAGGTGTGCCAAAAACGGCGGCGCTCCGCGCCGCCGTTTTTGAGATGTCTGCGAAAAACCGCAGGGGGGGTGTTCAAACACCCCCCCCCCCGGCCCGGCGCGGGTTAATTCCGCGAGCTGTCCATAATCATTCAAGAGGGAAAATACAGCTGCACATCGTTCGGGTCAAAGTAATACCAAACATTCTCAAATTTTGTAGTAAAGAGCCAGTAGTCTACGAAGAAAAAGAATAAGCGGACCGGTTTCGTCTATCAAAGACTTCTTCAGCACTTTTTCAAAAACGTATAAGAAGAAAACTAGCACAGTGACAATCGTTTGAAATAAAATTGGATTCAGTAAGAACTAAGAACTTCATTGTCCGAAAACCGCTGACAGTTGATAGCTCAATGACACTTAAAGCCGTGCATAAGGAGGCGTGAAAACACTCTCCTCATCTCGTTCTATTACGAGAGGACCATGTCATGATGTGAGAAAGGCGTTCTCAAAATAAATGACACTGTATGAGTGAATAAATATTCCGCGCCCCCTTCGGCTATTGGCGGACCCTACCACCTGATCGGGTGGTGCAGCCGTTTCGCCCTCCACCTGAGATCTCGGAAAGTTACCGACCGATTTTAAACATTCAAAGAGCGTTCGATAGCCCCACCAGGGAACTACCTTGTTACCAGGCTTCGTTGACCTAGATGCAACCCATGACGTCACAAGTCAGGTCAAAGGTCGCATTTTTTCACCGATTTAGTCTAAGGAATGCGTTACAGTCAGTTAACACATCAAATAAAAGGCATGTTATCGAAAAACATCGATGGAGCGTTGGTTGTCTAATACATATGTTGCCTAAAGAGGTCATTGATACCAGGTCAGGCCACAGAGGTCAGGCCACTAAGGGTCACAATATGAACCCAACTATGCTAGGGTCGTGTGATGCATGTTGTATGGCCAATTTTACATTTAACCCGCGCCGGGCCGGGGGGGGGTGTTTGAACACCCCCCCTTGCGGTTTTTCGCAGATATCTCAAAAACGGCGGCGCGGAGCGCCGCCGTTTTTGGCACACTTGTTTGTGCATCTGTTCCGCATATGTTGTGAAAATTTCAGACCCAGGTCACCTTAGGTCAGGTCACCAGGTCACGCCAAGTGACCTCACCTCAGAAAAAAATAAGAATGCTCGTCATAGCTACACCGACTGAACAATTACCTTGAAACTTTCAGCGATTGATTAGAGCAACACTATCTATAAAATGTATATCTCGGAATTTTGATATCGGTGACCTAAGGTCAGGTCAATTTTGCGGCCTCTCCATTATAAGTCAATGGGAGAAAATTGAAAAGCGCCTGTTTTGCACGAACGCTATTCTAGACACTCTCAAACATCGAGATGTAGGTAAAATAGACACACTGAACCAGAAAATGGCAACTGTGACCCCTTGTTATGTCCCCGAGGTCATCTCAGGTCACGAACAGAATCTAACAGTTTTTCGATGATAACTTCTGATAGAGGCGTGCTAGAGCGCTGAAAACGCCTTAGATGTGTTCGGCTCGACGTTGCGGATCGACTGATATGCAACATGACCTTTTCCGGTCAGGTCATGACCTTGACCTGAGGTCAAATTTTCAAGTTGACCTTTCAAGGTCAAATTATAGTTCATTCGACGCGTCTCGACGAGAGGAACACGATGCTGGCAAAAGTAATGTCATAGCTCTTTTGAGTCAAAAATTATTGCCGAAAAAACGTTTTTCGTAAAAACGGCTATTTTTGGAGTTTTTGCCCTCTGGAGGCTAAACCGTTGACCTGAGGTCAAATCTGAGAACATTACTCAGAAAGGTCTGTAAAAGGGCTATCGAATGCGCTTTTTTGCGGCGCTGTAGCTCTATTGGTTCCCGAGATAGCCGTTGGCAGTTTCCAAAATGTTGAAATAGTCAACATTTTACCTTTGGTGACCTCTGGTGACCTGACCTTTGACCTGACCAAAAAAATGACCGAAGTGTTTTCGTCCTTATTTTTGACGTTCTTTCGATTGCCGCTTACCGCGTGTCGCTACGTGGCCCAGGAGCCGAGTTAGAAGGGGGGGTGTTCAAACACCCCCCCCCCGCGGCCCGGCGCGGAATTTCAGAGCACCGGCCCGGCGCGGGTTAAAATTAAATGGTGTGGGCTAGACGGCCATCGGGGCCAGTTTAGATTACATTCTGGTGAAGTTCGGGTCAAGGTCAGGTCAAAGAAGGTCAAATTTCGAAGTTGATATTTTGCATAAAAGGGGTATCTATTCGATACAGCTCATCACAGGAAATCCAATGGTGGTCTTTGGCTTGCTTTGTGTGTTCTGTGACGGCGAAAAATTGAATTTGAGAATTTTACGTAATAGATTTTTAGTAGTTTTTTTGCCATAACTTTGCTAAAAATGGAGCTATCGAGTTCAAGTTTGGCATATCTAGAGCAGATAGTTCAATAACATATATTTCAGTTTTAATTTTGAAAGTTCTTGGTATTTTCGGGGTGTTATACTTCAGCTATAGTTTTGATGGTCAAAATCAATTTTTGTTTGGAAATAAGAGTTAGCAGTTTGCTAGCGCTGTTTATTTTACATCTTTTTGATCTTGAATATTTTTCGTTATCTTCAAAACTGTAAGCGTGACAGCTCTTCCCGCTAAACCTTTTACTGGGTCGGAAATGACAGAACATGACATCCCTCTGACGTCATTTGTGACTAACCTTTCATGAGAGCTCTGGAAAATTTTGGTCACAAGGTGTAAAAATGATGCCCGGAGGGGTCTTGACAGTTTGGTGGCGACATTTGCTATACTTTAGAAGATATCGACTGGAAAGGAGAGAGGGGGCCGTTTCGCGCCGCCCTCTCCCCCCTCCCCTCAACGGGGCTTTCAGTTGCTGCTCTCACAGAACTCAGTCTCTTGGTTATATTGCAACGTAGTGGAATTGCAAGTGGCAATTAAGCTTCCTGCCAGTGCCGGACCAGAGTTTAAACATGCAGGCTGAATTTTAACATTTAACTTTTGAATTTTTAAATCGTTAAGCTTTTTAGAAGTTGTATATGAACTGTTCAGCTCCTTTTTTGGTCCATCACAGCGGGCTTGTATGTCATTTGTCAACCAAAATCGAATTAAAAACTTTTTAGTTGGTCTGGCTACCTCGCCAACTTCTTAATGGATCGTTTAGTAGCTTTTGATTTGGCACTGCCCACGTTGTCTGTCAAACTTTTCGTGTCATAGACACTGTCTATGACACGAGAAGAGGTTGCTGACATCGTTTGTCGCGGTTAAATAATACCAATCCACGTCCCAGTGGCTGCTCGATCGCACTTTCCCTGGCCCACCTCTCCCACCAGGCTAGGCTTTGTCCGGCACAGCCGTCGCCTCAGTGCCTCGGGCGGTGACCCGTTCAAAGGGGCTCACAATTCGTATGGTGCCGTGGCTCTCAAACCAATACAGAACAGTGAAACGCAAAGGCTCACTTTCCACATAAGGCGAACGGCTGATTCTGGCGCCGGGACTTCATTCATGCTAAGGCGCCCAATCACAGCGCCGCATTTCAGTTAGTGTCGGGCGCAAAAGCTACTATGCTCCGCCCCTCCATCACGTGACCCTGCCCTCACGTGGCCTCAGTCACGTGGTGTTTCCACTTCTTGGCGCATGGCGGCGCTAGTCTCGCAGGGGCGGTGGTAGCTTGCTCCCCCGCGGTCCGGGGGTGATGGGCAGCAACTGCTGGTGACTGTACGTGATCTCGAAGTCCCATTGGCTTGGCTCCTAGGGTCCAATTATCTGGCCCATGGGTCTTATACTCATTGTCATAAAATTTCGCAATCACGGTGTGAGTCCCATAGGCCCGGCCCCTGGTCCTATGGCACAGCGCCTCTTTGGCCCCCGCCCACGCGTCTCAGTTCTCTGCTCGGACGCGCTCAGCGGATGACCGTATCTCGGACGGGTGCCGCTCGTCGCGAGCCGGCTCCTTCAGACCACCAAGGCCATCAATAGTTGATGTGGCGACCATCGGGCAATTGGCGGCGGCTATCTGGCGGCGGCGGCGCTCGGTCACTGTCGTGGTGCCCGCCTCGTCAGCCCGATTGGTCGAGCGATGTCCGAGGGGGCAGACAGCCAGTCAGAGCTCTGTATACAGCCGGTCAGACGGTGGGAAGTCCGATGGACTCCATTCATTGCCGGACCGACCGCGCTGCGATGTGTTCTGTCGAGCTGAACGATAAGATGTCGCGCTCGTGAGATGTGGTTATGCGACTGGCAGGAGATGTCAGGCTGAGTTTTATGCTGAGCTCCTTCGGAGTGTGGCGTCTCATCGGTCACGAAAAATGTGATGAATATGCCACGAATGTCACGATAGAAGAACTTTATATAAGCTGCTCCTTTCCATTTTCTCTGTCTAGACTCGGGCTCCCATAGCCTGAGAACGAAACTAATAAAATACCCGCCGTCCGTTCCCAAACCCCAGTCTACCTGCATCTCCCTAATGCAACCTGCCAATGCCTGACTGGGCAGCAACATGAGACTCGAAATGGGCCGCGCCGTTTGGTATGCATTGCCGTTGCGGCTGTGAAAGGACAACACTGGACAGTACTTTGGCAAGGAATGGTTTCGGGCGCAGCTGGGACCACTACTTTCAATACATCATGCCGTGGACTGGTCACTCTGTATTCATGAGGTGGCGCCCGTGATGTGGAATGTGAAAATGAACTCAAACGACCGCTCTGTTCCGCACCTGATATTTGTATTCTGAGGCTAAACTGCTCAAAATCTAGATCGTTTAGCTGATGTTAAGTTTTGTGTGCCTACTGTATTGAAGCATCTAAAAGCTATCATGTTTTCTGTTTCTGTGACCTCGGCCCAAACATTTCCAATCAGAATATTTTAGGCTACTCTTCTTGAATTTTCTAAGACTTATCGTCCCAAATCTCCTATTGTGCATAACTCAACAATCACCTCCCCATGATTCAATGAATACGGGAATGAGGGCCGCCCAGCTGACCCTTTCATACAGCCACTGTCCGATGACGCAGTGACAGTGCCGCCGCTGACCCAGCTGCGTAATGTATACCGGCTGACCTCTTTATAACGCCTCTGGCGACTGGCGGAGGTCAGCGCTCTGATGTGCCAGCTGATGGCGGTCATCACTCGCCGCTCAGCGGGAATGGGCCCGTTCCGCGGCGTGTCAGAACGATCCGCCGCAAAATGGCACACTACACGCCGTCAGGGTAAAACTCTGCCCGTCTAGAGCTCGTCAGCTGAGAGCGCCTGAAGAGCTCGGCTGATGGAGTGTCGTGTTCAGCGGGAATACTGAGCTGGTTAATGTAGGCCGCTTTGTGGAACCAAGTGTGATTCCGGTCTAAAGGGTCGTGTATGCTTTAATATATCGTACTTACTTTTCAGCATAAACGCATTAACTTTGAAAATGGTCTGGACGCATTTGCGAAACATGCTTTGCTTTTGTAAACATCCCGGATAACTTTCTTTCGTTTCCAACGGTGCGGCACTCAGTCTTTGAAAATGCTGGTCTGTGACGCTTGCTAAAATGCTTCAAACTGAAATAAGTAATTTGATGTTATCCATTCTGGCTTAAATAAAGCCATGGTAAACTTAAGACAGGGTTTCAAAAATAATTAATAAAAATTTATTATTTCTTAATTTTTTGGTATGCCAGCAGGCGTGTCATGCGCTCTCTCTCTCTCTCCCTCTCTCTCTCTCTCTCTCTCTCTCTCTCTCTCTCTCCCTCCCTCTCTCTCTCTCTCTCCCTCTCTCCCTCTCTCTCTCCCTCTATCTCTCTCTCTCTCTCTCTCTCTCTCTCTCTCTCTCTCTCTCTCTCTCTCTCTCTCTCTCTCTCTCTCTCTCAGCGAGGAGCCATCACCAGCCAGTGGTCGGTACAGATGTGTAACGACATCCACGCTACTCAGCTATGGAAATACGAGGATCGGTACCGTAAAGGGCATCCTGCTGCGGCTCTGACCGAAAGGCGCACGCGGAAGGCGCTGCGGGGCTTGTTTCGAGGGCGACCGAGCGCCGCGGGGTGTGTTCTAAAGACTACTGACTGTCGTCCGTCCCTTCGCCGAAGGCTTCCCTCAGTCGGCTGTCTGCGTCAGCGCGGCCCCAGTTGCGACTTTGCGCTGTTTTTGCCGTCTAACGAACGCCTCGTTAGGTGGTTTTGAGAACGTGCTGATCCGACCCCCTCCCCCTCCCTCCCACGGCTCTCCCTCGTTGCTCTGATGCCTGCGCTGCCTCGCTGGCGTGGGTAGATGTGGGAAGATGTGGGTAGTTATGGGTGGATGAGCAGGACAGCGAACCACCGAGTACGAACTACCGGGATGCTGGATCCGACGAGGACTGAGGATGGACTAATCGTGGCCAGAATATGATAAGGATTGACACTGATTAGACACTGATTGGTAGAGGACTGGACTCGGACTGCGGCGGCTACGATGGAATCTAGATACACCCGCTGAGCAATGGCCTGGCGTAGGCTTACAAGACTATCTAAACTCACTGTAGCTAGATGATCACATATGCAGGGCTATTTGTGAAGTTGTGAGTGGATTTGGTTTCTAAAGATGTTGAAGACGTGGTACCTATGCTAATGACAACTCTAATGCTCGAGAACCTATGCTAGGCCTCTCTGTCATTTGGCGAAGCTATTTGCTGCTTATGTGATGCGAGGACGTGTATCGGCTTTGACTGCCAATCAGTGGTCTATTTCGGGCCTACAATATCCACTGCAGACCTATTCCTCATTGCGCGAAGCCGCGGTCACTTGAGTCCCGTCGATTCCTAGTTACTTGGGTGCGCTATCTTGTACCTGCTGTTGCCAGCGGCATGAGACATGACAAGTCGCGTGCCAGTGCGTCGTTACTGAGCGTTGGCACGACCTTTATTGCGGGGCTCGTCCGACCCTGACCTTACGACCCTCCCATCCTTACCCCTCCCCTCGGTCTTCCAGTGAGATCGTGATGCCTACCTCTCAGTCACGACCACTGCGAAATGTAAATGGCCGCGCCGCATACCCGAAATTCACGTCTTCGCGTACTAAGGCACGGGTAAAGCGCGCATTATGCGACGTTAGTGAAGTTATTACGACGATGGATGGCGATAGTGCGGGCCGTGCGCTTGCTTAGAAGGCGTTGTGCTGCTGTTTGCCCACCCCGCCCTGCTCTGTCGTTGTCGCTGTTATAACTACCCCCTTAGCCCCCCCCCCCCGTCGATGGCGAGTCACGCTCCAATGGTTGGAATGCCATTTGGCAATGGAGCCTCATTGATGGTTCACGGGGGTCGCGGTGCTCCCGGTAATGATGATTGAGGTGCCTGTACCACACAGCTCGGACCGTGCAATCTATTCGGTTATTGTCTCCGGTACACCAGTGGTGTGATGGTATGGAGTTTCAACTGGGATGTCGCTTTACTAGATTATTGGCTTAGTGCGCAGTCGGTACCAGTAGCGGCTAGTGAAGTGTGTTTTTCTTTTGTGTTAGGGCTGCGGTGGGACTAGTTTTGGATTCAAGAGATCGATATTTCTATGAAGGCAGTTGACGTGCAAAGTAAGCTGACTAACGCATCCCAACCAACATTTTTCGCCCAAAGACAAACATAATTAGAGTCAACATTAACGTTTATAACAGTTTTACGAGCGGCTCCACTGCCAAACACAATGCGTTATGTCTTAGCAGTCTTTCATTAGGGTAGTGTGGGGTAATTTGAACATATTTTTACGTCTTCTCCGTTGTACCAAATTCCAGTTCAACCCTGGATGAAGAAAAAAACTGCTTCAGTAGCGCAAGTGTCACTTGCTTTCACCATGCAAGCCTCATTTTTGGACGAGCCGAGCGTACCTTGAATAGCATAGCCTCACTTCTCCACCAAGTCACGGTGTATTCAAATTGCCCAACCGTGGGGTAATTTGAACATACTGCCTTTACTTCTCATAAAAACGATAGTCTCGCCAGCACCGATGTTGTTTGACCCATAAACAAATAGGCAGAACAATTCTAAACATACCTTCACTTGAAATATCAACACAACAGCAAAAATAACAGTTGCAGAGTATCAATATCTGCACGCTGCACACTGGTCAGTTGACAGAATTTGCCCCTCTTCAATTAACAGAACGTCTATCCTTTTTGTTCGATAAAAACTCTCCCAACCGTACTACATCTGTTAAAGTGGTGCCAATCGAAACCTGGACATTTGGAGTTCTGATTTTGTCCAATGTCCAATTCGGAATTGTTTGGACAAAGGTAGCAGACTGGACAATATTGGACGATGGCTTGCTACACTTCAGCGCTTTTTATAAAGTAATCGTGCATAGCATTGATTGGCGAATGGAAAGCTTGTTAAGATCTCAATATAATGAACACTTCTCGGCTGGTAAAATTACATGATAAGCAATATAAATGACGGTTTTGAGTGTTGATAGCTGCATAATTTTCGGACATATTTGGACAAATAAATGACTTTAACATTTTTGGACGGAAAATCAACAAAAATGCCGGACATTAGACGGATATTAGACGTAAATTTTCTAAAACTGGCATCACTTATCTGCTACTGCCTTGGGTCGAAAATATTGGGAAAAAAACTGGGAGCGTTGTTTTTTTTCGGAGCTATCCCTGTCTTCATTCAAATTCTCACACCATGTTCAAATTACCCCACGCTAAAAGTTATTTTGCCATTTTAAAAAACAGGGTTCAAAAGCAAATTTCTTGGATTGACGGCGCTGATTAGGTCATTATACAACGAAAGCCGTTGCGTATTAGGCGCTAGCAATGCAAGATTTTGTGCTGCAATGAAGTTGCAATGACGAGTTGTTTGGCGTTTTTCCTTGCGAAATTGATTTTTTACACTGTGCGTCAACATCTTCATTCCCTGAAACTTAAAACCCCGTTCATATGATAGCCCTTTTAGTTACGATAATTTCTCTCATTGGTCTTATTGTCATGCCACTTATGGATTTTCCGTAATTTTCTGTTGTTCACACTATGTTCAAATTGCCCCACATGTTCAAATTACCCCACCCTACCCTATCGCTGTAACGCCGCTCCCCGCCGACTCGAGCGCGGCTGCGGCCGCAGCGCTTCGTGGAGCGGGGTTGAGGCTGTGCGGCACAGTCTACCCTATCAGGCGTCATTGGTGAGAGACATCTGGTGAGAGGAATGGGAACTAATGTGTGCTGCGGAACAGCCTACCTCCCGGGCACCATCCGCGACGCGAGGCGCGTTCGATTGGGATGGGAACGGCGCAGGAAGTCTTCGCGGTGTGTTTTGATTTCAATGAAAGTTCACCAGACAGTTACGCAATAAGGCAACAAGGACAAAGTTGTGAAGTGATCTTGATCAACACCCTCGGGTATGATGTGTCTCAAGGGATGGAACTTCGTCCAGGATGTAATTAAGTGACCAAGTCAGGCGTGCATGCCACGGGCAGCTGTCTAGTGCCAAATCCCTCATCAATATCCATACTATTGGATCATTTTAATCATATGCCACAGATATACGTCATCATTGCAGTGTATATCGGCGCTAACAGGGCACCAAAGATGTGTCATGTGATGAATATTACCCGGCGGCCGGCACATTAAATTCCTTCAGCTTTAACAGATGCTGCCCCGCGCGCTGGTTTGATAATCTCGTAGGAAACAGATGTCACTGAATGCTAAGGCGGTAAGGCGAGGTTCTCACCTAACACATGTGACCGGACCCGGCAGTATTAGCCTGTCGATTTCCCTTGGCAGCTGTTTGACTTCTGGTGGCTTGGTGTGACCTGACATGACAAGACATCTCGTATTTCCGAAGTCATGTCTGTCAAGGCCCCTATTGATCGGTGTGAGCCGACATGACATGTCTTGGTGTGTGTGCGCGGCCCCGGTGGACATGGCTTAGTGACCTGACCCGACTACTCGTGTTATGTGCCCACAGTCCCGGTGGACATGTCTGAGTGACCTGACCCGACCTCTCTTGTGCCCACAGCGCCGGCCGACACTGACGGTCTCTCTCGACTGGAGCTGGACGACCTGACGCGACTGATGGGCGCCGAGGCACCGGTACCGTCCGGCGCCGGCCTCGTCTCTCCACCTGAAGAGGTGCGGCGCGTGGCGCGGCCGGCCGGCGCCGTGCCGACCGCCTCTGTGGCCGGCGTCACCTCGTCCGTGCCTCTGGTGTTCTCCTCCGGCGCGGCAGTACCCACTCTGCCGGTGGCCAGCGGGGCCACCCACCAGCTGATCCTGCTGCAGCCGGCGCCGGCCGGCGGACAGCGGCTGCAGCAGTCGGCTCAGCGGCCGCCGCCGCTGCGCCAGTACCGGCTGCCGGCCGCGTCTGTGGCCGGCCGGGCCTCGCTCCAGCCGCCGCTGGCGCACGGTGAACGGATGTAGAGCGGTGAGGCAGAGTGGGGAGGAGGGTGGAGAGAGAGGGGAGGAGAGCTACTGAGAGAGGGTGGCAGATTTGAGCGTTGTTCAAGGACGCCGCTGTGGGGTGTAGGTAGAGCCGCCCGTTGAAGTGGTTAAAACCAGTTCACTGACCATTGCCTGGGTGGGAAGTGTGTACTTCACTCTAATCCCAGTGGAGAGTAATACTACATGTGTTCAGGCCTACTCGCCTCAATCTTTAGGCCGATCCGGTTAGGCGCTACGGTGTTATCCAGCTACCGTGCCACGTTCATCGTCCATAGCGTTGAGAAAACCGCTGGCGGTAACTCTCAACGACTCACCGTCTATGCAACGAGGGATAACCCAGCCTTACCAGTGCTGTTCGGAGTCACTGGCCGCTGGTCGGCAGTGACTCGCAGTGCGGGAGACGCCCGCGTCCGACTCAGTCCGAGCGGCTGACGGTTGGCCAGAGGTGGGTGTCACTTCGCAGAGACTCGGGATTAGTTTCGACCCGGGCCGTAAAGTTTTCGTCACGCGCGGATGATGACTGACTGCGCAGCGGCGGCGGCGGCGGCGACTTCAGAAGTGTGTCACGACAGTCAAAACGTTAGCCAGCCTACGTGACAGACCTCTGGGGTATACGGGCGAATCGAACTGGCTTCCGGCTCGATTTCGGTCCGGTTTGAATATGGACTGCGCTGTTGGGTACCGAAAGAGTTGCGTCATCTTTTCTGATACACTGGAGACGCCTGCACTAGATTTGCACCGCGGGACGCAGCGTAAACGCGGAAGAAATATCGGATGCCTGAGTGCCCATGTCGTGCAGCCGCGCTGGGTGTGACCGGCAGTCGCTCTGCGGGGGTCCTGGCACGCTGACACGAATCCCACCTGAATTACTCGTAGCTGGGGGCTTGGCGGCGCCCGGGGACGGTGAGCCGCGCGCCGCAGCCGCCGGCCCGGCCAGTGACACGTCACAACTGTCACTGAAGGCGGTCCCAACTGACGGGAGGCCGGACGCCCGATAGGTGCTAACTGGCCCGCAGTGCCAGCGGGCTGACGCGCCGCGTCACTCTGAGATCGGAGGCCGGAGAGATCTCGGACGGAGATATCGGGTGATGAGCCTGGCCCGCTATTTCGAGATCGGGAATGAGTGTGCGACTTGGAGAGACAAGTGGAAGTAAAAAGGAAGGCCATCAGATGAAATTTACAAAGCGGGCTAGCTAGTTGCGTCATTTTGAAAAAAAAATGAATTTGTTGAAAAGGGTATTTCCATTTGTTATCCACACGGCAGTAGCGCGGGTGGGAGTGTTAGCGGGTTTTCGCTCGAACGGTGGCAGACAGCGCTATTCCATTCAGCCCTCATCCGGCTCTGATGACGTGACGCCGGGTCTGATCTGCCCTGAGCCGCCGCTCGTGTCAGCTACTCTCACCCTCACCCTACTCCCCGTTCAGCCCCCTCCCGATCCACAGTCCCCCTCCCGTCCGGTCCCGCCCGGCCCAATCCCGCATCACCCTCCCTCGCTCCCCACACCCTCCGTCCCAGTATATCCTACCGAGCGGCGGCTGGTTGGGGGCACGATCAGCTCCATGGCTGATGGCACGGAAAATAGATGCAGTAACTCCCAGCACACCACTCACGCATATAGCGATATTGCGCGCTGCGTTCGCGCCCCGCCGCCGCCGCCGCTGCCACTAGTGTGAGTACGATTACCGCCGCAGTCTTTGTTGAGCTAATGAATTGTGAGAGCCGCGATTTGGGGATGATTTCGGACGGAGTCACATGCAACGCTCAGTGGGCTGATAGTGTCTGGAGTCGGGAGTTAGTTTAAGTGAGAATTTGATTGAAGGCTGGTTCCGCGCCGGCATCCGGCGAATTGTTTCCGGAAGCAAGCGGCGCGGATTGCTACCCTTGCGTGTTTTTTTTTTTTGTATGATTATGCGTTTTTTTACCAATAATGCGCGTGAGGGTCACGCATTGCATTGAAAAGAGTGGCCAAATGTGAACCCAGATTGATTAGATTTGCTTGTTTTCAAAACCAGTAGCTTTACTTAATTATCAAATTATTAAATTACCTATGATAAAATGAGGTAATCAATGTTATCACTGGAAAACATAATTGTATTAAAAACAGTTGGTACTAATAATAACCAATGCCAATAATGTGTTTGTAATGTGTGTAATGTTTGTACGATTTATGTGTCTGTTAACATTCATGCCTTCATTTTTACGTATGCGATGTTTTGGCATGTTATTTTTCATACAAACGTGCGCGGGTTTGAGCGCATTATATTCGTGCGTCATAAAAGCTGATAGCTTTTGTGAGCGTATTTGGGGTTATGCCCGCTGCACGGATGAACGATTTTGCGGATCTCCTGTTACGTGTCACGTCGAAACGATGTTGCCTGCCACTACAAGTTGCTGCCATACTTGTGCCGTTAGACCTAAACACCGTAGAAGATTTATTGGATGTCTGTTTGGAATGAGTCATTTCCAAAGTGAGGTTTTGATGTGCTCGGTTTTCTGTGTATCATTAATAACATTACGAAATGTAGATAGAACATGACATCACATGCGCTCTGAACGATTCACCTGTACGCTGCAGAAGCTTTTATACCGTGGCGATCGAATGATTTGTATTAATCTTAGGATATAACTGCAGCGGATAATAACATCTGCAGTATAACAACAAACACGTGATTGGTAGATTCACCGCCGCTAGCTGGGGGCACGGGTATGTGTTTGGTGTTGGGTTACTCGTCTGCGTGGCTTCAATGTTTATAGTTTGGCACTGCGCATTGCTAAAGAGTTGCTGTTGTCAGGCATGTGTGATTTCTAAGGTCGTCTAGCTGTAAGATGATCCCCAACTGCCCGTGTGGTGACCATGATTTCCGATGTGCCATCATCACGGGGGCATTTCATTGGCAGTACCTGACTCATCCAAGTGCGTTTTTGCCGCAGTTTGCACATTTGCAGCACGTTTGTATCGCAGTAGTAACAATGTGCGTCCGGACACGCGTGCCTGTGCTTGTGCGTGCACGACGCATACCGATACCGCACTGTTGATCAACCTCTGTGGTAACTCGCGTGTTTTGTCTGACGTCACCGGTCTCCCTAGTGACGTCATTAGTTCCCGGGCCCCCCTGTACCTGCTGATGCATTAATGCGCCCGTGGATGACACGAGAAGTAAGCAGAGGACTGCCAACCGGCGCGGGGGCCGGGACGGGAGCTGGGGCCGCCTGGGGTTTGTCGACTGCTGTTTGGAGTGGGCTGGCCTCTGTCAGCGGGGCCTTTAGCCCTTACCTTCAGCAAAGACGTCTGCTGGTGAACTGGATTGTATTGGCGTCAGATACAGGACTTTATATACGATGAAACACACGTGTACGAAACTGGGACGCTGACCGACACGCGTGAATGTAGGACGCAGGGCGGCCGGCTGGGCACTGCAAAGCGCAGCGTCAATCAACTTTATTATTGAACATGCGTGCGGGCCGGGCCGCCCGTCCGTCACACGATGAGCGTGGCGAATAGGATTTTGCAAGGTTTCAATTAGTGTAAACTGTGAGGGTGCAGGATGGAGCAAGGCTGTGCGACATTATCTCACCCTCCCCGGGAGCCGACAATAGGAGGCGTCAACGAACACTTGCAACAAGACATGATAGTATGATGCACAGGTATGCATTGTTGGAGATCGACATCGAAAGCAGCATCAGGTAGAGATCCCATCGGTTCGCCAGGCATCATGGTGTGCAGCAGAAATATTCTCGGACGCCGTAGAATGTAGATGGACCGTAGGTACTCGTATGTGCGCCTCTGGAGTGGCCAGCGCTTGGTGCTGGAGTACAGCGGCGGCCGGCTGGTATCCTGATATCGCCCGAGATGGTGATAGTGAGGTCACCAGAGAGGTGACGGCGACGTCAGGTGATGTTGTAGCCGGATGCCTGCAGGAAGGCGCTGCCACGAGTGTGGTGACGTGGCGCAGAGAGTTCAGTCCACCGGTACACCGTGCCGTGTTGATGAGGCGGGTGTGTAGACGGCGTCGGCGTTAGAAGACTGCTGCTTGATGTGGCTGGAGAACCAACAGGGGAATCTCGATGGCAGGAACAGACGGATGTCGACCAGTGCAGGTCTTCGCGGCTGGACTGGGCCCTTGTCCAGATGGATACGCGAAGATGGAAACCTGTGACCATAACTGACACATCGTTGTGCAAAGCGGCTGACAACCTATATTGTGACTCGAGAGGTGTTGAGATAAATGGTTAGGTAGTGAAATGTTGGGAACTTGGAAGAAGTGGTAATGCCTGTATCCGACTTTTTACGTTTGGACAAATCTACAAACTATAGTGAAGCAAAATATACAAGAACAATTGGCCAGCGATACAAGCACACATGATTTACAAGTAATACAAGGATACACATTTGACAAGTAAGACAAGTACATACCATCATATTTGCATATAGGTATGTGGACGGCACTTGGCCGTGTCTTCTTTATGAACCATGGTGTGTGACGTTCAAGTGACAATAAGCATCATGTGACACAAGCAACCAAAATGTACAATCAAAAACGTGAGGCTTAGCAGAGAGCAAAAAATTTTGGCCTCACCATGTTGCACTTCCGCTTACATGATAATGTGAAGATCCTCGAAGTTGTAGATGTATCGGGGCGCCGGCCGGGCGTGGCACGGTCGCACTGTGGTACATTGTATATAATCAGGCTTGAAGAGCCTGGCGGAAGCGAAACATGATAACGGGGAAGTTTGAAAAAGTGAACGTTTAAAAAGAGTTATTACGAAAGAGAGGGTAAAAATACCAGCCAGAATGGCTAAAAACGAGATAACGTAGTTTTTAATAGATGTGCCAATGGAGGTTGTGGTCATAGAAATAGAGTCGAAAAGACCACGGGAGTGTGTAAGAGCTGTGTGTTGAACAGAGGTTTCATTACGTTGCGTACGGTTCAAGATGGGAGCATCTAAACAAAAGGAAATAGGTTCACAGCTTTTTATTGAACGATGAGAAGACAAATTCTCTCTTTGTGGCATTGTTGGGAAGTAATAAATTCGATGGTAATGAGGGAGTCTTCAGTAGAGTAACGGCTCTAGTGGATAGCGGGATAGCGTTGAAGGAAACGGATGCGGATCCTGACGAACAAAGGGATTTGGCACGTAGGACGATTTTTGCAGCCAACGGACATGAGTGACATCCGTCGACCGATACTACGGATTCTATCCTAGGACATATTTTGGATGTGGAGAGGGATAGGTCATAGGTACGTATCGTTGGTGGTGAAAGGGGCGCTATGCAAATAATTTTGATTTACTTACTCGGTTACCTTTCTGTTGGCGGGTACAATCAGAGGCAGCGTCCGATGTCGTTCTCTTTGGTGCCACAAGAATGAGCAGCACGTATTTGTGATCAAAAGTATGAATTGGGTGGGAGGGGGGAATACGAGTATAACGTTTCCTACCGACTACCGAGCCATTATCGTTATCGTTCGGGTATGTAGCAGTTAAGTATAATAACAAGGCGTATGCTTTCGGCGGAGTCCGGTAGGTAGTTGTTTGGTTTTATGTATGTTCATTGATCCAAAATCAGACGAGGTGCATAATTGTACCCACAATCTCGAAGATTGGTATCTGTGGACAGAACAAGGCTGAAGTGTCAAGTAACGCCATAAGAAGCTAATTTTTTCCAAATGTCAAAATGATGTCACAAAAAATGCGAAGAACATTGTCACACAAAACACCATATTCAATACATTGCATGTCATTTCATGTCATTTCATCTCATTTCATTGCATGTCTTTGCATTGCAATGCTTAACTATACTTATAACTAAAGGGATATATACAAAAGGGAAGCGCTTCCATATATACAGGTACCTACAACAATCTTTGTCCTTGGCTATTCTTGAGCTCTATCTGAGACTTTCTCTCTTTCTCTCTTACGGTACCGGAGCTCTATAATATATTCTTTCTCAATTCTCACTTTTTTCAGCACAAGGACGAGAGCTCTTTTTCGATGTAACTGGCAGTTACTTTACTGTCCATATCTTGGAGGTGCCCGTAAGTTGGCTCTTGGCCTTAAATTATAATGCGGTGGAGCTTGTTCCATCGCTGGTCCTTGGGCATTGTAAATTTCCTCCATTTCTGCCAATTCAAACCGTCGCTGCGGCGGCATTCTATCTCGGACCTCTCTCTGTTCCTGTGGTCTCTCGGGTTGAGCGTCTGCATGGGTCCCTGGGTCGGCCAGCAGCGTAATGGGAGGGTTCTCGCCAGTATTGCTGCCTGGGGTAGCTTCGCCTACGGAACGTGTAGCAGATTCACCACTGTGAGCCACAGGAGGTTTCTGAGCATTGAAGGGGTTGTCCTCGGTGAATTTTTTTAATCGGTTGACGTGCACGAGTTGCACGTCACCGGGATTTTCCAGATGCTGGATGCGTGCATTGACGGGACTAGTCAAATGCAGCACTCTGTATGGACCTTTGTTTAACTTTTGAAGCTTGCGGGTGAGTCCAGGTTTGAATTGAGGATTGTGAAGGTACACCAGCATGCCTTCATGGATGGACGGAGGATTGGATTGGGTTGGATGGGATCGTTCTTGCGCCAAGATGGCGGCCTCATTGTTGTCGCGCACCACTTCATGAAGTGCCGACAAATGTTTATGGAGCAAGTCACGGTAGGAATCAATGGAAGCAAAAGGATCAAAGGGCAGTTGAGCATCGACGTCCAATGGAAGAAGTACATCACGACCAGTGAATATCTGAGCGGGAGTTTCACCGGTAGAACGGTTGATGGAAGACCGAATGGCTAAAAGAGCCATGGGCAGAACTTCGTCCCAATTCTTTTGGGATGGATCGACGAAATGAGATAAGATATTTGCTATAGTAGCATGCAGTCGTTCCACACGGCCGTTGGCCTGTGGATGACGAGGAGATGAAAGGATGCGTTTGACACCCAGAAGCTTACAAATGGATTGCATGAGTTTTGAAGTGAAATTGGATCCACGATCACTAAGAAGAATTTTACTGATGCCGTACCTTGAAATGATGTTTTCAACAAATGCTTTTGCGACAGCTTCGGTCGTGGTTTCGGCTAAAGGAATGGCTTCCGGAAATCGACTAAAATGATCAATCCAGCTAAGGTAATGGGTGTTTCCACGATACGAAGTTTTGAGAGGACCTACAATGTCAAATGACGAAATATGCATTGGATATGCTGGTGTGAGCGTTCGTTGTAGTGGTGCTTTTTTGATGGTTTTGTGAGCGTTGCGTTCCATACACTGCTGACATGAGTTGACGTATTTCTGTACGTCTGTGTACATGTGTTTCCAGAAGAACAACAAACGAATTTTTTGAACAGTTTTGTCTAACTTGAGGTGACCAGACCAAAGAGTATCATGATATTGTTGTACGATTGTCTTTTTCATTGGTTCTGGTACTACAAGTTGATCGACGAAAGGACGGGTCTTGCTATTTTGAGATGAGACATGATAAAGCAAGCCGTCTGAGCTGAGGAAGTAATTTGACAATGGCTCATGAAGCTGTAAATCCATGCGAGCAGTTGAATGGCCAGATAACTGGTTGATAATGGGAATGAGGTTGGGGTCTTTTCGTTGCTCGGCTTTTATCTTTTCTCTTGTCCAACCTTCATGTTCAAACGAAGTGGCAGAAACAAACCCTAGGAAAGTATCCTTTGACTGGGAATCAATTTTAACGCGAGACAGAACGTCAGGTTTTACGTTCAGACGACCAGGTAAGTAAGTAACATCAAAGTCATAACCGGAAAGTTTGAGTGACCATCTGGTCAGACGGCCACCTGGATTGGTAGCTTTGAACACGCCTCGTAGAGGGAGGTGGTCGGTGATGACATGTGTAAAATGACCTACAAGGTAACAACGAAGGCTGTCAAATGCCCAATAGATGGCTAAACATTCTTTTTCAGTAGTTGAATAATTTCGTTCTGCTTTGTTCAGCTGTCGGCTGATGAATGCTACGGGATGAAGTTCTTCACCGTGCTGTTGTTCCAAAACAGCAGAGATCGCAAAATCACTTGCGTCTGTAGACAAGAAGAAGTCTTTTGTAAAATCTGGAAACCTAAGAACTGGGTAATGAACTAAAGCATCTTTGATGGATTGGAATCCATTTTCACATTCTTCAGACCATATAAATTCAACATCTTTCTTTGTCAGAGCGATCAGGGGCGCAGCTAATTGAGACATTCGCGGGATGTGACGGCGGTAGTAGTTCGCGAATCCTATAAATGAACGAATTTCTTTGACTGAACTTGGTCTGGGGAAGTCTCGAATCGCTTGAATTTTGGATGGGTCTGGACGTACGCCATGCTCATCCACAATGTGACCGAGATATTTAATTTGACGTTGCATGAAAGAACACTTGGATGGACGCAGTACGAATCTAGTTTCTTCTAGTCGGGTGAGAACTCTATCAAGCTTTTCTAAATGGTCATCGTAATTCTTACTGGCGATCAGAATGTCATCGACGTAAAGAAATGCATCGATACCTTGTAAACCAGAGAGAGCAATTTGCAACGCACGATTCAGTGCGGCGGAAGCTGATTTCAATCCAAAAGGTACAGAGGCATATTGGAAATGCTGGTTGTTAGCTGTGAATGCGGTATATGGTCTCGACGACTTCGAGAGAGGGACTTGGTGAAATGAGCTAAGCAAATCCAGTGTCGAGAAAACAGTACAACCAGAAAGTTGATCAATCGCATCCGAAGCAAATGAGTTGGGATACCTATCATCTTTGATCTTTTCGTTGAGAACACGGAGATCAGAAACAAGGCGGTAACCACCTGATGACTTTTTGACTAAAATGATGGGTGCATTGTACGGTGAAACAGCGGGTTCTATGATACCACTAGCAAGTAGTTTGTCGATTTCAGACTTAACTATATCGCGATGGGCAAACGGGAGTCGATACGGGTTTTTGTATGCAGGGGTTGGATCTGAGAGTTCAATGTGATGTTCATACACATTTGTGATTTTGATATCATCTAACGTATTACCAAACGTACCGACATGTTTCATGAGCATATCGCGCAGTTGCGATCGGTATGGCTCTGGGATGTGATCGAGCTGAAAGTCGTTTGGAGACACTTTGTCACCTTTGTCAGGTTGAGTGGATGCTGAATAAGTTTGTCCTGACGAGTTTTCATCGTTCCTGTCAGTTTCTGATTTGGGAGCAGCAGGGTTGAGCTGCGCTATGCGCAAGTTCTTCCGAAGTAGAATTGGACGAGCCGTAACGTTTGCTACACGAACTAAAACGTACGACTTGGTCAAGAACGCTATTGAGCGAGCGACCTGTATACCTGCCGTTGATTGATCGACGTGACCCTGGATGAAGTATGGGGCCTCAGAGGGTACCAAGTAGCGCGGTAATTTCATTTGAACGAACATTTCTGAAAAGGCTGGAATTTCGACTGATCTGTACAAAAATAAAGGGTGATTTTTCCCTTCATCGATAGTGAAAGCATCGTTTTCGTCGTAAGAGATCAACGGGTTATCAATGTCGCGCGGTGAGTCAGTGGTGCCAAGTAAGAAGCGGACACGTTTTCGTCGCCTTGGGCTGAGCCGTTGCGGCGTCTGTCGCTGGGTGGATGTTGCGGCGCTAGGCTGCAGGAAGGACACACTTTTTGTGTCCGGATTGAACAGTAGCTGGTGGCGGATGATGAAATCTATGCCGAGAATGATGTCGCAACCGAAGGAAAGTGACTTATCGGTCACATAAACAGTATGCTGAATAGTACGGTCAGACACGTGGATGGGTATTTGACAATGACCTAAAATCTGAATTGGGGTACCGGTAACTCCTAAAATAGATAATGACGACTTCTCCAGAGGACTGGAAATGCTGCACGACTGGAAAAACTTGTGACTGGTTAGACAAATGCTGGATCCGGTGTCGTACAAGGCTGAACCAGGTTGGTCCTTAACAGAGATTTCCAGGATTGGTGGACGAGGGCGTGTACCTGAATTATCAGCTGCCACGCTCGCGAACGCTGTAGTCCCATTTAGCGTCGCGAGCGGTTGCCGTTTGGGGATGGACTCCGTCGGGAGTGACTCGATCCCCTCCGATCCGGAGATCGGGATTGCGACCTTGAATAAGATCGGTACCGTCGGTCCCGAGAGTGAGACCTTGATGAGCGGCGATAACGATCATAGCGGTCCCTCGATGAGTGACAGTGATCTGAACAGCATTGTTGGTGCTGTGAATACGAGGGAGGACGATAGGAAGAATGACTTTGGCGAGCTGGGTATGCGTTTCGCTGGTGAGTATATGACGGTGGCGTTGAATAGCCACGGCCACGATTGGGAAACGACCCACGTTGGCGAAAGTTTCGCCGGAAGGGCTGTCGTCCTCTCCCACGCTGAGGGGTTTGGGAGTCGGCGAGCTCGAGGCTGGCCACACGGTGCTGCAACTGCTGAACCACGTCCGAGTTTAACTCCGCAGCCGACACAGAATGTGTAGCAGATGTGTCCGAAGATGGAAGGAACACGCAATTTAATTCTTGGGTTCTTGCCAAAGCTATGGCGGCATCAAAATCGGATGGGTTTTGTGGCAACACCAGCTGGCGTAGGCTTGGTTTTAAGCCTTTGACGAAAGCTGCTGCTGCGGTTCGGTTTTTGAGCTGTTTGGTTTCGGGGGTAGCGTCCCATTCGGTCAAACATTTGGTTTTGTTTCTGAGTCGGAATGCATACGCATCGACTGACTCTTGCGGATGTTGTGTGCAAGTCATTAGATCTTGTAAACGGGATGATACGGGGCGATCAGAGTTGATCGCGGATGTCAGGCGAGTAGCGAATTCTTCAAAGGTGGGAGCATGATTCAAGTCATGACGGTTTCGGACCAGTTCGGCCACTTTACTGTCCAGTTTTGTTTTAGCTACTTTGAGGGTGACGCTGTCGGGCCAGGAACCCATGGTTTGAGCGTCACGGACTTCTTGCAAAAAATCTTGAATCGGGAATGAACCGTCATAAATTGGTATGAATGTCGAAATTTGGTGAATGTTAAGGCTAGAAACCGCTGGGGTACGATCGACCGACATGGTGGAACCAGAGAGAGATCCTTTAAGTATTAAACCAAATATGAGAAGAGAGATTTCTATACGACAAAAATAACAGAATTTAAGACCTTTCTACCTAAAAAAAATAATAACTATACACAACGGGACATGGGTCCGGGTTGGGGGGGGGGGGGGGTAATAGATACCCCAGCCACCGCTGCCACCAAATGTCAGCGGGGCCTTTAGCCCTTACCTTCAGCAAAGACGTCTGCTGGTGAACTGGATTGTATTGGCGTCAGATACAGGACTTTATATACGATGAAACACACGTGTACGAAACTGGGACGCTGACCGACACGCGTGAATGTAGGACGCAGGGCGGCCGGCTGGGCACTGCAAAGCGCAGCGTCAATCAACTTTATTATTGAACATGCGTGCGGGCCGGGCCGCCCGTCCGTCACACGATGAGCGTGGCGAATAGGATTTTGCAAGGTTTCAATTAGTGTAAACTGTGAGGGTGCAGGATGGAGCAAGGCTGTGCGACACCTCTGCGGCAGACCGCGACGCGGCCTCAGCCGGGTGCCCCACTGTCCCGCGCCCTAGGGGCGGAGATGTTAGTGGTCGGGCTATCGGCACTGCGGTGAGGGCAGCGGCAGCCTGCCTTCGCCCGAGGAACGCGATGAGTGGAGTTTGTGGATATGTGGAGAGCCAAATGAGATGTGAGGGGATATGCGAGCACTGTGACGTTGTATGTGTGGAATGGCGTCGCATTTGTAGAATGGTTGAATCGAATGGCGTCATGCTGATGGAATGGTGCAATGGAATGTGTCGTACCATTGCCAATGATTGCTGCGCATAACTGACCATGAAGCGTCCGCCTCTGTGGCAGGATGCGGAGAGCTGAATGGCTGGCAATAAATGCTTCATATCGCCTGACTCGCCTGTTTGGGTGCGGCATGCCAGCTGCTAATGCGTCGGAGCCGGTTTTCCAGAAACATTCCTGTCGGAAGTATGCTCCCATTGAGCCGATGGATGTTGTGCTCTCGCTTTTGGCTCTGCGGTGTTTATCTTGTGGTACAGGGCAACCATGGCAACAGATTCCTTCCGATTTGTTCACGCTGACTAACTTCGTGGTAATGTGAGCACAGTGACACGGGCAGACCAAGGCTACTTACACGTCAGTGTTAACACTCTGGGGAAGGTGGGCCAGGCGACACCTCCGAGGTGTGGCTGGACAGCGTGACGCCCGAGATATCACGGATATTTCGTGACATCAGTTTGTCGATAGTAACTTTTCGTAGGCATGCTCAAGCGACGGACACATTGGAAGTGTTTGTACGGAACGGCGGATATGCAGGGTTACTTTCTGGGTACGGAGCGAGCGAAGCGAGCGTAGTCTTTCCTTAGATTAACGGAAATTTCTGAGTATGAGCGGCCGGCCGGCCGTGCGGACGCTTTTGCGAGGCTTATATCTCAGCAACCACTTGACCGATTTACACGGGGTAATTTTTGTAGGGTAGCTTCATCCCTTCTACCAAGTATTGGACTATTCCCGATGCATGTGGGTGACCCCTTATGCACGTGCCACGCGCAAAAAGAAGAGGTGTCAGTTTTGTAATTGTTGCAATATCTCGGTAACTACTTGGCCGATTGCGCTGAAAGTTGGCATGTAGGTAGGCACCCACTAGGAACTGCAGTGCATATCCATGTGTCAGAGTTGGGGTGCTACTGCACGTGCGCACGTGCAGGGGTCGTTTCCAGATCTCGAGAACGGCTCGACCGATTGCGCTCAAATTTGGTACACAGTTAGGGACCGGTTAGTAAGGTGCCGTGCATAAGTCAGTTGGGACCCATTTTGCACGTGCGCACGTGCAGGGTGCCGCTTCCAGATCTCGAGAACGGCTGGGCCGATTGTGCTCAAATTTGGCACATCGCTAGAGACCGGTTAGTAAGGTGCCGTGCACAAGTCAGTTGGAGGTACCCCCTCGAAATTTCGCACGTGCAAGGCTCACCCTCTCGCTCGCTCCGTTAGTCGCCCCAAAAGGCGCTATACTGGTCAGGTAATGACCGTGACCTGAGGTCAACTTTTTCGAGCTAGTCATGCGCCACTTTAACCCTCGCCAGCCGAGGGGGCGGTGCTGCCACCCACCCTAGGTTTTTTTTTTCGTGATAGCTCCGAACATGCCGGCGATAGAGAGCTGAAACTTGGCATACATAACCTTTGATTCAAGCCAGATCTTTTGACACCAACCGCATTTTCAGGTCAGGTCAGGTCACTGACCTATGACGTCATAAGTGAACCTCTGCACGGTCTTCAGATGTCGCAACTTCGCGACGCCCTCATTGCCAGAGGAGCTTTCACAGGGAAATGAAACTTGCAGGAACTAGTATCCATTAGGAGTCTCAAAACTTGTATATCTCGGATTTTTCCTAAAGGTCATATTAGGTCAGGTCATTTTCGTGACCTCACCATTATAAGTCAATGGGGAAAAATGAAAACTGCTATTCTGGCGCCGGGAACGATCTTCAACTATCTCAAGCACACAGAATCGTGATTTCATGTACTCCTTCCAAGGTTCGATGAGTTACTTTTGCAATGTTGGCCTTGCATGACGTCATTTATAACGTCATTAGGGTCACATTAGTTTTTCGTCAAAAACTCCCGATATTGAGCTAGCGAGTCGGGAAAGCCACGAATGGACTCAGGAAGACCTGCCGAATCGAATGATATGCGACATGACCTCCTTCGACCAATTTCGTGACCTGGGGGCGCTGACCTGACCGTGACCCGAGGTCAACACCCTAAGTTGAACTCACTCAAACAAAAAGCATATCATTCGACGCGCCTGAGCAAGGCGAACACGATGCTGCTAAAATCGCGGCTCTGCGACCGTTTTTGGCGAAGTAATTCACCAAAAACGGAACCGTAGCTTGGGGCACTTGACCTGATCTCAGAGGTCACCGGTTGACCTAGGACCTAAAAATCAGGTATCAATCTCTGCGTCTCTTAACGGCGCACACGCTCGTTTTTTCCGCGACGCGCTAGCTCCACCAGGGGCGAAACGGCGAGGGGGAGTCGTACCAACCCCCCCCCCCCTCCGGCCGGCGCGTATGTAGAAAACCAATAGGTCCGGCGAGGGTTAAACTTTTCAAGCTGGCCAAGTTATAGGACCATCCGACGCGTTGCGATGAGAGAAACATTGCTTTTTAATTCGCTAACGTATATGCTTTTTATCAAAACTTGTGTCAGAAAACAAACCCCGGATAGAAGCATTTCGACGATTTTTGCCCTTTGTGTATCAAACGCTGACCCTAGGTTAAATCTGTATGCCTGCATGCTAGATTCACAGGTTTCGAATGTACTCCCGTTATTTTGTGGCCTTTTAGTGGGCAAGTCATGAATAAATATCTTAAAACGTCTGAATCGGTAAAACTGACCTTCAATGACGGCTGAAGATTGCCAAAGAAAATGCGATGACTTATTATATTGAACAGCTAACACGTAGACCACATGAGCTGGCAACAAGGTACTTGGAGTACTGACGAGTACGATCCTTCGGAAACCCGCCAACTGATAATTTGAAATGCATTTAGAATGCAAATAAAATCTTCGTGGGTATATTTGCACTACTCCGGCTCGGCATCGGCGTTTTCTGCGGCTTGTTCGTCACCTCCCTCTTCGCCTCCCTCTTCTCCGCCACCTCCTCCTTCGCCCTCAGCGGGCTGTTCTTCGTCCACGTCCATTGGTTGCCGAATATACTTCATATAGATGAAGCCGAGCACCATCAGGAGACAGACCGCTGCTGCTGGAAGGACAATCGCCATTGCCTTTGCTGACTCTTCCCCTCCGCCAATTGATCGAGCTCTTCCAGCGTTGATAGCATCAAAGATGTCGTTGCCGTTAAGATCGCAGCGATAGTCTCCTGTGCTGTGGAAGTAGATGTGGATCCCACCAGCCACCGTCGCTATTTTGTCATCTCTAAATCGGGCAAATATCCAGAAGTTTCTTTGTCTTGAGAAGATCCAATACATAGGTTTGACAGCTAGCATGTCCCAACAAATATTTCTTGTTTTGGTGCGACTGACGTTATAGAACACACTGAAGTAGGAGCATTCTAAAGCGTCGTTGTCGAACCAATATCTGATTCTATTCTGCATAGCTTGCATAGTTTGCCTTGCGTCGATGCTCACCATGGGAAGTTTGCACTCGTCCCCCGCGACCACCTCAATGACACAGTGCTGGGTGAATGGCGCCTGCAGGCCTTCAATGTTCTCTAGACCAGCGTCTTGAAGAGAAAACTCCGTGTCTTCGGCGTCTACCTTTTTGTAGCAAGCTGGTTTGCTTGGTAAATCGTAGATATCCGTAGTTGAATCCACACTTGAACAAGTTTCTCCTGAGGTACCCTTTGGACACATGCATGTGCAATTTTTCGCTAGGTAACCAAGCTTCCCACATGTCTTGGAGCCACACTTTTTGCCGTATATTTTATCACATTTATATAATTTATTCAACATAAACTTGTCATAGTGTGACAAGTGAGGGTTGAAATCTTGAATATAATCAATTAAATACAAGTAACCTGGATCGTGTGTTATCATGACGAGCTCATAGTTTTCTGTCCACTCCAAAGGTCCGGGGTGCATGATTGAGGTGTAGTCATATGGCATTTCCAATTGCTGTTCAGTAGAATGGTCACAAAGCTCATAGTCATGGAATATGGCACGTCTAAAGAACTGATCATTTGTGTAACCAATCTGCTTAAATGCGACGTCTATGAATTTTTTTCTGTCATATCTACTGGTGGCATGATATAATCCAAGTAAATGGCCAAACTCATGCAATAATCCACGTTGTCCACAGTTTTCACTTATGCTGAACAGTGATGGCTTCGTTAAATTCTGTCCATACTCTCCAGCGCATGTGCCTTCCTCTTCGTATAAACAAAAGTAGTCTATGTTACCCTTTGTGTCACATGCCTTGTCCTCAGTTTCCTCAACTTTTTTGAATTTGATGCATGTGTTTTCCTCAATTTCACGCTTTCCATATTCAAATAAAGTCTCATTAGGTGGTTGTTGCCTGCTTAACATGTATCCTATTTCTGCAGCTTCTGCATTTTCGTCTATAGTCCACCGGGCAGTTTTGTGGAAAAAATCTTCTCTTCTTTTGAGCAGATCTTCAATTGCCAGTTCTATACGTCTGCCGTCGAATGATACTGTATAGTCACGCAGTTGGCAATGGCCGTATGTACGATATCCATAGCTTATAAACATGGAGTTCATATCATACCATTTTTGCATCGTATCGGGATCCTCTTCCTGTGCAGTAGAAATGCTAACAATGCACAGTAAAACAAGCTTGAATATGATAGCCATCAGAGGCAATTTTTAATCACATTACTTTAGAGAATCACTAAATAATTTATGGAAGATTAATAAAAGCAAAATAAACTTAAACTGGACTAAATAAACTCATGTTTAAGCAAACATGATGCGGTAAAAAGAGCATGGATTGATTTGCTAGTGCTTGACATGGAAGTCACGTGCGTTACAAGCATAGTAACGCCTTCAAGTTACCATCGCCTGTATGAGCGATGTAGCATTTCTTACCCATTTCTTCGTCAATACTTCGTATAGGTATAAAATTAACTCAAAATGTCGAAATTCCATTTTCAAAGTGTTTGGTCTTACTGAATGATAAAGGAAAGGTGGTGCTGGAAAAGTATGCACAAGTTATTTGAATTAGGGGAAGTTGGGGCAATGCCGGGGTTGGGGCAAAGCCGAAATTCGAGATATTTCGAAAACCGTACGACATGGATGCCACCTGTCAGTGATGCTCTGAAGCTTAAGTGACTACCAATTATCGCATGTTTGTTACCAGTCGTCATTCGGAATACTTCGGCTGTGAGGGCGCCAAGAGCGTTTTCAAGGTACGTTTCCTTTGTACTACATGCGTCTTCGAAGCTGCATTTCCTACTCATTATGCTACCGTTTGTCTGGCCAATTCGGTCAAGTAAGCTTCAGCACGTCTTTGCATAAGTGTGCTGCCTATTTGAAATTTATACAGCACGTTGAAAAGTTATGGGCCTGCAAATGAAAGTATGGCTGGCTGGGGTAATGCCGAAAACGTGCAATTACGCGCGTTAAAGCATGCTACGTGAACTTTACCGCTGTAGAATAGCAACGCGTATTTTTAGTCACACAAATTACACTTTTAACCGACACAACGGCCTGTTACCATAAGGAATGATTTACCTGGCCTTTTCTTATTATATCACACAATTATAACTTCCAGTGTGCACCAAGCGTCCTCAAGCTCTTAAAACGCGTGTCAGCTTTGACGAATTCTGGATAAAATTTGAGATAAAATAGCAAAACATCAATTTCGGCATTCCCGTAGATCATTTCTCCCATTTTCGGCTTTCCCCGCAGTCCGGGGCAACGCCGAAAAAGTCACTTCTTTGATATTTTTAGTTTGTGCGCTTTACGGTATGCGAATTCATCAAATGCGCCTGGTATGTTTGAAAGGCAAAAGACTGGCCTCTCGAATGGCGCCAACAAGAATAGCTTATGTTGTCTACCTTGCGTGCTACGGGCGTCAGAAAAAAAGTATTCGGCGTTCCCCCAACTTCCCCTAGACGATTCTTGGATATGGATTCAATTTAAAAAGGTGATCGTTAAGCTGAGTGATGCATGGAAATCGGCTATTTTATAATATATGGTCGAAACTTGAGTGCTGAAAGATTGAGTCTCATTGTTTAATATTGCTGCTTTTTTGTTGTTGTTCCATCGATTTTGGTGATCATTTGTGTATGTCCGGAGTTAAAAAATGTAATTTAAAGGATCATGAAATATGAATGCATCCTACGCTGAGTGGTTGAAGCTTAGCTTGCTCCTAGCGATACCCAGCGTTGCAGTAGGTACCCCGTTATGTACGGTTCTCCAGGGTATTAGTCGTTGGTCGCTCGGCGAGCGGGAGGGCAACCAGTTCCGCCCCTGTATCGCGTGACCCCTTGCTCCGCCCAGTTACGCACGAGCGTACTCCACGCCGCGTAGTAGCGTGGGGAGGGGAGGGTTAGGATGGTGGCATGTGTAGAGGCTAGAACCGGTTTCCACCGCCATGCCACCGCCCAGCGACATGGAGCGGGGTCAGTGACCAGGGCGCAGGGAAAGGTCAGAGGTCAGCTATAACGTAGAGCTTTGTGTCTCCCTCCCCTCCGCGTGTAACGACGCACGACAGCGGCCGCCCGCCGATCAGGCTTGACATGTCAAGGTCACCCGCAGTCAACGGGCTCAGAGGGTTGGTCGAGTGCGCGTCCGTGGCTGACGACAGTCTCGACCATGTGCTATGGTGCCGATAACTAGGCTACTGGCTAGCGTGGGTAATAAGTTTTTGTTCAGTGCATATCGCTGCTGGGGTGTGTCATCTTGATATGATGCCTTGTAACGTGTATGATACGCTTAAAACCTCGCTGGCAGTGGCCGAGAGGAGAGGGGGGGGGGGCGGGGAGGCGGGTGCCGCCTCCACATGTTTATTTTTGTTGATAGCTGCGAAAGCTGAAATTTGGCAAGCCTGACCTTTGATTCAAGCTGAATTTGTATGACAGCAGCTGTATTTTCACCCTCGCCCATATTGGTGTTTTGCCAGCGTCTATCGTTAAGGGGGGGGGGGAGGAGGGTCCGTTGGACCCCTTTTCCGTTCAGCCTCTGATCGAGCTTGAGCTTCGCGGAAAAAGAGCGTGTTGCCCGTGACGAGAGGAGGCCGATAATGCCCAATTTTAAGGTCCTAGGTCATTGGTTGACAGGTCAATATAACTCAAAAGTCGGGGAATCTGGACCTGTTAGAGCTTCGTAAAGTGAAGCTGTTGTAGGGTTTCGCGGGGTGCTGATCACGAATTTCAAGTTAGTTAGTTTTGATCACAGATGATGTTTTCGTGCATTTAGGCCAGGTCGGGTCAGGTCAGGTCAGGTCACATGTTACGAGGGAACCAAAACTACTTCTGAAATGTTCAAACGGTTTCTAAATGCGAAATAACTCCAAAATCTACCCTAGAAACACGTAGAACTCGCAAGAGTGAACAAAGGTCATCAAAGGTCAGTGATCTGACTGACCTTCACGTGACCTTGATACCCACATGGGATCAACATCCTTTCACCTGTTTGATCGCTTAAAGCCACAAAAAGACAATAAAACGCGCTCTACTCGAAATACGCCAAAACGCGATTCCGGCCAAACATGGTCTCGGAAAACAGGTCACAAGTCAAAGGTCTTTTGAGTCAGGGTCATATAAATTATAGGGTATGCGTAATATTGATTAGATCGAGGGTACTGAAAGTTTCGTCGCAATCAGCCGCTTTTTGCGCGAGTTATTTGCGAAAAACTGAGGGTAGGAGGTCTGTTCGACACCCTCCTACAAGTGCAAAGGTTAACCCTCGCCCGTATTGGTGTTTTTCCAGCCGCGAACGTATAAGGGGGGGGGGGGTCCGTTGGACCCCCCCCCCTTGCCGTTTCGCCCCTGATCGAGCTAGAGCTTCGCGGAAAAAACGAGCGTGTTGCCCGTGACGAGAGGAAGCCGATGATACCCAATTTTAAGGTCCTAGGTCATTGGTTGACCCTGCAGGTCAGGTCAATGACCCCAAAGGCGGGAAAATCGGGACCTGTTAGAACGTCGTAAAGTGTGGCTGCTATGGGGTTTTTCGGGGTGCTGATCACGAATATCATGTTAGTTTTGATCACAGATGATGTCTTCATGTATTTAGGCCAGGTCGGGTCAGGTCAGGTCAGGTCAACCAGTAAGGGTATTCGTAGTAGGTGGCAACCGCCTCTGACAGCTTCGTAACATGTTACGAAGGCACCAAAACTACTTCGTAAATGTTCATATGGTTGCTAAATTCGAATTCAGCTCCAAAAACTGGCCTAGAAACATGTAAAACTCGAAAAAGTGAACCGAGGTCATCAAAGGTCAATGACCTGACCTGACCTTCAGGTGACCTTGACACCCACCCCAATGCATGGGGGCAACATCATATCACATGTTTGAACGCTTGAAACCACGAAAAGACTGCAAACGCGCGGCTAATGCGAGCCGACATACGCCGAATCGCGATTCCAGCCAAACATGGTCTCGAAAAGTAGGTCACAGATCAAAGGTCATTTGGGTCAGGGTCATGAAATTTTCAGGGTAGGTGTGAAATTGATGAACGCGAGGGTACTGAAAGTTTCGTCGCGATCGGCCGCTTTTTACGCGAGTTATTCGCGAAAAACCATGGGGGGTCCGTTCGACCCCCCCCCCCCCCTATACGGGCGAGGGTTAAGGCAGGCCGTTGACCAATGACGTCAAAAGTGAACCTCTGTAAGGTCCCAAAATGTCGCGACGTCGCAGCACCCTTAGTGCCAGGGGACTTTTCAACGGGGAATGAAGCTTATATGATCTAGTACTATCTCCCAGAGGCCTCACAACTTGTATGTAGCTATCTCGTATTTTTCTTAAGAGTCACCTGAAGTCAGGTCGGTCACGCAACCTCACGATTATTAATCAATTGGGAAATATGAAAGCTGTTATTTTGGCGCCGGGAGCCATCTAAAGCTGTCTCAAGCGCATTAATTCGCGATTTTATACAATCTTTGCAAGCCCCAGCATTCAATTTTCCATTCTTAAAGTTAGGCGACTTAATTTATGACGTCACTAAGGTCACAGGAGTTTTCACCAAAAAGTCCCGATCAAATTGACCTAGCGAGTCGGGAAGCCACCAGTGGACTTGTGAGGACCTACCGAATCGAAGAAGCTATATGACCTCCTTGGGCCAGCTTCGTGGCCTGAGTGGCTCTGCCCTGACCATGTGACCTGATGTGAACACCTTAAATTGACCTCAACAAAAACAAAGCGTATACTATTCGACGCGCTTGAGCATGCAAAACTCGATGGTGCCATTATCTTCGCTCTGTAACCACTTAAGTGGTGAAGTTGTTTACCAAAAACCGATCCCGCGACTTGGAGCCCTTATACTGACCTCAGAGTTTATCCGTTGACTTGAGACATTCAACTCGGGTACCAGTTGCTGCATTTCATACGACGCACGCGCTCAGTTTTATCCGCAAGGCGCTAGCTCAATTAGGGGCAAAAAGATGGAGAGGGGTCGTAATCGCCCCTCCCCCTCGGCCGGGGTATATGCAGAAACCCCAAAATTCCGTTGAGGGTTAAGCACTGAAGTGATATTATGATGCGAGAAGGTATAGGTCAAAACAAGTATGCACACGAGCGGGTGTGAATAAAACTGTGTTCGAGGTATGCCTTTTTTATTATACATTCGATTTGCTTTAGTTATTGGCAAGAACAGATACAACCAAGAAGAGCGCCCCTGAAGAAAAGGTGGCGCACCGGACGGGTGCGATTTTAAGGTCAAAGGTCAGTCGGGGACCTCTAAGTTCGGATCAAGCGCTGCATGTTAGGGGTAAAAAATGGGGGCAAAAAAGCATCCCGGTTTGGCAGCATCGTCATGCCTTGTCATGGCACTCATCCACTCCCTCGGCCGAAATATTATTTCCTTTTTGTATGAGTTCTGGCATAATCCCGCACATTATGCTGCATGTTGTTTGCCATGAAAAAAAACAATGCATGTTCACTGTTCAGCTACGTTCTACGCTACGCACTAACCTAACCGCCATTCCATCATCCACCACTAGCCAACATCCCGTTCTGTGCCCCTTCTACCCCACACGAATCAGCCGAGATACTAGTCAGTCGGGCTAGCGCTATCCTATCCTCCCTTCCTGACTGCACAGCGCTAAAACCCAGAGCCGAGACTTCCCGAGCGCGATCTCTGACCCCACGCGGTCCGAAGGGTCGGCCGATGCCTAAGGGCGCGCCGCGCGCCGGCCACCCGGATAGCCTCTGCCGAGTCTCCCTTTCATACACCGTTTACTACGCGCTCGATTCATTCATGATTCTGTGTTTCCGCGTTCCTCTCGTTAGATGGCTCTACTGATGTCATAGGCGATCCCAGGAAGATTGCGGCCAGAATACCCCAAACGGCAGAAAATGAGGTTTTTGGTGAATATCTCGGAAAGTATTTGGCATACAACGATGCAATTTCACAGTCACGTGGTAAATGTGCATACACAAAATTCGGGTTGATACTTATGCATTTGAACATTATATAGGAGCAGATATGTCCGAAAAAGCAAAACCAACAAGACTTTTACTGGAGAACCGTACCTATGTGCCTTGCACCGACTTCTTGAGCCGTATCGCGCCCGTTGTATACCTATCGCGACTTGCTGCACCGGGTTACCGTGACGATTTTAACCTTTCCTTACGAATTTTCTGCTACATGTTCATTAACAAAAGCATCCCACAAAGTAGGTATATTTTGCATCTCAAATTGGTTTGATAAGATATTCCAGCTCACATCTGTTCCCATTGGAATAAATTTTACAAAGCACGTTCCTAATGGCAGCGCATATTCCCCATCCCTGTTATTCGGAATGCGCTCAGCGAGCTTTTGAACTGAACTCAGTTCGAGCCCCATTCCTTTTCAAAGGTCTTGGGCGGGTGATGATGACAAATGAACAAGTAAACAAATTTTATTGAGCGAGCTTCGACAAACAGTGAAAATGTCTGTCCTGAATTTGTTTTCGTTATCCAGCAATGGCGTCTTTGAGTCCGAACCAAAGTCGCTGACAAAGACCAAGGAACAGCATTCCGGCTCTAGAATGAGCTGGGGAATCTCTCAAATCACTCATCGCCGGGGGGCTAACTGTGTAGTATAGACGTCATTCCACGACGTCTAGAGACGGTAGCGGAGACCGCGGCGGCACTGAACGAAACGACGCCATTGGCTCACAGCGCGGCGGCGACAATCGTTAGCAACCGTCGACGAGACCGCAGAACAGCGGCGGATAGACGATATCTGCGGAATTTATGGAAGCAGTTTGGCGGCGCGAAGGCACAGCCCGCTAGGCGGATTGGCAGGGGTGGCCGTGGTCGGGCGCCGCTGCAAATACGGTAGCCTCTGCTGTGTAACTACAGTGAACTAATTGGCATAAGGCTGCGGAATGAGGAACTTCTTAGAAGCTAGGTAGCGCTGGTTTTTTTAAGGCCTACCTTGTGGGTCGGACCAATATTTCTCACAAATAAAACTGCTCAAGCTCAGTAAGTTAAACAATTTATTACCGACAACATAACGCAAGAAAATGATGACAAACCATCTCACTAAAACATTAGAAATGAATGTTCCATCTCCTCCCAAACAGTCCAAACTTGACGTTAAAACACTGCCATCTATCCTCTTTGACAACAAAGAAGCACAATATTATTAAATCTTACGTTTACGAAGCAGCTCTTAACTTTTCTCAAGTACAATGCTGAAGTGCAATAATGACAAGTTAGCAAACCAGCTGCCAGAATGTTTAATATAAACCACAATACCGCCGCCGGAAGGCCGGCGATCACCGCTTATACGGAAAGCCGCTTATGGAACACTGGGCGCGGTACAGAGTAAGCACCCACACTACATTTTGATTGCCTCGACAGCAGTTGCAAAATAAGCTCTACCAACCACGCTGAGAGCTGTACAATCAGCCAGACTATCACTCTTTGTCTCCATCTCACTCTCACTCACTCTTTTTCTCTCACACACACAGCGGTGAAGATGACTCGATGAACGTCCCTGGGCCGACGGGTCGGGGCAAGCAGCGCGTACTGCAGACGGAGGGGCTCAAATCCTGAGCGCGCTCAGCCCCC
The DNA here is from genome assembly GCF_019059575.1 of Amphibalanus amphitrite. Classification (NCBI taxonomy): domain Eukaryota; kingdom Metazoa; phylum Arthropoda; class Thecostraca; order Balanomorpha; family Balanidae; genus Amphibalanus; species Amphibalanus amphitrite. The sequence goes on from NW_024881828.1 coordinate 280,665, forward strand.
ACCCGCCGGCCGCTCTTCTTTACACTCCCACCATGAGCGTCGCGATGTGATACAGTATGAAACACCTCACTGGAGTCATATCCGCGCCGCCGCCGCCGCCGCCGCCGCCGCCGCGTCGCCAACACTACACGGCGTGTTCGCGCAGAACGCGGTAGTCAATCCACACGACGAGCGCGGCACTGAGCGACAGACCGGCCACCAGCACGATCTCAATGACGCACAGTATGAGTAGCGTGTCACTGAGGTGGCCACGGCGCAGAGTCAGTCCCGTCACCACCATCAGGGCCGTGTTGCCCACGCCGGCCACCAGCCAGCTGATGGCCACGCCCAGCGCCGGCTGCCGGAGGTCAGAGAGGTCAGACTCAAAGGTCAGGCGAGGGGTCAGAGGTCAGAGGTCAGTTCTTAGAGGTGAACGGTCAGAGGTCAAAGGGGAGATGTTAAGGGCCAGTCAGCGGTCAGGAGTCGGAGGTCAGAAGAGAGTGGGAGGAGGTAAGGGGTCAAAAAGGTCACGGGTCAGAAGTCGGGGGGGGGATGAGTAACGAAGCCGGGGAGCGGAGATCACAGTGAGAGGTCAGGTCAGGGGCTGGGGTCAGAGTCAACGGTCAGGCGTCGGAGGTCAGAGGACAGTGGAAGGAGATTTGGGGTCTAAGGTCGGGCGTTTGAAGGTCCTTTGTTAGAAATGAGCGGTCTGAGTAAGCGGTCAAGCGTCGGGGGTCCGAAGACAGTGGGAGGAGGTCAGGCGCCAAAGGTCTGTGGTCTGATGTCATCTGTCGGAGAAAGTGAGACGAATGATTGTCGGGGTTAAATAATCGGGACTGTCAGGTCAGGATTCGGGGTATAAGATCAGGGTTTGGAATTCAGCAATCTAAATGGCTATTCACAATTTGACCCTAGTTCGGCCCCAGGTTTACTGCAGCATGCAACAGAAGAGCTAAAAGATCAGCGTGAAATGACTGCGATGTAGTCGTGGCGTAAACCGTCGCATACGACGTCGTATACGACACTTGTTTCACATGATGTCATCGCCTAATGGCATTGCATTGTTAGTTGGATGGATGCAGACCTCTAGCAAAGCTATCGTGTCTATGAGGAAAACAATTGCGTCCCTTAATCCTTAATAACTCTGGATGCTCAGAAAGGCTGAGTAGGTACACTTGACAAAGGTAGCTGGAATAGCTCGAAAATATGATTATAACTTAAAACGTTTGATAAAGCGATAATCCATCTAACACTCAACTGAAGTTTGTCGTATAAAGTAAGTTTAAATTAACTTTATTAAACTTACGCACGTCATTATAATTCATTCTTACCCGGTGTGCTTTGCTGAAGACATTTGGGATTTGAGATCGTGAAGTTCGCTTGAAGTTCATGTTCCAGGAATTACACACAGTGTCAAAGCAGCTACTATTTTGTATACTAGCACCTGGAAGGAAGAGCAGCGATTAGTCAAATATCCTATCATATTCTCGCCTCGCAAACATTTCATTGTAAACATGCACAGCACCTCCCTCCGCTGTTATCAACATTGGTGACACAGTCAAATAAGCGAATTGGTCCGTTCGACAGGTTTACTGCAAATGTAAGTGACATTTGGCCGCTGTCAAACGCTACCCTCAACAATAACATCCTCGACTGTATCCTGCTGGGTCGCGGCCTGCGACCGAAAATGTGCCTTACTTGCAGCGAAAACGGTCAAGGCGCCGGACACCAGCCCTATGGCTAGGTTGAAGCGTTTTTCTTCGATGAAGGCCACTGCTGCCATTATCATGCAGCCGATTCCACAGAATATCTGGGGGAAGTAGAAAGGGGACTGAGGTTTGTGTTTTGTCCTCGCTATGTTTGTCATTTGCATAAACGATATGGGAGGGAAGCAAATAACAAACAATTTTCAACAAGTTAAGAATAACCGCTAGGACGAGAAACAAAACAAATCTGGTAACAAAATTATTTGGAGAAGACCCCAGTCGCCTAACGCCAGGTGGTGCAGGCTGGGTTTGGTTGATCAGGAAAATGTGATCCAAGATCAATAGATATATGATATACCCGTTTCCGGAGCACCCATCTTTAACACCCTTATCCGGGGCACCCTCCTGGAACACCCTTACCCGGAGCACCCTCCTGGAACACCCATATCCGGAGCACCTCCAAGAACACCCATGTCTGGAGCACTCACCCGGAACACCCTTATCCGGAGCACGCACCTGGAATACCCGTATCCGTAGCACCCACCTGGAACACCCGTATCCGGAGCACGCACCCGTCTCATCATATCCGGAACACCCATATCTGGAGCACCCACCCGTAACACTCATCCGGAGCACGCACCTGGAATACCCATATCCGGAGCACGCTCCCGTAACACCCATATCCGGAGCACGCACCTGGAATACCCGTATCCAGAGCACATACCTGGAATACCCGTATCCGGAGCACGCACCTGGAATACCCGTATCCGGAGCACCCGGGAGAGTGGCCGGCAGTGAGCCGGCTGGGCCGTCTTGAGCCCGGTGCCGGTGGCCAGCTGCACAGTTTCCACCAGCTCGATGGTGTCGGTGTCAGCGGTCGACGGGCACGCCGTCGACACGGGCCCGGTGGACACCATCTCCGACGGAGGTCATCGGCGCCGCTCGTCGCTCCGACACACGGCCGTCCTCTGCCGGGAGAGAGGGGAGGGAGGGGAGGTTAGATGGGAGAGAGAGGGGAGGTTAGGGAGGGGAGGAGCGGTCCGAAAGGAGGATGAGATGGGCACGGGGGAGGTCAGGGAAAGGGATTTTTTAAAATGAATTTAGTCCGAACCCTTTGATAGGAATGATTCACAAAGACACAGCAAATGCTAATCGATGGAGGCTAGATGGGAGGGGAGATGAGACTGACGCGGAAAGAGAGAAGATGGACACGATAGGTGACAGGCGAGGGGAGGGACAGAGATGAACTAGCAGCACGCCATTGGCTGGTGCCGTTAGGTGGGACCGCTGCGCCGGTTGGTGGGCGTCGTTTGTAGGATGGCGGTGACCTAGGCATATCATCAAACCCATTTGGCTGCATGCGACAGTTCCTTTTTCCATAACGCATACATTGCGCATTGTGTAGCGCTAGGCACGGGTGGTGCCCTGCATTGGTAGACTGTGCCGCAATACTTTCGAGTTCTGCGGGACAGCATGCGAGCGAGCGTGCGGTGACTGCAACGCAAATGGACTGCAGTTTGCTAGCTGGTAGTGACTACTCCTCGCGAGCGATACGAACGAAAACAATTTTATCTGGATATTTTCTAGGCACTTTTCTGGTCTGTGATATGTTACATTGGATTCGGCATTGGAATCAAATCAGACACATTTTTAACGCTTTATAGAAACGTTCCTTGCTGGGATCGTGCGAACGCATTAATTCACTAAGCTGGTAAACAGAGGTGCGCCCATCAGTGGTGATTTCAATTATGTAGGTACAGTTGGTATAATGCCTAAATGTATCACTTGTGAAAAGATGAAACAGATTAGGATTCCCAGTGAAACAATATCTAGAAATCTGTAGCTCCTCAACGGCATTTACCTTCTAAAACAATCTCGATAATCGGCTTCGACCGTTAATAATGTACAGAAAAGATGTCATTATTGTAGATAAAGGCATAAGCGATTTAAGATTTTCGGAGAGAGATTTAACTTATTATGTATTACAGTCATGTAAAGGGCTTAACAACCCACGCAGTATATTAGCATCAGGAAGTTTTATTAGCGCAATAAATCAAGATGATGTATAGTCGCATTTATCTTTCTGAAAGATTCATTTAATTTCATTAAACACCGCGGTGGGTAGCTGGCCGAAAAATATAGGCCAAGGCCACATGGATAAGCCACATTGGCTAACAGCATCGCGTTTTTAGAATTCAACGACGAGTAAAGCGGCAAAGTCGCTCAAAGTTGCATTCCTTAGGCAACGATTTCATTTGCTATGAGTTGATTCAATTTCATAGCGCTGGACTACTTTCACGTATTATGAAACTGCACAAGCACCCAGCTTTTGATTTATTAGGTGGCAGCGACTGAAAAGTCGTCATAATTTTATTTCTGTGTAGAAAACCTCACCGAGACCCCGCAGATTCGCGCTTGCTTCGCTTTTTTACATTTCGGACTCATTTGGGCATTTTAGCGCTGGCTGAGCTGCGGCCGTCAGTTTTGACAACAAAGGGACGTCTCACATCTTGGGAAGCGTACAGAACTTTAGACGGCGATTTTATGGCTGGCTGAGTGCTGGCTGCTGCGGTTTGGTATTCAAGGAAGATGCTCCTTGGAAATGATATGGCCTGTTTGGCAACTTGACGCAGCTCCAACACGATGAGTTAACTTTAACGGAGCGCAAGGCAAGCGCTAGAGGAAAATGGCATCAAAAGCTATGTTTGTGTCATGTAGTGAAAGAACCCTCGCAAAATGCTCTCAGTAATAACAAAACAAATCAGAGCAAAATACAAACACCGAATCATTACATTATTCTCTTGACTATAGGTATGTATCTTTAGTTACATATAATATGAACATAACTTAGACATTGTAAGCATGATGTGTGCAGATGCTTACAATAAATAGTGCCGTATGATTCCCGGACCGCTTTGACTTTTTGTCTTTTGACTTTCCTCTTTGTTGACCTTTTACCTGTTGGCTTTAAAGATTTTTGACTTCTTGCTTTTGACGTAACGTCCGTTGACTAATCATCCTTTTACGTTTTATCATTTGACTTTTTGTCCGGAACCCGTGCCGTATCCCATGTAAAATTTGTCATTGATGATTAGTTTTTTTTTCATCCATTAGAGTCCGTCAAGCCTGATCTTTCGTTGAGGCGAGCTATAACAGTCGGTGACACACCAGGGAAATAAGCTAAAATTAGAGCGCTCTATTTATTGCTTCCGCTACTTCACCGTCTCCCATAGGGTCCTGTGTTGAGCTGGTGTCGAGGCTCTAAAAATGACGCCGATTTTTGCACCCTTCTCACGAAAACCGCTCGGACCGCCTGGAAAGTAATTGTTCCGCTCTAAAAATTTCATGATCGACGGGAAAATGAACGAGGAAAAGATTGGTCCTGAAATAATTCTGAACTCCCTGTAGAACTTATCGAAATATGGCTGCAAACTAGGAGCATGTCAAAATCGACAAAACAATACAAATAAACTTACCGGGATTTTTTATTTTCCATGCATCTGTGTATAAAATCAGTCGCTTTTTCGGAAAGATCATCTTCTGTTTAATAAATAATTTCACAATTGCAATCGAGAAAAAAAAAACATTTCTGCTGTGACAGCAGTTTTGGCATTGTGCCAGTTGTGTGGCGTGCGCGGTGCTGCGTGGTCGTTGGGTCGGAGTTGTGAGTATTTTCGGTGTATTAAATGGTTGATGGCCATTTGAACCAGCTTTATATTATTTCCTACCAAATTTTGCATCAAATTATTGCTTTGAAAGACCATTGAAACCCCTTATCTCTTCATGAAACACGATCATATTCATCGTCGACGAAAATGGCGCGGGACTCCATGTGCGTTTCGTTCGAAATAAATCGTAAATTAAATAATATTCGATGATAAGTATCATATTCTAGTGACACATTTTCATAAAATAAGGCATAAACTTGCAAGGAAGTCAACATTGGATAATTGGATGCTTGTTTTGCTCACATATCCTTGTAGTAGTCAAATGGCTTAATTGTTAGATAAATGTAAATATATGTTTTGGCTTGATGTTTGCTGTGAAACCACCCAGCCACTTGCTGGTTGAGTGGTTTTCTGATAATTACCTGATAATCATTTCTCCTTTTCCTTAAAAGAAACTAAAATTCTTTTCAAAGTAACCCATTTTTAGGAAAGGCGGCTTGCTCATTGACATTTCATGTTCTTGTTTTGTTATTGCTGGCAGTATTTTGATACAATAATGCAATATGATTTTTTTGCAATAATAAAACCTAAGACAAACTTAGTTAATGCGTCAATCAAACACCCAACCGAAAGATTGTGAGTCCTTGTGACGTGAAGTAGAATATTCTATGAATGTGTTCTATAGAATATGCCAAATTTTAAATTAATTTATTATTTGATACTGATAGCTGAGCATGTGAATTATGCCACAATATAATTTCATTTTCTGGTTTTGAAATAGCCGGCAGTGTTTTACTTCAACAAATGTAATATACATGGAATACGTGTTATGTTATGTTAAAAGTTTAATAACAGCCAACAGAAGGGGCTGTTTCATCAGATAATGTTTGTACCTTATGCATTATCTTTCTTTTCTGCAGGACCATGCTTCCGCTGGGTGGTCGACATTTGCCTCCTGAAGAAGTTGAGCAACATGAAGACCACCAGATCCAGATGAGGTGTCTGCAGTTCATGTGGAACTCTGCAGACTACAAGTGGTATGCCAACCACAACCAAAGTGCTGTGATCATGGAGGCATGAACCTCATGACAACACTTCAGATTTGCAGTTTTACCAAAGTGTGATTCAAACCACCTGTGGCATCTCACTCAGTGCGTGAACAGTGTGATCATTGTGCAGTGTTCAGCTGCAACTAAGACATTTATTAGTGACTTGTTTTGCAATTAGCCACCAAAAGCATTTTTGGGCTGGCTGCTGTAATTTGTTGTGCACTGCGCAATTAAGTGGTAGTGTTTTGTCACTTGTCAACTTGTCAGTTGTGCATGTTGCATGTTTCTCTCCCCTCGGCCCTCATTATCAGTTAAGTGGTGAATTGGCATCACTCAGTCTCCCCAGATCTCCATTGACTGTCTCATCTGTCAACCACCTAACTTGAGATGGTATTTGCTAATAGTGTCAGAAAAGAAGTGTTTGTAGACATTTTTAGGAATATGAGCTCCGTTTCATGCGTGTTCCAGTGGTCATTTTGTCGCATGTCCCATAGTGTAATAAATGGAAACTGTTGTTCCCTTTTGAAGGTACTCGCGGATGCAAAAAGCGTTGGGCCTAATTAATAAACGCACCCTCCTGTCAGCGACGCACGAAATCGACAAATATCATCCTTTTTAGAACAGGAGGAAACGAAAACTTGTGAACATAGCTGTACCTACAACAGTGCACAAGGAATTGAAAATCTGGGCGTTTTTGAAATTCGGAGGAACTCAAGTTGTCGACAGGTATGCCCCCTTGTACGTCAAAGACCGCCTAAAAAACAAACGTCTACAAAAGAAGACAGTATTCGTATTTTCGTTGTAATTGCAGCAGCCTAGCAACATGCATTGCGGTCCGATGGCGAATTACACTCGTGCTCAAAAACTATGCCGGCAACTGCCAATGCGCTTAGGTCATAGGTGAGGAGAGGAAGGGTTATGTCAGATGTCAACATCATAGAAATGGCTTCATCTATTGAGCTGTGCCTATTGTACATAATTCAACCAATCTATGCATTTCGTTTCTTGCAATCTACTCATGCTTTCACTCCAGCTTCAGAGTAATCATCCCATATTGTACGTCTTAAGATATTGATTTCTATGACGGTTTGCAATTGCTAGCCACGACTTATCTCAGTTTGGTGGCCCCGCATCGGTCCACTCGGCCGCTCTAAAATTGACTTACGGAGGAGGATGGTGGCTTTTATTTTAGCTTCTCCGCTGACTGCGGGGAGCGCCGTCGCCGAGGTAGGAGCAATAATTAGCTTATGTTTGGGACTAATTTCCACGCTTAATTAACATTTTAATGTTATTTTAATTAATTCATGTTAATCTTTGACGCATTCTCTTTCTATTGATACCATCCACCGGTCTGAGAAGTACTGCCTTGCTGCGTAAGGGCCGATAAAAGATCACGCTTTTAGGGGTATCTCTTCAACATGGGGCAGGAGCAATAAATAGAGTGCTCTAATTTTAGCTTATTTCCCTGGTATGTCACCAACTGATAATGCCCCACCGTCCCACCACCTGTCTCAGCCCGGGGGAGGGAGGGAGGTGAGGGGTGCCACCAATGACCTTGTTGGTGTCGGGACGCGCGCCCCGCCCCTCCCCTTCATCCCTAATGGACAATCGTGGTTCGGACCGCTTTGGCCGGACGCTGTCGGGCGTTCACCGGTACGTGCTACCGTCCAAAGGCGACCGGCGCGGAACACTGGCCGCTCAAAAACAGAGCTGGCATCGGACCTGGATGGGTCCGTTGGGTGGTTGGGTGGTCATCGGTCACGCGACCGTTCCAATGGGGTGATACTGTGACCTCTATGCACACGGAGGGGTCTCCGTGAGATGAGTGTATGGTGAGCAAAGTGAGAAATTAGTGAGCGAAACGAGAGAAACAAGGAAACCATATCCAGTTTAGTGTCGTTGCAGTCTGTGTGGGAACCTGTTGCTGAGCTCTTCGATACTGATGTGCTATCATATTATCACTTTGAACAACTTCATTTGATTTTATCCGACGCACAAAAGAACGTCCGAATGCGCTGAGAGCATTTCAGCAGCGCGGTGGAGATAATGTCTGGATAGACAGGCCTTTTCAACTACTTCTTTTCCATTCACGACCGATTCCGTATCCCGAGAGAATCTTTTTGGCAGCTGAAAGAAAGAGAAGTGCTTCTTCAGTCCGCCGAAGCAGTCACCTCATATGTTTTAGATGATTGTCATGCCTTCATCGCTTACGTTGCATGATGTATGATAAGGATTTTGTCACTAATATAACATTATGCTACTTATATACAATTTTCTAGCTGTTCGTCAGATGCTCTTCAGATGCTCATTTAGCACAATATGCTATAATTTATCAGCACTATTTACACGGAATTCTGTGAAGCTAGAGCTCAATTAGCGCTGAATGCAGAGTCAAGTGAGACAGGCGGAAAGGCGGAGCACTCTATCGCAACACTTGTAAGAAACATCGATTATACCCGACGACTGCCCGTGACAGAACTTCTCGACGAATGGTTGTGAAACTAATAACCAAGACGCTAGACGATAACGATAATTCGGCGACTGACATCCGAAACACTGTGGTATTGAGTACCTATTTATTTTTCACTATGAATAAAAACCCACAATTAGCTTGTATCAAAGCCCGTCCGGGCATATGGATACTTTTTATTTCAGCTCGGTTTGAGCTACATAAAGGATAATGAGTTTCTTTTAACATTATAACAATCTGCCCGATTTGCGCCTGTTGGAGGTACTGTCCAATTCGTTCAAGGTATACAGCCGCGGCTAAGCCGGTGGACGTAGGCTGTCTGCCAGTGACCGGGCTGTATCATGCTCTGTGAATGGGGCCGATTACCACACTGAGTGGCCGGTGACTTGGCGCTGATCAATAGCCGCGCGTGCAGCTGGTCAGGGCATGACATAGAGAAGAAGATCGAAGAAACTAATGAAGCTTTCTAAAGTAACGTAAGCCTACGAATCAAAACACAGTTTCATCGCGTTCTGGAGCTCAAGATTTTTCCTCCGTCGGTCTTCTATCTCATGAGACTCTACCATTCGGGCATATTCCAGCAAGCCATTTCATCCCAGCGATGAGGTTCCGTCTCTTGCAATTAGAAGAACGTTGTCCACTTCTAACCAAAGACACCCAACATACCATGCTCTTTCGACGGGACTCTCCTCAGTCCTCATCTCCCCCCCCTCTCTCTCTCTCTCTCTCTCCCTCTCTCTCCTCCCTCAGCTGTCACGTTGATAAACAATGAGGCTCCCTACCACCTCAGGCTAGCTATAACTTAACCATAGCACAGCTCACTTACTAACGACCCAGTATTTATCGGCCCTAAACTACATAGATCCGCCACAGCGTCCCAGCTCGCTTAGACGTGCCCGGCGGGCGACCGCAAATTTCACATAAGTGTCACAGCTCATCGTAACCCATCGTAATGTTGTAGTATCACAGCCTGGCCCGTCTCAATGAAGCTATTGCAGAGTGACTTAACTAAAGAATCATTGAGTAAGTTTACTGTACAGTCGTACACTGTATATTAACTTCTTTAAGATTCAAATTAACAGCATTAGTTTTGTGCTTATTTGTAATCCAGTAGAAACTTCTCATGCAATGATTCGGTTCACTATAAAATGTTATAATATTTGGTGTGTTCAAGCCGATATATAGCCTAGATTGTTACTTGACCATAGATGCTTCCCGATGCTTATAGTTGGCAATCCACATTTCCCTAAGTGTGCTCTAATAGCCCATTTACCGCAAAATACAGCCTCTTATGCCCAGAAGTGAGCTGTTTATCACAGTCGATGGCCCGGGATATCCAGGGTTGCCAGATCCCGTGTCAGCGCCAGCTACGACAGCCAGCCAGAGCCATCCGACCGCAGAGTGCGACACAAAAGGTGCATAAAACCACCATCAAAGTGATGGAGTGGTGTAAAACTCACCGGAAGAGATGTTGACATCGGACTAGAAGCGAAAGGAGAGTATTTGTGTGATGCCTGTTTCACATATCGCAGCTCAGAGTGAGAGATAGAAATCAGAACCTTTGAAAAAGGCAAAGAGTGCTGATAATCACGGAGTCCACCAATAGGTGACAACACTACTTGGTCCCTCGCAGATGGGATGCGGAATGAAAATACAAAGGCCTAAGTTCTTAGAACAGGTAACAGCAGGTAAGACGTAAGAAGACAAAAAAAAAAAAAACTGAAACCGGCGAGCTGGACTGAAAGGTCATCTCGGTTTTACAAACGAAATAGTTTTTGCTCCAAAATCTGAAGACTTAGCGAATAATTCTGAAAAACATATTAGTGCGTCGCATTGAACTCATCCCGCAGCGAACGCTGCAGCATCATAAGTTTATCGTCACTGCACTTCAAACAAGACAAAAAAAAAACACCAGCCCGTGACGTCATCTGTGAGCCCAAACACCCACCGTCTGAATGCCGCCCCATGTTGTTTATGGGATCTTGTTTGACATTTGTCAACAACAGCTACCGCAGTATGTGCTTGATCCGGAGTCGCAAAGGCATGGCATAGCCATTGCATTACAAAACAAATACCTATTATTCTCCACGGTATCGTATGTGTGATTTGTTAAAAAAGCAACGTCTGATAATAAACGTACCTACCACTAAAGACTAAAGATTGTGGTAGGGTAGAGTGGGGCAAAGGGCCCAGGGCGGGTCAAACGCCCACCCCTCTTTTTATGAAGTGCTCGACTTTTCGAAGAATTCTCGATAGCCATTTTCAAGAACGAGCAGGAATCTACTTTTGCCCCCTTTTTCGGATCTACAAGTGGGTTGTTCTGGACGTAAGATAAAGATTAGTTTATTTCAGACAATTTTTAGATATTACATGTTTTCATACTACTAAAACTTTGTCTGACAGAGATTAAAGTAGGCAATGAAATTTAGCTACGCAGAACCTGCGGATTTAAGCTACGTTTTGAGCATTTACTGGTTTGCAACACAATCGTCACACGCTTAATTTTAGTGGACTTCGTTTTGAATGTGCTGTTGGGGTAATACGCCCACTTTGGTGTGGGGCAAAACGCCCATCATGGCGTTTTACCCCTAATGGGAGTTATACAGTACGGGTATTTGCGAACATTTTTGGCTGAAAGTGAGTGTCGGGATACGTTTCTGCTGCTCAGGATTCTTATGAAATATGCAATATACTGGTTAGTATCGCCTGGAACAATTTATTCGCACGAACTAATCTCCGCTCTTTAAGGCGGTGACAGCCCGTTGACTGAATGAGGAGTGGGGTGGTAACAACAGTGTTCAAGATGTGTTTGGTGGTGTAATCTATTGATTTAAAGTCAAACGAAATGAGAATGGATAAATACTGCATTCTTTTGTCAGAGTACCGAGCGTGTAATGAAACGTTCAGGACTGGGCGTTATGACCCACTCATATGGGCGTTATGCCCCATGGGTGGGGCAAAACGCCCGATTTGTAGTCCTCTCAATTCGGATGGCATATCTCAAAAACCATGCATGCCACTTGTTTCTGATGTGTTATTCGAAGAAAGCAAAGGTAATGAGCTACCAGATCAGCTACCTAGTTGTCTTTCAAATTTGTAAGATAAAGAGATACTGGGGCTGGAAAGTTAGGGTGGGCGCTTTGCCCCACTCTACCCTACCGTAAACGAAAAAAGGCAAGGAAGCATTCTGTACATGACAAAAAAAAATAATAACATCTTGCTTGGTCTGGGGAGCTCTAAAACTGCATCTGACAAGCCAAAAATTGAGTTCTGTTTACAGTCTTCTTCGTTTAGCAGTCTTGATTGCTCCAACCACAGATAACAGTCTACTGTTATCTGTGCTCCAAGATATCCCATATGGGTATGTGGCAGGCCGCTTTAATTATTTGCAGTTTTAAGCGCCTTTACTCGGGCAAACACGGGATAAGGAATTCCAAAATGACGGGGTCGGAGCTAACTATTGCGCGAAAGCACGTCTCCCTTTGCAAGTGCATCTCTATCGTAACCGCCAGTTTGCACGCATTTAAAAAGACTGCATTGGTAAATGGTGGTCGGAGAAAAACGCGTTTTTTAATAAGCGAAATGCAATTACTTTTTAATGAAGTGCTGCCATGATCTCAGGTTTGTACAATCGGCAATCAAGGATGACCGATTTATTTCCCACTTTTGTTTTTACACACTGAAAACAAAATGACACAAAAAACGACTAAAAACGCACAGGCAGAGCGTGTTAACTAGGCTTTCTTGTGTACCCTGCATCATGCATTTTTTGACCCGTCGCAGACGTGTCAATTTACAAATGTGTTAACCCAGTCGTGCTGTGTCTCAAAACACAATATCATTGTGTCTTCAACACATAAGGCTTGTGTGAATACATTTGCAGAATACAAGGTAAATGTGTTACTAAATTTAACCGGGGCGCAGTTGAAGGGACTTTGGCTTTAGCTGGACAGGCTGACTGCCAAAGCCGGGCCCCGAGTGGAATCGGGCGCTCCGGTGCGGTCAGGGCTGAGTACCCGGCCGGCCGACCCATACGGTCAGGGCGCGGTCAGGGCTGAGCAGTGAGCACGCGGGCGGCCGACCCATACGAGGCCGCCGACCCATACACGAGATGGAGTTGCGCCCGGTCGGCTGCTTCAGAGCCGAAGGGTGAACGCGTCACGTGGACGGCTCAATCAGTGCACCAAGTGACAATGTCCCAAATTGGAGGACTACTGTACAATGCAGTTATCCAGATAGCCGGGATAAATTTTCACCCGTTTGTTTGTTTGTTTTGTTGCGTTAGGCCCTTTCGGTCGACAAGACCATTGCAGAGCCGGAAGGATGATAGGAATTAGGGGGAGACATTGGTCTGGGCAGGCACCCTAGTGAGTCGCCGGGGCTGAGCCCGTCCAGAGAACAGGCCACCCAGCCCCAAGGCACTCACTGCACCCGGCTACGGGGTGCGCTCCCTCGGGAGCAGCGGTGCCGCTCCAAGGGTGAGGGAGCAGCCCGCATGAGATAAAGTTGCCTGTCCAGCCCGGAGGGGGGTTGCGGCGTGGAGGAGAAGGATTTCAGTATCCTGAAGATAGAAGCACGGATAGGTGAAATTTTCACCGTTTGTTTTGTTTTTTTTTTCTTTGTTGGGTTAGGCCCTTTCGGTCCATTAAGACCATTTCAGAGCCGGGAGGATGTTAGGATATAGGGGGAGACATTGGTCTGGGCAGGCACCCTAGTGAATCGCCGGGGCTGAGCCCGTCCAGAGCACAAGCCACCCAGTTCCAAACCTCTCACTGCACCCGGCTACGGGGTGCGCTCCCTCGGGAGCAGCGGTGCCGCTCCAAGGGAGCAGCCCGCATGAGATAAAGTTGCCTGTCCAGCCCGGAGGGGGGTTGCGGCGTGGAGGAGAAGGATTTCAGTATCCTGAGGATAGAAGCACGGAACGGTCCGAATTTTCACCCACCGAATTTTCAAATATATCCTATATAGACCGAGGAGTTTCTTCCTCCAAGCAGACGTTAATTAGCTATGCTTCAGCTTGCACTTGATGTAATCAGCGCATATTGCTCTAGACAATTTATCATGTATCGACTCCCTCGGCTGTATTGTGCATTTTGACCTTTCTCAAAACACTTTGGCAATTTTTTTACAAAAACCCAGCATAAAAGTCGGTGCTCGAAAAACGCCCTCTATTATCCCCATCTGAAGTTAAGGTTCAGAGGTCGCTCACTGGTGGATGGCACGGTGTATTTGTGCAAGGGTACACACACATCTACCATATCCGACAACACATGATTTCGATACACTGATGCATTACATTCGTCCAGCGTGCTTGGCACGATAAAATTGTGTCATTATTCTGTTTTATGTGTTATCAAACGTGTCGAAGGTCCCGCCAAGCGTGAAAATACACAGCCTTATTGTGTTTTGGGTGCGATTAACATATGACTGATGTGTTACCAGTACAGAACATGCCCTCACTGTGTCGATTTGTTTTCAGTGCACGATGGGGAAAACGCTACATACATGCAATATGGTAAGTTATGTTTTAGATGCAGGTAACAACTCGCGAAACTCAATATTACCGGAGATTCCAAAATGTCTCTCTGAAATGTCTGTGATGTTTCCTCGTCAACACATATTTGATACATACCGTATGCACATCACTTCTGGATGACATCATGCAATCTCTGAACCTGGAAGAGCAGAGAAAAACGTTAGCACAGCATAGGTATACCTACAAAACGCAGTCAAAAAGTTTGTGAGACGTCAAATTAATGACTTAGTCTGAATTGCAGTCCAGGATTTAAATGCCCCTAGATATTGTGTGAAAGAGGTATTTAATATATCAAACGCATATAGGTCACTCCATTGTAGTCTTGTTTGATGTTTCAACAATAGCTAACGCACTATGTCATTGATCTAATTATATTTTATATACTCCTACTAGGTAAAAAATGCGGTTTTGTCTTAGTGCTCTACCTACATACATGTAGGTGGTTAAAAGGGGGTTACGTCACGCCAACGCCTCGTAGCCACCTCCCTCGTTTATCACCAATAAGAAATGAATGCTCAGCTGGGGGAGTGACATCGTCATCACTCACCCATGTATGGGAAATCTCATCCTCGATTTTCGTACTCTTATATAAATAGCTCATTGTCTGAAATGCACAAACATTCAGAAAATATTCAGAATTGTAATTATTTTTCAAACTATAATGCAGTGATGTTTTAACAATCGCCCTGGCAGGTCATTTTTTATAACGCAGCCTGGAAGGGGCGGGGGTCGATGCAACCCCCTGGCGTTTCGAAACTAAGCGTTGTGGCGCTTCGCAACAAACACCAGTCGATTACCCTCAACGAGTACTCGCGATTGATGGTATATTTTTTTACCCTAGGTCAATATTTGACCCAGTTATGGGCTATGGCAGGTCAAAGGTCAAATTTCAGGGAAAAGCTATAATTTGTTCGAGTTACTTAGCCAATATCGGGGAATCTATGCTAGATAGTGGCATGATTCACGGCCGTGTTTCTCAACGAATTAGCAGCAAAATGATGTATAGTTGACTGCATTTCAGCCATTACTGGCGTGACGTAATCAGCGGGAACACGGGAGGTCACACCCGCCGCCGGCAAGGACGGTCGTAATTGACCTGGATTGACCTTGTGAAGGTCAAAAACAGTTTTGAAGGCGTTTAGGTGAAAATGAATCACAGATTCGGATTTAGGACCTCAAGAAATCCCATTAAACACAGCTCATATCACGGAGGTCAGTGTGTGAACATGCGAGGTCATTGACCTTGGTTGACCTTAGAAAGGTCAATATACAATGTGAAGATTCATTTCTTGTCAAAATCTGACATAAATCACGCGGAATAGTTTCGTTTTTGTCGATTACATCACGTCCAGTTACGCAGAATGTACGAATTTGTCAAAAACGGTCGGAGGTTGTAGCTATTATGACATCATAGCTCGGTGACCCGACATGATCCGAAAGTTTTCTTTTACCGAAAGTTGCGCAAAGGATGCCCCAGAAGCTATTAAAAATTTCAGCACGATCCGACTTACAGTTCAGCGCCTATCGCAAAAAAACTCAAGGGGGGGGGGTCGTATCAACCCCCCGGCCAGAGCGAGGGCTAAGTTTGAAAAATTTAAATCTGTTAAAGATATAGACCCGAAACCAGTGACATCGAAACAGTACCTAGGGCCTAGGTACTGAACCTAATATAGTTACAAGTATGATCGTCTGCTTACCGAACTATGAATAAATCTGGCAATTATAGTTTCTATTTCCTGAAAATATATGTTCCGATCATCGTTCAGCAAAAGTTCATTTTAGAGAAAGGTCTATGACTGTCTTGTAAAGCCCTTTTCACGGAACAGGACTCTAAGCATCGTCGATCCGAAGGTATAAATTTTGCCAAGCATTACAGAAATTTGTTCTCCTAACTATAAAGAAGAAAGTTACCCAGAAGTGCAGGAACCAAGGCAACGCAGGCCATGGCTTCCCAAGGACTATGTGGTAACTTGGTAAACATGGTAGTTGAAAAAATCCGTATCCTGTAAACGTATTGGTTGAATTTATTGACCCTGTGAAAACGCCTTTCTGGAAAACAAAGGCACGGGCTTATGTGTGGGCAGCGATTACGGGCATTCATTTTCGAGCGTAAGTGATGGCCGGCGCCGTGCCACCATGACACCGACGACTTGACCTGCCGCTCCGGGGCAGTCGAGAGGGACGTTGGCAGGCTGAAGCTGTTTGTTATACACGGGCCCAACAATGGTGAGGAGAGAAGGCCACTCGACGGTTAGGGCTGCGATCGAATCAACAAAGCCCGTCGAGTACCGATTCCGATCTAAATATTGCATCACCGTTTCTAATCATCTGCCCACATTAGATGGCCAAAGCACCGTATTGGTAAGTAACGGTCAGCTGAAGACATACAAATACAGCCAAGAAGTCACTGGCCCTGATCTTTTTTGCATAGTGATGCTTCATTTCTGTTACAATGCGACAATCAGCAATCGGTTGCGAGGCGATTTTCTGTCGTAAGGTTTATTTCAAGTGAAACGATGAGACACATGATGTTTGCGAAAAATATGAGCGCCTTAGAGCATCAGCAGTGAGTATTGCTACCTACATCTCCATCCCCTGTGAGAGCGTCCGTCACGTTTCTGCCCTGCCGAGCCTCGTT
This sequence comes from Amphibalanus amphitrite, assembly GCF_019059575.1. NCBI lineage: Eukaryota > Metazoa > Arthropoda > Thecostraca > Balanomorpha > Balanidae > Amphibalanus > Amphibalanus amphitrite. The sequence continues at coordinate 297,711 of NW_024881828.1, forward strand.
TCGATGCTCACCTTGCAGCCGAGGAGCGTCGCTTCCATCCGAGCTTCCGCACCGAGTGTCGCGCGAGGACTGGCGGCCCTCGTCGCTGGCGACGTCGCGCCAACGGCGCCGACGACGGCGACGACGGTAGCTGCTGGCGCCACGTGCGTTCGCGCGCCCAGTCGGAGCCACGAGCAACAAGTTGTCGTCGCTGCTTCTCGGAGTGAGGCGCGGTGGATGGCACAATTCACTAGCTTTGGTGGTATGTCTGATGAGTAGCGATTTCGAAATCGGTCATCAAAAGCCCACATGAAGTGGGCACTGGGCATGCTACAAGAAAAAAGCACCAAAGAAACAAATTAAGAAACTTGTGAGCTTCATTAAATGTTCACTATTGATAAGGTCGATGGCATGCATATTTCATAACCAACACCCTCCCCCCCCCCCCCAGTGTAGTATCATACATTTTATGTAGTTCCTCAGTATGTCATTCCAGCGGGGAAATTCTGCATGTGCACACCTTTTTGCTATAAAGGTCCAAGTCCAAGTCCAGAATCTCTGCGATTAGCTCTACCTATCCCGTCCAGTCCATGTCTGTTTGTGGCAGCAGTGAGCCAGCAGCAGTGAGCCGGTCCGTCCAGTCGACCTGACACCCACGGTGCCCAGATAAGCGCTCGAGCTCGGATCGATACGACGGATTGAGCTGCTGAGGCCTCTGTGTGATCCAGCCTTTGTGTGTGAATGTGTGTGTCCTGAGATAGCCTTGACCTCCTCCGGCTAAAATTCAGTCTTTAGTATAGGAGACAGCTGGACAATTCAAAGGGATGTTTTCTCCCTTGCCGTCTTTACACAACGCCGTTATCTATAGAGCCATAGAAACGTGTATTTTTTTGTACACGTTTCTATGGCTAGTTTCATCCTTGCCAACCAGGTGCAACGAGGTGCAAATTCATCCGTGTAGAATGAAGCCAGGCTAGCCCGTGAATGAATGGTGTCTAGAGTAGTTCCGATATCAAAAGACCCAAAATCTATGCCAAAATCTGTTACATTCTCGAAATTTGCACATTTGCTCAATGTAGGCATATTTCAATGCGAGTTCAAATCATGAAGATCTTATACTCGAGGGCAGCGCTTTTCGAGGAGCGCTGTGGCCCGAAGGTTTGAACTTTGAATTGTGAAAAACGCCCGCCCGCCGCAAAACTCAAACACCGGAAAACGCACGCCCGAAACGCCAACGCAAAGGTCGCAAAAAATAAACAAACGCCCGCCGCAAACCGCAAATAAAAAAAACGCAAAAACGCCGCAAAACAATAAAACCGCCCAAATCGCACGCCCGCTAACCGCCAACCGAAAACGCCTGAAAATCGCCCGCCCAACGCCGAAAAAAAGCACCGCAAAAAAACGAAAAAGCGGCCGCCAACCGCAAACAAATTTAACACCGCAAACGACGCAAAAAAAAAAGAAAACCGCCCGCATCGCCCGCCCGCCCGCCCGCCGCCAAAGACAAACACCACAAAAAACACAAAACGCCCGCCCGCCGCAAAACGTAAACACCGCAAAACGTGTAAAACGCACGCCCGAAAAGCCAACGCAAACGGCAAAAAAATCGCCCGACCGCCGCAAACCACACAGAAAAAAACGCCGAAACGCCGAAAAATAAAACCGCCCGCACCGCACCGACGCTAACTGCTAACCGAAAACGACTAAAAGTCGCCCGCCAGCCGCCAAACGCAAACACCGCAAATAAGCGCCCGGCCGCAGCAAGATAATAATTTATCAGCGGCTGGCATACCGCTAGGCTGGTCATTTTCACAAATCAAAAAGATATCTGCAAAAATCTCCTAGATGAAAGCGCCCGATTAAAAAACGGATGGCACGTGCGTGTTCCTCGCCCCCAACTTCCTTCAGGTCAATCGTCATTTGGGTCATCTAACGCATTGACGACCGGCTGGGTGGAATGAACATTGCGCCAAGAAACGTAAGTATATTGTCAAAAAGAATCCCCAGAATGGTGGATCCCAAAAGTTTGAAACTACCACTTTGGCCCACTGGGCGACACCTTAAACAGTTGCCGACCGGATGACACCCATTGTTTGGTCACCCACGCCATAGTATGCATCATGGGTGCGCCGAAATGACCAAAAGTCCCAATTTCCGGTGTGCAGGGTCATTTTCAACGGCACGTGGCACGTGGTTCTGGACTTTTCCGGCCACTTTGCGACATACCCATGGGTAGTGCACCGAATGGTGGTTGATCTGCATGTAAGAAAATGGGGGGTCGTTTGGATCGTTTTCGAGCAATCTGCCGTGGAACGCATTTTTTCATTTTGCCCATTGGCTTAACACGGGAATTTTCAAAGTCACGTGGCACGTGCACCAGATGGTCCGCGGAGGGGAGACCCATACCAGAACGTAGATCACCTGGCCCACTAGAAATCCTGAAAAAAATCAGAATTTTTGGAGCAGCCGTTTTCAAGAGCATCAAGTTGTACTGATCTCAGGCAGCTTTTGCCAAATTGTCAGGGAACTCAGATTTGTTTTTCAATAGAAAAACACAATTCTAAAGAATAGTGTTTTAACTATTGACAACAAACCTTCGGTTATTACCAGCATCTGCGATGCTGGGCTCCGCATCGCGGGACCGCAGGTTGTTTGAGCAAGCACCTTTGTAAACGCAGCAAAAACGCCCGCCGCCAAACGAGAGGATGAGCCTTGCACGTGCAGACCGGAGTCGGTGTGCTACGGACTGACGTGCACTGCACCCTATTCGCCGGTCTATAGCGGTGTGCCAAATTTGAGAGCAATCGGCCGGGCCATTTTCGAGATCTGGAAGCGTCACCCTGCACGTGCGCACGTGCAAGCTGTGTCCAATTGACTTGTGCATGGGACCCTATACGCCGGTCTCTAGCGGTGTACGAAATTTGAGCTCAATCGGCCCAGCCGTTTTCAACATCTTGAAACGACCCCTACACGTGCGCACGTGCAGTTGCATCTCAACCGTGACACATGGAAATACATACTAACTGACTTGTGCACGGCACCCTAGTGATCGATCTCTAGCGGTGTACGAAATTTGAACTCAATCGGCCCGGCCGTTCTCGAGATCTGGAAGCGTCATCCTGCACGTGCGCACGTGCAAGGTGGGTCTTAACTGACTTGCGCACGGCACCCTACTAACCGGTCTCTAGCGGTGTGCCAAATCTGAGCACAATCGGCCCGGCCGTTCTCGAGATCTGGAAGCGTCACCCTGCACGTGTGCACGTGCAGTTGCACCCCAACCGTGACACATTAAACACATTGCCCGGTGGGTGCCTACATCCTTGTTATAATGTAGTTATTGCCATTACAATCAAGTTGTACCGTGTTATTGTCATTACAACAAAAATTACACCTCTCAACTTTACACGTGTCACGTGCAGTAGGGGTCACCCGCATGCATGGTCTTTAGTAAAATACTTGTAAGGAGGGTATACGCTACCTCACACAAAAAAAACCGCAAGTGTATCGGTGCAGTGGTTGCGGAGATAGGTCGTACAAAAACGTCCCCACGGCGGCCGGCCGCTAATATTCAGCATTAAATTCGTGTCGCATCCTATTATGAGAGGTATCCCCGTCACCTGTTCGTATTGTCTGAGTCAAGGCCATAAATAGGTCTGAGCTCAAATCTCGGTAATGTCGTGGTTTTTTACTAAATTTCTCAAAAAACGGCACAACGTGCGATAACGTTCTATATAACATTGGAAAGAGCATCAAAAGTTGTATAATCTATCAACTTTTCACGATAATATTCTTTAAGTGTAAAAAGTTATTAAGCAGCAAAAACGCTCCCATTGAGTTTCCATGTTAAAAAATTTCATTTTCAGACGAACCTCATGAGCACAAAATAGTTTTTCAAACTTTCAAAAGCATACCAGCATGTACTGTGCTCTTTTATCAACTGGTTTTGAAAGTTTAAACAAAATCGTATCATATAGTTTTGTACAATGAACAAATGAAAATGACTCTGCAAAACTGCCCATTGATTTAACATGGCAGGCGAAACAGTTCCAACTTTGACCTCGTGCAAAGCACCGTGCCGAGGTTCTAAGGGGTATACGGCGCACACTAGCGTGTACCCCAATGTGTTTGTCATAAAATACTTGGAAGAAAACCACCCCTCAACGACTTCGTTTTTCCGTCATTCGCCGTCGCGTAAAAAGTGTCCTAAGCCCCCATAGACTTACTATGGGGAAAATGGAATCGCACGTGCCACGCGCCACAGATTTTACATCGAGTAGCGACCGGTGCCATCAGGTAGATCACCTCCGGGAGCCCATACCCTGAAATTTTTATGAAAATCGGATGGTACGTTTAGGCCCCACCCAAGTTGCCCCAATTCGCTGCCAAGTATGCAAAACATACCCCGGTGAACGACTGCTCCGGTTGTTTTTCAATAGAAAAACACAATTCTAACGAATAGTGTTTGTCAATGAAGAAACAACCTGCGGTTATGTCTCTATGTATTATGTCTCTATGATTAAAACGCTCTGCGAATTCTGCTTGTCTTCACAGGAGATGATATCGAAAAAAATAGAAACGCGAAGATTGGACGCAAGTTTCTATCTTTCCTGCGATCATGTTTACATATTTTCGTGCGCTGGATCTAAGTTGTATTGCCGCTTCTATTCCGCGCTCGGAGTCTTATGTTTGGGTGCCTCGACCATCGTAGTTATTTGGAATATGTACCTATGCACACACAATGCCCGGACCATTTTGTAAATTTTTATCTCGCATTGCCCGAGTTTGGTTATAGCAATGGGACAAAAGTTGGGGCGATGCCACGTCACCGACGTGAAATTTGTCGTTATGTGATTGCTTTAGCTGTTTCGCTCTGCTGAGAAGTTGTTCTACGTCCCAACTTGGTTGGAGACGTTCCACATTGCAGTCGTAAATTGCTCTATCGCTGTCAACGTAAGACCGGCTTACGGCTATAGCTTAGGTTGTTTTGCTCCCATCCATTTCGAAGAAAGCTGCGAGTTGCACAATATTGTTGCAAGTTGGCCTTAGCTGGTTACGGCCGTTCACGCGGCGTAACCCGGCCTGATTGAGTAAACCCGCAGAAGTCAGCTTATCTCGCGCTGGTAAAGTTGATTCAGTTTTCATGATGATAAAAACCCTCCTCCAATCACGTTGACTCTTTGACCTGTTCGGTTAACTCCAATCACCAGAGAACAGACTTTTTCCTTGTCAGCAGCGACGGTGATTAGTTTGTTCGCCATGGCGACCTAGTTTGGATGAAAATGGAGATCGCTCTTGTATCCGGTAAAAACCGATTCAGCAAGTAAGAGATGAAGCAGTGACACCGAATGAAAAGGGCCTTTCCTATAAAAAATCATCTGGTTGAATAATAAGAGCTTTTCGCATAGGTACCTACCTACTAATACATATTGACGATAAGTCCAACACAAAATTATAATTGTAACAATTAAGTACGACGATTAATAAGTATCAACTATTGTTGGTATACTTTGGCATTTTTTGGTACCTAAATAACATAAAGACTAAGTTTGAAGTCCTTGTAAAATAGACAAATCATTTTCCATTTTGATATGCTCGTTGAAAAGGGAAAAGCAGCTATAGGCATATACTGCATTGAGAGAAAATGGTAACCTTGACAGCAACTTAATGGAGTCAGTATCACATAGACATTTGTTAACCAGCTTTTCCCTGCACGATATATCAACTCTGGCGATTATAAGCAGTTAGATACATATGGGAAAATTCATTATGTAGTTGCCTAATTAAAAACGCTGAACTTAGCCGACACGGTATAATGGGCTGATGGTAATGGCCATTTTCCGTGTGAGGTCATCAGCGTCCTTGCGTCTGGGTGACGTCACACTGGCGCGACCTCCAGTGTCCTTCCTGTCGGCAACGCTTCTGCACTCACCAAGTGGAAGTTCCCGGCCGCTCGCTTATAGTGCAAACACGACACTTAGCGTTTATAGCGCTTTTAACGACACTGTTGCCTCGAAAAACATCATAAAGTAGCACCAGCATAAGTGCTTTTTAAAGTAGCTTTAAACCGGATTCATGGGTGAACCTGAAAGGTTTCGCAAATTTGCGACTTGCGATGTTCTGCAGTTTCATCAACGTAGCGCTTCCATTGATGTTTTTATTTTGATGAGAAACATTACCAAGAAACACGAACACCAATCTCACGATGTGTGCATGGCAAATCAGGTTTACCTCAGAAAGAATGGCGCTGTCTCTGTGAGCGGAAAGACAGACGCACTGCTCGGCTCGTTCGTTTTTATATCTCTCCGAAACTTAGGTACGTACATTTTCCTAAATATAACATGCATCTATTCTTTTGTACACATGGGTTAACGCTACATTTCACTGCGACTGTCGCAGCCTCTCAGAGTGGCCACCTGCTGCAGTGGTCCAGCAGTAGGTAACTGTCACGACAGCTACCCGTCTCTTCACATTAACGTTTCCGGTCCGCCATAATTTCCTGTTACCAGCCCAACAGTCTCTATTAAATATCGATAAACTACTTGAAACTTCAGAAACATAAATATGTGAGCGAACTGAATAATTTGTTTGGCATTTCATTTCCTTGAAGCGATGAGTATCTTTCAAACGTGTCTGAAAAACATCGATCACCATTATGAGACGTCGGATGGTGAATTAATCTACTTCATTGAAATGTCTCCTTTCATCTTATCACTACCCATCCATCTGCTCGTTCGGCGCATCGGCAAAAAGCGGTACATTCATCCTGGACGAAGTTTTGTTTCCCCTCCATTGCCACCCCGACGACAGACAAGTTCAGCGTTATGACTTGAGCAAAGTCGCTCGCTGGACCTCTCTCGGCTATTGTTCTTCCCCAGCTGAGGGCATTTCTCTGCAGCTCATCCGGCAGTAATTCGTCTGTCCTCGCCTACCAACACAGTGGGAGGCTCGCTCAATACAACATGCAACTTCTGCGGCAAAGTAGCCTATGTAAGCAGAGACTGCCGCTGCCCCACTGGCAAAGGTCAAGGTCATGCCACGTCAGCGACCGAGTAGTCTGAGTCTGACTGTGGACAATGCAGCGCTGGATCATAAGCTCGGCGTGAACAGGGTGCTTGGGTGAACAGGGACGTATGGTGTTTGTTTTCATGACTTCGCGTAACTAAAAATAATGCGATTTTGTTATTTTCTGGCAAAAGGCGTTGTGTGGAGAGCCCTCAGACGTCATGCACAAAATCATACCAAAACACAACACGAACAGAATATAAGACGACGTCTCACGGGATTTGGAATGATACTAAAAAAGTAATTGAGCACACACCCACCTACATACAAATATCTTGTTGCGAAGTTGCTTGTGGCGTGGGTAGAAAACTAATGCGGTGGACGGTTGGACCAGCCACCCATACAGCAAGACATGCATGACTCTGCTGGACGTATCTAACCACATCTCGACTGTCAATAGCTGAATAGAAGCGGACGGCTCACATTTCCAGGTAGGAGTCAAACAGTTTCATTTCCCTTTTACATATGGCCTGCGCCGTGGGATGGCCGTACCTATAGTTACCCATATTAATTTTCGACATACCTACAAGTAGGTACAAGTGGATAACATATGAATAAGGTTTCCAAATTTGCGTGTATAATATTCCGATGTCTCAGCTTGGCGAGTGTATTTTTAAGTTAAAATCCCGCTTTCACTCGTGAAGCGAGTCTTTTGGATAATGGTACGTAGGTGTGTACCACCTACCTATGGCATGATGCTTGTATGTACATTGTATCTATACCCTTTAGCTCTCAGAAATACATAATGTATCCATCACTTTATTGTACAGGGTGATCGAAAAAAGTGTCACCCCTAACTTAAAATCTACATAACTCGCGATTGGGAGGTCAGATGATTTCGCGCCAGGCAGCATCGGAAAGAGCAGGCAATTTCTTTTCAATTGAATGTATTCATGATTGTTTTCTATTCCAAATCATGTCCCCATGGGCTAAAAAACCAGTCAATGTGCGGCTTTCACGTGAAACAATGTTCACCGAACGGGATCGGACACCGCTGAACGAGAACAATGAGTATCGTAACTTAACATGACACACACCTTACACATTACACATGGAGTGTATGTTGTTCACTGCAGACTGTTTCTCAGCTGTCCTTAGACTTGTCTTCACTCGAAGTTCCTTGAACCTCACTTCACTCGAACTTCCTTGCAAATATGCGGCCTCATTATTCACAAATTCGCCGGTAACCATAGCGAAACATTGCGACAACCTGCATTGCCGGATTATCAATTTTATGCAGCGGTAACCATGGAACAGTTAAGAAAAACGCTCACGTGAGCTGTCACGTGAGCTGTCAGATCAAAAACTCTGTCAAAAGTACAAATTTGCACAACCAAACTTTTGAACACGCCAAATTGCGTCCTTAACATACCTTTTGAATAGCTAGGGGAGACCCGGGAGGTATGGGCCCCCTGGAGGTATGGGCCATCGCAGTTTTGAAGAAGTGTTGCGCATTTTTACACATTTGACGGTGTTAACTGGTAGCAGCCATTCAGTGATTACATCCCACGTGATTTTCAAAACCTTCCTCAGTCTTCTATGGCAATGAGCGGCGATAAAGCGTTTTTGCCCTCTTCGAGTAAAATACGGTACATACAGAAAATTCGTGATAAATTTGAACCAGGCTCGTTTTATGATGTCAGACCATCGCTAACATAAAGTTTAAAGCATGCAAATTAAGACTGGATAGACAATATAAAGCTTTCTTGCAACATTATGAGCTGAGATGCTTCGCACATTCTGGCGTCCTAACCGGGAGGTTCGGGCCACCCACCCCCGTTGATTCTAAATCAAAAAAATGATGCTTTCATTGAATGTCCTCTTCAAAAATTTTAGTTTTGTCGCGCAAGGTCGAAAATTTAACTTCAAATTTCATTCGAACGGAAAAATATTATTCATCTTATTTCATGGTGGCTGATTGAGTTCACCAAAATACATATGGGCCTAAGTGACCTCCATGAAGCAAGCTGTTGGTCGCTTATGCGGTTCCTGGGCTCTAAGAGAGATCGAGGTAGATACCAGCTACGAGTATTATTCTCATTGCCGAGAAAATAATATGAAACATGGCACCGGCCCATACCTCCCGGGCCATGGCCCATACCTCCCGGTGCATTTTGATGGATCGAAAAAGCACATGATTTATTGAAAGTTATCTCGTGACAAAATAGTTGATCCCAGATGCCTAATATCAGGCACACGTTGCAGGCGAAAGGCAATTTCACGTACACAAAGTGAAAAACCGAGTCTAGCCATTGCCCACTGGAAGAAAATTGCCTTTTCACAAAACCGGCCCATACCTCCCGGGTCTCCCCTGCATCTTCGTTTGCGGCATAAACCATGCATATTTACATCCATTCGAAAGGAAATTGTATGCTCTTTCCAATGCTGCCTAGCGCAAAGTCGTACGACCAACCAATTGCGAGTTATATGGCTTTTAAATTAGGGGTGACACTTTTTTCGATCACCCTGTACTATTTCACTCAGGGTGCAACCGCTTAACCGTTAGGAACATAAATGTGGTCGTCATGCGGTATGTCTCGGCCGTGACGGTTTCAGGTTTGTCATAGACAGTCCTACCATGAATAGCCTAGCAACCTGTCCGTGAACGCGTATCCCTCAGCCGCACACAGGCCTGCAGGGTTCTTCCACTTGCTTGGCGGTACTTGTTCAGGATGTGCTTCACAGACTAGCGACACCGCACAGACAGACTTCACACAGAGACATCACAGTGCTTCACGGACAGACAGACTAGCCTTCCCCCGTCAGCCTTTCTGCCAAGACGTACTGTCTCAGCCGCCAGCGGTCCTGGAACTGGGTGCGGAGGATATCGTAGTCGACGCTCAGCTCGGTATCCAGTAGGTAGCGATCCATCTCTCTCCTCCACTGTTCTGCCAAATCGGCGACCGTCCCGATGTCAATTTGATCAGACCTGCGCAGCTTCTCGTCCAGGTCAGAATCACGAAGATCTTGGAGCCACTCCTTGCACCTCTGCTTGCTGGGAAGGGTGAGGTTGTTCTTCTTCCACACCCGGGCGTTCATGTGGTCCAGAAGTGCGTGCGCCCTGTTCCAGCGCGGGATGCTCGCGCTGCACGCTCGTTTGTGAAGCTCAGCGTTCAGCAGCAGCTCCTTCTGGCCCTGCGGCGTGTCCAGCGGCATGGTGAGGCAGGGCGGCCGGGCGGCCGGCGGCAGACTCAGCTGCTGGCCCCACCAAGCCTGCACGGCCTCGTAGCTTCCCAGAAGCTCGTTCATATCCTGATCGGTGAGGAGACGGAAAAGCGGCGCTGCGTCCCAAGCGAGAAGACCGTCGCCCGTCGATGTCAGCCGCATCTCAGCGATCGCGTCGTCCGGCGCCACCAGAAAGGCGTGCAGGAGGAGCAGCTGCTGCGAGTATGATCCTGTGTTGCAGTGGTGCGAGTACTCCAGCAGGCCTGGCTCTGACAGGCGGAGCAGGGCCGGCACACACAGAGCTGCCCAATGGCTCCACGCGGGGGCGGAAGCCCTGAACCGAAGACCCACTACGACTCCTTCGAAGATGAGTCCGCGCGCCAGTCGCAGACGGAGCTCCCGCTCTGATAGCGGCTCCGGCGGGCCCGCCAGCAGTGGGTCCATGATGCACTTGCCGATGCACTGCGCCAGCAGAGCTCGTGTCAGATCCTCGCGCATCCGGCCGATGGTGTCCCTTGTGGCCTCGAGGTCGGCGTCACTGAACCCATCCAGCAGGTTGATTTCAGCCCAGAAGAAGCAGGGAAGGTATTGGCGTTTGACGGCGTTTTCCAGCCACGTCAGGATCATGCTAACCGCTTCTGTGATGCTGCTCCAGCTCTCGATAGGCGCGTCCTGACACAGCCATAGTACTGAGGTCTTAATGAAGTATGACTTCAGCTGCACAGCTCCCGTTTCCTTCAGCGCATTTTTCAGCCGCTTCACATTTTTGAGCGCGGTTTGTTGGTGCTGGTTCATGAGCCATGCTGCCACCACTTCTGCGCGAGAAAACGACAGCCTCCATTGGGCCTCAAACAGCTCCTTGCAGCTGGCCTTGTGACCAGTGGGCACGAGATGCACCCCGAAGCGGCAAATGTCGTCTCGTGCTGCGGCCGGTGGGAACTGGTTCGCGCGGTGACGGGTGCGGAACTCCGCAGCAGGCCAGACGGGCAGGTGGAAGCAGGACACCATGTCGATGCCGCCATAGATCTGACTCGGTCCGTCAAACGCCGCCGATGGTCCAGCGATGGTAATGGAGTTCTCCATCTTGTGCTTCACCCTCTGCATGTTGAACATGAGCCGTCGAACCGTGGCTGCCGAGAGCGGCAGAGGGGAGTCGTGGGCACACCCGACCTCCGGCATCACCCAGAGCGTGACGAAGCCCGGTGTGGCGCACGGCTCCACCCTCAGCAGCGGCGGCGGGCGGTGCGCTGCTCCGGAGAGCCTCCCTGGCGCCGGGCTGACCTCAGGGACTCCCTGCGCTGCGGGCTCGTCGCCACCGGCCCACGGCGCCTGCCAGCGGCACGGACCAAGCTCGTACATAGCGTCGTGGTCGGAGGTGCTCGGCTGGCCGGCCTTGATGTCGGAGAAGTTTTCGGCCGTACTGCCGGACTGGCTGATTTGTAACAAAGACAGTCGACCGAACGGCGTACAGTTGCAACACTCGGCCACGGCGGCTTCGGCCCGCTGCAGGACGGTCCACAGGGGCGCGTGCGCCAGCCACAGCAGACTGTTGCGCAGAGTGTTGGTGACCAGACCGGCGAACACGACGGCCGAATGAATCGGGAGCTCCCTCCGGACCATGGAGCTCACGGCCAGGTCAGCCATGTCCCCAAAACTAATTAAAAGTCTGTTCAATACAGCTTGCCTTTTCGATGACTTCTTTTCAGCCATTTTTTAATTCTCATAAACGTTAATCGATTTTCGGCGGCGGTAAACTGGGTCTCACTTTGTTTTCACGATCAGATTGACCTTCTTCCAAGCGAAGGTTTGTTGTCTTTTGCCGATTTACTTTGCTAAACCATCCACATTTCTGCATTTCTATAGACGTCGGACATTGCCGTTTTGTTTGTCATTTCTTGCATTTTCTGGTAGCTCTGGCATTTCATCTTGGTAGCTCGCGAATCCTCTTGCCAGCCGCATTGGATGCTACCCTTCGATCCAGTACCTTGTTGGGTGTCGTCGTCTCCTGCCCTTCATAATGAGCACTAGTCCCGAGGTCAGTAACACGACACGCTGGCTGTCACAACATGACAACACCGGACCGGAGGCTCGCAGGACCTCACAGACGCTCGCCACCTCACCACCATAGGCACCGTGTCGCGCTGAGACCCTAACGATGTCCCCACCTCTGCGCAGAGGCACCGGTTCACCCCGCCGCGGTGTGACGGAGACTGAAGGTGAGTGCAAGGTGAGCCAACACTCCCACCGAGACTCGCGACATGGGGCCCGGGAGGTGCGGCATTCACATATGCATTCACGACGGTTGCCTGCTTAAACTTTAAGTGGCTGCATTGCATACTTGTTGAGCACAGAGCAACTGTATACGGTGTCGTTCTACATATGTATGTTGGACTTGGAGCCCTTGCATTACAAATATCGCCTAACATTGTGCAGCTCATTTTGTGTCCTAATGAGTTCAAACAAGCAAACTTCCTTATACAGCTGTTTGCTTTCACCCTACGCTCTGCCGAGGGACAAGCGAAATTGTTCCTATAAATACAGCACCACCAATCGCCATGCTTGGCGATCAACGTCACTTTCTGTAAATAGGATGCATGAAGGTACCTACTCATTTTCTATATCCTGATAGGTGGCTCGCGCTGCGAACGGACCACTTCTTTCATCGCTCATCATTCGGAGCACGGTCTGACGTTTCCTTATCGGTAGAGCGCGCCCCGATGACAGACGACCCCTATGTTGCATCGCCTCAGACGCCGCACAGTTCGTGCTAAGGCCTCGCAGCAGCCCACTCCGGACATTATCCGTTTGATACGGCCTTCCAGTATAGGAGCCGGTCATGACGGTCGGCCTATCTGAAGGAATCTTGGGCCGGCCGGCCGGTCAGACGCGCGCGTCGAGATGACTGACGAACCCGTGATGAGTCGCAGCTTCCCGAGCTGCCGTCCAAGCATTGCGCCACGTCGGGTCGCCGGTCCCTGCGCTGCGGGCCGGCCGACCCCGAGCGGTGATCACACGGCGCGAGAAGTGATCCACGCCCGCAGTTAAACTGCAACGCTGATCATGGGATAGTCGCTCGGCGCTGCCTGGACCGAGCGGTCCGATCGTCTGATGCAAGGCGTCCACGGAATCTAATCCGAGTCAGCAGTTTGTTTTGTTGTTTTGTTGGGTTAGGCCCTTTCGGTCTGACAAGACCATTGCAGAGCCGGAAGGATGATAGGAATTAGGGGGAGACATTGGTCTGGGCAGGCACCGTAGTGAGTCGCCGGGGCTGAGCCCGTCCAGAGGACAGGCCACCCAGCCCCAAGGCACTCACTGCACCCGGCTACGGGGTGCGCTCCCTCGGGAGCAGCGGTGCCGCTCCAAGGGAGCAGCCCGCATGAGATAAAGTTGCCTGTCCAGCCCGGAGGGGGGTTGTGGCGTGGAGGAGAAGGATTTCAGTATCCTGAGGACAGAAGCACGGATAGGTGTGCGAGTCAGCAGGTCACAGACCAGTTCTTAGCTGCTTCAGTCATGAACTTAGTGGCAAGTTTCACGGGGGCACCGTCAGAGCCGCACGGCATATGGACAAGACAACTCGTGGAAAGAAACTACAATAAGTGCAGGGTTTATTTCGTCAAACTGAACAGCACTCTAATTGTGCATTCCAAAAGCATGTCAATTCCAATACCGATCAGGACCTGACCTTGAATGACATAGGTCTAAAATTTTCACAATATGTGCGGTAAAGATGTATGAACAGGTGTGCTAAAAACCTGAGGGGGAGGGGTGCTCACTCCCAGACCGGCGCGGGATATGAATCCACACTGGCATCATTTCAATGTATGGGGCAGTCACACAGCCTCCTGCGTGGCACCGCGGATAACGTATGACGCTTGGGTTGTTTACCTCTAACAGGGTATAATTATGCGCTGGGGATTTCCAGTCGCGATCGTTCCCCTTCACGAAGCCATCTATTAGCACCGCCTGCGGCGCCTGGGAAGACCGGTTTGCGGCCGTCTCGTTCCGGCCAGAGACTCCTGGGGCGTTCGCCAGTCGTCACTGCGCAGTCGCCAGGTTCAAGAAGACCCTCTGCTCCCACGGTAGAGCCAGTCGTGCCGCCGCGGCCACAGCAGCAGCATGGAGCGCCGTGTGCTCCTCCTGGTGGCCTTTGTGGCGGTTACCGCACAGGTTGTGCCTTCGGCTGCGCAACTTTCTAGGGCCACATCGATAGCTGATCTGTCGGACAGTGATCTCTCCGCTCTTCTGTCGTCTGCCGCTCGACCAGAGTCCGTCGCCAGGCCATCGCCAGGTCGTCTACCCAGCATCGCCAGGCCCTCACCAGGTCGTCTACCCAACATCGCCAGGCCCTCACCAGGCCGCCTTCCTGACCTGGCCGGCGGGCTCACACCCGGCCGCCTTCCGGACCTTGCGCCCGGCCGTCGTCCCACCCCCGGCGAAGCATTTCTTCAGCCAGCCAGTTTTGGTTCACGATGCTCAGGAACTCAGGAGTGTGTCAACATCCGCGACTGTTCCGCCTTCAGGACGCGGGAGGACATCCTGCGTAAGAGGCCGACCCTCTGCGGTTTCTCCGGGAGGGTTCCGCTTGTGTGCTGCGATAGTGAAGGTCAGGTCGCCGAAAGGCCGCCCTCCGTTCTGCCGAAGCAATGTGGCAAGCAGATATTTCAGCTAGAGCCCCTGACAGCTAAAAAACGCTCGCGTCGCCAAGTCCATCGCAGAAGACCCACGAAACCTTTTCTTTCGTCTCAGATGGTAGCAGTTGAAGTTGAACGATTCACTACGCCGCGTCCGGTAATCGGTGGCACCCCAGTTGACCTGGTCAGTGAAATACCGGGCGGCCGGCTGGTCCACCGGTGGCCGTGGATGGTGCTGTTCGGCCGCTGGACGGACGCCGGGCTGGGCGGCTGGTTCTGCAGCGGCACCCTCATCACCGACCGCCACGTGCTCACGGCCGCCCACTGCCTGCGACCCGAGGAGGCCGGCACCGTGGGCGCGCGCATCGCCGACCACGACCTGACGCTGCCGGACGAGGTGCTGCACCAGCAGCGGAACGTCTCCCGCATCGTGCGCCACCCGCAGTACGCGGGCGCGCAGAACGACCTGGCCGTGGTGCGGCTGGCGGCGCCGGTGGAGCTGACGGACTCGGTGCAGCCCATCTGCCTGCCGCCGGCCGGCGCCGACCACCTGGGCCGGGACGCGGCCGTGGCCGGCTGGGGCCTGCTCGAGTTCAACGGCCACTCGCCGGACATACTGCAGGAGGCGCCGCTGCGCGTCACCGACCCGGCCGTCTGTGAGACCGCCTACCGGCGCGTGCCGCAGTTCGAGCGCCGCTTCCCGGGCGGCTTCCAGGGCACCAAGGTGTGCGCCGAGAGCCGGGACGGCGAGCCGCGCGACGCGTGCCGCGGCGACTCGGGCGGCCCGCTGATGGTGCTGAGCGCTCCGCGAGGTGACACCCGGCTACCTTTCCGAGGGACCTACCAGCTGGTGGGCGTGGTCTCCACTGGCGTCGGCTGCGGCAACCCCCAGTTTCCCGGCCTCTACACCAAGGTGTCGGCCTACATCGACTGGATCGTCAGCCAGCTCACCTGAATTGGGTAGACACATGCACCCAGCTCAGCACCCAATGCACACAATTATGTAGTTTTATACAACTACAGAACACGATCTGTGTTCCCAAAGCTCTGACATACTAGTGCTTTCGTCTTTATCCAATAGCGCAGGCCAAGCTTTTAGGAATAGTTAAACCCAGCAAGCAGTGTGGTTTGGCTCAAGTCCGTTTTGCCCCGGCAACTCCGACATGCCAGTGTAAACAGAACGCCGTCGGAACAGGGGGTTTGGGTCGATATGGCTCAATTCCGGTCAGCCAGTCCTTGCCGTAGCGCTCCGGAGTTGGTATGGTTTCGGACCGCCAAGTCCGGCTCAAGTCCGGATCCCTGCCACGGCGTGCTACGACCAGGTCCGGCTGCCTTGTAGCTGCTCTGGCTTACTGTGGCTGAACTTTGAGGAACGGTTTTATGGGGATTGTGGCCCTTACACGAAGTTCTCAAAAGCCGGCAACAGTTACATTAGTGTCACTAAGTAATGATTCGCCACATTACGTCTTGCCTACTCAACTTTCCAGAGTGCTTATGTAACCTTATAAGTTATATGCATTCTGGACGGTCTCTACGGTGGGTAGTGAGCAGTGAGCGCCGTTCTGGGTACTTCATCCCAGCAAACATGCCCACATGGTTCCCATATGGGGCCCACATGGGCCCCCCACCTCTTCCATATGGGTCCCACATGGGAATGGCAGTGGGTGACACGTGGGACCCATATGGGCCAGCCCACGTAGGCCCCATATGGGACCCACGCGGCGCCCACATGGGACCCATATGGGTAGCCCATCTGTAGCCCATGTCCCACGTGGGCCCATCTGGCCCATGCTCACCCCATATGGGACCCACATGGGATGCCCATCTCCAGCCCACATGCGTTTGGCCCATTTTTATCCCATATGGGGCCCATATGGGTATCCCATCTGTAGCCCATGTCCCACGTGGGCCCATCTGGCCCATGTTCACCCCATATGGGACCCATGTGGGCATGTTTGCTGGGATAACAACTTTCTAAGCGCCAATGTTTGCGTCGCGAAAGTGCTGCAGCGGGTTGTGACAGAAATTCTTTCTTGGAAATGCGTAGAACTGTGTTTTACATTGATGAACTGTGGGCATAATAGAGCAGTGCGCAAGGCTTTAATGAATAAAAAAAAATCAGTCAGGGAACTGGATTTATCAAAAGGTTATTGGAGCTCAAACCTCGCATGACCTTCAGTGTCTCGTGTCAGGTAAGTATGCACCAAATAATAAGCTCGATAAAAGGAAAAACCTATTGTAGAGGACCCAAAGGCCATAAAGGCCTCGGTCATAAAGGCCATGTGCGGTATACTTTCAGAACCTATTATGTGCACAATGCACAGAATCTAATTATGTGCACTGCGCAGTACACTGGTCACTTCCTAATTCGACATCATACTCCCACCCAGATAAGCTAAGGTTATCTAGACGAATTACTTAATCATATGCATATTTAACCTGCATCTATTAATTATCAATACATTCAGCGTGGATTATCGTATTTCCACGAGTGTAGCCGTGATGATCGCGAATGTGAATGACATGAATGGGTTTCTCTAACGACAGTTCCATATCAGGATTCATTTGTCGTCTCTTTCATTTCACCATGGGATACGTAAAACGCATACCGGTGGAGCTATTTGACAGCGCATTTAGTGGTTTAGTAACATCGCTATATAATGAAAACCGTTTGATATTTTTTTGTCATTTTTGCTTAGGTTGGTGTGGATTCAAACGGTGAATTGCCTGAGCAAAAGTGACAAAAAAATATCGAAACGATTTACATTTATAGCGATTTTACTAAACCACTGCATAAAGTGGGGCACTGTCTCAAATAGACCCGCGTTACGTGAAATCGCATCATTGTCTAAAATTATATTTGAACAGCACAGTACAGTAACATATGCTGTTCCATAATTGATACAACTGAACAAACCATACAAAGACTATAAATATAATATGACAACACTCACGATAGATCTTTAACCGTACCTCGCATTTAAAACGCGACCTGGCCAAACCACATAAAGCCCCGTGTCGCGCTTTCAGGGCCAGCATCCCCCTTCAGTTATTGAGTGCGGTCGGAAAAGCGGTGCTTCGCCGAAAGACATCATCAAATTGAACGGCAGCCGAGTACAAGCACAACCCAGTCGTTCAGACATACCAGCTCTCACGTCGTTTGCTCGTTCGCCACATTCAGAAATGCTCGGCGCATGCCGGCTGACAGGCGCCCACCCTGCCATCTGTCGGCAGTAGAACGCACTCTCGTTTCTCACCGCGGCCGACTAGTGTCGCTTGGTGAGCGCCATCGCCAGGCCGACAATGCCACCTACCGCCAGTACCGCTCCGCCGGCTACCGCCGCGCCCATGTACGCCTCTGGGAAACGAAACAGACGACAGTCAACGAATCAGACACCACAGTAGGGTACCGTGTCTCACGTCACAAATCTAACAACATAAAGCCGGAAAAAAATCAGCAAGAGAGGCATGTGATGAGATGAGATGCTGATTGGCGAGAGGAAGCCCTCAAGATACCACTACCAGGCACGTCACCTCTTCCCTCCGCTCCCAAATCAGTGCACTCACCTCGCTCCATCTTCTTCTGTACCACCTTCTCCAGATCTTTGGCCTGCCGGTTGGTCGGTTCCATCTCCAACAGCTTACGGACGTGCTTCAGCGAATCCACGTACTCCTGGTGAAATAAAACGGCATGCACAGCTCAGCACCTCCGTGTCTTGAGCGGTATCAGACATTGAAAAAAATGCAGGTGTATCCAACTGTATGTCCTATCTCTTCGTTGAAGTCTCTACTGACAGGGTTTCAAAGCAGGTGTATCCACCTACATAGGTAAAAGCTATTCATGGTATCATCTCTTTCCTCATCACTGCTTCTACAAACGCAGCTCCCGTCCAGCCTCCGTGATTGCCATCCAGCCACCACTCGCCTATCTGAACTCTGAACTTCTGCACATCCTGTGGCCAGAAGGAAGGGTCATTCCCTGTTACCTCTAGGCTCTACCCCACCTTGACTTTGGCGCAGCCCACGGCCAGGAAGTACAGGTAGTCTCTCTGCGCGGCGTCCTGCCCGCCGCCACCGGCGCTGGGCGTCTTCAGGAGTGAGATGAGCATCTGTATGCCCTTGCGTACATCTGCCGCGTACCCGCTGCGCACCAGGCAGCAGGCGTACTGGAACTGAGTCGACTCGCTGACTGCGCCCTTCTCTGCGCGCAGCTCTTCGTAGTACTTCTGCTCAAACACCTGGGAAGGGGAAGTCATGTGGTGTCTGATGCTCACTAGTTATCAAGAAAGCACAGACAAAGTCAATTGGACCAAAGCACACAAAAATGGATAGCATGCAAATAAATGCAGCAAAGATGGGTAGGTACTTTTTATTTGCAAATTGTAAAACAGCTTTAGACTACGCAAAGAGCAAAGACAACTTCTGAACTTCCTACAAAATACAATCATACATTAATTGATGTCCTTTAAATCTAAAAAGTGACCAGAATGATATACAAATGTGTCACAGTAACATGACAATGCAGGGATTTACCTTCAGGTCCTCAACTGATATCAAATCTTCTAGAATTTCAGCCATCTTGAAGTATAACAAAAATTTGATTCACAACCTTATCCCACCTGTGGATAAACCAACTGAGTTGGTACCTATGTTACAACTTGAAAGGAAAGGAAAAACAAAACAAAGCTTTTAATCTGCTAAAACACTTACACAGGAATCAGGATAGCTCAAAGCCTATGCTAACCTGCACCACCATTGTCCCAGCATTAACAATGTGATGCCCACTGGGGAGTTTGGTGTTGGGCATTGAGCAATCAGCCATTGCCACTTTACTGACACTTTACTTTGTTACTTTGTCACTTTACTGACAACTATTTTTACTCTCACAAGTACTGACAAAAAAGACTGGTATGATTGTAGCCTTTCTGTGACACTGGCTCAGACTTGAGCAGATCACTGCCCAGATCAGTGGAGACTCAGATGGTGCCTTTTTCTGACTGACCAGCAGCTGGTTATTTCTCCTATAACACTTTGCTGGCTGTGTCAACAGAATGGGTCAAATTTTCAACGCCCAACAAAACATTACATACAATAATGTTTTCCCTGCTTGAGAATAGCAATAGCATCAGAACTACGCAAGTGGATACAATAGACTTTGGTTGTTCACAAGGAGCTGCCCCGTGTAGGACAGCCAATCAAATAGGTAGGTAGTCTGTGACTCTGGTGTTGCTCTGAGTCAAGATACCACCACATGGGTAAAGGGCTGATGGCTGTGGGAGAAATGTGAGCTGTGAAAGCAATATGACTGACCAGTAACCACTAAATTGGGCTTTATTCTACAACACATCACTAAGTAATCACCTACCTAACTGATATGCCTAACACACAGATAGCATAACATAACATAATGTGCAGTAATGTAGTGATGGTATGAACAAAACATTGCATTGAATTGTAGTAGTAAAGCAGGTGTCACACTTCTGTGTATATGGCTGTAGGTAGTATAATGGGTTGTGGCCTTGTATTTCATGTCATGTTGATGTAACAAACCTGCTCCGACCTCAACAACCTGTTCCCATTTCAGGCCAATTTGTATTGCATGACTCATGAGCCAATCGATTGATAAATCACAGCATTGCACCCTAAGTAGTTGAGTTGAATGATTCAAACTGAACAAAAATGGGAAGTGTTGAATAATTAGGAAAAAACATTAATAAGATGTTGTGATGATTATTAGCTCTAATTAACTACAATGAAAACGCTAGTTGCTAAGCTTCGTTAGCCTCACTGACCCATATAAGCCAATATAAGGGATACATCACCTCTCAGTTTTCAACTCTCATTCACCCTCACCCTGCATTCCTCAATTTTAATTTTAACTTATTATTTTTAATATGATGTCGTTTTGATTTCAACACTCTCGTATGTGATCGCATGCATCATGTTCGAAACTCAAGGCTCTAGCTTCCACAAAGCTGACGTCAAATGCCCCTTATGTGCCCCTTGCTTTTGCATTTTGAATAAAAACTGTTTGGAACACAGTTCCCAAAATAAATCACACATCTCATTATAGAAATACAAATATTTTCAAAGTTGAATATAAGAAAAACATGTTTTTTTTCAAAAGAAAACATATTGTTATGGAAATCTGCGGCTCTTATTGACGAGGTTATACAATTGAACAGACACAAAATTTACTATGATGAAATGTCACATATGCGCCTTTTCTGTAACAGTTAGTCATTTCGTACAGCTACCATATTTCAATTATAAAGGAATTCCTTGATGTCCTAGCAGTCGGTGCATTGGCTGGCTCTGGTTCTTCTTGTTATTGAAATCTGCCTGAACTGCCCCTCGTTTCAGTCTCGATTCGACTCGAGACGACTTCGAGTCGCTCTCAAAGTCGGACCTTGAGGTAGGTATCCATGGTTTTCTACATACCTACCGGGGCCGAGACCTGAAGGGAAAGCCGGGAAAGCGGATGGTTGGCGGATGGAACCCCTTGCCGTCCGTTTCATTCCTAATTGAGCCGATTGGGCAGGCAGAGCCCCGCCAGGAAAAACATGACCGTTACGAGATGGCTGATGCAATGACTTGTATCCGATTCTAAGGTCTCAGGTCAACTCATGGCATATACCTAAAAGTCAAGCCCTCCGAGTCAGGGAAGTAATTAAGGAAGTAATTGTTGATGAATAACTTCGCCAAAAATGGTCGCAAAGCTACGATTTGGACACATTCGGGCATTACAACTTACAAGTTAGGTTATTGGTTCCAGGTCAACGTCAGGTCAGGTTAAAGGGACCCTCCCACCTTCAAAAAAGTTAATGAATTGGCACGAAAGTGATGTCGCTCGGTTCAGAAAGAGCGAAAACGAATATCTACCAAATTTCATCGAAAAATATTCACCGGTTTTCAAGATATTAGACTTTTACTTTTGTTTACTTTTTGGGATCTCCGCTGTTCCTAGCGACTTTATTTGAAAGTGCGGCATTTGTTGCGCGCAAAGCAGCATATACCACCGCGTGCTACCAAACGTTTTAGTAAAAGATTTAAAAATCGTTAGATCTACGCTGACGTCACAAATTCTAAGGGGGCATACCAATGCACTAGCCCCTTAGAATCCGAAAACTGCAAGTTTGAAATTCCATATCTCCGAATTAAAGCATTTGTCGATGTTGTGAGTGCCCAAACCGGTATTTGCAGGCCATGGCCACCAATTTGGCTATCTCAACTCAAAACTAATGTTAAGGTGGGAGTGTCCCTTTAAAACGGAACCACTCAGATCGTAGTTGGTCGGAAGAGGTCTTGACACATGCATACCCATCATTCGATTCACGGTCTTTCCGAGTCCATTGGTGACTTTCCCGACTCTCTAGCTAAATTTGGTCGGGAGTTATTGACGAAAACTCCGATGAATTCATATGTGACGTTATAAAGTACAAAACGGTATATAGAAAACGGTCATTTAGTCGATGGTTGGCTGAACATTATCCGGTCATGAATATGATGTCACACAAGTCAGCAATACAGCATTAGTATTAACCCTCGCCGGCCGAGGGGGGGGCGGGTGCCGCCCCCCCATAGGGTTTTTTCGCGATAGCTCCGAACACGCTGGCGATAGAGAGCTGAAACTTGGCATACCTGACCTTTGATTCAAGCCGCATCTTTTGACACCAACCGCATTTTTGGGTCAGGTCAGGTCACTGACCTATGACGTCATAAGTGAACCTCTGCACGGTCTTCAGATGTCGCAACTTCGCAACGCCCTCACTGCCAGAGGAGATGTCACAGGGAAATGAAACTTGCAGGATCTAGTATCCATTATGAGTCTCACAACTTGTATATCTCGGATTTTTCCTAAAGGTCATATGAGGTCAGGTCATTTTCGTGACCTCACCATTATAAGTCAATGGGGAAAAATTCAAACTGCTATTCTGGCGCCGGGAACGATCTCCAACTATCTCAAGCACACAGAATCGTGACGTGATGCACTCTTTGCAATGTTAGATGCGTCACTTTTGCAATGTTGACCTTGCGTGACGTCATTTATGACGTCATCAAGGTCATATTAGTTTTTCGTCAATAACTTTTGATCAAATTGAGCTAGCGAGTCGAGAAAGCCACCAATGGACTCAGGAAGACCTGCCGAATCGAATGATATGCAACATGACCCCTTTCGACCAACTTCGTGACCTGGGGGTGCTGACCTGACCTTGACCTGAGGTCAACACCTCAAGTTGACCTGACCCGGGCAAAAAGTATATCATTCGACGCGCCTGAGCGAGGCGAACACGATGCTGCCAAAATCGCGGCTCTGCGGCCGTTTTTTGCGAAGTTATTCACCAAAAACTGAACCGTACCCTGGGGCACTTGACCTGACCTCAGAGGTCACCGGTTGACCTAGGACCTTAAAATCGGGTACCAATCTCTGCGTCTCGTAACGGCGCACACGCTCGTTTTTTCCGCGACGCGCTAGCTCCACCAGGGGCGAAACGGCGAGGGGGGGTCGTACCCGCCCCCCCCCCCCCCCCCCCCTCGGCCGGCGCGTATGTAGAAAACCAATAGGTCCGGCGAGGGTTAACCCTTGCACGAGTGTATGAAACGACGATTCCGTCTTAGATCATATGATCTAAGACGGAATGTATTTTTTAAATATTTTCGGAAAATATTTTCGGTACCTACCTACAGGGGCGCGGGAACTACTTTCCGACTGGGGGGGCACACCATAATAGAGATTAACCTAGGGTACCCCCAAATCTAGTTTTCTCACCGGTTTTAGGCCACTTATTTGTCACCCCTCGGCTTTTTCAACAAAAAAAAGAAAACATTTGCAAAAAAGTGTGGTATTCCGTCTCAAAGCTGTGGGGGCACCGCCCCCACGGCCCCAGAGTTGGGGGGCAAGCTGCCCCCACTGCCCCCCCGGCTCCCGCGCCTATGCCTACCTACTAAAAATTAAAATAAAAGTTCCAATCCTTCCCCTACTGACCTTAAACGGTCAGGTGAGGTCAGGTGACCGACCTGGCCTCATATGACACTTATGACTTAGGAAAACCTCAGTCGTAAAGGTTTTGAGCCGAGGTCATGGAAGATAACTAAGCACTGACTGTTCATCTCCCTGCAGAGGATCTTCCCACCCATGGGTTGGAAGATCCTCTCTCGCAGAGGGTGTTGAAGCTGTGATATTTTATTTTAGAACCGCGCCGAGGTTCACTTATGACACTTAGGTCAGTGACCTGACCTGACCTGAAAATGTGGTTGGTGTTACAACATCCTCATTCCTCCTTGAATCAAAAGTCAGATGTTTCAACTTTCATCTCTCTACATAAAATGGCCTGCGGCGCGTTCCGAGCATTGAAAAAAAAATGTCTGGGGAATAAAACCAGTAAAACGCCTTTTGGGCGAAGAACGAGCGAGCGAGATAGTGAGCCCTGCACGTGCAGAAGGGCGAGAGGGTACTTCCAACGGGCTTGTGCAAAGCACCCTTCTAACCGGTCGCTAGCGGTGTACCAAATTTGAACGCAATCGGCCCAGCCGTTCCTGAGATCTGAAAGCGGCATTCTGCACGTGCGCACGTGCAAACGGGGTCCAAAATGACTTTTGCACGGCACCCTACTAAACGGTCCCCAACCGTGTACCAAAGTTGAGCGCAATCGGCCCAGCCGTTCTCGAGATCTGGAAACGCCCCCTGCACGTGCGCACGTGCAGTAGCACCCTAACCGCAACACATGGGAATGCATTGCCTGGTGGGTGCCTACTTGTATGCCAAGTTTCAGCGAAATCGCCCCAGTAATTACCGAGTTACTGAAATGGGAACAAATTTGTCACCTCTTATTGTTGTATTTTGCACGTGCAGTGGGGGTCACTCACATAGATGAAGAGTATCCGACCTTTGGTAGAAGGGATGCAGCTACCCTATAAAAATGACCGCAAGACAATCGCTCAAGCCGCTGCTGAGATATGGGCCTCTCAAAATCATTACTTTTGCAAAACTGCTTGAACACCCTTGACTTTTCACGTGGCACGTGCCACGGCGGTCACTGAGATGTATCAAAAGTAGTCAATTACGGGGTAGAAGGGATGGGGCTACCCAGCAAAAAAGACCGCAGGCCAATCGGTCTAGCGGTTGCTGAGATATAAGCCTCTCAAAAGCGTTACAGGCCGGGCCGGGCCGGGCCGGGCCGGGCCGGGCCGGGCCGGGCCGCTCATACTGAGATTTTTCCGTTATATTGAAAAGACTTCGCTTCGCTCGCTGCGCTCGCTCGCTCGTAATTACGTAGTGTAAGTAAGCTTATCGTATCTAGTTACGCCCATTCCCAGATCGTTGGCATTTCTGTCGTGTCGTCTACCCGCGCCACAGACCTCTCGTGCGCACCTGGCACTTGGGTGGCATTTTGGGTGACTGACGGTCATTTAGCCCAAACGTGAGAGCGCCGGGCGGTACACCTGACGCAAACTAGATCTACACCCCTCGGCGCCACCCCGGGCGATTCGCATGTCTACTACGCGTCGCGCTTTCCACTTGATTCACAGCCTTGGTCTAGTGATTAAAAAGGGAAGTGAACGCTGAACAGCCATTCTTTTTAGTGTTTCCGCGGCCATTCGCGTTCTCCCCGGGGCTTGGGAGTGAACAGAGCATCGGAATTACTACGCGAGTGGACAATGAGCGATGGACTTTCGTATTTCGCAAGGAGCTGTTTTATATCGGAGTGCCGATGGAAATGGTCCGGTGCTGCTCGGAGGTCCAGCTGAGACCGAGCTGAGAGGAATATGTCAGGCTGTGTGCGTGACGCATTTCGGTAACGGTATTCAGGTAAGTCATTAACTGATAGCTTACCTAGGCATTTAATTATCGTTTCAAAGAAACTACATTCCGACAAGTGTAGCTCTCGCGAGATTAAACGGTAGGTTTTGCACTTTAACATTTCCGGTTATATCTCAGAAACTAATCGATCTACGATGAAGTCATTTTACACGATCATGGCCGGCTTGTGAACCAACAAGTCGATCACATCTTCAACACTTAAAAGATTAAGACGACGAAGATATAGCCTGAAGTAAGTACACTACGAGTACACTCGTAAAGTACACAGAAGTACACTCGTAAATTTTCTAGGTGCAAAACCTACCGTCCTAAAACCCGCGAGACCAGTACCTTCTGGAAATATGTAGGCATATTCACCTGATTCTAATTTGCCGTAGTATTCGGCACAGCGGTACCATAAAAAATTGGCATGTCTTTGTGCTTATAGCCCGCGACCGCCTGGGGGTGGGGGGGGGGTGGGTGGGTCGGACCCAACCCCCCATCCGTTTTTCACGAATAACTCACCAACCGCTTACGCTATCAACTTGAAACCTGATATACCTCCTCCTTCATCAATATGACGGCTTTTGTCAAATTTGTATGCAAATTTACAATAACTTTTTGAGATATATCGATTTTATTGATGTAACTACAAGGCTTATTCGTAAAAAATGGTAAATGTTAGAAAAATCGCCAAAAATCAAGGGTTTAAGCAAATTGCAAATTAAAGACAAGAAAAGACGCAGCTCAATGAGTTCTTTAAAATGGCTATCTCGCTTTTTCCTTAAAGTTCGTCTTTGACCCCTAAAAATAAAAAACTATATTTTTTGGAAAACAGCTTATAAAATCAAAAAATTTCAAAATTTTCAAAAAACGGAAACCATGTTATAGATCTTTATTAGAACATCTGATATCCCAAATTTTAACTTTCTATCTTGATTTATGACCCCCAAATTGTAAAAAATAGCTCCAACATGTATAGGGCATGGCGGCGTCATATGCATTTTCGGGAGTGCTTCTGAACATCACATATGAAAACAAATGGCAGCATTAGATTCCTGGGATAAAGCTCGTCTAGAAAAGTGCATTTTATGTCAAAAATATAAAATTGAAAAATTGACTTTTTTCTTGGTGATGTATAATATAAACGATTTTTTGTATGCTTGCTGATGACCAGGACAGTGACTTTGGGTTACATATAACCATGACCATCGGATTTGGCGTGAAAAATAAGCCATAAAACATGTGTCGCATACCCATGTGGCAGAAAGTGAAAACCGTGACCTTTCGTGACCTGACCTGACCTTGACCCGTGCTTAGTCTTGCTTGACGTTATATAGTTACTACCTTGGTATCTTCACTAGGCCTTTGAGGTCATTTTTGGTCAGTTTTGAGCAGGAGCTATCAATTCCGCTGTCCGTAAGCCTCATCATGCAAAACCCCAGAATTTGACCTTTGACCTGGCCTTGACCCGAAAGTTGACCTCAATCTTAAAATCTTAAGAGTGGTTTGCGAAGGTCTTGTAGAGATCTTTTGAACGCCGCCTCGCGGGGCTCGATACGACCATTGGTTCTCGAGATAACAGGGGCGGGTCGGATCCGACCCCCCCCCCCCCCCCCAGGCTGTCGTGGGTAAATTTTATCGAGTCTCGTCATTCGGTGGCAGGTGCTATTCTTTGGTCTTGATGGCTAGCTGATACGTTATAGTCACTAGTCAGGAACGTTAATCGTGGGTCTCAACTCAACCCTCAGGTACCTATGTAAATGCGTTCGATACCGTCCGTCCGATAGAGCAAGAGCCACTCTCATCCCTTATTGCAGTGATAGGTACTCGCAGAGCATTTGCTTGGGAGATCGATCAGTGTCTTGCTTGACTTTTGATGGCTATTTCATCCTCCCCCAGCTCGCGTTCTTTAAAAGTAAACTGTTCTTAAGAGTTCAGTTGATAATATGTAAGTACAGGGTGTCTCACAAAAAGTGTACATATTTGTTTTGTAAATAGCTCCGTAAGTTAAAAACATACTTGTTAATGCGTTCGCAGCACGCAACGCAGCCCGCAAGGCTGCGCGCAAGGCAGCCGTGCTGCGGCACGGCTGCCTTGCGCTCGGCTGATGTGGAACACTTAGACAAAGTGCAAGCCAGCTGCGTGAAGGCTGCGTTTGGACTTCCGCGCTCTGCACATCACTACGCCTTGATGGACGCCTCAGGTATTCCCACAGTCCAAGAGGAATTGAGAGGTGAAATCTTACGCACCTTCAGATCTGCGATGTGCACCCGCCACCGTCTACAGCAAGCCCTCATCACTTCACTGGCAAAGCTGACCCTGAATCCCAGTGAACTGGAGGGCTCATTCGTGACGCAGATAATCGGCATGCTGAACAATGACTTCAGAGAAGTGCTGGAACTTGCCGCTGGTGGTCCGGTAGATAGTGACCGGGTTCGGACTCCTCGCATGCCAGATGGCCTGAAAGACAGCTTGAAGTATGTTTTACAAGGCAGTTGCGAGGCATCCCGGCGACTACTAAGGCTGCTCACCTGCTACTGACCGCCCTGCAGTTGACTTGTTACACTCTGTTATTACTTATTGTTATCAATTGTCGCACAATGCGATGCTAAATAAATTATGATGATGATGATGATGATGATGATGATACGTAAAAAACACAAATATCGCTGGAAAGCACAAAGCTTGCAAATTTATTCGCATATCATTTGCACGTCTTTATATTCACATACCGAATCAGTTTCCCATACTCTAGCTATGCGCTCATTTTTTAGATGCTCAAATGACAGCCTTTGCGCTCAGCGCACGTGGTGGCGCGCCTCATGGTCTCCTGAGCTACACGGGCGCATGTCTCCATGGTTATCCCGCGTATGGCTCCTCTGATGGCCTTTTTTAGCTCGTCTAGCGTGTGCGGCGCCTTCACGTACACGACATCCTTCAGATACCCCCATAGATAGAAATCCATGGGGGTGAGGTCGGATGAGTTGGGTGGCCAGCTGTGGAGGGCCCGCCTGGAGATCAGCCGGCTTCCCAGGCGCTCGGTCAGCCAGGCCAGCGTGGCTCTTGACGTGTGCGCTGGAGCGCCGTCCTGCCGGAACCATTGCAGGCAAATGGTGTCCGCGCACTTGCTGTTGAGAGACCGCCAAAAGCGCTTCAACACTGCCAGATAACGGTCTGAAGTCACCGTCACTGGTTCTCCGTCACCGTCTTCAAAGAAGATCGGTCCGATTATGCCCTGGACGCTAAGCGCGCACCAGACCGTCACTTTTGGAGAATGTAATGGGACTTCCAAAGTCTTCTCTGGCGGGTGTTTGCCCCAGTGTCTGTGGTTTTGACGATTAGGTAAGCCGTGAAGGTAAAAGTGTGCCTCGTCGGACCACCAAATGTTGCCGATGAAACCGGGGCAAGACGAGCACTTTCCTAAAAACCAACGGCAAAACTCCAACCGTTGTAGGCAATCAGACTTGGAAAGCTCTTGAGATGTTGATAACCTGTATGCCTTAAGCTTCAGGTCCTTCCTAAGAATCCGATGCGTGGAACAGCGGCTGAGTCCAACTTGTTGCGCAAGGTGCCGCACGGACACTCCAGGCTTTTCCTCAACTCGCCGAATGACTTGTCCGATTTTCAAAGGTGTTCGGGCAGTTATCTTGCGGCCGCTGTTTCCAGTGTTTTGATTTCCGACTGTTCCGTGAACCAAGAAATGTTCAGTAAGCCGTTTTATTGTGTTTGCCGGTGGTTTCTCTCTTATTGTAGGGAAATGAGCCCTAAATTTCCTCTGAGTCAATACCAGGGAACCGGTTTGAAGGTAAAATTTCACGATTATTTTCCTTTCCTCTTCACTTAACTGTTTCATGACTCTCACTAACAAATTGTATGTCAAATAAATTTGCACAAGCTAAGCTTCAATTTAAGCCTGAATTTGACGTGAGCGCGTGCTTATATGCTGAAATATATTCATTTTAAATGTGTACACTTTTTGTGAGACACCCTACGAGCCCCATTTCCCAAGCACAACATTCAAAGCCACACAAGAAGAATGTCGGATTTTAGAATACCTATTCCAACACCATAACTAGCTTTCTCAGAACACCCTTAGGCCTAACTACCCAGTTTTTAGCCACTTATTCCCTGCCTGGAACTTACCTTGCATCATATCTAACCCCTCCAGCTCACATTCTCCCAGAACTTTCTTCGACGTTAGCGCGAATTCCAGACCCTCATTTTCCCTATGCAGACGCCATTAGCAGTGCACCGACGATCCCCATGCACGCCAGTGCTCAGCGCTCACAGCCTGTGCACAAGCATGCAGACTCGCAGGTCAGACAGTCAGCGAGATGAACCGTGCTGGTGGGATGAACAACTTCATCCCATGAGCTTATACTCGTATGCACCCGATGTTCCCGTCCCGTCCCCATTGCTCTTCACCATGTCCAGTTGTATATGTTGCTATATCTATCCCTCGTGAGAATCGTTCATACGAATGCATTTGGCTATGCATCGCGTATACTGAACAAGCCACACACTGTGGCTTGCACTGCTGCTAAGAGTCACGTCGATATAGCTGCAGCGAGTCGCGTCCATCCCCAGTGCAGTGTCCGCCGGGCCGGGCGTTTATAAACGGTATAGATAGGTACGCTGCTCGAGGCAGGCATCCTCTCAGGGTGCACAGAGACTGCGGAGGGTGCACGGTGCACAGAACCACCGGCAGCGGCGGCGGGAGAGTGCACGGAGGGAGGTTTCCGTGTTTGTTGGTCAGCTCAGCGGCCTCCGGCGCCGACAACAATCCATTATTAGCCTCCCCGCGACGGGCGATTCCGGGGATGGCAGGCCGCTGGTCAGAGGTCATCCCCAGGAGGGAGGGGAGGGGAGGGGAGTGAATGATGAGACGGGCAGGGTGAAGGGCCTGGTGGGACCGGAGCTATGCAGGCTATAGCGGTATTAAAACGCCAGAAATGCATAGAGAAGTCATGTGGCTGCCAGCCTGTGCGCCAAAACCTGTGTAAATAGAAACCGCCTTATGAATAATGGGTTAAACAATCGGTGAAAATTCCTGTCCATTAGTTTTCTGACACAAAATGGTATTCCATTTTCCCAACCTGTGGAAGTGGTATCTGATGACTTGATAGTATTTTTCAAAAGCATACAGCATGAGTATTGATCACTTCAACTTCTGGTAAGCAATCCAACCTCAGGCATACCGACCGACCATCCTGAACGTATAGTCTCTCTTGAAAGTATCGCGACTCTGAGGGAAGGCGCTGCCTGTCCCAGCCGCGGTTGAGCGGAAAGGTTTGAGAGCCGCTGGTAGCACTGACCGAAGCCTGACACGCGGAGGCAGCCGGCGCGGCGGGCCGAGGGGAGTGATTACGGACTGCGGAGGGATAGGGGGAGGTGGGAGTCGCCGTCCGCTAACTGGTGATGGCAGTAAGCATGTAGTCAACGGAAGCCGACCTACTCGCAGAGGATTTGTTGAGCTTTGTTTCATTGCAAAGTTAATCATTTCAGCCGTCATCGGCACGACTGTCACATATTTTTGTCGTAAAAGCCGGAAACCCGTGCCCGAATACGAAAAAAAACATCGGTTGCACTCACTTGCACCCGCTAACAGAATGCATCCGTGGTTGCAGACGCACCCGCGAGCGGGTTAAAAAAACAAAAGTTCTCTCTCTCTCTCTCTCTCTCTCTCTCTCTCTCTCTCTCTCTCTCTCTCTCTCCTCTCTCTCTCTCTCTCTCTCTCTCTCTCTCTCTCTCTCTCTCTCTCTCTCTCTCTCTCTCTCTCTCTCTCTCTCTCTCTCTCTCTCTCTCTCTCTCTCTCTCTCTCTCTCTCTCTCTCTCCTCTCTCTCTCTCTCTCTCTCTCTCTCTCTCTCTCTCTCTCTCTCTCTCTCTCTCTCTCTCTCTCTCTCTCTCTCTCTCTCTCTCTCTCCTCTCTCTCTCTCTCTCTCTCTCTCTCTCTCTCTCTCTCTCTCTCTCTCTCTCTCTCTCTCTCTCTCTCTCTCTCTCTCTCTCTCTCTCTCTCTCTCTCTCTCTCTCTCTCTCTCTCTCTCCTCTCTCTCTCTCTCTCTCTCTCTCTCTCTCTCTCTCTCTCTCTCTCTCTCTCTCTCTCTCTCTCTCTCTCTCTCTCTCTCTCTCTCTCTCTCTCTCTCTCTCTCTCTCTCTCTCTCTCTCTCTCTCTCTCTCTCTCTCTCTCTCTCTCTCTCTCTCTCTCTCTCTCTCTCTCTCTCTCTCTAGCCAATTCGCCAATTCGCTCTCTAGCCAGTCCTATATTTGGAGTTCTCTCTTTTTAATGAGCTGGTTAGTGAGCGGCGACAAAAAAAATGTTTAGGTACTGTTCAGCCGTCTTCTTTTTAAAAGCCTTATTTGATGCCAGGCTGCCCCCCTCATGACCTGTTGACGTCGTTCAGCAGGCCTCTTTACAGTAGGATTATGGCGGAACTTTGCTTTGCTGTGATTTTCGCGTCACGCACACTGAGTGATTGGCGCCCACTAAGGCAGACCGACGAGCGCCCGGCTGGTGAGCCCAAGCGGCGCCGGTGTCCGCCTGGGGCGGTGGACGGGGTCAAGGAAGAGCGATACGAGCATGACCTCTGGCCGGCCTCTGCCTGTTTTGACCCAGTTGTCAGCCGCTGGTGCCTGCGTCATATAGCAGTTTTCCTCCTACCGTTGGCGTAGAATCGTGTTACAGCGTACTTTTTATGATACAGTCCATGACCTCACTGCTGGGGTCCCCAAACTGAATGGAATAGTTCGCCGAGCCGCCGCAGCCCCTGACGCGATACTTTCAAGAGAGACTATACAGTAGAATATAAAAGGCTCATGAACTATGTAGGTAGCACACAACGCAGCACATTCTCACACATTCCCACACCACCTTTACACGTCGGTGTTCGGCGTCAACAAAGGGCTGTGGACGTCGCGGCAGTCGCCCCGTGACGAATCGCCGTCGGCTCCATCAGCTCCGGACGTGCCGATAAAGCGTGATCGCTAGAATCCGCGCCCGCCGCGCCGCCACTCATAAATAGCAACTTTCTATGCGAGAATTTGGGCCGCACACCGCTGCCAGCTTCTCTGCGAAAGCAAGCGCGCGCCGTGCTTTCCAAGCTGATTAAGCCGAATTTCCTGCCGAAGCAGTTTTAAAGGCGATAATTTATTTCATTATTTGCTCACACCTTTGTTTCTTTGCGGAATGCTGGCGGAGTGTCCCGAATGTGTTTTACTTTTATGTATATGTATATTGGCTGTTCTTTGGCACTTGGCAACTAGCCGTGCTCTAGCTTGATTAAAAATAATTTATTTCCTCGTCTTTCCTCTAAATACAATATAGGCTTTCAGGTTATTGTGTAGGTAATCGTAGACCCACGTGCCTTGTTGAAAGCATAACTGATGAGTAATCTTTATGTGGCCATATATTTATTTTACAAGTCCTACCTTCCCACCAGCATTTAAGAAAGGTCTTATTGCTTAAAAATGCTCTGTTCCACTTTCTACAGATATATTATGCATGTGCGTAGGTCTCAGAATTACTCGCGTTCAAATACTGAACAAGTGTGGAAGGAAACATGAAGATATGTGCTCTGTAACTCGGCAGATAGACCTCGATCAAACATCTAGAGACATAAGACGGTCACGGATCACTGACGGCACCGGAGACGTTTGACATTCCAAACACATCTCCAGTGACCACGTGACCCTCCCCTATCTGCTATATCTGAGGGTGGTCTGAACTCCGACATGTCACGTGACTATGCGACCCGACAGCTACCTGCATATATTTTGGTCACGTGACGGTTTGCTGCTAGATACCGAGAACGACAGCAGCTAGTTTGTAGTGACCCGACGCACGGACCGACACCTGTATGGAAGCCAAGCATGTTCCGTCGGACCTTCCGCGTGCCAGGTGTCATCGTTTGATGGATCCGAGACTGGACGACTGCGGACGAGTGAACGGCTGAACGAATGGGCAAAGGAACAAATGGATAAATAAGCGACTGGATGAGTGGACGGAGAACAAATGGACAAATGATTGAGAAAGAAATGAACCAATGGACGAATAGGTGCAAAAGGACAAATAAACGACTGAACTAATAGACGAGTGGATAAATGTACGGATGAACGAATGGATAAAGGGCAAATAAGCGACTGAACGAATGGGTGAATTAATAAATGTACAGTTGTAATTGTTTGAGTAGCAAACGAACCAATGGACGAATGCACAAAACGACAAACAACGACTGGGCTAATGGACGAATAGAAAATAGACGAATGGCTGGATGGATGACTTAATGTTTGGACGACTGGACTGGACGACTGGACTAGGGGACAACTGCTTGACTGAATTTCTGAATAAGCTGACAAACTACTTGATAACTGGATGAACTGAAAACTGCATGCGCCATACGGCGTCTGCTGCTCTGGCTGCTCCGGCACCTTGATGGGCACTCGAACACACTCGCCCCACTTCTGAGTGCGCGCGGCATTCCTGGGCAAAGTTATCACTCTCGGCGAATCTGATCCTGCTCTGGCAGTCTGGACTGGCGGCGGCGTCGGCGAGGGAGTAGCCTCGGGGCACGCTGGGTCAGCGGCGGCACCGCGCGCCGAGGGAGGCGGCTTTCTCTTTTATCGCCGCGGCGCATACAAAAACACATGCGCCGTTTGGGAATCTCGTAAAAACGGGCGGACCCCGAAGAGCAGATCTGAGGGTTCGCTGGTCGCGAACAAACGGCGCGGCGATGGTTGAGCGCACCGGTCATGGTTGTGTCTGGTCCTGTCCCGTTTACCTGGGAGAGTGTGGTTAGCCACACAGCGCCAACGGGTTTTGGCTCGCCACGCGCGGTTAGCGCACGGGATAAAAACGACCTGTTGCCTAAACAGGTGCTACTTTGCCCTTGTCGCGTGGTTAGAATTAATTTTGTTTTAGAGAGGGAGTCCCAAGTATCAATAACCTATCGGTGCCCAATTGAACAGCCAGCTATACATTTTTCCTTATGAAAATAGACAGTTCTGTTTTGATACATAGAACTTAGAAGTGTGCCGAATCTGTTCTGTGGTGAATGACTGGTCCACAGCGTCAAGCAGTTAACGTTTTTCGTTAGCAAAAAAAAAGAAGAAAAAACATTTAAGCTAAGGCTGTTTTTTATAATCATCCGTGATCTAACCTTTGAATGTCATGCAACGGCAAATTTTAATTGTCCTTTTCTTAGCTTCTTCATCGTTCGCGGTCCAGTGCGCTCAAAACTGTGTATTTTCTTTTGTCTGTAATACATCACTTATTGAGGTAGTTGTATATGTTGTTATTCAGCTGGGACATAATTAATGTGTAAACTCGAACCCAATAAAGCTCCCAATAAAACTACATAGCTGGTGTCAAAACAACGTTTTACACATCACTTATTGAGCCTGCAATTTTGACGATTATATCCAGATTTCTACCTATCTGGGTCACTAAAACATTACCAAGGCTCCCAGTAGGTACTCCAGTATCTACTAATACCTACCTTTCAAGTCAGATATTGGTGAAGAAAACCTCAGCTTGAGAGAAACATATTTTGAATACATTAATAGTCATAACACCACGCGCGACAACCCACTGTCGGCTGCTGCGCGTGACTGAAGAGGAGATCACAGGGGCTCAGTAGATCCGGTAAAAGTGACCTGGGAGCCACCCCAGAGAGAGAGAAGAGGCACCACTTTATCGATCGTGGGAGTCTGAATAGCATCCCGCTGGCACACAACACGAACGCTTGGAGGTCGGCCAAGATACTGAACTTCAAAGGCTCAACGGGAGAGTGACTTAATGCGATACTCGTTAACGTGGCTCTATAATTATGAATACAAACATACATATTGTTACTCATGCATAGTGCCAAGTACGAAGGCAAAGTCAAAGAAGTTGAATTTCCACATTAAAATTACGTGCATCGGTTGAAGAATTGGCAGGATACCGATATAAGTTGTAACCACCCAGTCACCGAAACTGGAAACAGACGGGCCTGCCGTCCGTTGCCGTCCGTTGCTGTGCCCTGAAGCATGGATAAACACTAAGGATGCAAGATCGATCAACAGCAGCACTAGCTTTCATTAGTCTGCAGCTTGTGCTGAAATTGTTTGAATTTTACCTACCCTTGCCGGCTCTATCGGTTCTCTAAAAAAATCGCCAGGGATGAGAGCTATGGGTATAACCCTCTTGCCGTCTCGCTTTTTGGACGTGTCTGTCCTTGGCCACTGGCCAGACCTTGCGTGTTCCTCAGGTGAACTGTGCTTACTTGAAGTCAATTCAGACACTTGAAGTTCATATTAGCCGTTTTCACGACGGCCATCTGGTACACATTTGGTGCACATCTGGTACAGATTAGGTGCAGATTTGGTCAAATCAGGTTCAGTGTGTCTCTTAACAGCTATCAGCTAGGGTTGCACTAATTGCTTATATGCCTGCTTTGTCATATTATCAGATAGCATCATCGATTAAAACACTGAAATAAATTCATAAAATGAAGATATTTGCTGTAAAAGAAATTAGGTGCAGATTTGGTCAAATCAGGTGCATTCGCCGGATAGCCCGTCGTGAAAACAGCTATTCTCAGCCAGTCGAAATGACGTCAAAAGCTATATCTTACTTCTGGTTGCCAGGCTTCAACAAAACAACCCGTTAGCGGTTTTAATTCTCCATTTTCACCGTTTCTAGTCGGTTGTTTAACAGCGCTCAGTGCCGGACTCTCGGCGGAGACAAATCGCCACGATAATAGCGGTGACACCGCCAGTGTCACGATCGCCGGGCGCATTATTCGCCACTTAACCCCGCCGCCAGGCCGGCCGGCCGGCGGTCGCGCCTCTCGTCGGGAGGTCCGGCCGGCGAGCGAGCTCAGTTTCTCCGAGTGGCCGGGCCGACGGCGCCCCGACCGACGACGGCCCACTTCTGCTGCGTCCGTCAGTCGGCGGCGCGACGCTTCCCCGGTCGGCCGCTGTCTCGAGCGCTCCCGCACCGCCGCTGCCACGCGCTGCGTCCCACGCTCTCGCTTGCGACCCGGTGACTAGAAGTGGTAGAGGGCCGATAGGTGACAGAGTGACAGTGGGAACTTTGAGACTGGTGCGTGAACTGTGAGGTTACGAGAATTTGAGGACACTCGGGGATCGTTCGACCCCGTGCGCAGACATGTTTAACCCACACAGTCTGAACGGGGACCGTCTGGAGCGGTACCACGACCTGCACCTGCGCGGTAAGTACCCTCTGGGGGCACGCGCCTCGCTCCCCATGGACCTATCGGCCATGAAGACCTCCACGTGGACCTACAAGCCGGCGATGCCGCTGCAGACTATGGTTCCTCACCATCAGCCGGCGCCGGAGAAGCAGATGAGGTTCCGCCCGGAGAAGGCTCACCGTCGTCCTGTGCAGCGTCTGCAGTGGAGGAAGAGCAAGTGGCAAGGTGACGCAGACGAGCCGAGCAGCTACCTGGACCTCAACCGCATCAGCTCGATGACTATTGCTGATGTGAGTCCCAAGTTTGCGGTGAAGCGCATCCTGCAGATGTACGAGAACCAGCAGTACCGTGAGGCCGCTAACTTTGTCAACCGCCTGAGTCACGGCACGTTCAAGGTGATCCTGACCGACCTGCCCGTGGATGTGTTCATCGAGTCCATGCCCGACAGTCTGCCGATCCTGGAGGCGCTGTACGCCAAGGTGTTCCTCTCCGACGGGCTCAACTTCTCCGTCAAGACGCTGAAGCCAGACGTCGTCGTGATGCAGATGGTCAAGTTCTTCGCTCAGCAAGAGGACAGCTTGACGGGCAACATCAAGTGGGAGCAGTGCGGCCCGTTCATCGCCTCCTGCAAGAAACTGCTCAAGGTCATCGTCCACACCGATCCCAAGATCAAGAAGATGCTTGTTGGCAGACGTAAGGCACTGGACAAGGCGATCGAAGGAATGGGTCACCACGGCATGGTGGGTACGTCGGACGGATCGCTGATGAACCTGCACGACGCACTGAAACTCGAGTTCAAGAAGGTGGTGACTTCTTACAAGGCGGCGCTGGAGAAGCTAGAGGAGCTGAGTCTGTCCACGTCCTCAAAACAGACCATCAGTCGCAGCATCAGCCACGGCCCGGCCCCGATCCAGGTCTCACACCAACGGCAGCTCAGCATTACTCAGCAGGAGATCCAGGAGCGGCTCATCAAAAACAAGACGATCCTGAACGTGGTGGAGCCGATCTTGGGCAATCACAGCCTGGACGTCTTCCTGGGCATCCTGCAGAGACGCATCGACCACGACAAGGACTGTCTGTTCCACTTCACGCAGCTGAAGAAGGAGGTGAAGGACATGCAGGACGCCACGGTGGTCGTCCCGATCCTGATGCGCTACGGCAACGGCATCGATCAGGTCAGTCCACTCTGTGAAATGCGTTACAAAGTCCTCTACAATGTTTATATTCGCATTTCGCAATGCTTTTTTTCACCCACTATGTACAGTCAAAACATCCTAATTTTTCGATGCGATAAAAAGCGATTATGTTCAGTCGTCTTGACATTTTCAATACGAACTTCATCGACACTAAGGCTCTGCCTCGCTGGTGGGCCTACACTTACAGGTCTCTACCTATTCAAGCTTAATGAAAATGTGTGTGATATTAATTATCGCCTTTCCGTTCATGAGGCAGTCACGAGACGCTTAAAAAGACTATAATGTCTGGGGCGGAGTTCGATATAATATCCGTCCAATTACCCGATCATAAACGTTGCATTACCATACATGAACCCCAAACTTCCCGCTTCTCATGTGAAAACAATGCACCTACGCTGGAAAACTCTGATGATGTTAGCGTAAAATGAAGCTAAGTAGGTACAGGTTATGGTTGTTTGCCATAAGAGCTGGCTGGTAACGACCGATAGTAAGACGCCCCCGGTCAAGGCACCACCCAGTCCCATGGGGTCGTATGGCCCAAAAGTAGGCTGAGAGAAACCCAACAGCCCGTCGACTCGGTCATATTTGACGGTGGAATGTAATCATCCGCAGTCGTGCAATAATTATGATCAGCCGCCCACCCTCTCACTGCGAGATGAATTGGCAACGATACGGCAGAGCTTTCACTCGCCGGTCGGGTCGTGCCGCTATCAGACCTGATGAACCGGGCGCTCAGGTTCACATGGATTCCACGTCGTCACTGAGGTTTGATCTGGCGGCTTGCCATGTCCGCTGACCGAAAAGCTGTGTAAACGAGACTGAGAATGACCTTCAGACGAGCAGTGGAAAGGCTGGTTTCTCGTTCATTCATTAGGTGATGTTTGGCCTTGGGTGTACGAATAACCTACGTGCTCTGGGAAAAAAACTTGCAATGAATGTCTGTTGCAATGAACTTCTGTGCCTCAAAATTACTTTGTTATGGGACTTATGAACGTAAGTCTAGATAGTCTACCTCCCGGCCCCAAGTGAGTTCATTCTGACTGAATTATAAGCTCATACTTTGGCCACCTGCTGGCTGCTATTCAGCAGCCATGATGGATAGACGGACAGTCTCCGCCTCATAAGGTAGCTCACCGGGTCACTTTTCCCGGATATATCTACTAAACGTCAGTGTGCTGTTCATCTGGCGGTTGGGCATGACTGGCTTTGTGGTTTAGTATAGCGATGGCAAACGCAAGCCAGCTTCATCAGTCAACAAACAAGCCCAGATATGCACAGTTATCCCCGCGTATGCCCTCAGCTAGGCAGCCGGCTTAGCATGAGTAGCTTCTCTTGCTTCTGAGTGGCATGCATCCCCGGTAGTGCCTTATCAAGCTTCATCAAGCGGTGATCTGACATGGCAGTAGCATCGCAAGTAACCCTGCTCTGACCGCATTCCATGCGATCGTGGCCATCTGATAGAGGCGCGTCAGAGTGTGGAAAGTTCAGATAGATCCTTGATTGTTCAGCTGTATGAAGGATATGCGGTGTGGAAATCTTGCTATCCCTGGTAAAGCGCGACAGTAGCCCGTACGCATAACGGAAGCACAGTAAGTGGAAAAATCATAACCTATCGCTCTCCACCGTCTGACTGATTCTAAATAGTACCAAATTTAAAGCAATTAGGTGCAAGCATATTTCAACGTCAATTTTCACAAGCATCAAAACTTTTAACTTACCCAAAAAATCGTAACAATAAAGCAACAAATGCATGGCATCA
Organism: Amphibalanus amphitrite; assembly: GCF_019059575.1. Classification (NCBI taxonomy): domain Eukaryota; kingdom Metazoa; phylum Arthropoda; class Thecostraca; order Balanomorpha; family Balanidae; genus Amphibalanus; species Amphibalanus amphitrite. Next base: position 337,500 of record NW_024881828.1, read on the forward strand.
TTAAAGCTGTAGATAATTGCCGGTATGCTGCTTTTAAAAGTTTTCACACCTAACAGTACCAATTGTACATTGTTCGCCGCTTTCCGTCACCTTTCTATTATAGATGGCCCACAAATCTCTCACAGGAACCGGTTCTGCACAAAGCGCGTGGTGACACATGCCGTACGTCGTGTCCTTGTTTCCGCGGCCCCCACACCCACTCACCTATTCCTCTCTCTCTCTCTCTCTCTCTCTCTCTCTCTCTCTCTCTCTCTCTCTCTCTCTCTCTCTCTCTCTCTCTTTCTCTCTCTCGCCCTCTCTCCCTCTCTCTCTCCCTCGCTCTCTCTTTCTCTCTATCTCTCCTCTCCTGTTCTATTCCCTCCTCTCTTCTTGTTCGCCACCCATCCGCCCTCACTCGCCACCCTTCCCTCTCCCCTTTCCTTCACTAATCTGTCACATCCCTCGTCCTGCGGTCGCCCTTCTTTCCCCTCGGCGCGGCAGGCGGCTCTGGCTCTGTGTTCACGACAAACCCTCAATCCAGACTGGTTCCTCCGGCCACCCAGCAACTGGCGCCCGGACTGGTCTGACCCAGTGCGCGGGACACCTTATTGACGCCTTGGTAACGCCCCAGGTACGGTCGCTCGAGAGCACTGACCGCGAACTCAGGAGGGGGAGGGGAGGAGAGTAGTGAGATGTCGGCGAGAGGTGGAGTGAGAGGGTGAAGGGTGAGGTACGGGAAGATGTATTGAATTTACATATGTGCGGCTGCCATTTCATCGATAGAGTTTTAGCTTTGGCATTTGAGCTAACGCATCGGTGAATCGATCAACATAGCCGTATACGGAATAGACGAAGTGCAAACAAAAGCAAGCATATAGATTTGACAGGTTGCCACTGAGTTGACATGGAGCGACGCCTCCTCAGAGGTCTTCTACGTATTTTACTAACCAACTGACTTGCCAGTTCTACAGGGTGTCCCATAAGTTCGTTCTCACCTAAATTTTACGCTTTTAGGCTCTCTTGGCACGTTGGAATTGGCTCGTTACTGAGCTTACGTGGTTGTCATGGCTGGTAGAAATGTGTTCCACAGTGACTAATTTCTGTAGACAAAATAGTTTTTGCTAGAGAGCCCGTTTCCTACACAGACGGCTAACGCCGCAACATAGAGGTCTCCAATACGGGTACGTCTCGGTATTTAGTTAGCACGTGACCATTCGCGACGATTGAGGGTGATTGAGGCCTACCAGTCTGAAGACAATGTCCATCGCTAACTGGACGCACAGTCAGCAAGTGACACCGATGATTTGTCGGGAGTCAATCATTGCAAGTTTATCCTCTTTTTTTGTCAGCTCTCAGGAGTGAGCCGTGTAGCCAAAACTGTGTGGCGCCAAAGTGGCCATCAAAAAGGTCAAAGGGTTAGAAAGTTGGTAAGCAGACTTTTCGGGATGGATTACCAGCTGTCTAAGAGTGTTCTTTCGGGGTACATAACTCAAGGTGACTTAAGCTTTGCTTACCGGAGGGCTCAAAACAGTCAAAAACGTCTTAAAACCCTCGCCGGACCTATTGGTTTTCTACATACGCGCCGGCCGAGGGGGGGGGGGCGGGTACGACCCCCCCTCGCCGTTTCGCCCCTGGTGGAGCTAGCGCGTCGCGGAAAAAACGAGCGTGTGCGCCGTTACGAGACGCAGAGATTGGTACCCGATTTTAAGGTCCAAGGTCAACCGGTGACCTCTGAGGTCAGGTCAAGTGCCCAAAGGTACGGCTCAGTTTTTGGTGAATAACTTCGCAAAAAACGGCCGCAGAGCGCCGATTTTGGCAGCATCGTGTTCGCCTCGCTCAGGCGCGTCGAATGATATACTTTTTGTCCGGGTCAGGTCAACTTGGGGTGTTGACCTCAGGTCAAGGTCAGGTCAGCACCTCCAGGTCACGAAGTTGGTCGAAAGAGGTCATGTCGCATATCATTCGATTCGGCAGGTCTTCCTGAGTCCATTGGTGGCTTTCCCGACTCGCTAGCTCAATTTGATCAAGAGTTATTGACGAAAAACTAATATGACCTTGATGACGTCATAAATGACGTCACGCAAGGTCAACATTGCAAAAGTGACGCATCTAACCTTGCAAGGAGTGCATCAAATCACGATTCTGTGTGCTTGAGATAGTTGGAGATCGTTCCCGGCGCCAGAATAGCAGTTTGAATTTTTCCCCATTGACTTATAATGGTGAGGTCACGAAAATGACCTGACCTCATATGACCTTTAGGAAAAATCCGAGATATACAAGTTGTGGGACTCATAATGGATACTAGATCCTGCAAGTTTCATTTCCCTGTGACATCTCCTCTGGCAGTGAGGGCGTTGCGAAGTTGCGACATCTGAAGACCGTGCAGAGGTTCACTTATGACGTCATAGGTCAGTGACCTGACCTGACCCAAAAATGCGGTTGGTGTCAAAAGATCCGGCTTGGATCAAAGGTCAGGTATGCCAAGTTTTAGCTCTCTATCGCCAGTGTGTTCGGAGCTATCGCAAAAAAACCCTATGGGGGGGGGGCGGCACCCGCCCCCCCCCCCCTCGGCCGGCGAGGGTTAAAATGGCCAAACATGAGTTTCGTTATGCCTGAGGCTAAAAAAAAAAACTAAAGGGCTGAGGACATCAACCAGGTCATCTGGACTAACTAGTCCACATTCGAGATGAAACACCCGTTCAAACCCGAAAACAACCCCATAAGGGCGAAGGAGGAGGCCTCCGTTTCGTCCCGTTATGTTCCTATGCGAAAGGCCAAGGTCACGGTATTGTGGGGTTATAGGCGTCCAGACGCTGACCAGGTTGCGATTGGTGTCCCAGAAACAGCTTTGGGAAGCATAATGCTTTTCCAAGAACATCTAGGAGGAGTTTCAGCCCTCAAGCTGAACTCGAACCGCGAGTATGAACACATTTATAGAGGAGAAAATGGCATCCGAGAGGTCGTAGGCCCATCTTCAGGCAAGACAGTGCATCAGTGCACAGGTCAAGCAAAGCTTAAAAGCGGTGCAAAAAGACTGTGACAGGCGTTTGTGGCAAGATCACATGCCAGGCACCTCATCGGATCAAAATTTCATAAATGTTTGTTGGTTATGCTGAAAATTAGGCTCGTCGAAGCGTAGCGCTGTTCAAGCCTCGAGGAGCTCACGGCGCATGTCAAGTCAGTCTGGGTTAACTTTAAGCCTGCTATGCAGCCAAACATGCCGGTTGGCATGCCGCAGCATGTGTTCATGTGTTTGCTTATTTAATGGGGAGCACATTGAGGGGTCACAAATATATCAAAACGCAATGTACTCTGTTTCACATGCAAATATAATGTGAGAACGAACTTATGGGACACCCTGTATAAGGCGGATACGCCTTATTGGCATTACCCGTCGCGTTGTCACCCCCGAAGGCCATACCGTGTTCAATACATGCCAATGACTGGCTTAGCTCAAACCCCGAGGGCCTATTCTGGTGCACCGGCTTTCGCCGGCACCGCTCGGCCATCATACAGACAATACGGAGGCCGCCTTTTCATCGACGACCCCGGTCGGATCCCGCAGAGGTCAGTCACACGTCGGCACCCGAATCCAAATAGTCCCCATTACCATCTTAATAAGGCGTTTCTCTATTTATTCACACGGTGTAATGCATTTTGGACACACGCAGCCCGCACGGTGCGCCCGGCGGGTGGCGCGTGTGCGTACAGTAGGTCACCGAGAGCCGCTGTTGGACGGGAGACCGCGCTCGGCCCGAACTCAATGCGTCTTATTATGGTGCTGGTAGTCACTGCGGTGCCAAAGGTGACGAAGGAATGGAAGGAGCGATCGAAGCATGTCTAGCGTTTGAATGCTTCAAGGAGTACACTGTGCTGGCTGAGATGTTTTTTATGCGTACGGTGCTGCACTATGTTTAGCCTAGCAGCTCGCAAAACTGCCTTTTCATGGTATATGCCGTGAAGCTCACACTTACGAATTTAGAATTTTTACCCTTTCCTTTGAGTGCAAGAATAGAGCAAAAGCAGGTCTGGTCTTTTCTTGCGTGTTTATAGCTGTAGAAAAAAAATAAAAACATGAGTGGGTCCTTTCATGTTAACTCATGCATAGGTTTCAGACTAAAGCTATGTAAAAGTGTCATAGAACCGTCATAAAAAGTTAAACCGAGCTAGCCATGCTCACAACTCCGATACCCAGCTGTGCAGCAGGTGGCGTGCCGGCCGTATCGCTCGACCTCCCTGGTAACCGCCCTCCGCCGGGTGGGGCGATCCCGTGTCTTGGGTTTCTCTCTCGCTCTCGTTCTGCGGAGCCGGCGCGCTCCTCGAATCTGTGTCAGCGACCGTCTAGCCTTCTAATTAGAATTCAGCTCGCCTCTGCACTCCCCTGACGCCGGACGTCTGCCTCTCGGCGTGCATTTCTCTGCAGCGATCCACGCTTCTCTCTCCCCCTGTGAGACTGTGTCACCCTTTAACGCCGCTGTACGTGCAAAGAGTGCAGAGTGCATAAACATACATACCAAATCCTGCCTGTGAGCGTGCTGGAGAATTCACTAAACGGCTCACTAGACGACGCCGTAAACGAAAACCTGTCAGGCATGTCCAATAGCACCCGGCAACAAAGTGTTACGTGCCACTAGAGAATCAATGCATCTCTGGTTCGAGCGTTACGGACTTCGCTATTAAAAAGTAGACTTGCGAGCTCCGAATGTGATATTTATAGCGAGAGGCGAGAAGTAAATCACAAAAACTGCAATGTAAAGCAAGGTGGGTCACCTAATTTGGCGAGAGCTAACAAGTTATTTTTAAGTTGTATTTTGCAATGCCATGCATCTTTGCTCCATCCTTGCTGCTCGGTCATGTTTCATTTAATAATTGAAAACAACTACCATTTCTCAATTTATACGCACTATTTCGTATTCATTTTGTGTATGATATATTATAGACGGTATGTAGAGGTCTATGGATATATTCATCCGAGTTGCATGTCATGCGAGGGTCATTCAAACGCAGTATCGGCACACCTTATGAGATGACGCCTCCATCCAGGTCAACGGCATGCATGTGTGAAACCACTGGCTTGTCTCGAGAAGTCATTCATATATAATCTGTCAACTTCTGACGGATTTGCTGCAACAACGACAACTGCATTTTACTTCCGTCGCTGTTTCTCGTCGAATAGACATAGCTTCCACTCAATTCCAAGTATAAGGGAAAGTGAGATTCAATCGGCTATACACATCTCTGAACAATGTAGATCGTTGCATAAAAGTAATTGCTATCTTCCCCTCGTGCAGTGCTGCTATCGTCTCAATGATCAGAAACCCGACGTATAGCAACCGTTTGTGCAGCTCAGTATCTCCTTCAAATCGCACCATATTCGCTGGAATGTTTCGGAAGCCCTACTTTCAATAACGTAGTAGTAGTAACACCGCTCTGCATTTTCTTTTTGAATCCATCATCTTCCGTCATCCATACGCTACAGCAGGTCGGCTAAAACGTCCAAAGAGGCGGAAACTCCATCGAGCCACCGCGCTTTCTGACCTCCGGGAGATGCTCCTGTTCCGGCCCGATCCGGAGCGACGCTACACGTCCTATCGCTCTCTAATGGCCAGCGACTATAATCTCCGCTGATGAATCGAATGCCGATCGATCGCTTTCCAGCTTAATTAAATCCGCAGCTACCCCAATTTATGGGACGGGACGGGACTGTGTGGTCGGAAGGTTTGTGCGTCGGTGGGGGGGGGGGGGGGGTTGGGCGATTGGGGATGTCGCGGCGGTCAGAGCAGTTGGCAGTCGGGACAGGCGTAGGTTCGCTCTCATGACCACATTGACATCACATGGCTGACCGCTGCGTCTCGTGACCTATGTGACCCGACCTCGATGACGCCGCCACTGTCAATGGCTCCGCTACTGCGGAATGTTTTGAAGAAAGCCGTGGTCGTGCGGTGCTCTTCGGTGCCAGTCAGCAGCGTCAATGAGATGACTCGGGACGGCCGCTGCTCCAGTCACGCCGGAGTCAGAGTCGGAGTCACAGGCGGAAGTCCTGTCACGGAAACCTCTCAATTACAGCTGCTCTAATTAGAACTGATCACGAATCGTGCTCAATGTCTCACAGTTTAGCCACGAAGCTTCTGCGACGTTTTCAGTTAGTTTTTTTCGTGCTCAAATCAATCAGTAGCACTGGATTTACTTTCCCAGCTGTTCCAACCCTGCGCTGTTTTCATGCGTGGGTGAGGGCGGCTCCTGCCTTTCCGAGAGACGCCCGGCGCTTGGGCGGGTCAGGACACGCGCTTCTTTAACCAGTCGGGACGCACAAGCTAAATCATACCGGAATGGGGTCAGCGAAGAGAGACTGCGGTCGAGCCTGCGCTGGCCACAACCGCCGCCGCCCTACGAACCCGACTCTTATCCGGCGGGACACGATAATTAATCGAGCCGAGTGCCCCAACCGAGCGGCATCACTCGATAACACCTCTCTTTATCCCGCGCCGCGGCCGAGCGGGGAAAACGAGCCGCGGCATCGAGACAGGAGAAGATTGGTGGTCCCAGCGGCGTTTCAGCTCCATTTGATGAAAGCATAAGCAGCCACATCCTCTAATTCGTCGATCGCAACGGGGTTCTGACTGGGATGAAAGGAGGCGCGCGGTGGTCGGCCAGCGTTCATTTAATCAGCTTTATGACCCACATTAATGAATTATAATGATTAGCGTTCCATTAAACGAGTGAGAGCAATTTTCATAGTCATAATGGTCTCAATGGCATATGACCTGTATTCATTTCATTCAGAACATCTGGTTTATTGATGTGTTGTGAGACGGTGAACCGGCGTCCGATGTCATGTGTCAAGTCATTGGCTTGGACGTTGGACAAACAGCTGAGTGGCTGACACTGAGATTGCCATCGGCAATGGAATAAAGAGCTAATTTAATAGCCGCATAGATGACAATGACTGATAAGCGTTGAACTAAGTTCCTCGATTGGTAGCGATAGGAAGATATTGTAGTGTGAAGCGATGCAGTCTCCGATCACTGGTAGGAGTGATAGGGTTGTGTGAGTCACTGTGCAGCCTCCCCCTTTTAGTGCTACCGTTCTACGCTGCGACGCTATCACCGTGATAAACTCCCATACCTGAGTCGCAGTCTCCGGTCCCACATCACCCTGCACCCACCATCCCGTGCGGCTGTCTCAGTGCCGGGCCCACCCTGCTCCCGGCGAGCTGTCAAATTGATCACCCTCCACCGGCTGTCTTCCGTCGGACAAAAACTCGACAACAAACCGCCGCCGCCGCCCGGCCCCGGGCGACCATATCCAGAATGAATGGCCTGTTTAATTGGGTAAATTGCATTTCCGCTTCTGCAGAATAACATGAATGAGTAGTCGAGATGTCTACAATATGCCGACGTACTAACCTCCTACATGGCAACACGAACAACATATACCTCCACATAGCACAATTAAGCGAGTGTGGTCACCACGGGTCGTCACGGACAAACGTGAGCCGCCTCAGACCGGTCTTCCCAACATGGCGATGGCACGTCGTCGGCGGAGGCGAGAGTGACCCGCTGCAAACGGCGCCCCCGGCGGGTCTGCCGAAGGAGGTCACACCCGATCTGCAGAGTGCATACACCTCGGCGTCGCTCGCCGGCCCGTAGAAAGTTGTCGGACAATCAGTCGGGATGAGTGACCGTGTGTCAGACCGAGCCCGAGGCGGAGCGGGTCTTTGCACCCCGCCCGACCGCCCGGCCGCCGCCGCCGCGCGGCACACGCAGGCGAAGTTGTTAACCCACTCTGCGGAATGGTTCGGCTCTCCACCCGCCATATATGCGTCATGTAAACCACTCACTTTCCCGACTATCTTCATTGTATGGAGAGGAGTACAGCGTGTATGTCAGTGACCGCAGTCCTCGCGGTGTGTTTGGACTAATTTCCGATGACGGGAACTGCGCTTCAGTGACGTGTCCGCACGCGTCACAGAGCGCGCGGACAGGACCGTTGGAGGCTCTCAGTCAGTCACGCGGCACCTCGAGACGTGCGTGACGCACCAGGCCGTGACGTGACGAGTGTTACGTGACGTCTTCATCACGGAAAGGATTATTGCTTCTTTTTCTCTCTCTCTCCCTCTCTCTCTCACTCTCACTCCCTCTCTCTCCTCTCCCTCTCCCTCCCTCTCTCTCTCCTCTCTCTCTATCTTTCTCTCTCTCTCTCTCTCACTCTCTCTCTCTCTCTCTCTCTCTCTCTCTCATTCTTTCTGCCAGGTACTGGCTTATGTTATCACTTCTTCTCATTTTTATTTTCATCTCTCTTCTAAAACTTCTCATTTTGCCTTTTCCTCTTATACGTATTTTTTCGTCCAATTCTTTCTCTTTTTCCTTCTGCGTTTTACCGACGTTAAAAAATTAGATTTTAGAAATCACAACTCGTTGCTCTCACGAGCCAAGGCAAACGTCGAGAGATCGACGCTGATTCACGTACCGTGTCTGAGTAGCGGTCGCAGCACCGGCAGCGGCGGTGGTGGTTGTGGTGAAGTCTCAGCGGATGTCTACGGAACTTCGCACTGTTGGCTTTGCCGAAGGAGCCCCGAATAGGCTCCGAATGGCATTTTGACGCGCCGAGGCAGCGGTGTGTGGATTATAGCAGTCGGAACTGCGACTCGACTCAGCCGGTGAGAGGATTCTGCAGCAGCATTAGTCGCGCTGTTTGCAGCTTTGTGCAGGCGTTCCGGTGGTGAGCCGAGAGACGTCAGAAAATGTGGTTCCGTAGCGGTATTACTCCATAGATAACGGGAGGGCGATTGTTGTGACAGTGAGTGATTTGCAGCTCACTCTGCCACATATTGCAATTGCGTAACAGATCTGACATAAGCTGTCGTAAAGTATTTCTTTTAGACATAATTTGATCACGAAAAGCGCATCATTGCCAGTGCAATCACAAGAGAACGGACGTGGCTTTTATATCAGCAGGGAAATGCGCATGTGCAAGTTTAATTATGACCATCGTGAGCCAATGCAACCACCACCCGCTAACCAATAACAACACACAGGGCATGGGGCGACTCCATTACTCAATGTCGACATCTAAGCTACGCTCTGCTACACACGAGCCTGAGCTCCGTTAGCTTCCCAGCATGTAAGCTAGCGCACATACCAAATTACTCCAGCCAGTCATGCACGACCCCTCTAGCATAACTTCCCCTCCCTCTGCTGTACCGCTTCATTGCCTCTTTAGCAAGGTGTGGTCGCCAACGCGCAACCACAGAGCCACAAAAGGTCATGTTCAGGTCACCGGGCGCGCCTTGAGGTCACTGGGTGGTGACAAGACACGCTCTGGTCGTCTGTCGTATGTCACAAAGGTCACACCTGACGAAGGGGCATTGGGCTCGAAAAGCTCACAAAGGTCACGCTAGAAATATTACCAGAAGTTGAGTGCAGTGTCGATAGAGGGACCGAATATCTCTAATCATGAAGTACGAGTACGCATCTAGAAACAAGGTCATTGAATTTCTGCAGGGTATCGAGCTTATGTTCACATAGTTCAGGCGTCCCTCGCACATGAGTGAAATGTGAATTGGTGGAGTTGCAAAAAAAGCTAGGCTCCAAATGTTCCCTAATCCCTTATAATAAATGCAGTTACTAAAAATACAAGTCCATTTGGGCTACCGTTCACATGAGCTCATTCGTGTGGCTTTTTTTGGCTTCTGCTATCACGAAACCTCATGATTGACCAATTTTGTCCACGAATTCTGAGCTTCGCGTCACGCAGCATGTACCCAGGACAGTCAGACAAACAAAACTCCCACCGTCAAACGGTTTCCTGGTGGGTTTGTGGGAGACTGGGCACCCTGAACTCCGAGCTTACAATGCGTGACCCCTACACAAATGATGGTGGGATATTTGCTTATGAAGTAGCTTATTTGTGTGTGAGGATCCGTGGAAAAGATTTGATTGTTATTTTCTGTGGAATAAAGATCCCAACAAGTTTGACGAAGTACGTGAGGCTTCAGATGCACTACGTTGTAGGTTGCGTGACTTGAAAAGAATAATGTGTTGTTTAGAGTTTAGACCATAGATGTGCCACTGAGAAAGGTCACGACAGGCCGATGAACCCGAGACTTGCTCTGTCGGTGACATGAGTGCACTTATAATGTGTATGTGTGTACATTCTTCCTAAGCCTACCTATACGTTAATCATAGACCCGTACCCGTGAATAAAGTTGATAAAGAATTCCTAAGTGTCTTGAACATGAAGCCAACATAAATAAACCGAAGTGCTGTCTACACTCCGCGATAGGGCCACTTTCAAACGGCGCTGTTTACTCGTCAGTCAGATTTTCCATCGGGGATGCCTTTTCTATCTGATACGATTAAAAGCATGCAAATCACCGAGGAACAGCACAAAGCGTGTTTTGTGCCTGTCGGTTGTCAAGTTAACGGATCAATCGCTCCCCGTCTTCAGAGTTGTCAAGGTCCGCAAAAGTGATGCAAAACAGCTGCGTATTGTTTCGAAGAAGGACGCTTAGACGTGAACCTTTGGCCCGAAATTAATACCTTCGCTAGAGATAGCGGCTCGCGTGGCGTCAATGGACAAATAAGCAGCTTTGCTAGCGTCTTTAGACGTATTGGTAACAACTTCAAAGATCCTGTTTTCATTGAAACGGAGCGCTGCAAACGCTGTTTTGAATGATAAATAGACCTCAACCATGAAAACTGAACGTTTACCGTGTACGTCGGAATAGCGTGTGCTGTTTGATGTTCTCGAATTCGCATTATTGTGGTGCAGTCCTGCACATAAATGACGATTTTCCCAGGCACCCCATATACCGCGCCGTCTTCACCTTTGGAGTTTGTCTAAACACTGGGAACTGACTCCCTCGCCCTTCCTGTTGATGTCGCAGGTGCTGAAGCTGATGAGGGACGTCTCCGGAGACCAGGAGGAGAGCGATGGCAGCGACATCTCCGGCTACCACTCGGACTCCGACTCCGCCATCATGACGTCAGGAAACTCACCCTACGTCAGCAAGTCGGCTAGATACAACTTCCTCTACAGATCAGGTCAGTGCGCGCGACATGGCATGACAGCTTGTTGCGTCTTTGCATTAAACTTTTTTCTCGAACAGCATTGAATGGAGTTTAATTATGTTAACTCTGAACACCGACGGATGCACATTCTTGACGCAAACATAAAAAACTAAGAAGAATGGAATAAGGAATGTCATGAACGAGAAGTAAGGTCATGTTTCCTTACTACGCTACGGGCCGTCCACTTATCATGATTCTGTAAAGCCCCACTGTCTTATGTGAGTAACTGAGAGCGTCTGCGCACTGCGGGAGACATACAGGCTACATCTAATCTGAGCGAGAATATCCATTTCATTCGGCGTTCACGAGGCCGGTGAAACGGATACTTTGCATAGGAGCTCTATCTGCGCGAAGAGCAGTCGGCGAGGGCCATCTGCCGGACACGCGCGTCCCCAGGTGATGGACGGACCAGCACGTCGGCCGGGTCAGACGGGGTCATGTGGGGTCATACGGGGTCAGACAGAGCTGTCAGGGGTCGCACGAGGGCGCCTCCTCCGACCTGCCGAGCAGACATGCTAATGAATTGTCCCGGGAGGAGAGAAGTCGACTTCCTGAGGCGGACGCGACCGCACTAATTAATTAACGCCGGCGTCTCCGAAACACCACAGGTGCCGACGCACAATTTGTCTCTGGCTAATGATTTGAAATATGCGGGTGTGAAGCGGGAATGTCAGTCATTGTGTTCAGACACGGGTCACAGACGGTCGCTCTTTTTGCGCGGCTATGACATTAGAAATGCTATTTGTGAACATTAGTGATGCACAAGAGCGACACCAGAAAATTTTAAATTGCAGTTTTATTGCGCCCTTGTGTTTTACCAGTTTTATCGAAGATGTCTAGCGTTGGAGTCCTTCTATTCTATTCATCCAACCAGATTCATGATGTTTTCTTAATTTACAGCAGAGAGTAAAGGCACGCACCAATGTCTCTTCTAAATACATTCAAATTCATTTAGTTGGGTGTGCTGTGCCGAAAAAAGAGCTTCATTAGACCTGCACTTGCCTACATGGTAACCATGCCGTTTTCGCAGTATTACTTCTCACGACTTTCGATCAATAACTATGCGTGCACACCATGACGAAATCGCCTCTATAACCTCCTTCCCCTTCCCGTAATCAAGGCGCCATTCATTCAGTCCATCCCCACCTCGTATCCATAGCTCGCCCTCGGGCGCTATCTCCTGCCCGTTCATACACAGCCCGCTGACGGCAGTCGCAGTCCGTTGATCGGTTCCACCTTGAATGCCTGTTTACTCGGACGATCTGTTTCGCTTTCGTCTGCCCGTGGCAATGGCCGGCGGTAGGTGATGGAGGGAGGCCACTGGTGGTCGCACGTGCCCCCCGGGTGCCCCCGGGGTGGCCCCGCCGGCCGAGTGATGAGGAGAGGGGACTGTTTGGCTCCCTGTGCGACCTTCGCACTGCCTCTCTCCGCGGCACTATTGACAAGCCATGACGGAGTGCGCGGTGGGCAGGCATGCCCCTCCGCGCTGTCTGCCGGTCGCCCGACGGAAGAGGCCGTGTGGCGCGTGACATTAGATGACGTGAGGCGTGACGGGTGACGTGAGATGACGTGACGCGTGACGTGGGACAGCGTGACGTGACGTGGCAGACACGGCGCGACGCGGCGGGTGGGGGCGTGGAAAGGAGCAATGTAACAGGTGTCGGGGATGGCGGGCCCAGATTTCCTCTCACAAGAGACTGAAAATTCTGACACGACACCACATTGGCTTCGAGACATGGCGGTTTTGAAAGGGACAGAGAGGAAGATGAAGAAAGTGAGGAGAGAGAGAGAGAGAGAGAGAGAGAGAGAGAGAGAGAGAGAGAGAGAGAGAGTATAAAGATAAAGGGAGGCAGGGCGAGAAAGAGAGGTAAAGATTAAATTGCATTTGAGAGAGACAAGTTTAAATTTCATTGCAGTAGGAATTTGGACGTGTTTGCTGATATTCAGAGCGTTTTTCTGTGTTTTGTTTAACGAGCCCAGACCTGAAAAGGTGATATAATTAACAGGAGTTCACCGTAAATATGCAATTTCATTGTGTTACGCGACCAAATGAAACCTAGCGTCACAGTATGCACTAGCGATGAAGCGTGAGTCAATGCGTTGGCGGTGTAAAAGTGCTGTGGGGCCTTCACTTCACGCTAAAGGATTCCGTTGTATCGTAATGCCGTTGAGCTCGGATGCATACATACACTTAGTCGGATTCTTTTTCATCATAAGTATATGCGTAACAGCTTCATTGTTTCGTGACACGGATTGTATAGTGAACATTACCAACGTTCTTTCTATGCTACATAAGTGCATGGTTCAGTGTATTCAAGCTGTGAACATCCACTGTCACGTTGGATACATGTGAATTCAGGGCTGCGGAGTCGGAGTCGGAGTCGGAGTCGGAGTCGGTCGGAGTCGACAGTTGTGACCGGAGTCGGAGTCGGAGTCGGAGTCGATTTTAGAAACCCGAGCCGGAGTCGGAGTCGGAGTCACCGAAAATCCGTCGACTCCGCAGCCCTGCCAGGTCTGCGGAGTCGGAGTCGAGAGTTGGAGTCGGTCGGAGTCGACAATTCTGGCCGGAGTCGGAGTCGGAGTCGGAGCTGGTTTTTGAAAGCCGGAGTCGGAGTCGGAGTCGGAGTCGCTGAAAATCCATCGACTCCGCAGCCCTGCATGTGATCACCGGGCGGTCACCCACCTTCAGTAAGCCACGTATGGAACCAGTCAAACAAGAACCGCGTCGCGCCCGCCCGCCTAAGGAACGAATAGAAGCCGGCACCGGGGTCAATGTGACACGACTCAGCGTGGGATAGAATGTGACCCGGTGACGTTTGGAGGGCAATGTCGTCCCACAAAAGTCAGGCAGTCCAACAATGAATACCGATACGAACAAAGACAGAGGTCAGGGTTGGAATGTGGCCTGGGAGCGATGATGGCTATGCCAATATGTAGTTCCATTATAGCTCTAGACAGAATGGTTCAATGACATCGTATGCTACGACTGGGGTGCGGAGTGATTTTGTTTTATGACACCTATTCTGATCGCTTGGAATATTTTCTTGCGATGAAATCTTATCAAAGGCTGATGAATGTGACTGACTTATGAAAAAATCACAAAGACTGATTGACTTCTAAATTTTAGAATCTCATCAATGCCGGATGTATTTAACGTATATAATTTCCCTATATGCCGCACCCATTTGCAGGACTGGTATATATCCGACGCAGGAATCCCGTTAGATGCATCCAAACTGGCAGCTTTCGCTTTTCGATGGAATATCCACGCTTCAAAACGAGTACCGTACGCGCCAGAATGCCCAAACCCCAGCCTTACAGGACAGCTCTCTCGCATAGTCAGTGGTCAAATCCGGCATTGAGTGAAGTCACGGACTTGAGACCGCGATGTCAGGACCACTGACCGGGCTGGATTCGGACGTCACCAGTCAGGTGTCGCCATCAAACCGAGGGTTTGGCGAACTTTCAGAGGGTTATTCTGTCACTCATTGATTAAGAAGCGATGCCAAGGGAGATTTAGTCGAACGCATCGGATATAATCCTAGTGCGACTGTTAAAATATGAAGGCTGTTCGCTGATGATGCATGAATTGAATAAGTTTTCAAATACCTAGAAGAATGAAATTTTTCTTTGAGCGTCACGTCAGTTCCCCGGCGTTTCTAGAATGTCTCATATTCACCGATCACTCTGAGAGCCGCAAAATACCTACTTCAAGGTAAATACAAATTTAGAAACTCTAGAGCACCGCTGCACTGTGTGCAGATTGATACTTCATGGAAGCTAACTTGTTAAAAAGCACTAGGTATTTTCGTTTTCCGTCCGATGCCCTCCAGAGTTCCTCCTTCATTTCAGCAGGCTATTTTAGCATATGTTCAGCAATTATACGGGCGAAAGGAGAGCACAGGGAGTGGTTACGAGCGAGCGAGCGCAGCGAGCGAAGTGAGTCTTTTCAATATAACGGAAAAATCTCAGTATGAGCGGCCCGGCCCGGCCCGGCCCGGCCCGGCCCGGCCCGGCCCGGCCCGGCCCGGCCCGGCCTGTAACGCTTTTGAGAGGCTTATATCTCAGGAACCGCTGGACCGATTGGCCTGCGGTCTTTTTGTTGGGTAGCCCCATCCCTTCTACCCCGTAATTGACTAGTTTTGATACATCTCAGTGACGGTCGTGGCACGTGCCACGTGAAAAGTCAAGGGTGTTCAAGCTGTTTTGCAAAAGTAGTGATTTTGAGAGGCTCATATTTTAGCAGCCGCTTGGGCTATTGACTTGCGGTAGTTTTTGTAGGGTAGCAGCATCCCTTCTACCCAAAATAGGATACTCTCGATGCATGTGGGTCACCCCCAGTGCACGTGCAAAATACAACAATAAGAGGTGCCAAATTTGTTCCCATTTCAGTAACTCGGTAATTACTGGGGCGATTTCGCTGAAACTTGGCATACAGGTAGGCACCCACCAGGCAATGCATTCTCATGTGTTGCGGTTGGGGTGCTACTGCACGTGCGCACGTGCAGGGGGCGTTTCCAGATCTCGAGAACGGCTGGGCCGATTGCGCTCAAATTTGGTACACGGTTGGGGACCAGTTAGTAGGGTGCCGTGCAAAAGTCATTTTGGACCCCGTTTGCACGTGCGCACGTGCAGAATGCCGCTTCCAGATCTCAGGAACGGCTGGGCCGATTGCGTTCAAATTTGGCACACCGCTAGCGACCGGTTAGAAGGGTGCTTTGCGCAAGCCCGTTGGAAGCACCCTCTCGCCCTTCCGCACGTGCAGGGCTCACTATCTCGCTCGCTCGTTCTTCGCCCAAAAGGCGTTTTACTGGTATGACTAACGAGGCTGGTAAGTGATTAGGGCCGCGCTATTCAGTGACCACAAGCCCATCTGGTTGCAAATTGTGGATCACTTTCCTTGTCGGA
The DNA here is from genome assembly GCF_019059575.1 of Amphibalanus amphitrite. NCBI lineage: Eukaryota > Metazoa > Arthropoda > Thecostraca > Balanomorpha > Balanidae > Amphibalanus > Amphibalanus amphitrite. Next base: position 353,459 of record NW_024881828.1, read on the forward strand.
AGAAGCGTGTCAATGATTTTGCGTCACTTTAAAAAAGAAAGTAGCGTCATCGCCATAGGCATTGGCACAGGTAGGCTATGCGCTGGCGTTTTCACTCTTGCAAGGAGCTGATTACGAGCGAGCGAGCGCAGCGAGCGAAGTGAGTCTTTTCAATATAACGGAAAAATCTCAGTATGAGCGGCCCGGCCCGGCCCGGCCCGGCCCGGCCCGGCCCGGCCCGGCCTGTAACGCTTTTGAGAGGCTTATATCTCAGCAACCGCTGGACCGATTGGCCTGCGGTCTTTTTTGTTGGGTAGCCCCATCCCTTCTACCCCGTAATTGACTACTTTTGATACATCTCAGTGACCGTCGTGGCACGTGCCACGTGAAAAGTCAAGGGTGTTCAAGCTGTTTTGCAAAAGTAGTGATTTTAAGAGGTTCATATCTCAGCAGCCGCTTGGGCGATTGACTTGCGGTAATTTTTGTAGGGTAGCAGCATCCCTTCTACCCAAAACAGGATAGTCTCGATGCATGTGGGTCACCCCCAGTGCACGTGCAAAATACAACAATAAGAGGTGCCAAATTTGTTCCCATTTCAGTAACTCGGTAATTACTGGGGCGATTTCGCTGAAACTTGGCATACAGGTAGGTACCCACCAGGCAATGCATTCCCATGTGTTGCGGTTAGGGTGCTACTGCACGTGCGCACGTGAAGGGGGCGTTTCCAGATCTCGAGAACGGCTGAGCCGATTGCGCTCAAATTTGGTACACGGTTGGGGACCAGTTAGTAGGGTGCCGTGCAAAAGTCATTTTGGACCCCGTTTGCACGTGCGCACGTGCAGAATGCCGCTTCCAGATCTCAGAAACGGCTGGGCCGATTGCATTCAAATTTGGCACACCGCTAGCGACCGGTTTGAAGGGTGCCTTGCGCAAGCCCGTTGGAAGCACCCTCTCGCCCTTCTGCACGTGCATGGCTCACTATCTCGCTCGCTCGTTCTTCGCCCAAAAGGCGTTTTACTGGTGAATAACAAATGAACATAATTAGTGAAGTGTTTGTGGCTACCTGGATCCTGTGTAATTGTCTCCGAGGATATTATTGCAGTGTATCATATGACAGCAACACAGTGTCGTGTGCAAGAAACAAATTATTCTAACAGCCTAGAAACAAGCATTCCATCACCCTCGCAAGCCATTCAACCGAAATAAATCACCCCATACATATAATTACGGCGACGTTACAAATTGTTTCGTCACTCGCCGTATAACTCTCACTGTGAGCCATTGTCCGTCCGTGGCTAGCTCATCGGGCTCAGTGGCCGGTTCCAGAGTGCCCCGGGGCTAGCCCGCGGACCCGTCATCTAATTCCACTCCCTTCACCTGGCGGATAGTTTGTTCTGGCGTCTCCTCCGGGGTTGGTATAATGGACTCGCGAGCCTAGAATGGGACGGAAGTAGACAAACCTGGAGAGCTCGAGGCTGGGCTCTCATCCTCTCTCTCTCTCTCTCTCTCTCTCTCTCTCTCTCTCTCTCTCTCTCTCTCCCTCTCTCTCAGTACTGACCGCTCGAACAATCGGACATTCCACTAATGAATGCTAATGCGTCGCCGCTCGGGTCAAGCAGGACCGGAATGCTTAGCCACGGTCTCACGCCTCGCTCAACGCCGCTTGGCAAGGTGAAAGTGTCGTTGACCAGAGTGAGGTTACGGCTGCTTCTCGGATAGGTAGTTACCGATATTTACATACACTTCGGTCAGCCGGCGGCGAGGAACTTAGCGGAAGTGGTTGATGGGGAGAGAGGTTTCTGTTTATACACGGTGCGTCGTATTCAGGGGAGAAGGATCGGACTGTTTGTCGCTAGATGAAAGGCGGAGAGAAGGAAATGAGAGGTGAAAATGCGATGGTGGAAGGGGGAGAAATGTAAACACGATTTATATCATTAGGAACACAACTGACCTCACATAACCAACGGATGTAATAGTCAGAAGCACTAATTAATTCGACATAATAGCTTAAAAACGACTTTTGCCTATTTATATTTTCATCACTGGATTTTTCATATTAAATTTATTTTTCAGTCTTATAAATTTCCTTAGTTTAGTCTGCATTAAAAGCACATATAGGTAGATGCTCATTTTATGCAGCGGTGGTAATGAAGTAAATTGTTCAACGCTTCTTATCAAATAATTCGTGCTAACTGGTGAGGTAGGAAACGTTCTACAAAAGTGCAACGTTACTCTAACATCAGCATCAACAAAAAACGTTTATTTTGCGTTTAAGTCGTTTTAAGTATCTTTTCCTTGTTCTTTTTTATTCGACCGACTACGAGCTACAAACGGTACCATTCAGCGGCTGCGCTTCCTAATTTGTTTCCCATTACTTTTCACCTCGCCACATCATTCATTGGTCGGTCTGGACGTCAGATAGGCACATATCGACACCCCTGTGGTTACCGAGGCCTCCCTGCGCGCGAGGCGGCAGCTCAGATTGAAGACCGGCGCGGGATCAGGTGTTTATTAAGAGATCATTCCACCCGGCAAAATAACAGTGCGCGCCTTCATCAAGATATCGTAATCGAGACGATCAGGAATAGGAAAGTAGAATGAAATGGTGTGATTTCATTCAAGGCGATGAATAGCGCTCAGATGAAGTATAACCCATTGAAGCTGCTTGCATAGCAGTTGAGGTGAAACATGGCCAATTGCATTTGCTTAGCTAGGCATGCACCAAACCTACAAAGAACGGAAAACGTCTTATTGTTGAGATGCATCTCAGTAACACAAAAGCGAGCCTGTTGCGTCAGCCTTCTAAAAAGTGGGCTAGGATAAAGATAGTGAAGGTGACTCTATAAACCGCATAAGAGTGACTTTTTCGAGAGAGCTCACGACCTTTTTTCCTGTGAGCTGAAAGGCTTTTGGGGAGGCATTGTGCTGATTTGACAACTGGGTACCTATGCGGCGGTGGCTGAGCCCGTCCCGTTTGTTGTGACAGGCGTGCTTCAAATTTAAGCCTGTCTCAAATTTTGGCAAACTGAGACAAGTGAATAACACTCCAGCCGGAAATATCCATGTGCATTTTACCTCTTCTACGTCCGAATTTACCTCTTTCTAAGCTACCATCAGCTGTCAGGGAACTATGAGTTCTCCTATCCTCTGTCTCTGTCCGGGGAGAAGCTGGGTCGGGCCGTCGACTCACACCTGCTCCTCCCTCACATCCGGCGAAATCTCCCCAAAACGCGCCCGGGCACCGCTCGTCCGCGGTGGTATTGACCTTCGCTCCGCTTTCCCCGCGCCGCCGATCGACGAAATCGAATTCCTCGGCCGCCAGCTCGCACCTCGGGCGAGCATTATTCAAACGCGGCGCACCGGCGGCTAACTAGGCGCGGCAGCGGCAAGCAGAGTGGCGATTTGTGACGTCACGCCAAACAGCTGACCCAGAGAGCTGGACACGGCCGGCTCTCGGCGCGGCGCGGCTCTAAACGATGCTAATACGGTGCCCGCGGCCCGACGCTTTCTCGGCTGCTCGGAGACGAGCGGCGGGCGGCGGGCGGCGTCCGTTGACCCTCCCCGTGACTGAGGGGTGAGCAGGAGCTGCTGGGGGCAACTGGTCAGTGAGTTGGGCTCATCGGCTGGGCTCGGCTCGTGTAGTGAAAGGCCAGCTGGGAACGTTCGAGGGATGCCGAGGTGCATTACCGCAAGGCATGGAAATATCTGTCCCGGCCTCCGCTCCGCCCCGCCCCGCCTCCGCCGTCGCCTCTGGGTCTCAGTCTGAACCATCCGGCGCCTTTCTACTCCGACTCATCCTGAGATCCGGTCTACACCTCGCCTGGAGACACCCTCCCTGACAGATTTTGGAGGAAACTCCCGGATGTGCTGTCGCGAAATGTCCGCTGTATCCGTCCGAGACACACCTGGCAGAGTTTCGGTGGATCAGCTTCTATCCCAGCCATCTGCCAGTCACGGTCACTTTCCGTCCGCCGTCCCCAGCCCCGCCTCAACCCCGCCCCTTACCTCCAAGTTGCCCATCCCCCGTCGGGAGTGTTCGCCTTCTCGTCTGGCTTCGTTGGAATCGGGCGGGGGCGGAGGCGGGGGGGGGGGGGAGGTAGCGACGGAACCGACGCGATCAGCTGTGACGTTCGTCAACTCGAGACGAACAAAAGTCGCTCTTCCGTGACGAAGATTTGTCGATTCGTCGCCTCTCGAGGCACCAAGACGGACGTTTGTATACAAACACTAAAAATGGGAGAGTACCACGAGTCAAATGTAATGGGGGTTATTGATGACGGAGCATGAAATGCCCACGAGCGGGCCGTGTGCGCACATGGCCGTATTTGTGCGCTGTCCTACATGGGACCGATTTGTTTCGAGTCTGCGCACCTCGGACCACTCTGAGGAATGTGGATGTGCGTCGGCCGGACCAATGATTGGGGTCGCTTTTTGTCCAGACAGCTGCGTGCTGAGGATGCCAATGGGGAGGCTCGCCAGCCAAGATATCTAAACGGAATGCGCGTGCAGCAATTAGGTGGCAAAAACAAATAAGATGTAGTGTAAAGCAGCGCCACCAATTGCACACACGGACACGAGTCCCGACAATATCAACTGGATTAATTTGTACAATATAGGTATTTGTTTTTTTTTTTTGCCCTCAACAGTGACATACCTACCTACCTACCAGTATTCAATGAGATCCACACTTACTTAATTTTACACTTGTCTGTTTAGCGGATCAAACATGTAAAAACACGAACAGTCAGCAATAACCATTATATTTGTAACTTAACTTTTTGATGTAGCATAAAAGTTTGTTATAGTCGTATGACCGTATTTCACGATCGCCGTCACCCCGTTTTTTTCCGACAGTTCGCGCCACTCCCGCCCAGTTCCGCGGCGGCATCCCGGCCTTCTCGGCCGCCTCCTCAGCCTCGGGAGCCAGCCTACCGACCAGCAGCCCTGCCGTTTCCGATACAGCCTCTGTGGGAGACAAGTCCACCGGAGACGACACGTCTCCGCAGCTGGAGACAAAGGCCAGCCGGCCCAGGAAGCGCAAGGAAGTCGAAAAGCGCGCCTCCAATTCTAGTGGTGAGTGGGGTAAATCGGTGCGGACGGGAGGCCTGGAGGATTGTTGTCAGTCTAACGTGGATGTTTGGCAGGACAGAGGCCAGTTTTACCAACAGAAAAATAGCCATGCCTGCCGGAATTTCTTGCCTAAAGACCGCTTCACATACCGAGTGTAAACGCGATGGGCTAGTAAGTGGACGGGGCTTTACCGTTTACGTTCCGTACATGTGAAGCGGTCTTTAGGCAAAAAATTCCGGCAGGCGGCTATTTTTCTCTTGGTAAAACTGGCCTCAGGTCAAAATACCACGTGAGGGCTTTCTGATCGCCCTGAGGTGAGTCAGCGCAGGGCATGGGTCATTTCAAGGTAGTCTTGCCCGTCATGGGTCACAAGTCAACTAACTGTGAAGTAAAACAAGTGACAACCGCGGTTAGGTTACTCAATAGCTACGGTTGACCCAGCTCTGTGACCGAACCACCACCCACTAACGGCTTCTCTCAACAGCCATTTACCCTTGTCTCGTATATTATCAATCATCAGATTTATAGTGTCGGTGTTGGGCGCGGTCGGCCGCAGTGTGGCACCATGCTGTGGTTTGAGGACCTGACCTGACCTGACCGGGCCGGGGCGGGGCAGGCCGTCCTCCCATTAGCACCGGGTCGTGACCGGCGCCGTGCCGCGCCGCGCCGTGTCGTGACGAGGGCGTGACGCCGGCGACAGTGTCGTTACGGTGTCGTTACGGTGCGGGGATGCCGTACGACGGAGTGGAGCCGATAATAGCGACTGAGCCTGCGTCGTGACCACGCATTTCGACTCCGAAGTGAAGTGGAATTTATGGCGCGCGCGAGCTGTGGTTAACGGTTGACACCCATGGTCGCCGCTTCTATTTCTTATAGCACGGATTGTTCGTTGAGCTGTGTCGACAATTTGTCGCGCGTGTAAAGCTTCAACTAGCCCAGTGTCCTCATCAATTTGATGCATATCTAACAAAACGGCACAAATTTCATGCGAAATGCTAGGGACGACGAGAAAAATAAATATAGCATAAAGACTTTGGAAAATATGATACGCTATTTTAGTTATATTAAAGCACATACAGAGGCTCATTCACACATTCAATCGTAACTTTCTTTCAATCGCTTGTATAATTGATGTATTTCTCGTTTCCCGCTTTGACACTTTTGACAAACGATGCAGCGTCGTGCATTCAATCAGTTGAATTCGAGGCCCGATTGAGATGCAACGAAAACAATCGACACGGAAACTGTCAACAACTTAACCGTTCGTTCCTCTCATTTCAATTCACAAGCATCGAGCGATTCGACATTCAACACGGAGTATGGATCCTTTCCCCAATTTGAATTCATGAGAAGTGGGTCCAAGCTCGGTACTGCATTGCTAAGTATGCGTGAGAATTATCACTGTATTCAAAGCATAGATCAACGTCTTCCCTGCCGGGGCATAATCATCAGAAACACACCACAGCGTCCGATCATTGAGCGGCTTCAGCCTATGAGGAGAGAAGACATGATCGCTGTCAGGGGCGGATCCAGGAAAACTCCAAGGGGAGGGTCATGAATCGAAGTGGTGCCCCTACCTATACCCAAAATTAAAAACTCAACGGATTTCGTCCACTTCATTTTGGTGTTGCCCCCATTTTCAGTTTTTTTTTCTTTTTATTTTTTATTTTTAGTCAGTATCTTAACTCTTAGCCACAACCACATTTACCAATTGTAAGCAAGTATATATGAATGTGCTATGTGTATATATGTTGTGGACGCTGAGTAGTGAGTACTTACCAGGAACGTTATCAGGTAAGCAAATCGTTGTCAGTCCGACGAACTTGACCCTGGCGTCTAAAGGGTCTGTCCTTGACACTTCAGGCTTATCAGGGGCACCAAAGTCCTTCCAGGGACACCACAAACCTGTCAGGGGCACCTACGGCCTTGTAGGGGCGCCACAGGCCCGCCAGGGGCACCACAGGCCTGCCAGGAAGCAGGGGCACCACAGGTCTAGCAAGTATACACGACAGGCCTGTCAGGGGCACAACGGGCCTGTTGGGCCCATGAGCACCCCTAGGAGCAGGGGCACCACAGTCCTTCCAGGGGCACCGCAGGCCTGTGAGGGGCACCAGCGGCCTAGCAGGGGCACCAGTCAACACAGGCCTGCCAGGGGCACCAGAGGCCTGCCAGGAGCACCACCGACCTCGCAGGGGTAACTTGGGCCTGTCAGGGCCCAGGGGCACCACGGGCCTGTCGAGAGGCACTTCAGGCTTTTCAGGGGCACCATAGTCCTCTCCGGGCGCAGGGGTAGCAGGGGCACCAGAGGCCTGCCAGGGGCACTACAAGCCTAGCAAGGGCACCACTGGTCTATCAGGGGCACCACGAGCCTGTCATAGCCAGGCATCTCAGGCTTGTCAAGGCCCAGGGGCACCACAGGTCTGTGAGGGGCACCAGCGACCTAGCAGGGGCACCAGTCAACACAGGTCTGCCAAGGGCGCCACAGACCTGCCAGGGGCACCACAGGCCTGCCAGGGGCACCTTGGGCCTGTCAGGGGCACCACGGGCCTGCCGAGGGGCACTTCAGACTTTTCAGGGGCACCAGTCCTCTCCGGGCGCAGGGGTACCAGCGGCCTAGCAAGGGCACCAGGGGCCTTCCAGGGGCACCAGCGGCCTAGCAAGGGCACCAGAGGCCTGCCAGGGGCACCACAGGCCTAACAAGGGCACCACGGGCCTGTCAGGGGCACCTCAGGCTTGTCAGGGCCCAGAGACACCACAGTCCTTCCAAGGGCACCGCAAGCCTGTCAGGGGCACCAGAGGCCTGCCAGGGGCACCAGAGGCCTGCCAGGGGCACCAGAGGCCTGCCAGGGGCACCACAGGCCTAGCAAGGGCACCACTGGCCTGTCAGGGGCACCTCAGGCTTGTCAGGGCCCAGGGGCACCACAGTCCTTCCAGGGGCATTACAAGCCTGTCAGGGGCACCAGAGGCCTAGCAAGGGCACCACAGGCCTGCCAGGGGCACCACCGGCCTTGCAGGGGCGCCTCAGGCCTATCAGGGCCCAGGGGCACCAGGCCCGTGGTGTCCCTGCTAGGCCTGTGGTGCCCCTGGCGGTCCTGTGGTGCCCCTGTCAGGACTGTGATACCCCTGATAGGCCGGTGGTGCCCCTGGCAGGTCTTTGGGCCCCCGGGCCGCAAGGGGGGGGCCATGACCCATGTGACCCCCCCCTTGGATCCGCCCCTGATCGCTGTTGTGATCGCCGTTATCACTCGCAACGTTTTACGACAAATTCAAAAAAGAGAAAATCGAGCTACCGAATCGTTGGCCTGATTCGACTGAAAATGATAGAACGCACGGGTCATCCTGCCCGAATTCTTTATCCGAATTCCGCCCCCAATTCTGTGCTCGGCAACTCCCGGTCGAATTCGACCCTTATAATGCCTTTTCCGTGCCGGTTATGCAGGTGTCCCTCCCGGACTGTCCCATCTCGGTCCTGTCGCCGCCCACAGTCGCATTCCTGTCCGTTTGGAGACCGTCTCCAACCACAAACGAGGTCGTGGAGCATCAGATAACATCGCCACCCATGTCAGAGATGAAGAGGAACAAAATCCGCCGCTCAGAGGTGCTCTGTTTTTTTTTTTGTAGAAATTAAAAGGCAGATATGTGCCTTGAAAGTTGAAAGAATTAATGTCATCGGCTTTTCGATAAAAATACATTTTCGGGATGTTCAGATTGTTGCACACAAAACATTATCATTCTATCTGTGCAGTGCCCGAGATGGAATGAATTTCTAAGGATAGGCGGTTTCGGTCTGATGCGACCATCCCTGAGCCATTGGATCATACAACGATAAAGAGAGCATTTAGGCTTTCGATATTGGCTTTCAATATAGCAACGTGTAGCTCCTCGCAGCTGAACTATGTATAAGCTAATATGAAAAGATTTCGAATAACTTCGTGAGTAGTGAGCACCCAAGAGCATGACTCAGCAACTCTACAATGGGTTGCACTCACATCATATAATGGCTCCGCAAAACAATTGGTCTGGCAGGTGGTTAAAAGGTAAACAATCGCCCCCACCATTGGCATTTTTCGCGCCATGACTGGCCGTGGATGGCGAGGATCCGGGAAGCGACCGAAGATACAGTGGCTGTCTGTCTGTCAGGCCGAGGGAGAGAGTCTCCGCGTCAACATATCGGCCGCTATCTTTCCGCCTCCTCGCCCGGCGATCTCCGCTGACCTATTGCCGTCCTCAAAACGTCCATTGTTGTCCTCTCCGGGCGCGCTGATGGTATCGGTCACGTGACTCGGCCCCACTATATCCGACAGTGTTCCATCTGGGCGCACTGACGCTCAAAAGACAGGAGAAACGGCGAAGTGAGCCGAGGAGTCATGGTTTTCACCTGGAGTCTCGGGCCGTCTTGCCGTCGAGCGACGCGGGGGTCGTCTCGTCTCCCGTGGCGTCTCTCTCGCCGGTACCACCCCGGAGTCCCGTCTCTTTACGAGCCGGCCGGGAAGGCGATGTTTTCTCGACCAATTCTCCCCGTGTGATAAATTCCCGCTCCGTGCCGGCATGCATCACCCGTGCACGTAATCTCCTTGTTTTCGGTTCGGCTTTCGGCGATAAATTGTGGCACGGCGCCACCGCGGGCGAGCTCGTGCCTCGGCCGCCATGCCACCGGCGTTTCCCCGACCTCGCCCACAAAAACGGACGCCAAATCGGTGACCCAGGGTCACATCACACGCCGTCGGTGACCCAGCATCCTTGACAGCACCTGGGGCACCGCCCGCCCGCTGCGGACGCACCCGCCTTCTTTCATAGCCCAGTCGGTCAGTCATGTGCCAATACCTCCGTCTGCAGTTAGCTTTTATTTGTAAGTCCTACCAACCCTTTCTGTCCGACACATCACGCTTTCTTTCCGGCCGCACCGTTTACCGCCTCGGTCACACGAAAGGGTCCGGTCCACTCGCTCCGATGTGGAGCCGTGTGACAGGCCTGGGGTGCGTTCACGCACGTCTCACCTGCGTGACGCCCCAGTTCGACTCCTTGGCGCGTGGTGTGACAACATTACAGAACTCGTGTGACCGGATGCTACACGGCGCCGGCCGGGGAGTGGTCGAGTCGCCGCACGATAGAACGGCGACGGCCTATAGCCCGGGGGCGGTGGACTGTGGAGGGTCAACGATGGACCGGAGACGGTGGACGGTAGACAGTCCGCGCTCAAAACAGTTACGAGCACTTATACGTATTTATTGTTTTGTGGTACAACTTTTAATTGGTTTATTTACTCAGTCCATGATGCATGTTATTTACATGAATAACTTCAAGTTCATGCTTCACCGCACGCCACTTCTATTTGCGTCTATTTACATTAAATTACTGTGTACATTAAACACAGACACAGCTGTGTCATTTTTAAAAGCAAACAACCATGTAAAAGTCTAAATTACTCTAACCTAAGGACTAAGCAAGCTAACATCAAAGCATATTTTCTCGGAGGTTTCGTCTGGCGCGCGTGGCGTAATCTCCGTCCTCTCGCCCACTATTTGTCTTCACGCTCTCTCGATTGTCTCGCCTCTCGGTTGCCTCTTGAACCTCGAACGGTGACTAAATGCAGGTCATATGCCTCTCAGCCCACCACGTCGGCTGGCTAGCGGCGGGAGGCCGACTTGCGCCAGCATCCGAGCTTTATTACAGTGCCTGGAGCCCGGAGCTCCAGCGGCGCCTCTCGGGGTGTCTCTGGGGGGGGGGGGGGGGGGGCGTCTCTGGGGCGCCTCTCGGGCGTCCGCCGCTCCGGGCGCCTGACCGTCTGCTCTCTGCGTGTGGTGGGAGCCAGACAAATGGCCCATGGAGCCGGCAGAGCCAGGGTCAGCCCCGGCTGCAGCTCCTCCGGCCGGCGGGCCGGGCTTTCACTGCACCGTGCCACGCTGGGTCAGCTAATAGATGCCAGAGTTCACCCCAAAAACAGGCGCTCGATCAAAAACAGAGGCCTGACCTCTCACAGAGTGGCGACCAGGAATGCCTTGGATGTTTTTCGGGGGGGAAATTGCCACAGAGATAGATCATAGCGGTTAATAGTTCTGTCTACCCGGAAAACGGCACTACATTGCACTTAACGTCAAGATCCTTGAATCGTTTATTGTTAAAACGGTGTCAAAGCGCCATTTAGATACCTTCTTTTGATGGGCTGTCAAGACCAGCTGCTCAAACGACTATTCAGTGTCGATAGTGATTGATCGGTTTGATTTCAGACAATGATTTACACATGTGAGCCGACGACACAGCGTATTGTTATATTGATTGATCGCTGGTATGCGAAGTGGTATATCAAATAGCCGGAATGACTTCTCGGCCTGTTCGTATTTTGAACGTCAACGTACCATTGAAGAGATGAGAACAGATGTGGTTGCATAACCAGAAATGGCACAGTCGCAGTCGCTTTCGGAGCGACATAGATCGGATGTGTTCCCAATATTTTCAGTCCACACCTGCCTGTTGTTTGCTATATGGTCAAACATCGTGACGAGTCCGTCATCCGTGACACATCAAATATGACCAACTGCAAGTGATATTTAGATGCACAACGAATCTACAAACAATAGGAGGCTGTTTTCATACAGGATTACCATTAGGTATGGATTTAATGTTTATTTTATTCATCAACAATTTAATCAACATAACATTAATGTCTAATTCGCACCGTAGCCGTCTCCAACACCTCTCGTAACTGTATCTTCACGCTAACGCCCCTCGCTCTTTTACCCCGCAGCGGACTCTCTGGTCTCGGAGCCGGAGACGGCGTGCTCCAAAGGTCACGTGCTGCCGCTGTCCGGTGACCCGTCCACGCTGCGTCGAAGGGAGATCAGTCAGCTGTGCCGCCAGGTGGAGTCTCTCCAGGGCGAGGTGCGCTCCGCCCAGCTCACCATCAGCCGCTGCAACGAGCGCGAGAGGCAGCTGAAACACAAGTGAGAGACGGGGTGGACTGGGGCGGGTGGAAGTGGGGCTTGTAAGTTTAAACTCTAGTGTGTGAACGCGAGGTCTCTTATTTGATTTATACCCATAATATTGTTTTGCTTTTACGTTAAAGGGACCCTCTCACCTTCAAAAAAGTTAATGAATTGGCATGAAAGTGATGGTCGCTCGGTTCAGAAAGAGCAAAAACGAATATCTACCAAATTTCATCGAAAAATATTCACCGGTTTTCAAGATATAAGACTTTTACTTTTGTTTACTTTTTGGAATCTCCGCTGTTCCTAGCGACTTTATTTGAAAGTGCGGCATTTGTTGCGCGCAAAGCAGCATATACCACCGCGTGCTACAAAACGTTTTAGTCAAACATTTAACGGACGTTCGAAAGCCTGATGACGTCATCAGATTCCCGTAATGGTTAAGAGATAGGGTCCACGCTGGTCCCACCCTGCAAGTAAAGGGAAGAAATTTCTTGAACACCATAAAGCTGCGGGGGTTGCGACCAGGATAAATGGTGGTTTCTGAGCCTGGCCGCAAACTTGGCTATCTCAACTCAAAACTAATGTTAAGGTGGGAGGGTCCCTTTAAGTAAAGAGGCGTTGGTAACAGTTCCTAGAATTCATATTTCAAACTTGGTTGTGATAAATACATATATAAAATACACATATTCTTATCCGAGGGAGAGGTGCTGCAACGTCTATTTTAATTCGGTAATGTCACTCCGACCGATTTGTTTTGAAGTAGGCCCCGGTCGCTACCATCTCACGTTTATTTTGCTGCGTCTCCACAAACCGCCCCGAGAGTTGTTATGACTTGGTTATGACATGTGTATGTAAGCCGTGGCTCGTTTTATTGTGCCGAGTTACGAGGTACGAGTGGGAAATGATTCGATTCGCTCAGGCTCCTACGTAGCGGTACTGTGGGGACGAAACGGTGGGCGTGGGAAACTCCGTTCCCAGGACGAGTTATTTTGCATAATTTCGCTTACGATGAATCGAAGCAGCCAACCGTTCAGTTGGGCATTAGTCCACGGTAATTTCATAGTCGGTAGCCCCCACATGCTGAGAAGCTTCCATAATTTCGCCGGCGCATTGATTTCACACCCTGTGATGAGCCTTGCTGGTCCGTTGTCGAATCGCTTTGCGGCGAAGCTCTCGCGACTGCAGTGTCGACTTGGAGCAAATTGAAAGCCGCTCTCATCCCACCACTGCGGTTGACTAGTCCAAACTCATGTCTCATGCGAGAGTTATGTGTTTCCACCTCACCGACTTCAAATCCGTGTCAGTCTGCTCCGCTCTCATCCATGTTTCACGATCTCCCGATCAGCCTCCGTTCAATGTAATCCTGTTTACGCCCTGTCCCCCACAGCCCTTCTCTTCTGCATACTCTTACCGTCGTTCGTATTTACGTTGCCTGTGAGCCCCAACTTTCTCTCTTACGCATTTTCCACTCCATAGGCCGTCCTACCGATCGTCATATACAATTGGCTTTGGACGTCCTCTCCCATGTGATTCTTTGAAACCATTGAATCACGGTCTGTCTCGCTCTATTATATGTATATTCTGTTATTTTTTATGAAGTATTTGTTTAGGTATGCTTCTTTAACGGCGTGTCTGTCCCGGCAGATTATCTGAACACCAGCGCTCGGAGCCGCAGCACCAGCCCCTCTCCCGGACAGAAAATGTCACCTGTATCGACATCGATAACCGGTCAGCAGGCCTGATCCGCCGGTTCGGGGCACTCTACTCACACGGGAGAGCCGAGGCCATGGCTGCCCTGGACGCGCTGCCCGAGCTCAGGAACTCAGAGGAACTCAAGTCCAAACTGCTCTTCAGCGTGGTGGTGGTAAGTTAAAGACGAGATGTGGGCTGTGTTGTTGTGGACTGTCGGTCTGTGCATGTGAGTGCACGACACCCTTGCTTGAAAGACGTCACCATAGCTTTGGAATAGGTAATGTTCAGCGTCGCACATATCGTACATGACTCATTTTTATTTTTGCTTTTCTATTATGTGCGGAATAAGGTCGATATTCGCTAAAACCAATATATGTAATCCTTTTTGATAGCGCTGAATTAAATAAATGTCACAAAATCACGCTGATCATGCACATATTTCGATATGACGAGCGGCCATGGGCAGAAAATTTAATGAAATTAGAAGTGCAAAACTTATACCCTTATACCTACTTATATTTTCTCGCTGGTACCATTGCAGCTTTCACTCAATGTGCTTAAATGACTTGTCACATTTGCTTGGGCTTCATAAATCGATATTTGAAACGTGTGCGTGACATTCATTTCTCACGATGTTCTAGCAACTTAGCACGTCGTAAACTGGTCTGTAATGACAACTTAATCTTGTTTGACACCGTCCAGAACGCCGAATCACTTCGTTTTGAGCCTTTCCCTTCAGCAGACGGCAGACCTCTCATAGCAGTGATATGTAATGGATGACCCCATCCATTAACTTTTATCGACAGAACAAATTCCCATCCGAAGCAATTCCATGAAAGTGAACAACAGCTTCCTTTTCTCCGCGCGGCCTCGGCCCCGAAGATTGAGTGTTGTTTGGCACCCCGCCCGTTGACACTCTCCTACGTTCGGTTGATTTCTTACCGATATCATAATCATGTCGCCGGTCAGTGAAGCGAGAGAAACGCTCCGCCACTCACTCTCTTCTCGCAGACGGCTCCCGTTCGAAACACTCCCGATCGTAGCCCGGCTTCCAAAACAGCGTCTCTGCGACACTGTAGAGTGTAGTGAAAGAGAAAAAGATTATCCCTCGAGAAAGAACTCGAGTGAGAGCGAACGTCGCCTGGCGCCTCGTCCGCTTTGTTATCGATTTCTTCATGAATGGCCCATTCTCGCGGCGAGTCTAAGTGGCAGGAAGTGGTCATTACGTCTCTGTGGGACGGGTTACGAGTTTGGGTAATGACAGGCTTGTCAGAGCCGCTGGCTAGTGGCGTCGGCTGGAGTGGTCACCCGATCAGCGTTACCACGCCCCTGCCACCGCGGACCGATGATGGTCAGTAACGACCCGTGACGATTCGTGATAACCCGTGACAAGCCGTGACGAACGGTGAGCGACCCGGAATTGGCCTGCAGCCGACCCGTGATGGGTTAGTGACGACCCATGACAGGGCCAATCTGCGATCCGGTGATGACTTCATGTAATGGCTGTAACGGAGACAGGGACTGTCCGTCGAAAACCTGCGGATCTTTTGTGAAATTACGTCACAAGTACGCAAAAGTCGCGCAAGTGAGTGGCCAGCCACTCACTCGGTAGAGAAATTCACTTGGAATTTACTCTACGTCACAAAAAAGTGACGCCGTACTGTCTCATGCTTGACCTAAAGGCGTGCCATATGGCCCAAATTCGCCATGCTTGACCTAAAGGCGTGCCATATGGCCCAAATTCGCACACGTGACGTCGCGTAAACAGCCACTTGTTTTCCCATTGTATGTAGAAACGAAGTCTGGAAATGACAGTCACGGGACCTCGGAGTTTGGCTGTTTGGAATTCCGTAACACCATCGGTTATGAAACTGGAGAGACCTTGTGCTGTTTTTCGGTTCATCGGCTATTGGTGCGGGTGTCTTCATGTGACACGGTTTTATCGCACGAAACAAAAGGCGCCCGGACATCGATTTAATTTTCTCCCTGATTGGCTTCTTTCGAAACCTCGCATACTTGCCTCTGACCCCATTTCAACTGTCATCGGTCTATTTCGTAGGCATACTCCAGCCGACCCTGACACCATCTGACCTTGGCTTGCAGTTCAATAAACCGTTTCCATTGTCCGACTGTTTGTCGAGCTTCTGCAACCCTTTTCCATATGATTGTGGCCTATGCCCCAGCTGACCTGTGCCCCAGCTGACCTCTCCCCGTGTCCCAGCTGACCTCTCCCCGTGTTCCAGCTGACATCCCCCCGTGTCCCAGCTGACCTCTGGGCCCGTGTTTCAGCTGGCGTTCCGCTCGGTGACCTCTCCCTCCCTCCTGTGCCCCAGCTGACCTCTTTCCGTGTCCCAGCTGACCTCTGCCCGTGTTTCAGCTGGCGTTCCGCTCGGTGACCTCGGGTCAGCAGGCGGTGAGGGAGGTGGTCCGACGTCAGCTACAGATTCCGCCGCCCCCTCCAGCCTCCCACCCTCAGCCGCCGGGCAGAGGAGACCCGACGGCTAGCGAGCGGAGCAACCAGCTCGAGCGTACCATCACTACCTTCCTCCAGCAGACGGTCGACACGTACGACCTCTCCAACAACGTGGAGGTGAGAGCTCGTCAGAGCAGTCAGGTCGCCGGTGACCGTTTAAAAACCGTCCTCCGCCGCCGCGCCGAGCGAGAGTGAGACCGGTTTTAATCGTATTCTGCACGGCGTTTAGCGCCGTTTAGCGAACTAAGGGCTTAAAGAGTGAAATGTAAGCCTGTTATCTAGTGATAATGTAAAACTCTGTTAGTCGCACCTGTCTAGAACAACTTTAGAAAGTTGTTAGAGGAATAATACCTACAAGACATATGTAGGTATAGTTTAAAGGGACCCTCCCACCTTCAAAAAAGTTTATGAATTGGCATGAAAGTGATGTCGCTCGGTTCAGAAAGAGCGAAAACAAATATCTACCAAATTTCACCGAAAAATATTCACCGGTTTTCAACATATTAGACTTTTACTTTTGTTTACTTTTTTGGGATCTCCGCTGTTTCTAGCGACTTTATTTTAGAAGTGCGGCGTTTGCGGCAGATGTTGCGCGCAAATAGCATATCCCATCGCGTGCTACAAAACGTTTTAGTCAAACATTTAAAAATCGTTAGATATTTGCGCTGACGTCACACATTCAGAGGGGTATTCCTAAGCATTAGCCCCTCTGAATCAAAATGCTGCAATTTTGAAATTCAATATTTCCGATTTAAGGCATTTCTCGATGTTGTGAGTGCCGAAACCGGTAATTGTGAGCCAGGGACCCCATTTTGGCTATCTCAACTCAAATCTAATGTTAAGGTGGGAGGGTCCCTTTAAGTTGCATTTACATACACGTGACGGATTCCTATTTTTGACGGTATCATATAACCGTTTATTTCTACGATATACATACTTACATAACAGCTAACTAAGTGTATTACGAATCGTTCAACAAATGATACCGCATCACTCACCCACACCCATCTCACCCCATCTCACCGCGCCCGTTTCCCGCACACAGGAGGTATGCAGTCAGATCTGGGCCACCCTGTACGACTACCCGTCCCTGCGCACTACTGAGGGACTGCTCAGCTATGTGAAGGAGAGTGTACGACTGGCCTGGGGACTGATCAACCAGGTTAGTGACGCAAAGCTAGTAGCGTGTGACTGAATCGTGCCATTAACCTGAATGGAACATTACCCTCTCCCCGTATTATTGTTCGGATCGTATGACTGGAATGGATCAAAGCAGATATCGGCTTCTCTTCTACAGACTGTTTGTGAATGTGATTCTAACCTTTGACGCTGTCAATCTGCTATTTTAATTCAAGATTAGATTTCGAGTCATGGCTTGGCTTATCCGTAGCTTGGATGTCTTTGCTTCATACTCCCTACGCCTATACAGCGCACGCATGGAGTGCATTCTATTTTAGCAAAGCAGTGTTCGAGAATCTACCCAAAGCCCTCACCCCTCAGTAAAGCATCTGACCCGTCTGTCCACCCGCAGACGCCGCCATGCCGTATCGAGTACGAGGTGCGTCAGTTCAGCAGCGACCTGCACGTGCGGCACCAGGCCTCCGACGCCGGCCAGAGTGTCGTGCAGACCTACGTGTGGCCGGCACTGATGGAGGAGTCGCTCTGCGTCCAGAAGGCGGTCGTCATAACGTGATGACAGTCAGAGTGGCACGGTCGGTCAGGCAGAGAGCGGCCGTGGAGGTGGGTGAACGCGACACGCGGGAGGCGACAGAAGACAACGACGACGACGACTGGGACGGCACCGACGGCTCCGACGCTCGCGACGACATGCGACGTCCCGCGACGAGCCTTGCCCCTCTGTCCCTCCCCTCACTCTTTCTTCTCTCTTCTCTGACTGTCGCTCTTTGGAACGGAGCTGCGTGCTCGTTCCAGGCAGACTTCTCTAACTGTACCTCAGAGACAGACAGCGACCACCGACGTCTGACAGTAACAAACCGACTGACCGGGCCCGAACTAACTTCGATACTTCCGAGACTATAAGCTAACCGACAGATGAAATTAACAAACCAGCTTTTGAGACGACCGACTAACCAATCGACCAAAGACGGGACAATTACTAATCGACTTCTCTGTCACTCAATAACAAAGACGAGACCAATTCTGACGCGACAACGACACTTGTCTTCTCTAGCTGTCTTTCGTGTGAACTGTCGTCTTCATCTGTGACTGAATCATCTTCGACATTTGCATTGCATTGCCTCTGACGCACCATCGTGCTCTTGAGAATGACTCTTCTTTGATGGATTGCTCGAAACGTTGTGTATTGTGCTGAATCATCTGAGTAGGTGCGTTTTCGGTCGTTCCTGAAATGCCATTCGAGCTCTTGAGCGGATTTTGGGTAGCTTATCATGCTTACCGATTTGATGCGCATATTTGCTGGAAGTAATATTTTGCAATTTGCATTTCAAAACAAAGATAAGGGTCATATGCGAATTATATAACGCATATGTGTCGCACTGTCGGCACTCGGCAAACGTGCATTGTTTTCCACCTTATTCGTGATAGATAAGCAGCATATCATCTCTGGAGCTCTCATATCTTGTCATTAGCTACAAATGACACCTCAGGAACGCTCATGTTCAGTGATTTTGTGCTGTCCGTCCGTCCCCATACTTTCAAATTGTCAACTGGCATGATCAAGACGATTGGCGATATCGTTGTATGCATTCATCTTCTTCCCATGCTGTCCAGTGTTCTCTAACTGGAGGGGGCTTGTTAACCCAACCAGGCGAACGATCATTTTCCCGCTTCGTTCTATTCACTAACACCATCTCCCATATGCAGCCAGAAGCTCCTCTCTAACGCAGACCTGTTTCCAGATACCACCTGGCGTCGGGAAATGTAACTACAAGTTCGGCGGCGGCGGCTGCTCGCAGAGGGCGCTGCCGTCGCCGCTGCCTGGCGGACGGGACCGGACTGCGGACTCTCCGCCATCTGAAGGCGGGCCGAGGACAGCCTGTCGACTACCGCTTCAACCGCAGGAAGCCACCTGCGGCTTAGAGGACCTCTGAACCAACTACCGTGCTCTCGCTGGCGTCTCAGAACAAACTTCTTCGCCTGACTTGTGACCGGCGTCTTTACTGAAGCAGCTCCGGCGTTGAAAGCTTTACAACGCCGAGAAAAGCAATTTTGTCATGTAAATACGATGCTTTTGTACAGCTTATTTGTGAATACTCCTGTGTAAATAGCAGACCTGTTTTTAGCGTGTTATGCGATTGTTATCCTGTTTGTTAGCTGTGTGAATTGCACCCACTCGCGTACGCTGTTTGTGGGGCACCGTCGCACCCCGCCCCGCGACCGTCGCTCGCCGGGCGGGCGTGCGCTGCCCCAGGGTGACACAGCCGGGTCGGCCGCCGACCCCCGGGCTCGCTGTACGATCCGCCCGGTCACACCCGAGACCAGACGTCCGGGAACTTCTGGAACGTGACGTGACGTTCGACTGAACCTTCCGTGCCATCGACGACCGGTGCTTCCGAGTGTGCTCCTGTGAATGTTTTCGTGTCGAATGGTGATGCGCGTGTTGACCAAATGGGATGAAGTTTTTAAAATACCATTGACTACGGTTAACAATAACGGATGGTGTTCCGTAGACCGCACGAACATAATGTGTTACCTATATGTTAGTTGCCGGGCGTTATTGAATGGGACGGATCGCAATGTAAATAATATGGCAAGTTTGCACATTTATACGATTCCAGTATGCAACCAGGCTCGATTACGCAAACAATTGTTGCGAATAAGTTATATTGTGCGTGTGTGGGATGCTGCACTATTTTCCGGGGGCGTTTTCTGTGCTCGCTAAGGCCCTGTCGTGTTACGTGTTTATAATATGTATCCGGTATAACCATCCGCTAACAAAGCACATCTGTCCAGTAGTGGCGATACCCGCTGTGGGGAGCTCTCCGTCTCGCTGTCACAGTTCCCTCTCAATAAACGCCGGTCACAGTTGTAACATATAGTTCCTTCAGTTTGCTGCAGTGTGGATCACGGTTATACCCGTGCGAGGCACTTTGGGCGGTCCGTGAGCTCACGGACTCCCTCTGAGCGACGAGGGCTGTCCGACGACACAGGCGGAGTCACTTCAGCCACACACAGACATACAGACACCGCACAGGTGACCACTCACACGTAAATACGGTACGCATAAACAGACACCCACCCGCAAGACTAGTGACAATATAATTCATCACGAAACATCCAACTCCTTTGAACGCCCAAAAATCGTCAACGCCATCTAGCAGGCGTTTGTGCTATGAGCTTATATCAACTCCGCGCAGGATAACTCGTTTCCACGCCCAGAAGCCAGGTACGATTATCGGCAGTGACTGCCGACTCAGAACAGTGACAACCTGGTATTGCATGAGCCACTCGAGCATATGTATACTGAGGCACCAATTGCACGTACACACCCACGCACGCACGCACTCACGCTCACATGCACGCTGCACTCGTAGGTGCGGTATTACCTATACTGGCCCGCCGTGTACGCGCGCTATACAATTCGTTAGAGGTGAGACATCACCCGACACAGCAGCTCTGAGTTTTATATACCTGGAGAGACATCCGTTCTCTCCATCCAGCGCTAGTAGCGCCCTCAGCGGTCTCCGTCGCCGCAGTCACCTGGTATCTAAATCTAACAACTCGTGTGCCGCGCGGTCGCCCGGCAGCTCAACAGCTCTCCGCGAAAATGCAGTAAAGGCTGAGCTACCCACCCCGCCCGCCCGCTCGGCGTTGTACAATACCAGGTTCCACGAAACGCCAGCGCGCGGGCCACGAAACGCCAGCGCGAGGACTCTCCAGTAAAATATCGCACGCCGTAACAAATCACACGAGGGCTGAATCGAGCCCAGTCGGAGCGCCCGGTACCCAGGGGCGCAGCTGAGCAGTGGTGCTGAGCTATCTACCACAGTGGGCTCTGTGGATGGCCTCTATAGCGGCGGCGGGGGCGGCGGCGGCGCCTGCGGCTGGTGCACCGGCGGCTGGTGCTGGTGCTGTGGCTGGTGCTGGTGATCAGACATGTCCACCGGCGGGGCGGGAGCGAAACTCCGCATCGGGTTCAGGTCGAAAATCTCGATCAGCAGCGGCTCCACGTGCAGCGGGTCGACGTCCATGAATATCTTGATGTGGTCCTCGTTGAGCCGGTGGAGTTCCTCCATCTTTTTGATGAGTTTGAGGAACTCAGAGCGGGCCTCGCAGGGACTCATGGTGGTGAGAAGGTAGCGCCGCAGCAGGTAATAGTAGGACTCCTGAGAAAGGAGGGACGACGCGTCAGCTAAGAACGGCATCGACATTCGACAGAGTACCGCCAATGTCACGGGACATGCTATTTATCGAACAATATCAAACAGTGTGTGTCCTCAAAACCTGTCCCACCAAATAGCCCAGTAATCCATTCTGTTCGTGCTAGGATATTTCTGCAATGCTATGGAAACCGCGTTGCTCGCGACTGCCCGAGCTACCCGAGTACAAACATTGGTACGGCGTGCAGCACGGCGCCGATATTTGTTTCCTATATCCGGTCCCGACAGCTCCAAACAGGGGAAGTGGCGCCCGATTGTTGCTCTGCTGACTATGAGTCATAGACCATCCGCCCTATTAGATAAGAGTGGACCCTCGAAAGCAAGACGAGAGGGGTCAAGCTGAAATTAACATGTGGTGCAGGAAGTAACCCGGCTAGCGCGGCATGACTTGCAAACTGATTCTGACAGAATTTGACTCTCCCCGGGAGACTGTTTTTTTTTTTAATGCAGCGGGGCTGGCTCGTTTGGAATACACCAAGTCAGGGAAACATGGAGCCAGGGAAGTTCCCTTTGGTACTAGGGTGATTCCACGCTCACGAAAAAGCAAGCTCGCTGGCAAGAAGCACAAAAAAGAAATCCCATCGGAACTGGGGAGGAACCCTCATTCTGGTTTTCTTTGGTGCTTTCTTTGGTGAAACCCCAGACGTAGTCGGTGACGTGTTCAAAGGCCATATAAGCAGGATCGAACCTTGAATTTAAGCAACTTTATCCTGACTCAGGAGCATGTCCCAACCAACCATAAATCGCCGCTGGCCATGACACAATTAATTCGAAAGTTCCAGAACTTCAAGCTACACTATGTAGCCTGACTTGACTACGTCAGTGCAGGACTGGGCCTAATTGCAAAACGTGACCCCACCGTATAACCAGCGAAAGTCAGGAAATTATGCTACACGCACCAGTCGCAAAGCGAGGTCAGGTGCCACTTAAACAATAACACATGTGCATTGGCTTTCACACACCCCTCAGTCACACAAAACATTTCATTAGCATTAGTCCTTGACCTTAAACACCAGCAATATTCACCAGCCCTTGCTCACAAGTCACAGCTCACGTCCCCGGCAAAACACAAGCTACCTGACGAACTAACAACTCCCTATGACTCCCTAACAACTCCCTTACAACTGCCTGAACGTCTCCTTCCCCACCTCCCCCTCCCCCCACCAGCCAGCCTGTATCTTCCCTCGCTCATCCACTGACCTGCTCCAGGGTGATGGCATCGACATGCTCCAGGTTGGGCCGGGACGGACAGAACAGCGTGATCGCGCTGATGATACCCATGATGTAGGGGTCCGTCTTCCAGCGGTGGCTGAAGGTACGGTTGAACTGCTTGTGCTCCTCGTACACGTCGTACGGCGCCTTCTTCAGCACGTTCAGCTTGATGCTCGTGTAGTCGGTCTCATTGGCGCGAATCTGGAAAAGGCGGCAAACGGTGGCCGTAGAGGTGATTCTTACTAGTAGGAGTTGGGGCAAGGACATTTTAAGCCGGTGAAATGACGATCGATATGACGCGTTTTAGCACGAACAAAATAATTCGTAAAAACTTTCTTGGGTGGTTACTGGTAACTTATGCCAACTTTTGAACGATTGAGTCCCGCCACTTGAGCTGCAGTGTAGCAGAGAATATAGTTAAGATACATATTCAAACAACTAAGAACGGGTTGCACTTCCCAAGGGCACAAGACCTGGACAACGCAAGTCACTGGCGACCTCCTGCTCCTACCCCAACTTCATCCCAACACACACCCTACAAATATCCAACTCACATTCCAGCTGTTGTTCTCAGCATCATACGTGGTGACGCTCCTCAGAATCATCAGCTCCGTGCATCCGCCCTTGAGCAGCGCGATCTGGTCCCGCTGGCAGAGACTGCGGAAACTGCTGATCTTCTTCGACATCTTGATCAGCCGCCGGATGGCGATGTCGCACAGGTTGATGACGTTGATCAGGGACGGGTCCGTGTTCACCAGATTCTGTGAAAGATGGAGGCGTAAAGACATTGTCGAATGCAATGACTCTAACGGTAGACGCAGGCAGTCCACACGCATTTTCGGTATCCGGATACTGAGACACATGAGCTATCTTTTACCAGAAAAAAGGCAGAACAAAACACTGTTTATATGTAAAGCCGCATGCAGATAAGCAGCAAAACATCTGGACCAATGAAATACATTCACACAGATATATACCCAATGAACTATGCACACATCTCACGTGCCCCGCTCCTCTTCCATACTCAGCACGCACATCACGGCATACCATAGTCCATCTCCGTTCCTCATCACACTCTGCCATAGTCACCAGCCCTATTAACCACATCAACGCCACCTCAACATTATCAACATCAACACCCCCATCATACCAATCAAACCCAGGGGGAGGCACTCGCCTTGGCCGTATATGGGCCAGAATGTCTAACGATTTCCGCCATGTTGTGTATACCAAAGTCTTGAAAAGTTGATCACTGCAATCAAACTGCAAGCATGAAGCAGCAGCACTTTTGAGTAGTGTACCTCTCACTAAACTGCACGTCTGCTACCGTACATGCAATTTACATTTCTGGTATACACAACATGGCGGAAATCGATAGACAAAAACAAGTCTTCAATGCTCCTTCCAGTATATATTAGAGTTCAGTGATCAAACCCCGCCAGCAGACTCCCTCATCCCACCACTCACCACAAACATATTGTCCTCGTTGAGCGGTGCCATGAGCGCCTGTTCGGCCTCGAACAGTTCGTCGATCTTGTCTCGCTCGGCGCGGTTCAGCGCCCCGGTCGGCAGCACTGGCTCACGCAGCTGGGTGTCACTGAACTCGGCACGGAGTGCCTTGCCCAGGATGGTACTCATACTGATGGAGCTGTGGGTGGGGAAAGGGGTGATTAAAATTTAAAATGGGAAGACTGTGTTGAATTTACGCATGCAGCGAGTTCAAGTATGACCGAAGATTCACAGATCATTAGGGAGCACCGCGGTATGCACAATTAAAGCGGGCCCATCACCTCAGTATCTTGTAAACAAATGAAAGATTGATCTGAACGAAAGATACATACACCCGACCGTCCCTCGCTTTCAGTTAACCATTATGAGTGTCAGTCCGCCCTCCCTTATCCTACACATTTCCCCATCCCATCTCCTCATATCTCGGCACCTCACCCGTCATCAATGGAGGTCGGTTCGGGCGGCGAGTCGGGCACCTGCACACCGCAGTGTTTGAGTGACAGCGGCGACATCTCTCCCACCATCCTCCTCTGTCCCTCCGCGGGCGGCTCGTGCGCCCCGGCCGCGCCCACAGCCGCTGTGGGTCCGCCCGGGGACGCCAGCCCGTACCGGTAGGGTGACACCGGACTGTGAGGCAGCCAGCCGGAAGGGGAAGTCTCAGCAGAGTAAGGGCTGCCCTGTTCGGCTTTGATGTTGGGCGTAAACCCCTCGCCGCCGCCGATCCCGCCGGCAGGAGCCACGCCGCCGTTGGTAGTCTGGTCGCACTTCCTCGAGCGGTTCTCGTTGATCTTCTGGCGCTTGACTTTGCGTTCTTCGTCGGTCATGATCCATTCTTTCTTCATGCCGATGGTGTAGCACTTCTTGAGTCGGCATTTCTGGCAGAAGCGCCGAGTGACAGTGTCGATGGAGCAGTTGTCCTGGAACGGACATCGAAACACCTGTTGAAGAAGAGAAACGGGTTAGATGTCGCCCGGAAACACTGGGCTTTTGGTGAAAAAAGGGTGAAGGTACAGAACAGAATCATGTCGATCTTGTTGGATTCGGTCGAGATGACATGGACATTGCATAGTGAACAAGTCATGCATGAGAGAACTCGTAAAGAAGATAAATTCCCCAACTCTTTAGTGGGTGATAGACGCAACGGATCATTCAAAGATATTGAGTAAAGCCGGCTCAATTGTGTTTGCCCTCCCGACTACACGTCAGCCTTTATCTCGCAACACTGTCGCCATGGGAGAACCGTCCATCATATCAGAGTATATAGAAACAACATATCACCACGAGTGGCGTCCTTTCCGAGCGCTATCGACGGACCGGGCCGGTTCACACCGGTTCAAACCGGACAGGGGCCGACTCCAGACGTGGTGGCCACCTCACGTGACCGTACACATGGCCGGCGGGCAAGGTCACGGGACGGCAGCCAGGCCCCTGTGACGGCGCGCGACTGCCCCCCCACGTCAGGTGGTGGTGTGTCCACCGCGGCAGAATTCCAGGCCACGGGATAAATATTGACCGAGAGGGGGGGGGGGGTCTATAAATAAATACTGGACCACATGGTCACACGGAAGGGGTGAGAGGGAGCCATTCTAACTCAGCATTCGGGCTTCAAGAGTAATGAGCAATCATTGACAAAAATCAAGGCTGTTGATGTTGATTCCTAGATGAAACAAGGGTCTGAACACCTCGACTAGCAGTGACAAAGGACAATCCTACTGTTAGATCCCTCCGTAGATGTTCTAGATGGTAGATTTTATGGTTTAGGTAGATGACTTACTTCAAGTGAAAAATTATGTGACACAGTGACTTTTAGAGGACATACATGATGCAACGCAGAAACGTACCAGTTGACCTCAGCTAATTCAATCTGACATTCATAACAGCCCCGCCCGCCACGGACACACCCGGCGTCCCGTGTGCTCAGGTGTGTGTGAGACAGCCCGCCACGCGGCCGTCTGCGACTCACTGTCACGGCCACACGTTATCGGTCGGCCACCGGCGTGGCCCAAGTCCAAGACCCTCGCCGCGACCCCGCCCAGCCGCCGCCGATAGGCGCTATCTCGGTCCGCGCCGACGGGGGAGGGGCTGATAGGGGAGAGGGTGGGGTGTCGGTCGCATGGGAGCGCGCCGCCCGGCTCTCAGCTCTCGGACCCGCCTCGCCCTCTCCCCCCCCCCCTCCCCAGCTGTCTCCCGTCTGGGGACAGCGCCGCTGGCCAATGTCAAGGCCAAGGCGAGACGTCCCCCATGACAGCAGGTGTAGGTTGCAGAAGCATACCGACCCGACGCAGCTGCGAGTGAAACACTCAGTGTCCTATTCAACTACCCAGCATTCTCAACTAGCCACCTTCCCCTGATGCCCAGTAGCTACTGGCATCAACTGATGGTAAAGGTGAATTATTGCCTATCAATATATGAAGACAAACGACCCGATGATCGGTAATGCTCGATCTCCAGGCGAAGCACTCGCCATTGAGTGCCAGAGAACATCAAACTAATATTCGTCCTAAGCACAGGGTTTCGCTCGACTGTTGAATGCCTGTGCCGGTCCCATTTGGAAAAAAGAAATACAGAAAATGAAGAATAAACATCGGTTAGTCCATGTCCAATTCACAGACAAAGGCAATACACAGGCAAAACTCAAAAAGAAACATTGAATCGCGTTATTCCAGCCTTTTCTTCTCCAGCCCAATGTGCCTCCAAAATCACAAGCTTCACTACTCACCTTAGTTTTGAGCGCGTTCCTCCTGAAGAAGGCCTTGCAGCTCTCACAGGTGATGGCGTTGAAGTTGTAGCCCAGCGCCTTATCTCCGCAGACGCCGCACTCCTTGGCCGGCCGAGGAGTGGCCGGAGCCTCTCCAGACGGCGGGACGGCCCCATTGTGGTGCGGAGGGCCCTCCGGCAGGCCGGACACCATACCCGGGCCGGGGGCCGGGACGGAGACCGGCACGGGAGCGCCGGCCGACAGCGCCGTCTCCTCCGTGTCACCCATCGGCTGGCAGTAGAGGTCACCGCCCAGCTCCAAACTGTGAACAAAGAGGGGAGTTAGAGACTGGCAGTAGAGATCACCGCCCAACTCCAAACTGTGAACACAGAGAGGCAGGGGAATCAGTGGTCAGCACAGGAAGAAAGTGCTACGCTGCGCTGAGTGAGAAGAAGTGGGGGGACGATGGCAGTGGCACGGACTCTCCCAGTCTCCATCAAGAAGGTTGGGCAGCACAACCATCAAAACAATTTAAGTCTCAGGGAGGCATAACCCCTCTCCCACCAATTTGACTCCGTGATACTACCACTCCAATACCACTCACCACCGATCCCCACAGCGGAAGGGCAGGGTCAGGGCACCGAGGCCTGGCCGGGGGTCAGACTGCCGCCGATACCGGCACCGCACGCCGGTCCGGCCCGCCCACTGCGTGCGCCGACACCGGGGCATGGCGACACTCCACGCGCCAGTAGCGTGCCGCCTCAATGGATGACGGCGGGGGCGGGTCGGTGGGTCCAACATCGAGGAAAGGAGGGGAGGGGTGCAGGTGAATCGCCGGTGGCCGACATGCTAGCCATGTTTACGGACAGCGTCAATAGTGATAGCCATTCCAGCTATGCTGGGACAGGCTCAGCTGTTGTCATGCGGCCTCCACGGCAAAGAAGGCCGACTCATCGACCGGGGGGGGGAGGGGGGTGTACGGCGCACGTGGACGTCACGCGCACGGTGGCCGTGACGCCGCGATGACGCCAGGATCGTCACGGTACGCCGTTATACTGCTGTAAAATCGGCCGATACGGGCCCGTCCGACGGCGATGGTCGGTAAATGGACAGCGAAACAGGTATGGAGGGGAGGGCGCACACAGACAGACCGCACATGACAACGCATACAATACCGGATGTGTGCGCACGTTTCTGCCAATCGATAAAAAAAAAAAAACGCTGAGGCGTTAGACAGCGATGGATCGTAATTGGCTAAAACTTTGTTAATAGCAGGCTGAAAAAGACGGACGACCCGTGACTGATGGTACCTAGCACAAATTACATTTTGTTAGTTTCATCACAGTTATTGCACATGACGCATACCTACTTGAGGAAAGAACCGAATTCCATGAAGCAAAGCTGATTAGAGGGAAGTTTGGCGAAAGCAAAGCGAACAACAAAACAAACATTTCCAAGATAAACGTGTTGCGGGAACGCGAAACTGACGTCCCCAAGCAGGTTCCTACGTATAACACGCGGCGCCGCGCCTACCCAATGACTGGTAACCACGCGCGGGCCAGTGTGTCAGTGGCCCATAAGGTCAGGCGGGACGCTCAATAACAGGCGCTGCATGGCTCGCCCAGTGTGTTTGTGTGCGACTGTTGGGTGGGTGTCGATATACATAAGCCGGGTAGGTGTAGGCGTGTGTAAGGTCCGGGAACTCAGGTCGTCGGAAAAGTCACTATCAAGAAGCGGATAACGATGGCAATTTTTGCACGCTTCAACTCAACAAAGTGTTGAAATGTGTTTGCCATGGACAGGCTTGGGATAGGCCTAACCTGAGCCTACATTTAATGAGCGAGTTTGTCTATCGAGCTTTGCAAGTATTACAGTGAAGAATAGTTGAAAGACCAAAGTTATCAAAGGCATTCAAAACTCACACCATTTTCAGAAGATATCAGCTTCATCTTATATAAAACAAGCCTACATCATTGTCAAGTTAACCCGCGCCCCACTGGGGTCTGTGTATAACACGCCCTACTGGGGGGGGGGGGGGGCTATCCATGGCCCCCCTCCTAACTCCGAAACTACTGGGCCGATCGTCAAAATTCAAACGGCATCTGATAGCCCCGGAAAAACTGTCGAGCGAAACCTAATTTCATTGACCTCGAGGTCACCGATGACGTCACAGGTCAGGTCAAAGTAAAAATTATCGATATTTGGCTTGTTCACATTTTGGGCTCTGGCTGCCGTCTTACAAGTCAGATCAGGCTGATTTTTGGTTTACAGACTCGTGAACAGATGCTTTAGATACCCTGAGGGTACCAAACTTGTACTTTGATGATCAGGTCAGGGTCAGGTCATCATAGGTCACGGAAATCTTATGTCATAAGTCGGTCACGTGACACATGTTTTATGGTCCATTTAGGTCATAGATTACGAATTCGGTGTCGTCTGTGTCATTTGAGGTCATTTTAATCTGAATATAGCTGAGGTCAGGTCACTTTCAGGTCAAAAAAGGTCAAATTTCAAAGTTGAAATTTTTCAACAAAACACATGTGTATCGGATGCAGTTTGAGCTCAGGAACACGATGGTGTTATTTATATTGGTGTACGATGTCAAATTCATACAGAAAAATTGATTTGAAAAAATTAAAATTGTGAAATCTTTGCTATAATGCGCATAACTTGGCCATTTTTGAAGATATCTAGCTAAAACTTGCTAGAGTAAGTCATTAGCATGTGTTCTATCATATACGTTCCGGTTTTTTTTCGAAAAATTAAAGTTTTTGAAAAAATATAAAAATACAAAATTTGAATTTATATATATATTATTTTCAAAGTTTTCAAAATTTTGAAAATTCGAGATAGCAGTTTGATAGCGCAGTCCATTCTAAGTCCTCTCATGCAAAGAAATTGGATCTAGCTCAAAAACTGAGCTCTTGGGAGCGATTCCTGTGCTTCAATGTTTTGCGTCGAAATCGGCCGAACATGACGTCACTCTGACGTCATGTTCCGGCCGACCTATGATAGATACGAAGTTCAAATTTAGACACAAGGTGTCAAATTGATGCAGCCGAAGGTACTGAAAGTTTGGCGGCGACACGTCAAGCGGTTTGGAAGTTAGAGCAGAAAAACGGGAGGCTATAAATAGCCCCCCCCCCCCCCCCCGTGGGGCGCAGGTTAAAATTGGCACACACGAAGGTGGAATATTGACTGAAAATTGCACTAAGCTCTAAACGTATGTAACCTTCCATGACACATCACCGAGTCCTGCCCTATCGAATGCTCGTTTCCCTTCACGCCTTGCACAGCGCGCATTGACACGCTGAATTGGACGTAATGGTGCGACCCGTGAGCACCCGACCTCGTCATATGATAATGGCCTTCGTCCGGAACTAGCCGTACGCTGGTGCAAACCCCGTTAGCATAGCGCCCATAAATTCACATTTATGTGCACAAAGCAAAATGGCGCAACGGACGGCGACTTTTCTGATTGTCAAATACGATAATAATGCGAAGTACCAGCGACCCGATAACTGAAGCCCCAATCAGTTGTCGAAAGTTTCAAAGACTGCAAGTGCCGACTCAGGGCTAGGAGTAGTTTCTATTGAATTTTCATTTCGTGTACTCTGGCCGAGACCAGCCCATATATTATCAAAATAAAAGGGACTGCAGAATAAGCCTTCAGTCCTGAGTACCAGACTACAGGAGACTTACCGATCAGCAGTAAAATCAAAAGATGTATTTTAAGTAAAGGACTGGTGAGGATTCAAGGAGAACATACCAAACAAACGACAAGCAAAGGCAGCAGCAAATCAAAGCAGCAAAGTAAGCGTAGACAATAAATGGGCTTTGCAAAACATGGACAAAGGTGAAATATTAAAAGGAAAACCCATGAATTACAGCTACACAAACATCGCGCACAGATCGAGTTTTAGACATCAAGGGCCATACAGAAACGGTACAAAATGTACAATGTAGGTAAAATGGAACTCGCCGTGAATACACTTCATATCTCGATCTTGTTTAGTCAAAAGTTTTATAAAGGTGGTAACATAAATTAATCATCAACTAGGTCATCAAAGAAAGCGATAGATAAAATGAAAATGGTGAAATGCGGGTCAAACGAGAAGACACCGAATAATTAACGACCTAAGAACTTATGGCCCAAAAGCCCCTATCAGATATTGCCACAGACCCCAACTACTACCCACCGAAAGTCCTCTGTTTGAAGAAAAAAAAAAACGGAAAACGTCTCGTGCTTTATGCAGGACTCTCATGTCTTTTTGGATGTGTGTAGCCAACATAAGTTATTACATGCCCATGTCCTGTTAAAAATGGCAAAAACAGCGGTAAAAACCGGGAGGCTATCAAGTTACGATATCTACGCCAGCTAGCCCCATGCCACTTACTCAAGGTGCCCACATAACCGCACCATAATCGCGATAATTAAGGCCATCGCCTCTCCCCTAAAACCGGCTGGGGCCACAAAAACAGGACATCTCTCCTCTCGTTCGGCCGAAAACCAGATCAGAACGAGGGCGAAAGCGATCCGGGGCCAGGCGACAATGTCGCCGCGCCGATGTCAATCTCCGAGGCCATTTCCCAAATTTCCCAAGACCTATAAACCGTCTGGTCGGCGGCGCGGGGCCCCTGTCCACGCCCTCGGAGCGGAGTCGCTGATTGGCCGCTCCGGCTGACCGGCGTGCCGAGCCGGCCGGTTTCTCTGGCCAGCGGCCGGCGTGATGACGGCACTCGACCGGTGGCTGTTGTCGCCAGCTCTGCCGACGCCGATTGCACACCGCTCGCGCTCGCTCGGTATTCAGATTCTGAGGAAACTGGAGCGACATGCGCCGCTGACGCCGACGCCGATCTATGACGGCCGCTGGACAGATGTGCGGCGAGGGACTCCGCCCCACTCAGCTATCTCGGTTTCAATCGGCGGCGATTGTTTAACTTAATTAATGGTTACCGGGGAACTGTCGGGATGTAGAGAGGAGCCTCAGATATTTTTACGACACTATTGCATGTGTTTGCATAATATCAACAAGCTGCTTGTGGATGATGAATAAAAATGCCGCGCGAGCCGAATAACTGCAGACCTAAACAAGATGGCATGCCATTGAAATCCCCAACCGATGATTTTGAAAAAAAGGAACGACGCACTTGCATTGTCTAATCAACAGTGGTTGGTTTGGACTGTCGAACTGTGAAACGGAATAGCCATTGATCGATTCATTCTGAAATGCTTGGAAAACGAATCAATGCAAGACTGCAAAGGTGAAATGGCAAAGGTGACTCAGCTGAAATGGCTAAATCGGCATGGCGGCAAAAAAGCCATCCACAACGTTCTATTCAGTCGGGATGTTACTGTCTGCAAGATGCTGCATGTGATATCAATTAGATACCTATTACACGAGTCAGCTAAATTAAAGATGATAACACATCTTTTTGATAAATATGTTTGCCACCCAAAGTATTTGGTGTTAAACTTCGAAAGGAACTATTTGATGACGGTTAAACCCGATACGATAAATATGTGTAACAATAACCGATTTTTTAAGGCTCTTTGAATCATGCTGTGTGATTTCCGACTAGTGATGTTAAGTAGTGGCATACCCTGTTGATTTAGATCACACATTTTTAAAATGCTGAGAATGCACGTTAGATAAGCCAAAGAGGGCTCAAGTCCTCTAAAGTGATACTTAAGTGGAAGTGGTACTAAGACTGAAAGTGGTGCGGTAATGAACCCATTTGACAAGGCACAGTCTGACACACCAGCTACCAACAAGAATGAAAAAAGAAAGGGAGCGATGAGGAGGTAAGCCCTGATGACCACACCAAGCTTTGTGCATCCGACCTTCATGGCAAATGAACACCAGTAAGTAGCAATGATAAGGGCCGTTAAAAAAATGCCACGGGTACGGCCAGTGGCGAAAGCCGATGGGCATTATGAGTGAATGACGTGAATAACTGATAAATAACATTCATATTTTACGCGGCAGGTAACTATAACTAGAGCTTCATACAGAGCTACTCCATCCACATGTGAGCCGAGCTTCACGCTTTCCTCCGCCCACTTATTGAGCTGATAGCTTATCAATGGACATCAAGGGTCTCAATGCTCCGCACATTGGACCCAAGTACAGTATCTCGCACAACGATGAAAGTCACAGAAACGATAGAGCCGTTGGCAGTCGATGGGCCCCAGAGACTGACCTTGGCTATTCCTGTGACGGTTGATGACAGGCATTGATGCGCGATTCGGATGGCAACGGCGCATTCATGCCCGAAATAGCACGGTGTGTCGATAGACAGCGACGAAAAACGACGATGTGTGAGCCGACAACATGCGACATGACAATCGACCCGATACAGACAGCACAGGAACGTCCATAGCTGCCGCGAGAAAGGACGGTGCTGCGCTGCTGCCCACATTTCACCGGCCACAGCAGGCAGAGGAGATTCCGACCGTCTGCGTTCAGAGGTGTTGGCCGGTGTCGAGAGGTTACTCAGTGCTCACGGCGGTTATAAAGCATAGCCTTTCAGCTCTCGTCGATAAGGCGAGTGTCACAGCATGACCGAGGGACGCTGGCAGAACATCCAAACATCGACATGTGCAAAGTGGAATAGTGTGATGGACTGCCGTAATAAGAAAACAACTTTGTATTGGAATGGTGACCCCGTTGAAAAAGAACTAGCCGATGTAAACAGACAAGGCATGCTTCAAAATACCTATGGGAAAAGCAGCAAAGAGCAAGACGTGTTAAACAGACATAAAATGGCTGGCAACCAAAACAGTTTCCTGACGATAAATATCCGCCTACGGTAACGTCGAAATAGCTAACCTAACCAAAAAGAATTAATCATGCCGTCACCAGCAAACGATTGGTGCGGTATATCTGACTCACCTATATTATATATCTATATGATAAGCAAAATTACTGGGGCTGATTTAGAACGATTTGCGACGTACAATCAAATGTAGCTATCCACAAGTCATATCCAGGACAATATATTTTCTTTCAGCAACAATCTGCCTCGACATATCGGTTAAGTTGCGAGTAAGAAAAAAAGAGGGAAAAAACATGAAACTAGCCGGTAAAATAGAATGCACTGCATTTTACTCAAGAGATGCAACCGATGGGACCTACATGCTAGAGATGGATCCATTTCCCGACCAGCGAACCAGCATAAACGAAACGAACATGGTCGGTTCATGGCCACACGACTGAGGTATACGCGCGCGGCATTGTAAACAGACCGGCGCGGGTCACGGACGGGGACAGACATTCGGTAAACACTGACCGGTCAGCAGCCGACAGTCCTGGAACGGCTGCCGAAGAGACACGCGGTCAGACACGGCGTGCGTGCCGGCTCACCCGGCTGGCAGGGGGAGAGTATAGGGCCGGGCGAGGTGCTACAGTGGCCACCGCGGCGCGGTGTCGGTGTGTGAAAAAGCAAAGTAGCTCGTAGGAAAGGAGGACGAAACTCTGGGTGTAAACTGTATATAATATCAGCCTGGACGGAACATAAAGCTACCGAGCGTATCAAACGTGTAAAGAATATCACAGATTAATAAACAGCCGTGTTATGACGACCAGGAGCATTACACCCGTTGGCCGTTCCAATGCGATGCTGCGATGGTAAATACATGTAAAGCAAAAAAGCACATAAATAACGTTTTATACTTTAACCACTTTACCCACTTTAGCCACTTGGCCTTATATCACCCTACGATAGATACCAAGTTGAAAAAAGAAACAGAAAAGATCATTTAATGATCACAGCCAGCCCAAAGTGAGTTAAGGCCGCCCCACACTGGACCTCGCATGCGGGTTGCGAGTTTGCGGGTTTTGAGTTTGCAGGCATGATACTGATTTATAGTGTGATTAGACCGTTCCCTCATGGTAACTTCATGATTGCAGTGAAGCCGGTACACCTTCAGAAAATTACATACGAGGTGTGGCTAAAAAGAAACCGGACTGTTCGTGCTGGCCATAAAGTAGGGGGCCCGAAGACTAGCGAGACACTTGACATTAATCTTTAACATATTGTGGTGATGTGTGCCAAACGGCATCTCGATATCGCTATTGTTCTCCCTTCCACAGCTCTTTGTTTTATCGATGTTCGGCGGCCTTGTCACCGCCAGGCTTCTACAATGAGCTTCGAAAAAAAGAAGGAACATCACGTTCCTTGCCAGACTCAACAGAGACGCTGAATCTGTTCAAGGTTTTAATGTTATGTTAGGTCATATGTCACATGCAAGTGTTTGAATGGCATACGAGGTTCAGCACTGGTCGTGAGGATGTCGGTGATGACCCCAAGGTCTGGAGGTCCACCAACGTTCGCGCGCATGTCGAAGCCGAGGGTGAAGACGACATTGATCGCCTTTTTCGATCATAGGGGATTCGTTCACCGCCAGTTCGTGCTGGAGGTGTACCACAGTCGACCAGCTCTTCTACAAGGAAGACCCGGGACGCCTCATTTCACGAGTCAGGCGCACCAAGTGGAATTTCTGGGAAGCCAAGAACTGGGTGCTCCATCACGACAACGCTCCCGCGCATCCTGCCATTAGCGTCAAGCAGTTCTTTCCCAAAAAGCAGGTCGCAGTGCTCAAGCACCCTCTTATTTGTCAGACCTCCCTTCCTGTGACTTTTGGCTGTTCCTTTAAATGAAAAAGGTCGTCAAGGGAACCCATTTTGAATCGGTCGACGACATCCACACCGGAGTGACCAACGTCAGCGTCATCAATAACCTCTAGAGACCCCGGGTGCACTATAGTATACATGGCTTTAGCGCCGTCTATATCGCTCCGATGTACTCAGAGATCACAATAGCTATGGTCATACCTCAGACTGATCCAATGCCTGCCATCTGGTGCCAAAAACAAACCTTTGGTTGCAAAATTTGCCGCCAGGGGCCTTTTCGACTTTGCTATGTCGGGGCGACGGACGCGTTCAGGTGAGGCTCCGACATGTTTTCTTTTTTTCTTATTATCATGCCATGTTATCATCATTTTTGACATGTTGCTAGTTATGAGGAAGGTGCTGTGCAAATATGTGAATAGTTATTTTTGCTTTAGCGTTCGTAATTTTGACGAAATGTGTTATCGTACTTGATTGTATACTATAGTGTACATCCGGACTTCAGACTTCATTTCATGCCACCCGATGATGCAAGTGCCCTAAATCGTATGTTCCACTCTCTTGAAAAAAAAAAACTTAATTGTATCGTGACTGTAAGACACATATTAAGATAATTGTCATACCTAAACCACAAAATTAAATCCTACTTATTGAATGTGTATACTATGGTATCCATCAGGATTCGCTCGTTTCTTGATTTGTGTACTATAGTATACACTTAGGCTTACATTACAACAGGACATGTGCACTCAAGTATACATTCAGGACGTGAAGCGTAAACATAGGGTAAGGTGCCTAATTAGCGACCCCCTTAATTTGAACCGTCATTGCTCACGCTCTGTGGGTGCCACTGTATTACTGGCTTGATTTTCGGAGAGACCGTTCATTTTTCTATTAAAATATAGTCATTTTCTGCCCCAATATTCACTAACTTATTTGTAGTGAGCATTTTGGCAAACCATTGCAAAAAACGCTAATAGGGAACTCTTCCCGATTAGCGACCGGGGAGGGTCGCTAATAAGTCTATGGGTTTCCCCATATTAAAAATGGCAAAAAATGCGACGCCTGAAAAGATGAAATATGATCTCATAAAGGTAACCTATACGCAAAGCACTCAATCACTCGAACAGGAACGTTTATCCAACACATTTACGGAAGTAAAAACTGATCACGTGATGCACCGAAAGGCGAAAAGAAGGCGGAAACCCAAATTTTGCGGGCTATCTCGTATGATATTCGAGGTCCGCGCTGAATTCGGCACCCCTGCAGTCGGTGACGACATTTGGCATCCCCTACCACACATTGCAAGCTTCAGCAACACCTCTTTTTCATTTCTCTCTTTTCCCCTTTCTTTCCCTTCTTGAGCTATTTGCGACCATGTCAGGCGCAAATAGGAAATATGAGTTGCGACACATTTTTAACCGCCATGCTGTGCACAGTTGAGCGATTCGCTATGGGAAAACGGCATTCAATTAAAGAAGGAACGTCGATTCAGGATAAAAAAGGTGCATCATCCTAATGTGCATCGCTTTTCATCAGAGAGGGCCCAAACACACACATTTTGGATAAGAAACTCGTCATTTTTATTTAAACTCACCTGAAACGTCCCACCAGAAACATCGACGACCGGAAAATAACTTAATTTGATAACCAAAGTATGGCTGACCTTTTGACGATATTTTTACCCCGTTTTCTCCTGCCAGTTTTTCTGTAGGGAGGTAGGTCGC
The DNA here is from genome assembly GCF_019059575.1 of Amphibalanus amphitrite. Lineage (NCBI taxonomy): Eukaryota > Metazoa > Arthropoda > Thecostraca > Balanomorpha > Balanidae > Amphibalanus > Amphibalanus amphitrite. Next base: position 390,738 of record NW_024881828.1, read on the forward strand.
AAATCGGAAAGGGTCGCTAATTAGGCACCTTACCCTACTTGTGGTTCCCACGGACACATCTCAATAATTATTGCGCTAAAATATGGCACAACGTTAGGGACCGGTTAGTATGGTGTTGCACACAAGTCAGTCGGGGTACCATTTCACACTCAGGCACGTAAACGACTCACCTTTGCGCTCTCTCGTTCATCGCCCTAACGGCGTTTTACTGGTATTTGATGGTAAAATACTGTTTTTGAATGGAGAATAAATGGTCAAACTACCAAAAGGGATCGGGGCGTCACAGTCTGCATGCCATCACTGAAAAGTTAGGTCGGATTATAGAGCGAAGTTTGATAAACTGTGCTGTTCTATAGGTGGCCTGTCGTCTGCCAGTATCAAGGCCATAATACTCGAAGCACCTGATTCCGGAATTCAGGGGCGTAGCCAGGATTTCCTCCAGGAGGGGACCAAACTTACAGGGGCCCAAGGTAAGCCCCCTCAAAATCCAAAAAGTCATCGGATTTCATCCACTTTTTTGGAGGGGGCCCAAATGAATTTAAAAAAAAATTGACAAATGAAAAACAAATGTTAGAACTGAGGGGCAAGCAGTCCATGGGTCCCTGCTAGATAGGCCCACGAATAGCTTCATAGAGTCGCTCAGCTAGTTCTGAAGGCGGTCTTGAGGGCCCCGTAGGTCGGATGAGGGTCCTTCAGACCGCCAAAGGCCCCTACAGCCCATGCGAGCCTCGTAAGCTCTGATAACTTGACGAGGGCACTCTAAGAAACAGAAAAACCCTCTGAATACACAAGGCCCCCTGAGCGCATGGAGGGGCCCCTGATCGCTTCACGGGGCCCTCTAAGCCACAGAAAGGCTCTCTGAGTACACGACAGAGCCCTCTAAGTGCATGAAGAGGCCCCTGAGCGCGCGTGACGGGTCCTCTGATCTACAGGAAAACTCTCTGAGCATGTTAAGGACCCCAAGGGGCCCCTGAACGCCTGACAGGGCCAGGCGCGTAGCCAGAATTTTCCTCAGGGGGGCCAATCAGACCGAAAGGGGCCATGTGAGCGAAGGGGCCAACATTTTCTTAATTGCACGACGTAGTTATTTGCTTAACTACCTTAAAATTACGAAGGGCCCCTGCGAACTCAATGGAGAGGGCCCCGAGGGGCCCAGTGGCAAAGCCTCAGGCCCGAAGGGCCCTTTTATAACCAATGAAGAGAGCCCAGAGGGCCCTAGCGGCAAGGCCTCAGGCCCGAAGGGCCCCCGCGAACCCAGTGGAGTGCCCCGAGGGGCCCTTACGCTACTTTTATTGTGCCCCTTACCGTACTATGACACCACGATGGGGGCCCTTTTGGGCTCCAGGGGGGGGCATGGCCCCTATAGCCCCCCCCCCTTGGCTACGCCTCTGTTCCGGATCCGACCTAGATGTCTCTGATTCAGGAGACGAGTACATCCCTCGAGTCGATCCTGCTCCTGGGTCCGACAGTGAGAGTGACCTCGAGTTAGGTGATCAAGATGTCACCCCAATGCTCCTGAGTATGTTTACAACAACAAGTATGTTTTTTTCCATGCAGATATCACCTCAAAAGGTTTAGAACACATCAGCCCATTCATCACATTGCTAGACATTGTCCATGCGACCCTTAAAAAAACATATTTATCACTTTTAATATTAACAACCAAGTGCAAAAAAATAAGTTCTGAAACCGAATGTATACTATAGTATACAGGTCACTGCGCATGCGCATTGGGGCATATGGCCAAAACGACTGGAAATTTATCAATCGCACCACTTGAGCAAACTATATCCCAAATTTCGTCTTTTTTTATCTGTAAACTTGCTCTCGGGTCTCTAGAGGACGAACATGGTCGGTTCATGGCCACACGACTGAGGTATACGCGCGCGGCATTGTAAACAGACCGGCGCGGGTCACGGACGGGGACAGACATTCGGTAAACACTGACCGGTCAGCAGCCGACAGTCCTGGAACGGCTGCCGAAGAGACACGCGGTCAGACACGGCGTGCGTGCCGGCTCACCCGGCTGGCAGGGGGAGAGTATAGGCATGGATGAAGTATACCTGGATAGGACACTCCCTATTCCCCAACACTAGCGCCGGCGACCAAGCGGCCGCCCTGGTGGCGGAGCTCCGAAACATCGGCGGCGAGTGCGCCGGCGGCCGCCGCACCGGCTTGCGTGCTAAAAACGCGGTATTGGAGGCCGAAATTAGCGAACTTTAAGCTCATAAGACACAATTTCAGAGACTTCACACATATTTTAAGTTCTTTCTTATAATTATTATGGCTCCATTTAGTCACTATCACATACGGAATCATTACCTGATGCCCATAAACTGAGCCGGTATTCTTGACTTGCCGATGCAATTTATCATCAAATATCATCGTTCCTCGGCAGTCAAACAAGTTTCTATTGATGATTTAATACAAATATCAACTTATTTTCACGTTATCACATAAAACTTCACTTTATTCTAACATTGGCTCTTCGACTGTAATCACGAACCCTCACTTGTCAGCAGAATTTAAGCAACTTCTTAAATCAAAACTGGGAAAATAATATTTTCATGACATTCCTCAATTCCTGTTCTACCAGGTTCACAAAAATTTTCATCAAAATCGGCTACAGGTAAGTAATAAACGACAAAAGTATACAAAAAGACACGCTCCGCCCATAGCCCGTAATGCTAAAATAGCGCCAGCGCCCTCGCCGTCGGGAAATCCGCCGCCGCCGCCGGGTGGTCGGAAAATCGGCGGAGTGTCCCATCCAGGAATACCTAATCCATGGTATAGGCATGGATGAAGTATACCTGGATAGGACACTCCCTATTCCCAAACACTAGCGCCGGCGACCAAGCGGCCGCCCTGGTGGCGGAGCTCCGAAACATCGGCGGCGAGTGCGCCGGCGGCCGCCGCACCGGCTTGCGTGCTAAAAACGCGGTAATGGAGGGCGAAATTAGCGAACTTCAGCTCATAAGACACGATTTCAGAGACTTCACACATATTTTAAGTTCTTTCTTATAATTATTATGGCTCCATTTAGTCACTATCACATACGGAATCATTACCTGATGCCCATAAACTGAGCCGATATTCTTGACTTGCCGATGCAATTTATCATCAAATATCATCGTTCCTCGGCAGTCAAACAAGTTCCTATTATACAAATATCAACTTATTTTCATGTTATCGCATAAAACTTCACTTTATTCTAACATTGGCTCTTCGGCTGTAATCACGAACCCTCACTTGTCAGCAGAATTTAAGCAGCTTCTTAAATCAAAACTGGGAAAATAATATTTTCATGACATTCCTCAATTCGTGTTCTACCAGGTTCACAAAAATTTTCATCAAAATCGGTTACAGGTAAGTAATAAACGACAAAAGTATACAAAAAGACACGCTCCGCCCATAGCCCGCAATGCTAAAATGGCGATAGCGCCCTCGCCGTCGGGAAATCCGCCGCCGCCGCCGGGTGGTCGGAAAATCGGCGGAGTGTCCGATCCAGGAATACCTAATCCATGGTATAGGGCCGGGCGAGGTGCTACAGTGGCCACCGCGGCGCGGTGTCGGTGTGTGAAAAAGCAAAGTAGCTCGTAGGAAAGGAGGACGAAACTCTGGGTGTAAACTGTATATAATATCAGCCTGGACGGAACATAAAGCTACCGAGCGTATCAAACGTGTAAAGAATATCACAGATTAATAAACAGCCGTGTTATGACGACCAGGAGCATTACACCCGTTGGCCGTTCCAATGCGATGCTGCGATGGTAAATACATGTAAAGCAAAAAAGCACATAAATAACGTTTTATACTTTAACCACTTTACCCACTTTAGCCACTTGGCCTTATATCACCCTACGATAGATACCAAGTTGAAAAAAGAAACAGAAAAGATCATTTAATGATCACAGCCAGCCCAAAGTGAGTTAAGGCCGCCCCACACTGGACCTCGCATGCGGGTTGCGAGTTTGCGGGTTTTGAGTTTGCAGGCATGATACTGATTTATAGTGTGATTAGACCGTTCCCTCATGGTAACTTCATGATTGCAGTGAAGCCGGTACACCTTCAGAAAATTACATACGAGGTGTGGCTAAAAAGAAACCGGACTGTTCGTGCTGGCCATAAAGTAGGGGGCCCGAAGACTAGCGAGACACTTGACATTAATCTTTAACATATTGTGGTGATGTGTGCCAAACGGCATCTCGATATCGCTATTGTTCTCCCTTCCACAGCTCTTTGTTTTATCGATGTTCGGCGGCCTTGTCACCGCCAGGCTTCTACAATGAGCTTCGAAAAAAAGAAGGAACATCACGTTCCTTGCCAGACTCAACAGAGACGCTGAATCTGTTCAAGGTTTTAATGTTATGTTAGGTCATATGTCACATGCAAGTGTTTGAATGGCATACGAGGTTCAGCACTGGTCGTGAGGATGTCGGTGATGACCCCAAGGTCTGGAGGTCCACCAACGTTCGCGCGCATGTCGAAGCCGAGGGTGAAGACGACATTGATCGCCTTTTTCGATCATAGGGGATTCGTTCACCGCCAGTTCGTGCTGGAGGTGTACCACAGTCGACCAGCTCTTCTACAAGGAAGACCCGGGACGCCTCATTTCACGAGTCAGGCGCACCAAGTGGAATTTCTGGGAAGCCAAGAACTGGGTGCTCCATCACGACAACGCTCCCGCGCATCCTGCCATTAGCGTCAAGCAGTTCTTTCCCAAAAAGCAGGTCGCAGTGCTCAAGCACCCTCTTATTTGTCAGACCTCCCTTCCTGTGACTTTTGGCTGTTCCTTTAAATGAAAAAGGTCGTCAAGGGAACCCATTTTGAATCGGTCGACGACATCCACACCGGAGTGACCAACGTCAGCGTCATCAATAAAACAAAGAGCTGTGGAAAGGAGAATAATAGCGATATCGAGATACCGTTTGGCACACATCACTACAATATGATAAAGATTAATGTCAAGTGTCTCGCTAGTTTTCGGGCCCCCTACTTTATGGCCAGCACGAGCAGTCCGGTTTCTTTTTAGCCACACCTCGTATAGTCGCGATACCAGCGTAACGAACCAAAATTCGACTCCAACGAAAAACCCGCAAACCTCGCAGAACTCGCAGACCTCGCAGCGAGGAAAATCTAAGGTTGACTCAAAATCAACTTTTGGAGTGCGATGCAAGGTGGCTCGCAAGCTAAGAACATACAGACTCGCTTGTTAGATAGTAGTGTGGGTCACTCAGCAATCAGCATAGATTGTATTATTTAATTTTGAAGAAACTCGAAAAACCGAAAACCCGCAACCCGCATGCGAGTTCCAGTGTGGGGCGGCCTTTAGGCTAGGTTAAATTCTCAGTAACCTGCGACTGAAAGGCACGTCGGATATCTCAATTATGGGACAGGCCAAGGAGCGAAACGGAACGGAACTCAGAAATGAGCATCCTTGTGAGTTGTGAGCCAAAAAGGACCGCTTTCTTAGACATTCTTGGATAAATTTCATAAGCTTTTTATGTGCGACAAAACGTTTACGATACAGCTCTCCGTGGCATGCTCAATAAGACGGATCCAGCCATTTGCTATTGGAATGAAGAGCCAAGCATTCGCTCAGCTAGATTCAGGAGTATCGACCACTACGTGGCTGGCTATGAATTTCGAATGAATGGAAAAATCATTCGCTGCCAAAGTACGGAGCTAATCACGCATTCTCATTTGGGATTCAAAAGTAATAGTGGCATAATGTATAGCAAAGTAATTATATCAATAAAACGTACAACTTAAAAACGACACCAGTTTTGAGAAAATTATCCAGCATGATGAGGCGGCAGCCCAGCGGCCATCGCTCCCTTAGTTCACTATCAGTCTTCACACAAATACACATGCATTCTCGGCATATAAACACCGTTCGGGCGCCGTGCTGGTCAGAGCCGGCGGGGGCCCGGCCTCGGGGTCAGGTCATTCCCCCTGGCCCGACCGGCGGCGACCAATCAGCGCCCGAGGCGCGGGGGCCTGGCAGTCGGTTCTATAAACACTGCGGCCAGCGCGGCCGGCCCGGGTTGGTCGGCAGAGGAGACACACCCGCTCCTGCAGACAAACCAAGGACCCTGCGACGGCACCAGAGGGGGCTTGGCATAATTGATGGAGAGCAATACAGAGAGAAGATACACATTAAAACTCACATTCATACATAATGCCAATGATGACAAAAAAAAATTGCAAAGCAAATGGCAAATTCTGGAGAAATATGGGCGGATTACTGGGAGCGTCAAATAGGTATGCACATAACTTTTAAATTCAACTTCTGTCTTCCTATATAAAACAAGTGAATTTCTCTTCTTAGGCAGTTTTATGAAAGCAAAGCAACAAACATAAAACAAGGGACTGGGATCGCAATGCAAACAGGCCTTCCATTCGTTTCCATTCATTGCAAAAATGCAACGGATGCAAGTCACCAAGGCCACCTTCATTATTCATTATCGGCTCAATTCATTGTCGTATTCAATTTCATTAAATTTCCATTCAATTAATTAAATTCCCTTCATCCATTAAATCCCTTCAATTCAATCAACCAACGCAATGAATCAGAGGTAGCGAGAAAGATTTTGCAAAAGATCACGCATAGCTGAAACATCTCGCCCGGCATAACATCTCGTGCCACCATACTCGCATTGCAATCCAGCGATGCGTCTCAGGGGAGCAGCCCGACACGGCGTTCACCTCACCTGTCCATAACCTCCTCCTTGATCGTCACGTGCGGCTGCTGAATATCGGTAGCTGAGTAAAAACGGTCCAGCACACCCGTCATCCAATCCATGGCGACAGCGCTGACAACGGAAGACGGAGCGATGACGGATCACCCCAGATGACGGATGACAGTCAGATGAACTGATTCAACTGCTGACGATCGCTGGCTGAGAGTGGCGACAACAAATGAAGGTCGAAACTGAGATGACCGCACCCGGCGACCAAGCCACGTCTCCAACGTCACGTCTCTAACGTCAACGTCCGGAGTCACTGATGACGTACGATGACGTGCGCTGACGTGTGATGACGTCCACTGCCGTCTGTCCGCTGACGTCGCTGTGGGTCCGATGACGGCGCGGGCGGGGCACGCGCGGCGGCACCACGAGCCTCGGAGCGACTGAGAAGGAGCGCGGCGCGCAGGTGGCTCAGCCGGCTATCGCGCGCGCGACAGGTCTGCTCTCTCACAGGGCGGCTCTCACAGCGGGCTCACACTCTCACACTGCGACTGGCCGCCGAATAGGACACTACTGCCGCTGACCGCTGACAGCCGACACTGGCCCAGATTGCAGCCGCGACAGGTCACTGAGCGCGGTCACTGAACACAGGTCACTGAGGACAGGTCACTGAGGACAGGTCACTCCTCTTGCTGAGCACTCTGATCAAATACTACCCCATTCACCGTCTCCGATCACGGGTTCACCCCAGTCAGCGTCAGAGTACTCCACGGACGCGCCAGTATGCACCGTCAGCGCAGATCGGACAGACACGGACTGAAATACGGCGCACAACGAGGCGACGTTGGACGCGGGCGGCACTGCGTCACGGCCGTCCGACTGACTGGATCTGGACAGTTTACTACGGTTCGAGACGACAAAACGCGCCGGGGGTGTGTCTGAGAACCTCCCGGCCCCTCCGGCCGCCACAACCTCCGGCGCAAACACTACGAGCTGAGCGGGACTGAGCAGCGGCCGGCCGGCTGGCCTCAGTCGCGCGACGGAGTAACTCCAGAACGTCCCGGCCCGATAGTCAGCGCAGGCCACGAGTCTTCAGTCGGGAACTAAATCCAGGGTTCTGAGTGACCCCCAGGTCTGTTCTCCCTGACAGTCTGCTGCTTAACCTCCAAGAGCTGCTTCAAGGCACTGTTTTAGCACGCAGAGAGACCGGGATTTCAGAGCAGTCAAGTCGTCAGCTCAGGTCGTACCGCACCGGTCTTGTTTCCGCGCTCATAAAGCCACAGAGCAGCAGGCCAGCAATCGCAGTCCACAGGCCACAGCATACGATCGGATCCTTACGACCAACGATCTAACCACTTGAGCTAATCACACTGATCTCACAGCCACGGCAGTGACAGAACAAGTTCCATTCCACCAACCACCGACGGTACCGTGCCCTTCTCGCCTCAGCGCACCAAACCCTACACTTCTGGCGGCAACGATCCCACACTTCTACCGGCAACGACAGACAATCGGCAACAGAAGACCCGTCGGGCCGCACACTGCGGTGAGTCAGCCCGAGCAGCGAGCGGCGGTCGCTTCCTGCTTCCTCTGTGGACCATCCCTGGTGGGTCAGCTGACGAGCGCGTCCGCACAAAGAGGGGCACACGCTGATGTCATCTCTGGGGCACTCCTGAGTCACCGCGTTTCACGGTTAGTTACGAACGAGATACATGGAATCACTATTGTGGAGATGAGCATGTGCGTTGTAAGCCGTTTACTACGTCGAGAAATGATCTGTGGGTATAATGAAAGAAAGCGCGGTTTTAAGGCTCATGATTATATATATAAATGCGACGAAAACCCTAAGCCTCATGCTAATAATTGTATTGAAAATAGGGCCAAGAAAATGAGACAACTGTTTCGTGCATAGCACATCGTCAGGTCTGAAGTAAACAATCATTTCATAGTTTTTTAAACGTCTATCAAATCAAATGTTTGCTGTGTCAGGATGTCACCTACATTGGTGAAACAAAGCGACAAGTCCGGCTAAGGTTCAACGAGCATCTCCGTGATGCAAAAAACAAAACAAAAGACAGCCCTTTCGGTGACCACATCCGGACCCATCACGCTGACGCCATCATCACAACATCCTCCCTGAACATAAGCATACTACGACGCTGCAAAGACGTAGCAAACCTCAAAATTACTGAATCACAATGCATTAGAGATCTGAAACCCAAACTGAACACTCAGACATCCTCCTGGCAACTTCTCACCCCACCTTCTTATGGCTCCCAGTGAACACCCACTCACTCACTCACTCACCCACTGACTGACTCACTCAGTCACTCACTCACTCACTCACTCACTCACTCACTCACTCACTCACTCACTCACTCACTCACTCACTCACTCACTCACTAATTCTATCATCCACTCATTCAACCACTCACTCGCTCACTCAATCACTCACTCACTCAATCACTCGCACACATGCTGCACAGTGCACACACACACACACACACACACACACACACACACACACACACACACACACACACATACTGCACAATGCACACACACACATAGAATTTTCTAAGCAATTTGCACACATATATAGGCTCTTTCATTCTACCATCATTTCATTTATTTGTTCACATACCCGATTCCTACCATTCAAATAGACTGGGATCATTCATGTCATCTACTGTCATTTGTTATAATCACTGCGAACGACTGTGTTTTTACTTGTGAATCGAAGTGCTGTATATATGTTAATATTCACAACTCACTGTATGTACCATTCCGCAACTAGGAGGAAGATGTATTTATTCACTGAGCAGGCTTTGTGTGACGTTTAAAAAACTATGAAATGATTGTTTACTTCAGACCTGACGATGTGCTATGCACGAAACAGTTGTCTCATTTTCTTGGCCCTATTTTCAATACAATTATTAGCATGAGGCTTAGGGTTTTCGTCGCATTTATATATCTGTGGGTATAGTGTGAAACACAAATATCGATACAATATCCCTCGAGAGTTGGTCGATATTGACCGCTAAAAAGTCCGTAAAAAGGTTTTTCCGTCACTTCAGGACATTTTTGTAAGTTCAATAACGAAAATGTTTAAGAAAAATGTGCCTACAAAAAACGTACAGAACAAGGATCAAATAGCCGGGTTCCATGGCATACGTAAATGGCTACATTATTTAATGAAGAAATGAATTGCTTGCGATTTTCTTACTAATTCAACGGAAAACGTTTTAAATCAAGCCGAAACAGCGAAACTAAACGTGGACAATTACAGGCACGCAGAGTTTCTCCAAAACTGTCTCGATCTCAGGAACTGAGCCGGAGAACCGATGGAATGCTGGGCTGAATGATGGTGAGAGCCCGGTCCCAGCCGCTTCGGCCCTAGCTGTTCGCCTCTATAGGTAACAGATATGTAGGCATATGATCAGCAGTGGAAAAAGCCGTCATGATATATCAACGTCGAAAACCAAAACGACTCGTTCACCACCCAACACGATCCAAGACAACATAGCGTCTCGTCGCATCGTACGCTATAACCCATTCCGAGTAACTGCTCGTAAAAACCGTATCAAGTCGCGATTTTCCATAATCAAAACGACAGTCTCGAAAAAAGGACCATTACCCTAAAGTCTTTATCCGCTAGCTGCTACTTGTGTCGAGTATCGCCCATAAGCCAAGGATCGCTTGCTCTGTCGGCCGGCGGACGGCGCCGCCCCTATCTATCGGTGGTATCGAGACGGGCCTCGTGGTGCTCCCGTGGACCGATCGGACCCGGCAGCGACGACCGACGCGCTCAGTGACAGCCTCTGTCGCCGATAGAGGCTCAGAAGACACACTGCACGTGCTCGGCAGGAACGGACACCGGGGTGAGCGGCCTAGGGGTGATGGGGAGGGCCGAGGGGTGTAATCCTCATGAGCAGCATACGCACGGGGGTAACGCACGGCGCTGGAAGAATGGAGATAATGACGGTTTGCATAAAACTTGCGTGCAAAGAGAATACGGTGTGTTTCGTGCACAGTAAGTGGTCAAGCTTGCAAGGGGTGGAGTCAAACCGGCAACTGAAATTCAAGAATATTAGGTTAGCTATTAGCTAGCGATCAGCTATTCGCTATTAACAGCAAACTCATTAGGTAGATCACCTATTGTGCTAATGCCTCGCGGACCTATTCAGTATCCATTCAAACCGCCCATCTAGCCGTATTATTGACCACGATAAGTGAAACATTGAAATACCACGAACCAATAACCATTGGTTATGGTGACAGCCGGACACTTTGGTATGTTCAGGACGTCTTCAGGTCCTCAGGTTCGCTGGTAACGAGATCATCAACATTCCATTTCGCCGGTGTGACTGAAAAAGCGCGGCAAGACAAGGGGGACAAGGGAGGTTACAGAATTACTACTCCCACTCATCCGTAGCATGCATTTTCTTTTAATGAAACAAATAAGTAATAACTGTCTTCGGAAAAAGTGCACCGGTGAAAAATGGATTGCAATTAAGTTCACGCAAATACCACCAGTACCCAGCGGTCTTCAACCAGCGCTGATCCACTCCCACTCACCCGAACTGCATCTCCAGCAGAGCGAGGGAAGACATGGCGGCGGCACATTCGACTTCTCTCGATCACCGTCTCACGCGACACTGGCGTGGCCCAATTAGACGAGACAACGCGACGCGCGCGGGTCACTTTCAGAACCAGTGTCCGGTCCCCAGTGTGGGGCAGGGCCAGGGACGGACCGGAGAAAGGACACTCGCTCCCCCACGGTCCTCGTTACGGCGCGTTGACAGCCCCACCTCGAGTCTTTGTGTCGGCCCGCCCAGCCCGGCGAGCGCCGCCGGGTATGTCCTACAGCGGCTGGGCAAGGCGGACCAGTGGTGCTCTCGGCACGCACCACACCGCTTAGCCGAGCCCGCTCTGCGCCCCGTTCCGGCTGAATTCCGTCCGTCACCCCGAGGCGAGGGTTCAGTGAAACATAGGCGCCCGTTTCGGTTCACCCAATGTGCCCTGTGCCTTTGGAGGCGAGCGGGGAGTGGTCGGATAATGATCACGTCTGGAAGCAGTTCAGACTGAGAACATGATTCTATCATAGTCTTGTTTACTGTGGAGGTAGCTACCGAGACCGGATCCGTGTGGAGTCGACTGAAATGCAGGTGGTGAACGATGAGCGATGAAGAACGAAACCAACAGACGCCTCCTTCCGCGAGACGCTCAGAATATTTGGTAATGGAGAATATACGTCAGCTGAAGAACCACACATCGGCACTTCAACACCCAGATCAAGGTTACGGTGAACAAAAATCGCCAATAAGAGATAGCAAAACGCTTAGGCTCTTGAACTTTGGCTTCGAATTGAAGTGAATGAAGGGCCGGATGAATGTTAGATGAAGCCGTCAATGCAGTTTGATGACTTTAAGTACCATGAGTCATGATCCATATTACATTGCATTGGAAACATGAGTGGAAGGGGTGAGGGTGGGGGGCGTAAATCGCCCCTAGTCCCGTTTTGATGTTTTCGGATCAAATCGCCGCCCTGGCGCGGGTTGACCTCAGGTAAGCGGGCTTGCCTCCAGAGAACAAGAACCGTAAAATGTCTCGCCAAGCATCGATTGCCTTCATGTAAATGCATGATAAACGCGCGGAAAATAGCGTGCGTCTTCCCCGTATCGAATCCACTACCACCGAGGCATGACATGGAAACCTCAACAAAAGGTCAAACGGAAAACAAAGCGGTGCAACCCTTGGTGCAACCAGTCCATTCTGACACGTTGAGCGAAAGTAATGTGCCAATGGACGCTCCACCCACATGTCATTATATGCCTACGTAAATATAGGTAACCAAACGCAGTGATACATCAGCCTTGGCTTAGCACGTGTTTGAGGAGTGACACCACTTCAGGTGTTTTGAAGGCGCTCCGACGTGATAAGCCGATAACTCTGAAAATCCCATCTGATGACTCGAATGCGCCACCGTGGCCTGGCGGCCACGTTGCTGTCCAATTTCGTGCCTAGATGGCGCTGCTCGCCGGCAGGGGTCAAAGGTCGACCCGTGGACAGAGACTGAAGGTCAAAAGATCGAGTGGTCCGTGGGGACACCGAACGGCTCATAGCACGCCGGGCCGAGTCACAACCGGTGGGCATTTTTGGCATGGGTATCTCAGCAAATCATGACAAATCATGGCATCTCGGACAAATCATCTCAGTAATATAATGTCAAATTTGACCTCTATGTAGGGAGCCATTGACCTCCAAGAGGTAATATAATGTCAACCCTTGCTGGCTCAACAGAATGATGCACCTCCCCCTCCCACAGCTTGTTTGTGAAGTTGGAAAGGCTTTGACTTTTGTTCTTCAGGCACGCAATTCGAAAATTTCTGTTTCCGACTCGATCCAGTCACCGAGTGTCAAATGTCAGGTCATATTCGACCGAAATCGGCATGATATCAATCTAGGTGAGGTTTCTTGCTTTCTAGCAATGTTTCTGTGTATCAAGCAAGATCATTGTGATCACAATATTTGATGGTATCCTGAGACTGAGCTATGTAAGGTTGCCTCAATGTCAAGATCACAAAAAGTCACACATGGCAAAGGCATGAATGAGAATTAGTATTGCATTACTATCCATGCATTACTAGAATTACTATCCATGCTTGAGTTCATGCAAGCTAATTCTACAGGTTTAACTTCATCATTTATCATTACACTTTCTTTATATTTGGCCATCCAGGGTCTTAGGATCAAATTTAAAGCAAAAATGGATGCCCAATATCCAAACCAAATCAACAAGGGATGGGTCAGCCCCTCTCCCTCTCTCCTTGAAAAATGCAAAATGGTCATTGGTTAAGTGCTTGGGAAGGTAAATAACCATTTCAGATAACCTTTTTAGCATTGCTTTTGCAAAAAAAAAAAAACACTCCATTAAACATATGAGCAATAAAAAGGCCCCACTGTTCATTTGGAAACAGCCTTAGGTCAAGGTCACAACACCAACACAATGATAGAGCATCATGCAACACATTACTATTAGTGCTATTAGCTGGGAAAGGACAACTATATCAGTCTAGTTGAATGTCAGCATTAATCATATGGGAGAAATAATGAAAAAGGGCATATCAATATGAACTCTAATGATTTCACTAGACATTGACATGAGATCCAGCAGCCTGCAACACTCAACACTGGCCCATTTCTCATGGTTCTTCAATAAATATCTCACATTTCACAAATTGAGTGGTATTTTACTGCAAAGGGAGAGTCTAGGTGATGGTTTGATGCTTTGGAGACCCAAATAGCTCCTCCATTATCCAATATCCAAGGTAGGTACCAATGACCAAAGCAAAGCTAAAATAGCATTTCTACCTATGTTCTATGTTTTAGGGCCTTGATTTCTACCAATAGCATCTTGATCTGTCATAATTAAAATGTAGACACTGATAGCTTCGAATCCATTAGCCAGCAGGCAGCAAGTGCAGATGTCGATTGTGGAAACTTTATCCTTCATTGAGATATGATAGCCTTTGCTCATAGTAAGTTCTGAATGATAAATGAAATGCAAAATTCTTTGAAAAAAAATACCTACATTTCATCCATGGGACTTCTTCAGTTCAGGGTCACAGTTACAGAGAAAAGTGGGTTTTGAATGTGGCAGTCAGCATTCAGATTTCAGACCACCAAAGATATGGGTTATCTCGGAACAAATATCTCACATTAACACATATTACAACAAAACCTGTTTCCACACAAGTACCTAATTACAAAGGCAAAAAAGCAACGAGATTTATTTATCACAGTCCCTATTGTTCTTTACTGTTATTATCAGGATCCAAGAGTTCAATTCCAGCCTACCCCCCAAGCCCTGGGATACCAGTAGCCGTCAGGTATTCTGCACCAGCATCTGAACACACCCCAGCCTTGGCTGTTACAAGCCAATTAAGCACTTGTGCATTTTGACAGCACATCAGCACTGATGCCATTCATTTTTTTTTTATGAACATGAACAGAAACACACTCCAACTCACCTTTACTGTTACAGTCTCCAATCTCAAGCCTCCTTGTCCTTCCGAAGTAGTTTCAGGAAATGTTCAGATATCTTCTAGGTCATGTCAGTCTTCTAAATATTCTCATATCAATATCCTCATGAAATTCATGAAATCCAAAGACAGCTCACTGCTTGTTGATCCTCAGCATCAGGACATGCCTAAGAGCTGGACTTTTTGCACGCGTTCCCCGCCAGGGGGCGCCACTGAGGAAGCACCCTCTGACGTCACGATAAAACTGCGCGCACTGTGCGCACGGTTCTGTAAGCAAGTAATATAGTGGTGGTTTCATGGTGGAAATTGGAATAAGTATTTTGACGTTGTAAAATTTTAAGCCGTTTTTGTGAAATTAATTGGTAAATGCATTTCAAAAGTATTTATTTAAAGTGTGAAAGGAGAATAATTTGGAGAATATGGATATTTTTGTTCCAATAGCTTATTATGTGAGACATGATCGGTACTAACGGGTACTTCTAAGAAGTAGTGAAGAAGTACCAAACAGCCTGCTCGCGTATATATCTTTCCCGAGCGAAAAAAACAAACATTCCAGTTTTTTGGCGCTTTTGTTTCAATTGTGGTGGTTCTGTTCGAAGGCCTATACAGATGGTGTTTGCGCAAAATTTCTAACGGAAAATCACCGACTATTTAGTGTCGACAGCTGCATATTAACTTTTTGAACACGCCTTCATCACTGCTTGTTTATTGGCTGTCTGTGGTATTGGGCTGTGTGGCTGTAGGTATATACCGTGTGTTGCTGGGTGATTGTGATAATATTTTGATGATTAACCTTTTCATTCAGCGGTAGAGACCCACAAGTTGACTCCATTATAAATATTGTCTCTTTATCATGAAACAGACTCAGAAACCTTGGCATGAATGCTCTCAGGCTCTCAAGAGAATGTTGAAATTCAGGTCTCAAAAGATTAAAATTACAATAATGAAATGTTTCACCTACCTTCCAAGCCATAAACACTCATACTGGTACTGGATGGAACTTAAAATAAAAAACAGGGGTGGATAATTAGGGGTTTGAAGCACCCCCTGGGATTTTCCACCAATGAAGTACCTACCTGTATGCTGCAGAGACCAGGGCCCTGTTTCACCGTTGATAGCAGCACGCTACTATCAAATTGCGCGAGCTGACGTAATGTGATGAGGTCACACTAATGACGTTTCGTGTAATCCGTGAGCTGCGTTTGGAACAGAGTTGCTGTTTCGTTGAATGCGATGTGTTTGATCGCACGGCCGTGAAGCTGTTGGCAGCAATATTTGATGACATCACACAGATTGACGGTGTCATGGTTTGCTGATGTTTCCATGGAAACCCAATTTGACACGTGTGATAGCAGCGTGCTGCTATCACCGGTGAAACAGGGCCCAGAATAGCATGGTCTGTGTTGCACATATTGATGCTGAAGCTATACCTACCTACCTATCAAATGTCTTTCAGATAACCTACCGAGTGTTCACATTCATCACAAATGCAGTCATTCTCCGGTATATTACATCTGATGTCCTGGGCATCATCAATGTCAGGTATGCACCCTTTACTTTTTTCCTATCATGCATCAGTGATGCATCCAATGTCTGAGTTCCTAAGTAGAACATATGCTATTTTCTCACCAGAACTGTAGTGTGTACTCCATAAGAAAAATGCTAATTTTTCGTATGTTTCTAGTTGAACAGAGTTTGCTCTTATTTTCTAGTTATTGTATAAAATGAAGTAATATACGGTTATCTTCATAAGCATGTACCGAATTACCTGTTCCTTTTGACTGACATTCAGTTCTTTATTTAAGTGTAGTTTTAAAGTAGGTAAATCAATTCTGTTCAAAGTTCTGAAGCCCTAGTCTGCTTCCCAGGCTGGCTCTACTCTACTCGACTGACACCTTTGTCAGTGTGGAGGCTTTCCGTCGGGCGGCGCTGGGCGTGACAGAGAGCAGCACGTGGCGCCAGGCCATCAACTTGGTGTGGCTCAGGTACATCGTTCCGGTCCGGACATCAGTTTAACTCGAAATGGTCACAGCTGTTGGGAGAAGCTGCATATCGGCAGTTCCCAGCAAGAACATCCCAAGTGTTAAATTTTCGAAACTGTGATTTTCATACCATTCGACTCAGCTCGACGAGCTGAGTCGAATGGTATAGAAATCTCAATTTCAAAAATTTGACACTTAGGATGTGCTTGCTGGGAACTGTCGATATAGGTACCTACTTCAAAAACAGGTGTTGTTGTGGAATGTGGACTGTGGAGGCAGTCAATGGGTAGCAGCTAATCGGCACAGTTCTGTTGAGTAGTAGTGGTTTTAAATGGTCATTGCCTCGATAAATGACGTTTATTTCTTCAGATGTGGGGATCGTCATAGGCACATAAGTATGTAA
Organism: Amphibalanus amphitrite; assembly: GCF_019059575.1. Taxonomy (NCBI): domain Eukaryota; kingdom Metazoa; phylum Arthropoda; class Thecostraca; order Balanomorpha; family Balanidae; genus Amphibalanus; species Amphibalanus amphitrite. The sequence continues at coordinate 407,857 of NW_024881828.1, forward strand.
TGTTTTATTGCCAGTGAATTGAGTGTATTATAAAAGAGCAGTGTTGTAATTGCCTCTGACTGACGCCCCGCTCCCCTGTTAGCGTGCCCGTGTCAGCGGCGGTGTCGGCGGCGCTGGCCGGCCTCTGGCTGCACGCGCTCAGCCAGCCGGCGCCCGAGGTGACCTCAGAGTACCGTCTGGGCGTGTGGGTCACCGCGGCCATGGTTGTACTGGAGACGGCCGCCCAGCCGCTGGTCATCCTGGCGCAGGCCATGCTCTTTGTCAAATTGAAGGTGAATGACGGCGGTGGGGTGACGCAGAGGAGAGGAACAGGGTGTCAGGGGAAAATATTTGAGGCGCGTCGGTTCCCCGATGACTCTGCTCGACTGCTATATGCTCGATGACTCTGCTATATCAGTGAAATTATATCCGAAGCTCAAATCGCCTGCTGCGACAGTCGTTTGCGGATCGTCGATCGTTCACACCGCGTTAATGTACTGTATTCTCCCTACCTTGCTGGCATATGTGGATTATCTCTGACTCTCTTATCGTCTTCTCGCCCCTCCCCATCTCCTCTCACCACTCTCTCACCCACCCGCTCTCCCTCTCTCCCAAGGTGGTAGCCGACATGGTCACTCTGTGCAGTCGGGTGGCGCTCAAAGCCTGGCTGATCGCCCTGTACCCGTCCCACGCCATCTGGGCCTACTGTGTGGGCCACGCGGTCAGCTCCGCTCTCCTCGTGGTCATCTATTACGGCACCCTGCTCTGGCACGTCCGCTCACCGGATAACTGTCTACCGGTGAAGTCGGCGAGCGAGCTGGGACCCAGACTGGTGCCGGGACAGGTGAGGCCAGTGAACTACATATTTGTAAAGGGGCGGGGTTTCAAATGTAGTCAAGCGTTTTCGCGGTCATAGTGGTTTCTTTTGGCCAAGTCGTCGCATTCTTCGTTTCATTTAGCTAGAACTTTAGGTCTAAGGCCTCTTAGACTGCAGTCAAACGGTATTAAGACCTACCTGTGTTACAGACAGCTCACGGCAGCGCTGGTTCGAGTATCCTCAGAAATAGAGCCAAAGTTGTGCTGCCACGTTTTCCCAGCAACCGCGTCTGCCTCTAACATTTCCTGTCGCGACGGTGGCGATGTGACCCGTGCTGCCATCTCTCTTCACTGATCAGTAATACCTCTCCACAAGTAAGCACACACTCCTCTGATATTAGCCAATTATACTCGTAGCTACTCTTCATCTCCGCTATAAGTCCTTACTGCCAGTCGTTGTGATCTTCATCTTGGTGTCTTTTTTTGTCATTCGGTTTGTTTTGTTGCCCAGCTTCTATCCTTCTGGCCATCTCTCCCCTTCTCGCCAGTCACTGGAAGGGGACAGTTTGGCACCTCTCCTCCAGCTGGTGCCTGACAGCTCCCTCCCCCTCCAGCCGGTGTCTGCGGTGGCGGGCCGGGTGCTACACGACCTACTCCGCGCTATGAGTCTGACCCTACCCCCTCTTCCTCCAGCCGGTGTCTGCCGCGGGGGGCCGGGTTCTGCACGACCTGCTGCGCGCCATGAGCCTGCTCTGTCTGGTTGCCGTCACGTTCGGCTGGAGCTACTCCCACCTGCTGCTGCGGCTGTACGGAGGCGCCCTGCTGACCGCCGGTCCGGCCGTCAGTCTGCTGCGCGCCCAGTGCGCCTACGTGCTCCTACTGGCGGTGAACGGAGTGCTGGAGTGCTACACGTTCGCAGTGATGCGCCAGGAACAGATCAATGGGTAAGTGCCGTGGAGGGTTTATGGAAGGCAGTCGGGAAATGGTCGGGGCTTAGTAAGGAGTGAGGTAAATTAGTCGGTAGAGGCTGAGCGGATTAGGAAATGACGTTCTCATGTTGGTTTTTGTTGTTAGACTGCCTTTTGCGGCTAAAGGCGAAGTGGAAAGGCTGGCCAGTCGTGTCGATAAAGTGAAGCTAGGAACGTTACTATCGGGCGCTTTGACAGGTGTTGTGGCGTTTTCCGGTGTTTCAGGTATAACCGGAAGATGGTGCTGCTATCTGTGATATTCGTCATCTCGACAGGGATCTTTACTAGGCTATTCGGCGGGGTTGGATTGATCCTCGCCAACTGCGTCAATATGCTGACCAGGATATACGTTTGGTGAGTTTTTGTGTTTTTGAATAGATTTGATTTGTCCTAATTGGTCTAATTATTTACATCATTATCCAATCTGTCATGGATAGTCAATATCACGCTTTATTCGCCGATCTCGATATACTTGGATCTCGTTACTTCACCCGTCCATCGACTGATACGAATGTCTGCTGTCCCCAATAGTGTCCTGTACCCCTCTCAATTCTCATCCCGTGCCCTCCCCGTATGCTGCTGGTTCCCGATACAGTGTCCCGTGCCACTCTCAACCATCATGTCTTCGTCCCATTTTCTGCTGCTGCTGCCCGCTCGCCCCGTCCAGTGTGTTGCTGGCGCTTGATGCAGTGTCCCGTACCCCTTTCACCCTGTCCCCACCCCGTGTGTCGCTGATGCCCGATACAGTGTCCCGTACCTCTCTCGTATGTATGTATTGTATGTATTACCTTCATGGACAATCCACGCGGGGCGTGGCGATTACAGTCCGATTACTCTCACCCTGTCCCCGCCCCGTGTGTCGCCAGTTACCGGTTCGTGGCCGGTCTGCCGCTGGAGCCGGCGGTGTCCGTGCCGCCGCTGCTCGGTCTCCGCCCGCCGCCCGCCGTGGCTGCCGCGCTGGTGACCGCCGGCCTGCTGGCAGCCGGCTCCGAGAGCTGGCTGTATAGTCTCTCTTGAAAGTATCGCGTCCTGGGCTGCGGCGGCTCAGCGAACTATTCCATTCAGTTTGAGGACCCCAGTAGGGAGGTCATGGCCTGTATCATAAAAAGTACGCTGTAACACGATTTCACGCCAGCGGTAGAAGGAAAATTGCTATATGACGCAGGCCCCAGCGGCTGACAACTGGGTCAAAACAGGCGGAGGCCGGCCAAAGGTCATGCTCGTATCGCTCTCCCTTGACCCCGTCCACCGCCCCAGGCGGATACCGGTGCCTCTTGGGCTCACCAGCCGGACGCTCATTGGTGTGCCTTTCTGGGCGCCAATCACTCAGTGTGCGTGACGCGTAAAATCACAACGAAGCGAAGTTCCGCCATAACCCCAGTGGCGGATCCAGGGGAGGGCAAATAGGGCAATTGCCCTCCACAAAGGACATCATTTTTAACATTACGTCTATGGCAGTGCATGAAAAGAGACAATAAATTGTGATGGTTTGCCCCTCCCAAAACTTTGGGTTGGATCCGCCTATACATAACCCTTACTGTAATGAGGCCTTCTGAATGACGTAAACAGGTCATGCGGGGTGTGGGGGGGGGGAGGAAGCCTGGCATCAAATAAGTTTTTAAAAAGAACATGGCTGAACAGCATTATTTTTTCTTTTTTGTCGCCGTTCGTTAACCGGCTCATTAAAAAGAGAGAACTTCAAATATAAGACTAAATGGCTAGACAGCGAATTGGCGAACTGGCTAGAGAGATAATTCTTGTTTTTGAATCCGCTTACGAGTGCATGTGCAAGCACGGATGCATTCTGTTAGCGGGTGCAACAGATGATTTTTTAGGTATATGCGCACGAGTTTCCGGATTTTACCCCCCCCCCCCAAAAAAAAAAAATGTGACAGTCGTGCCGATGACGAGTCAAATTGCTAACTTTGCAATGAAACAAATCTCAACAAATCCTCTGCGAGTAGGGTGGCCTCCGTTGACCACATGCTTAGCTACCATCACAAGTAACCGGATGGCGACTGCCACCCCCCCCCCCCCATCCCTCCGCAGTCCGCAACCACTTCCCTCGGCCCGCTGCGCCGGCTGCCTCCGCGTGTCAGGCTTCGGTCAGTGCTACCAGCGCGGCGGCTCTCAAACCTTTCCGCTCAACCGCGGCTGGGACAGGTGGCGCCTTCCTTCGGAGTCGCGATACTTTCAAGAGAGACTATACCCCAGCTCCGCCGCCGCCCATGTGGCTGTGGGCGCGCTCTGTGGGGCCGCCGTGGTGGCCGCGGCAGTGTACAGCGAGCCCCGCCTCCTCCAGGCGGTCAAGGAGCGGGTCGGGGATAAACTGAAGCGCAGCTAGCGGGGAGTGCTACTCACATGGTCACGCAGGGAATAGGGGTTGTTTTGTTGTGATATTTATGTGCATTTTGGGTTGAATATACACCGTGCCTGTCAGTAGAGTGGATCTATTAATTTTAAGACTGGTGCGACTGCAGGGGGCGTTGAGGCTATCGGCCATTTGAGAGCTGGACAGTGCTTGAAAGCAACTTCCTACCGATGAATTTTGGCATTCAGATCCTAATTATAGCCATTTGTGATGAACGATGGCGATGCAGGGGACGGCAGGGGAGGTGAAGGGATGGCACCTCCCTGGAGCTTATGGTAATCGCGGAAGCCCATTACCGTTTACCACCACTGCATAGCCAAAGTGGTAAGACCGGAGAGACGCGATCAGGCCGGATTGCCAGTTGTCGATTCCTCTATCGTTGTAGAGGTCGCTTGCAAAGTGAGATGACTGCTTTTCGTAGAGGGCGGTAAAATCGTGGCCGGTTAGCGTCTGGTGGGGCTTGTAGGCTAATGATGGGCACGACCGGGTGCTGTATGCTATGTGTGGTGACAGCGGCGTTCCTGAGCGTAGGGTGTATCTCTTGCTCTGAAGTCCAGAAGTCCTTATCGTTCTTGTGCATTCACTTTGTCAGTGCCTGATGTCAGTGTCAGTGTTTGTCAGTGTTTCATTCTGTAGCAGACATGCAGTCATATTTGGTTAAATAGAACCTTGCAGTCTGAGGCAGTCTTTTCATTACAGTACCTCATTACAGCGTCTCATTCATTACAGTTCAATATTTAGAAATGCAAGACATTACACATTAGGGCCGATCGGGCATAGAAATACAAAACAACAGTATACGCTCGCTGGCTATTATTCTGAGACTCAGCATTGAACCTGCCATCACTACAATACAGGAGGCGACAGGTGTAGAGGTGATGTCATACTCATTTATCAAGTTCTGCTGACTTGACCCACAAGTTGACTCCATTATAAATATTGTCTCTTTATCATGAAACAGACTCAGAAACCTTGGCATGAATGCTCTCAGGCTCTCAAGAGAATGTTGAAACTCAGGTCTCAAAAGATTAAAATTACAATAATGAAATGTTTCACCTACCTGACCTTCCATTGCCATAAACACTCATACTGGTACTGGATGGAACTTAAAATAAAACAGGGGTGGATAATTAGGGGTTTGTAGCACCCCCTGGGATTTTCAGAATTCTCTACCGCTGAATAAAAAGGTTAATCATCAAAATATTATCACAATCACCCAGCAACACACGGTATATACCTACAGCCACACAGCCCAATACCACAGACAGCCAATAAACAAGCAGTGATGGAGGCGTGTTCAAAAAGTTAATATGCAGCTGTCGACACTAAATAGTCGGTGATTTTCCGTTAGAAATTTTGCGCAAACACCATCTGTATGGGCCTTCTAACAGAACCACCACAATTGAAACAAAAGCGCCAAAAAACTGGAATGTTTGTTTTTTTCGCTCGGGAAAGATATATACGCAGCCTGCTCGGCTACGATCGTCAGCTGTCCTTTGGAGCTGGACTTCAACGCTGTAAAAAAAATATGTGCTGAATTAATTTTTAGTTTCACCAAAATATGAGCAATTTATCATTTCTTTTTCATTTTTGTAATTATTGTTGAGTGAAGAGATATGTTGCTAGTTCTGACAATATAAATTATTAATTAAAAAAACGAAATGCGACGGTAAGTATCTGCTACTAAATTATCACTAAAACCAAATACATGAAGAATCTTGCTACCATTGCTTATAAAACGTGCTTATCAATACACAAATGTTTTATTTCAGACGAGAAGGATTCATTTGCCTGAAGTCTTGCGTCATGTGCTACTGCTTTGATTCCAAAGACGCTCTCCGGGTCGGGGTAATTTAGTTCTTCATCGATCGATAAGATTTTGATTCCATTGATATCCAAATTTCCCACAGCCGGCAATGGGAATCTCCTGTCGGTGTAAACGCCACGATAGTCCCATCCAACTCAAACACTGGGGAATATCCCCGCACTTTTGAGGACGGAAATCTATGGACCTGCTCGAAAAATAGTGGATAAGATACGGCGAGTTTTATGGTTGGGTCTCCCTTCCGAGGCACATATTTACGGGGGATATTGGGTCATATTCCCCCGGTCATATTCCCTGTGAAGGTGCCCAGGTTGCTGCCGCTCGAATTTTGGTCGCCTACTTAACAAAACCTCCGTTGGTGCCATCTCAGTTTCCTCGAGGTCAGGCAACCTTCACACGCCGTTGGCTACCTTGGCTGGCCGGCGACTCGTTCCCCTCGTGGCGACGCTCTTGACATCCAGTCAAAAGTTGGAGTGGCTGGCGCCCCCAGTGGGGGCCGGGGAAGGGGCAGTGGGCCTCCACGTTGCTCTCTTCCCGAGCCTATGGTGACTTGGCTCAACTCTCCTCAATAGAATCTGGATTCTGCACGCTGTATTAACATGGGCGTAGACACCACTACGGACAATACGGACAGTGGGTGTGACAATCAGTAGTGCCATTCATATAGAGGGTGTCATATATGAGCGGAGAGGCAACAGTACAGCTGAGCGGAGAGACAACATTAAAACAACAGTACAGCTGACGTTGCATGGAGCTGCAGGCAACCGGACAGCGGAGGCTTGCGAAAAATAAACAATTCGTCACTTCAACGTATAAACAATAGTAAAAGCAACATAAACACACATTCTCATGGTCGAACCCATGCACTAGCGGCTCACGGCGGGCACAGGCACGCAGTGCGGTAGCGGTACCGGATCACACGTCATGGGCGTTGTCTCAGCATAGGTTGTTCGCAATCTAGTTGAAGCCTAAGAAGACGGCCAGTGGGGTCTCACTGATGCTGAGGCGACCTCGGAGACGATGCGTCGCCCCTCCTGTCGGCGACCTGCGGTGAGCAGGACTCCAGATAGCTGTCTGGCACGTTGCCGACACTGCCAGACGCTGTCAGCAGGCCTCACTTCTGCAAGTGATGTGCAGATGGACGCCAGGTGACTTCGTCTGCAGGCGATTCCGGAGACCGCGGCCTCACCAGGCAGTACCACCTGCATCGCCATGTCGGTGTTTCTAGAAATGGAAAAATAACAGTATCGGTGAAGGACAAGCAATACAATGTATTCTGTTTTCCTCTCTTGCAGGTATACGTAATCTACAATTATCATTGTTCCTATTTCATTCAACTGAACCTGAAAATTCCATATTGGCACATTGTTTGACTAAATCTGTGTAGTTGGAAACAGGGGCGACGCCACGGTGCGACGACTGGAGGGGACATTGACCATTTTGGAGGGGCTCGGACCATTTCAAGTTGATTCTTTCCATGCAACGCCATAGGCGTAATGTTAAAAATTTTAAAAAGTGGAGGGACGAGATCCCCTCCGTCCCCCCCCCCCCTGTGGCGACGCCCTTGGTTGGGAAGCAGATTGTTTGAAATACATGTTTGGCTGAACAGTGCAGAAAATATTTCATTGATCACTATAGCTGCAACAAAAAGACTGAGACAGAAAACATTTGCGCTTACCTGGCTCCTTAGACAGTCCCGCGCAACGGAAGTGGTACCATTTATCACAGCCGTCGCATCTGACCATTGGTGCTGCACTGATGCTGCTGCACTCCCCACATTCCCAGTACATTAGGAGCGTGTTGGCTGTGAAAAGATTACATGAGTCATGGCGCATACATGAATAGTAAGATGTTTTATATGTTTAACATCGCATAGCAAAGACAAAACAGCTGGGAGTCAAGTGTAAGCCAAAGTGTAAGCCCTGCCATGTTTTGCAGACTGGATTTTAAGCAAGAAAAGCTTTGCTAAAAATGACGCTTGACGAAGCCTCATCCTACTGGGCTGTCTGACATGTCTCCCTGTAAAAAGCATGTGGCCCTTATATTGTATATATGATGAATATGTTAATAATGCAGAGAAAACACAGTATAAATTATACCCAACGTTTCATCTTAATCGACTTTGTCAAGGGTGTTTGAACAGCTTGAGATGAGTGAAGTGTAAGGGTACCTAGGTACATCTGAAAATAAACTGAATCTGCGTTCAATAAACATTGATTTTGATAATACATTTCACAACTCAACTGCTAATAAGTTAGCACGACAGATAACTAACAATCGCATGAAGAACTTCTTGATTCGCCTTGACATCACATTGTCGTCCGAACGATGCGATGCGATGCGATGGTTATCGGAGGTTTAGCCTTTGTATCGGCACCTCCTTGAGTTCTTAAACTTTAACTTTTACTTTGATCGATGGGTTGCATTGTTATGGTTGGTTTGTGTGGCTAGGATTCTCACTAGGGGACAGGATTGGGTGTTGGGAGGATGAAGGTCAATTAGGATGGAGAAGTTTGTTTTATTTCCAGCAGTCTTCTTTTCTTCCACTAGACATGTATGCAGTGCCTTCCCTCTGTAACATTGTTTCTGTCTCGTCCGCAGGACTAGATATGTCCAACATTCACTGAATTCCGAATACAGAATATCGAAATGGCGCGCATGCCTATCTATGTTGGACATATCTTAATTTGCAATCAAGCATAACGTCGAAACCCGAGCCTCGAACCATGGCAACAGCCTGCCCATTCAGCGGCTGTGAATACGTCGTCGCTGCAGATACCGCACCTATCGTGGTCGTACAACTTCTTCAAATGCACCAGTCCGAGGCCCATACCCGGCCTACAGTGAGCATTACTGCCGAAAAGGTCACCAGACCGCGCGTGACAGCTGCCGGATCCAGCGAGGACTGGGAGTATTTCACCAGCCGATGGACGGAGTACAAGAAAGCCACCGGACTCACCGATACAGACTGCGTCATCCAGCTGCTTGAATGCTGCGACGAAGGCCTCCGCAGGGACCTCACCAGATTCTCGGGGGGCTCCCTCTCATCCAAGGACGAACAGACTGTCTTGGCCGCAATGCGAAGTCTCGCCGTCCGCGAGGAAAACCTCGCAGTGGCTCGCGTCCAGCTCCACAACATGACGCAGGAGCACGAAGAGCCGGTCAGGGCGTTCGCCGCTCGTCTTCGCGGGCAGGCGGCTGTCTGTAAGTTTCACGTCACCTGCGAATGCGGACGGGTCGTCAGCTACCAGGATGAAGTCACACGCGATACGCTCGCCAGGGGGCTAGCGGACAGGGATATTCAACTGGACCTCCTCGCCCAAGGCCAGACACCGATCCCCCTGGAAGAGACCATTCGTTTCGTCGAAGCAAAAGAGGCTGGTAAGCGATCCGCTCAGACGCTGGGTCAGTCTCAAGGTGTGGCCGCCGCCCGCAGCCAGTACCGGCGAGCGAAAGCGAGCATCGGCGAGCAGGAGCGGCGAGTATCAGCTGGCGATGCTGGCCGTCAACAGAGTTCAGTCGCAGGACCGGCCGACGTCTGCCAATATTGTCGTCGGACAGGTCATGGCGTAAAAGCCTCTGTCGCGGTTCGCGCTAAATCCTGTCCCGCCTACCGCAGCCAGTGCCGTCATTGCAGACGCCGGGGCCACTTCACCGAGGCCTGCCTGCAGCGACAGGCAGCCGGTATCGCGACTACACATCCGGAGGGCGATGATGACGCTCCCAGTGACGCTCTCTGTAGCCTCAGAGACTCAACGCACGACACGGTAGCTTCATGCACCGCCGCAGCCATGCGGCACCACATGTACGACGACATCACCCAGAGCTGGTGTCAGCAACCCAGCCAGCCCCAGCCGTCGATTAAACTGGACCTCTCGCTCCAACCGGCCGATTACGGCGCCCTGGGCCTCCAGTGCACGGTCAGCCAGGCCACCATCACTCAGGAAGTCATCGCCGACACAGGCTGTCAGAGCTGTCTGGCGGGCATCTCTCTCATGCGACGCCTTGGCGTCACGGAGGCTGACCTCGTCCCGACGTCCCTGAGGATGCACGCAGCAAACGGCGATCCCATCGACATCCGCGGAGCGTTGATCCTACGTATATCCGGCCACCGCGACGGCATTCGGCGGGAGACTCGACAGTTCGTGTACATCACGCCGAACTGCGACACCATGTACCTCAGTCGAGATGCCTGTCGTGACCTCGGCATGATCGACGCCGCTTTCCCCGCTGTCGGGCTCGCGTCTATCTCCGCGGATGGGATCGGCATCGACGAGTACAACGCATGTTCCTGTCCTCGCCGTCAGACGCCTCCGCCTAAGCCAACAGAGCTACCTATGCCGGCAACGGAGAGCAACGTCGACGCCCTGCGTCAGTGGCTGGCCGACTATTACTCTGCGAGCACGTTCAACACCTGTGAACATCAGCCACTCACGCCGATGGACGGTCCACCCCTGCGCATCATGCTCAGACCTGACGCCGAGCCAGTGGCCCACCACAAGGCTATCCCAGTACCACTGCACTGGCAGACGGAGGTCAAGGCCGCCCTGGATCGCGACGTGCAGCTGGGGGTCATCGAGCCCGTACCGATTGGTGAGCCGGTGACCTGGTGCCACCGGATGGTCGTCGTCTCCAAGAAGTCGGGAAGCCCTCGCCGTTGCGTCGACCTTCAGCCCCTGAACCGCTGCGCCGCAAGAGAGACGCATCATACCCCAAGTCCCTTCCACCAAGCCCGGTCTGTGCCGAGGTCGACCTACAAGACGATACTGGACGCCTGGAATGGCTACCATTCGGTGCCCCTACACGAGGAAGATCGACACCTCACCACTTTCCTGACCCCTTGGGGCCGATACCGTTACTGCGCGGCACCCCAGGGCTACATCTCCAGCGGTGACGGGTACACGCGCCGCTATGACGAGATCGTGATGGCGGCAAACCTGTCACACGACTGCTACACGAAATGCATCGACGACACCCTTCTCTGGGGAGACAGCATCGAGGAGGTGTTCTGGCGCACTGTGGAATGGCTGGACATGTGTGGCCGTTCCGGCATCACGCTGAACAGCGAGAAGTTTGTCTTCGCCCAGAAGACAGCGGAATTCGCTGGGTTTGAAATCACGCCTGACACAGTCCGCCCGTCTCATGCCTTCCTTCAGAGCATCACCGAGTTCCCCACTCCCAGGAACCTGACAGACGTCCGCGCGTGGTTCGGGGTCGTCAATCACGTCGCCTACGCATTCGCCATGGCGGATGCCATGCTGCCGTTCCGGGAACTCCTGAAGCCCGGCAAGTTCACGTGGACGGATGAACTCCAGGCACTGTTCGACATGTCGAAACGGACCATCGTCGAGGAGGTCACGAAGGGTGTCCAGATCTTCGAGACAGATCGCCCAACCGTCCTGGCCACCGACTGGTCCCGTACTGGTATCGGTTTCTGGTTACTCCAGAAATACTGCACATGCGCCGGTCGGTCACCACTCTGCTGCGCTGAGGGCTGGAAGACCACGCTGGTGGGAAGCCGCTTTACATCCGGCGCTGAATCTCGGTACGCCCCGGTCGAGGGCGAGGCGCTGGCAGTGGCCGACGCCCTCGAGAAAACGCGCTTCTTCGTGCTCGGCTGCAGCGACCTCACGGTCGTTGTTGACCACAAACCCCTCGTGAAGATTTTCGGGGACCGATCACTGGTCGACCTGCCCAACGCCCGTCTCCGTAATCTCAAGGAAAAGACCCTCCGGTTCAGATTCGACATCAGCTATCTCCCCGGAGTCAAGAACCGCGTTCCCGACATCGCGTCCCGGTACCCAACCGGCGCTCCCATCGGCATAAGCCTCTCCGACGACGTCACCGTCGACGATGCTGGCGAGGTAGCGGCAGCCGCCATCACCACGATCCGGTCTGTCACCTGGGACCGCGTGAGGGACGCAACGGCAGGCGATCCGTCGATGATGCGACTTCTCGAACTGATCGAGGGAGGGCTACCAGCCCACCGCCACGAGATGCCTGAGGAGCTCCGAGAGTATCATTCGCTCCGTGATGGCCTATACACCAGCGACGGCATCATCCTGTATGATCAGCGAATCGTCATCCCACCCAGCCTCCGCGAGGAGGTGCTCCAGAGTCTCCACGGTGCGCACCAAGGGATCGGCATGATGCTCGCGCGCGCGGCCGTAAGCGTGTACTGGCCCGGCATCACGTCAGCTATTCGGCGCGCCCGTGAACGATGCCACACGTGCAACCGGAACGCCCCATCGCAGCCATGGGCCCCACCTGAGGACATCAGTTACCCAGAGTACCCGTTCCAGCAACTATGCGCGGACTACTTTACACACTGCGGCCGTACGTACCTCGTCATCGTTGATCGTTATTCTAACTGGCCAATCGTTGAGAGAGCACAAGATGGCAGCGCAGGCCTCCGAGACTGTCTCTACCGCGTCTTCAGCACATTTGGCATCGCTGAGGAGCTGACGAGCGATGGCGGGCCGGAGTTCACTGCCCACGAGACACAGGCGTTTCTGGCCGACTACGGTGTTCGTCACCGCCGCTCCTCTGTGGCATTCCCACACGCGAACTGTCGCGCTGAGGTTGGCGTCAAAACCGTCAAACGCATGATCGAAGGCAACACAGGTGACAACGGGGAACTGAACGTGCGACGCTTCCAGCGCGCCATGCTGAACTACCGCAACACTCCCGACCCCACGACAGGGCTGTCGCCGGCCCAATGCGTGTTCGGTCGTCCGGTGCGAGACTTCATCCCGATACCCCCCGGTCAGTACCGTCCTCATCCCACGTGGCGCGAAACCCTGAGTGCTCGTGAGGAGGCACTCCGGAACCGCCACATGCGGGACCACGAACGCTGGTCCGCACATACGAGGCGACTACCTCCACTGACCGTCGGTGATGCCGTCCGCCTCCAAAACCAAATCGGAAGATATCCCAGGAAGTGGGACAAAACTGGCCGCGTCGTGGAGGTGCGACAACATAACCAGTACATGGTCCGGGTCGACGGCAGCGGCCGAATGACATTGCGCAACAGGCAGTTCCTGCGCAAATACACTCCGGTTGTTCCGGCTCGTCGTCAGCACACCCGAATGGACGAACTGCTCGACGACTTCCGCCGACATCCAACACGCGTGTCACAGTCGCACGCGAACTCTGGACTGACGCCACCCACTTCTCCACCTGCGGCGCAACCCCCCGGCTCTCCGACTCCAGTGGTCGGCCAGATGCCGGCGACGCCGCCGCGGGCGCCCCGTGGCAGGCCCCCGACACCGCGTCCACCCGCGCCATCGCCGCCTGTGGTGTTATCCCCGCGCGAGCGAGATGCGTCGCCGCCCCTTGTGTCCCCACAGTGTGTGACGCCGTCACCGTCCATGTCGACTTCACCACCACATCGCGTGTCCCCGCATGCGTTGTCGCCCGGTCATGCCACGCCGTCGCCGCCGGCCATGCCGCCCCCTGCCGCGCCAGGCTCGCAGCCGCTGAGAGATACTGAACCCGACCGTCCCCGTCGCAGTGATCGCCCGCGCCAAATGCCGATCCGCTATCGCGACCCCAATTTCACGCGCTGACTGTGCCACTGACTCCCTATCATTGTCAAACTCGGCAGTTGTTTGCGATGTTCGGATATGTTCCGCGTTTAGTGTTTGATCGTTGTCCCGGCTCGTTTTCCAGCCGGTCCACTCGTTCTGGTTGCCTAGAAGCTGTGTTTTGTTGCCCCCTGGGCTATTTGTTTGTTCGCGCTCCCGTGAATGCGACCCGTCGTTTGGCCTTTCGGCGTCGTTTCGTTACGGCACCCTTCAATCTATGCCAATCTATGTAAGTCTTTGTTCCCGGCCGGCAAAGACTGGGGGGAGATAGACATGTATGCAGTGCCTTCCCTCTGTAACATTGTTTCTGTCTCGTCCGCAGGACTAGATATGTCCAACATTCACTGAATTCCGAATACAGAATATCGAAATGGCGCGCATGCCTATCTATCCACAGCTTAAGCAATACTTCTTTCTTTTCTTCGATATCTTCCTCCTCAAACAGAAACATCCCTAAAATATCCTTTGCATAGGGTTTCTGAAGATGCATTGATTCTTGTCTTTCTTCTTCATAAGCTGGGCAATTCAATATAAAGTGGGCGAGGTCTTCATTTTCTGCATTGCACATCATACATCTCGAACATATGTTGTCTGAAGTTACACATTTGTTTTTTCTGCGCAGCATTTGTGTTTGCCATTTACCGCACTAAATGTTCGCCAGCGGTGGTGACTTTTCCTTACCTGCTCACGAAACGTCACACACGACATGACGTCACCCGAAGACGTCATCAAAAAGTCCAGCTCTTAGGCGTGTCCCAGCATCACAATTCACAATCAACCCCAATCACCACCCAATCATGCCGCAGCATACCATTGTAAACAATCTTTGAGGTAATGCGCCACTAATTTATATTTGACTCATAAGCTGTGCAGCCGGCTAGCATCTTCAACAGCATGCTAGTACGAAAAAACTAGATAAATCATATAAGATTGGCTATTTATTTCGATGGAAGCTTTTTCGATCCATAAGTTATGAGTTTTTGATGAACTGTCCCGTCCCGCGGCCGCTCTAGTTCCACACAAAGCTTTGACCACGGTATATAGAGAGCTTTGACGTTTGTCGAAATCACTGTAATTCAAAAATCGTTCAACGGGCGGGCCACGCCGATCTTCAATGAGTTAAGATTACTTCATTCAGGATTATTTGTTGTAAGCTAATCCAATGGACATCATAAATCCTTAGTATGCACCCACCTTCATCGCAATAGCCAAGATAACCGCTTACCCCATCCAGTCAGGTTCATGATCTCAAGCATGAATACGATAAGTTCTCATTTATATTGGTCGGCACATGTTCGTCAACGCTTCAATGGCATGTTCAGTGCTCAACTCGAGCTTGACACATAACCAGTCGTAACTGCTGTCTCCCGCTCTCTAACGTCTCGTCGTCGATAAATATTGATACACAAGAGTGAGCTGTAGAGGCCCGCCGCTCGCGCGCCGGCCGGGCGGACGGCTGTCTGACGCGACGTTAACAATCTCGCCGGCAACGGGCGGCAGGAATGGTACTCTATAGGTATTGTACACTGTCGGCACGCGGTGGCCGCTCGAGCCGCGCTCGCCGACCAAAACAGTCGCTAAAAACAGTCCCCCTCTCTCGCTCGGCACGATCGGAACACGCCGACTCTTATCACAGGTTGGCACAGATTATGTACAGCCGGGCGAGCCTGCTTCGCACGGCTCCGTCGCTCACTTCACGCCCCGTGCCGGACCACAGCACGGGCTGCCGGCCGAGCCCGGCTGAGCCAAACTGAGCTAATGTGAGCCAGTCGGCCGGGGCCGCTGTCCGCTGAGCCAGCGCAGCGCGCCGTACCACAGGACCGATCGCACATAGCACGACCGTCCGACATGTACCCGGTGTACTATAAACCCCGCGCGTCCCGGGCGGCGCTGCCCGTTGTACCTACAGATCGTTTCCCTCCGTCCGTAACCAGTCGCTACATGAGCACGCACCCACCACCCGGCTCTTCGTCCGGCGCCGGCCGGCCGTCGGCGTCCGCCGGCTCCGGCAGCTCCGGCTCCGGCTCCAGCGGCGGCTCCGGCTCCGGCTCGGGCTCCTCGGTCAGCGTGCTGGCCGTGCTGACCCCGCTGACCGTGCGCGAGCGCGGCGGCACCGGCTCCGTCACCGGCGAGTTCTCGGCCAGCAGCTGGCGAGAGACCACCTGCACGAACGGCTGGTAGCCGACGCTGGAACACGGAGAGACAGGCATGGCTGGGTCAGATGGTGGGGGACGGACAGTGAGAAGGAATGTACTGCACCCACATCTGAGCTTGCGACTCGCATTGCGGTGCACTGAGCATAAGCTGCAACCGAACCCATGTCAATGACATCAACTCATTACGTTATGAAAATGACCCGAGGGTACAAGCACTGCAAGTTTTTCTACTACTCGAAGCAAAAACCCCACGACGGTTTCCAGCAGACGACTGATTTGTACCCGTGATCTGAGTTATCGGCCACAAAAGTTTTAGCCTTAAAACATTTTAGAAAGCTCCCTCCGCTCAGACTCGATCCCCCCACTCACCACTCATTGACGGTCCAGGTGTGTAGGGCGCGCAGGCCGGCGCGCAGCCGGGTGAGGCCGTCCCCGGCTCGGGTCAGGTTGATGGTTCGCACCACGGCCATGGCGTCCCGCAGAACGATGGAGATGAGCAGCGCCCACTCGACGCACTCGGCCTCCAGCATGATCTGCAGCAGGTACCTGGACGGAAGGGGAGGGATGGTGAGAGGAGACACGGGACATGGCAGTCCGACAAGCCAACGTTGATAGTTGATACACAACACAAGCCAAAATATCACAAATATTTACCGTTGAGGACGCTTCGTACAATTTATTCGCAGCCTCCACCAGACATTTGACCTTGGCTTCTAACTGAATTACACTGCACCTGAGTTAGCAGTGACTGAGTTGGGCCTCCTGTGTTATGCGTATGCACTTGGCACTCAAACTCACCCGAGCTGGACCTGTGCCTCACCTGTGTTATGCGTACAAACTCACCTAAGCTGCACCTGTGCCTCCTGCGTGCCGCGCGCCGCCACGTCCAGCTGCAGCAGCTCGCCTCCCGAGGAGCCGTTCGGCGTCTCCAGCGGAGTGACGTCCTCCTCGGCCCACGTCGAGCTGCCCTCCTCACTCACGATGCTGGACGTGTCGTTGGCGCCTGCGGAGGGAAAACGATCGGATAAATTGAAAGGAAATTATATTTTGCCATGTACCTTGTAGTTAGAGATAACTAAGTGGAATTTTGCGGAAACTGATACGAGGAAGGCTCATTTCTAAAGAAAGAACATAACTATGTCATTATTTTGGTGTTAGTTAATTTTAAGCGGTATTTAAGACGGTGCTCAACGCTTCGAAAAATTATCGAACGAACTGTCACGCAATTATATGCACATCAGCAGCATACTACATTCAACACATTCACCTCCCGACTAGTAACTGCATATGTCTCACCTTTGACGAGATGTGGCAGCAGTCGGGCGTCCTGTGTCACCGGTGACGGCGTCTCTGGAGGGACCAGCGGCGGCGGTGGTGCCGCGTGGTCCCCTCCATCTCCCGTGTGGACGTGTAGCGCCCGGAGTCGCTCGTGCAGCTGCCCGGCCGTGCTGCCGGGTTTGCCGTTGGTGCTCCCGCCGTGACCCGTCTCCGCTGCGGCCAGGAAGAACCCGATCGGCTGCGGCGGCACCGGGTACGGCCACTGGAAGTCGTGGTGCAGCTGACGCAGCGCCTCCACCAGATCATCAACCAGCGCGGCGCGCCATCGCTCGCGGCGCAGCCACTCCACCAGGTGAAACTCCATGTGCGCCGCGAAACTGGCGAGCAGTCTCAGCCGGCGCCGGGTGAGCAGACGGCGCGCGTGCCGCTCCAGCACCTGGTCAATGAAGAGCCGCTGCCGCGCGACCTCTGTGGTTGGCTCGGCTCGCTCCTGGCCGGCCGATTTGCGGCGCATGGCCCGCTGGTCGCTGTTGGTGCGAGTCACCTGCTTGTGTTCCACCCGAGGGTTGGCCGAGGTGCTCAGGCTGCGGCCGCGGACCTGGTGGAGGGAGGGGAGGTGTGAGACACGCTATTTGTTACCTGTGGGGTGTGTCACGATTGTTGTAGTGAAATGTTTCTGGCAGAGGTGATGCCTGAAGCTACAACAGCATCAGACATTACATCTGCGCACGAAGCACTAGGTATGTACCACACTCAGATGCAAGATATACGGCGGAAAACTCAGACGACCACCTGACCCTTCAACCACACCATTTCTGCTGTGTTGGTCAGGGCAATTAGTCACAGTCCTCACGCCTTTCGCGGAAGAAGATTCCCCCACCCTCACCACACACTACTGTTCGTCCGTGCCCTCGCAATGACAACAGCAGCTAGAATTAGAAATCCCATTCGTCCGTACCTGAAGCGTGCCGTACACCAGCGAGAGGTCCTCCTCGTTGGGAGATACGGGCGGCGTTACGTGCGACAGCTGCTGCTTCAGCTCCCGCGGCGACTCCAGGTCAGCAGGGTCTGGCCAGGCGAGGACAAAGGCGCATCAGTTATAGCTCGTGTGCGTGCTGTAGCGTGCAACCGTGTGTACTCAGTCTAGCTGGACAACACACATCAACTACAAGTCGATTGAATTATTACGCAGCATTAGGTATTTGCCAAAGATGGATGCGAGCGTGCAGACAGATGCATTGTAAAAACTAGACATACTCAAAACACAGGCATTCAATTTTCATCCCACGCTGAGCACAAGGACAGGCAGACTGAGAGACTTGTAGGTTCACAACATGCTGTTCATCTCAAAACTAGCGTGATCCCGTATTTTCTTTCCGTACCCTTTATCGCACTTCCCTGCCCTCCCCGACTATCGACAACTCTGGGAACGTACGCGGGTCTCTGTGCTCACCGATGGCCCTGAGGAAGCGAGTGAGATCCTTGGCCAGTTTCCAGCGGCACTCCTCGAGGCTGGCCTCCAGCAGGAGCGTCACGTAGTGGCGACTCGTCTCCGCAGTCTCCAGATTCTGACGAGAGAGGAGACATTCATGTAATTATGTAGGTGAAACGATATTTTGGTGTTGAGTTATTTGCTTACTGGTTCAGCGGAGCGACCGGCAATGTGATGGAAATCACTGGGCTCTATGTCGTGCGGTTTGGAGGGTATTTGTCCGCTTATTCCATACCTGTGCCAGATATTGGGCGCAGATAGTTTAAGGAAGCAGCTGAACGATAGCAATGTTATATCTCGTCAGCAACTAGTGCGTTGTGCGTAGCACTGCCACTATGGATATGTGTGATGAGCTCCATCCCACCGTGTCCACCCCTTGCAGTATGATGAGGTAGGAGAGTCCAGCTTCAGACACTGCCTTACAGACACTGTCTCACTCTGCACCACATGGAGGCCGACGTGTCCAGACACTGCCCTAACACCCACCTGCAGTATGATGAGGTAGGAGGCCGCCGTGTCCAGCTGCTGACGCCGCAGACACTGCTGGAACAGGTGTACCGGCTGACCGGCCGACGCAAACAGGTACGACCACAGCGCCATCTCTGTTTTGCGCGCGCACCGTACCACCGTGTCCAGGTAGACGGGAAATTCGCGGATAAACTCGATGACGCGCGGCAGAAGTGCGTCAGGGATCGGCTCCTTGGAGGTGGCCTCCTCCTCCACCACCTGGCGTCGGGGAGAGGAACTACAGTCACACAAAGATGGCTGCGGAGGCAGCGGAAAACACATATATACAAGAGGACGGACTTCAGAAAAAACACCGTTCACGTGTAACATGCGTCTGTGGCTTAATTTGACAAGTACAGTCTTCTAGCCAGTCCTTTTTTTAATCACATGTAGAAAAACGTGTGATTAAAAAGAAAAAGAAATGGGCTACAACATAGACCTCGATGTCTTCTTCCAGAGCCCAAACAACCTTGATTCTTGATTCTTGATTCTAGCGTGCCTCCTGAAACACGGCCTTTCACACTCGATAAACACGCTCGCATCACATGCCTGCCATTCTCACCTCGTGCAGGAGGAGCTCCAGCGCGTGTGAGAAGTATGGCAGGTGGGTGTAGCGGTGCGCTATCTCCCACGCGTGGTAGCCCAGGTTCCGCCGCAGCAGCTGGCGCAGAATGTGCTGCAGGTACACCTGACTCTGTGGAAACATAACGGGAATGGTGTTCAATTTTACTGTCAAGTTTTCCAAGCTGTAGTTTCAGGGCATGATAAATGGGTTTCAGGGCATTTCAGGGCAAACATCTGCTTTATCCTACATATGAAATATCACAGGCGGCAGCGAGATTATAGCTATAAACTTCATCAGAAGGCAGCCATTCAACCACCCATCCCAATCCACCATTTTCCCAGCCAGCAGTCCCCTATTGACCCACCGTCCTCTCCACGGCGCAGTAGGGCAGCCGGCCGCACCACTCAGCAAGCAACTATGTCAGCCCATCTACCAATTCCCCACAGCTCAGTGGCTGTCCCCTATTGACTAACCGTCCTCTCCACGGCGCAGTAGGGCAGCCGGCCACACTTGCTGCCGGGGAACTCCACCGTATCGTTCTCCGCTCCCAGGATCACCGCGTCGTCATACTTCACCGCTGCAAACACAGGGGAGAAGGGTGTTACTGTTCGGGATACATGCAGGGTATTATTATCAGCCCCCAGCGTCGTCATGCCTCGGCACTGAAATCACAGGTTGGTGAAGCCAGGTGTTAGGAACGGGATATCAGCAAAAGCATGGCAATGTCACACTTATATAGGAACAGACATCGGAAAGGCCGTTGTAAGACAGACAGTCACTCATAAAAAATGTATTGCTAGGTGGTCATTGAGTATTTGATCTACATTTTTGCTCATTAAGCACATCTTGAACTATTTTGGCATTTCAGCCCCGTATAACACTATGCGTCGTTATTCGTCCATACCATGAAAGCAATAACAAACTATCACGAATACTTTTCGTGCTCCAAGCAAGCTCTCTCACCGTGCCTTCCCAGACCGCGTACCATCACTGCACACAGCCTCAGACATCCCGTACCGTCGTACCCATCGTACCCATCTCATACATGCGAATATCCTACACATCACATAATTCTATTTATATCCGCGCGAATGTCGTACCCGTACTATTCTGCACCACTAACTCACCTAGCGGGTATATACTGCACTGGAACGGCAGCATGATCCGCTTGGACATGAAGTTGTGCACCTTGTCGTTCTGCGGGAACAGTGGCAGCCACACGCGCATGCCGTGCTGGCCCGAGTTGATCCAGAGGACGTCTGCCAGCTTCATCCGATGTGAGACGGTGCCTGGACACCAGACGGATTCCACCATGGACGCCAACACCGTCGGCGTCAGCACAGAAGACGTGAACTGTGAGATAGACAGAGACGATCGTCAGGGTGTCAAATGACCGCTTAGTGACATGTGTCAACTGACGGGAGGTGACAGATCGTCAACTGTCATAGAGTCATGTGTCAAGCCACTCACTGGTGTAGCGTGACCGACGGTGTCGGCCGTCAAATGGCAAGTGTCAGGTGTCAAATATGTCATCTGTACTCTGTAGGCCTTGGCCGGTGTGACATGCGCGGCAAGTATGCACTGAAAAACGTGGACCACCGTTAAAAATGACGTAAGTTCTGCACGAATTTGGCTGACTATCGCGTGCGAGGCATGGCGGCCACACGGAGTGTCTCGGCCGACCGTGGGAATACGGGCAGTGTGCGGGAAGTCAGCTGGCCACCGCGCCCGCGGACTCTGTGAGAAAACCGCAGGGAACTGCTACACGAGCGCAATTTCGAACGACTATCAACAGAAACACGGCCCGTATCGACTCTGCCAGCTACTATCTAGTGAGTCTAGCTAAATAAAGTGAACAATTATTGCTGACGTAGAAATTACTTATTAATGACCGAAAAGATAGCCATTACGAAACAAACTAAAAATGATACTGTTCTCCGTCATGCATTTCACAAACGAATGCGTCCCTTTTAACGCTTCCCTGACTAGCTATCTTCCAGCAAACCCACCATTTTGTTGTCGGCCTGGACGGGCTGTCCGGCCTCGTCCGGGTCGCGCTGCAGCATCAGCAGTCGGCCGCAGATGTTGACCAGCACCGACTGGGGGATCGGCGAGCGCCGGCGGCTCGGCTCCATCCGCAGCGTCGACATCGACACGGAGACCACGCAGGCCGGGTGGGCAGTGAGAGCAGAGATGTCGATATTCTGGATCAGCGACACCTCGGCGGCGGCCGGCTCGGACGCTGCGGGGAGAGGGGTAGTTGGTGAGGGGGCGGTTACAATACGAAAAAGACGAAAGAAACATGAGCATGTATGAAATTAGCTGTCCGTTTAATTCAGACATGTGCAGTTGAGTTTGTGAAACATGAATATTAGTTAGAAAGTGCCCCAACGCGCTCACTCATGTGGTAGGATGGAAAAGCGCAACTCACTAGTGCTCCCCTTAGCAAAAGCTAATGCTCTCCACCACTGACGCACCTGAGCTCTCCTTGATGTAGTAGAGCGTGATGTGGCTATTACAGTGGAGTGGTAGAGCCTACCTAAGCTCTCCTTGATGTGGTAGAGCGTGATGTGACTGTCTATTCTGTTATGGCTATATAGCAGGGCGGTAGAACACACCCGAGCTCTCCTTGATGTGGTAGAGCGTGATGTGGCTACATAGAGCGGTAGAACCTACCTGAGCTCTCCTTGATGTGGTAGAGCGTGATGTGGCTGTCGGCAGAGTAGGCGATCAGCGTGTCCTGGTAGAGGTTGAGCAGCAGCACCTGCGCGTGCACCGGCGTGATCTGCACGAACGCGTTGTCCAGCCGAGACTCGCGGGGGTATAACCGGATCTCGTCGCTGGAATATGTGTGTGTGGGGGGGGGGGGGGGCACACCGGCGTTAGCGCTTCTTGTGACCCATCGCTTGATTGGTGAGAACTTGCAGGGAGACGCTTTTAATTATGCTACTACAATTGGAATGTCTTGAGGACCAACAACCGAGTCCATCAGGACCTAATGTCGTTATTCACACAATATAAAATTGTCACGTAAAAGAAATCAGAGCTGAAACACTAATTTATCTAGAAATCCAACAAAGAGCACCACTTTCCACTTTTGAGCACTATTTCCACTTAAAATCACCACCGACTGCAGCAATCGACCACCGACTGACCTCTATCCCTTTCCCACCTGCATCTGGTCGCTGCCTCACCGTTTGAGGTTGATGTTGTAGCAGCCCATGATGAGCAGCTGGCGCCACCACATCAGACCGCCCGTCACCACAAAGTCCTTCTCCTGGTTCTCGTTTCCAAACAGCTTCCAGCGGCGAGTGAGCAGCGAGTAGTGCGCCACGCCGGTCCGGCCGGCCACCGCCACGTGCTGCACGCCCTCGTCCAGCGCCGTGTACTGCGGGAAGGGAACAGGGTAAGATAAGAACGATTGTAAATGGGGGGGGGGGCTAGGAGGAGGTAAAATGGCGATTCAAGTAAGAAGGTCTCGAGTGTCGTGTATTGCCGACGGGTAATGATGGCGGTGAAGACGTCGCAAAACGTGCGGCATACCCTACATTTTGCTATACAGCTTCATGAACCTTCAAACATCTTCAGCTCTCTCCACTACAATCTCTAAAACTCCGGTCGGTCGATCCAAGAATCGTAACCATGACCTACCCAAATGGGCCACTTGAACCCTATCGGTATGGGCTAGTTGGATCCCACCAGCCCGTATTTACCAGTTGAAGGGGTTCACCTACCCGTATCGGTCTGTTGGAGGACCTCCGGCACATAACCTACCCGAATAGGCCAGTTGGATCCGACGTAGACGTGCGGCACGGGCACGGTGATCCACTGTTTGCTGCCGGCCATGGTGTGACCTCCGGCCGGCGCCCCCAGAGAGGCCGGGTCGTCACAGCTGATCAGCACCCGGTCCTCGCCTTGGAGGCACACGTGCTCCTGGTTACTCTGCACAGAGGGAAAGAGAACGGTAAGTAGACTAAATGATGACATTGGCGTTTTGCAGAGGCAATACAATTAACTCTACAACCACGTAGCTGTTTCTTTGCACTAAAGTAGTTATAAACCGGCGATGACCACAAGACGTATGACAAAAGAACAGCCCGAGGACAACATTGCCAACTCCATCAGGGACACCGCCGCCCTAAAGAGCTCGACACCGCATCATGACCAACCAGAGACTCCAATGTCCATAATCTACCCCAAGTCAGTTCCGAGCCTCACCATGCACGGGTTGACGGAGAGTGCCGACTTGACAAACGCCAGCTGCATGACCCGGTTGGCGAAGTCGTCCTCCCCCGGGCGGCGTCCGTTCAGTAGCCACAGCTGGTAGCCCTCGGAGCCCCACTCGACGTCACGCGCCGATATGACGTCATCGTCCCAGGAGAGTGTGCACGTGAGCAGTGTGCCGAACACAGACCACACGGAGAGGCCCCGCTCGCGCCACGTGACCGCCAGCGCACAGCTGTCCGGCGTCCACGAGAGACGACCTGCGGGCGGCGGAGACGGGCGTGTGTTATCATTACTAATACATTTACCGGGATATTGATAATATGATACTGCATAGAACATACTATCATCGATACCATGAGCAATGAGCTATGTCACATCACACCAACGCGTTGATACCTACTCGACACGCTATGTGAAAAATGCCACGACATCGACCTCTAAGAATCGGCTTTGAAGCAACTACCAACGGTATCAGATGAGCGCTATCAACTCCGTACGCCCTTTTCCCCCTTCCGAGTGCGCTTTAACTCACCGTACCCGTACTTTGTAGCACACTGAAATCACCGTCATACACATACTATCATCGGTAGTATGTGTATGGGTACAGGGTACTTTCACGGGTATTCCTGGGGCACTCCTCCACCCTCCTCCAGGGGTCCCCAATCACGTTTCAGTGCAGTTTCTGGGGTGACTACAGTTCCAGCTCTCTGCAGGTCGCACTGTCACCTACCGACGGGTCCGGGCGATCCGGCGTAGTCCTTGCTGGAGAGGATGAGCCGGTGCAGCACCTGCAGACCGCCTGTCGTGTCGTCCACACAGCAGACCACACACTCGCCACTGAGGGAGGGGAGGGTCACAGTCAGAACGTGGTCACAGCCCAAAACGGGCAACAACGCGTTATATCGGGTCAAATTTGTAATCAGGTCTCGCAAGGTCAGGGCACAGTCACAGCCGAGGTTACAGCCGGTCATGTTCGGTTATAATGGATCCCTAACGGCTAACAGGACGGTCACTGCACACAGTGCACAGTTACAAGTTACAAAATGATCACAGAAAGGGTCCGTATCTGGTAAAATCCAATAAAAATAGGGTCATAGCGGGGCACAGGATCATGGTCACAATCCAGGCCAGGGTAGATCACAACGTGGACAGTGTCAGGTCGACGGGAGGCATTGTAGTCAGAACAGGGTAACCCAGCCGAAACCCCACAAAGCCTCATAAATATGGATTGAATCAGGGGCGCAGCTGGCATCGAAGGACGTTTTATTTCAACGTTGTTATTGGTGAAACGTGAGCCGGCTTAAAAGCGCATGTAACCTTGTGGAGAAGATCTCATTTCCTCTCCAAACTTCAGGAAATATATAACAAAAACTTCCATTGTGACGTGCACCTATGAAAAACCACGGAGGGGTTCTATTCTAGGCGACCGCTGACATCAATATACTACAACCATTTACAGGCACTTTTATGGAAACTAGCCTCATCCACTGCCCCTCCCTCCTACCCTCTCAGCCCATCTGCCTGTCTGCACGCGCAATTATCGGCCGCCGGAGAGCTACGACCCCCGCCACAGCCCGTCAGCTGTAGTACCGCAGCCGGCGAGAGCTGCACTCACTTGGCTCTACCGAACACCATCAGACGGTACTTGTGGCTGACGGTGGCGCACGTGGCGTCCTGCACCGACGCCCAGATCCCCTGCACCGACTGGCGGGAGGGAGAGAGACACGGACACAAAGTCGGTCAGACACAGACAGAGGGGAGGGGGCAAAGGGAGGTTGGCATGAATTGGAAAACAATTTGCTTTGAACCAGCGGTTATGAAATTATGAAGCGAATAAGATAAGACGACAGAAAAATTATGCAGCAAGATAGTTCTCGAATTTAGTTAGTAAGCAAAGCCGACGATGAATTGACACTCATAAAAACAACACAAATAAAATATAATCACAGAAAAAGTTTCCATTCCAACGTCAGTAAGACACCAGACTTGTGAAACCACTAGCCAGCATCCCAGAGCATACACCCTGCTACCCGGCACCCCCAGCCCACCGTCCACTCACATTGGGGTCGAACTTAAGCGATGAGGCGGTGAGGAAGGCGGCCCGGCCGTCGCTGAGCACCGTGGCGAACCCGCCCACCAGGGGCGAGTACTCCATGTCTACCACGTGCACGCCCGCCTCCTGGATCGGCACCGCTGTGAAACGGGGGACGGAGAGGGATGTCAGAGTGGGAATAGATGCATACCCGACGGCAACGCGGTCTCATGACTCGGTGTTATATCTATTGTGTCCGACCATATGACTTTTCAATGTCATGTGACGACAGTGCTAGTTTATTGGGGTTTATTGGGTTTATTGGATTAAATGGCTTTGCTAGTTGAGGGGCGCATCGACCATTGTAGCCATTTTGCACCAATCCAATTATCCCATTCATACAATCCATCTCATCCCGTCCCATTCGTCCCGTCCTACCTTCATTTCATTCATTGTATGACGTCGTAATGGTCAGCAGTGTCACGTTTCACGTGCTGTTCTACAAATTACGAAATGTCACGCAGTGCTACGCTTTTGCCTCGCATAATGACATTAGTGTCATACGACGTGATCTATCATTGCGTGAAGATTAACATCACGAGGTTCATCGTCATTAGAACGGGTCTAGCCACACGTCTTTCTTTGGGGTCAACTTATCGTTGGAAGTCAAGTATTTACGGCCGAAAAGTTGTTAAGCAGTATCGGGAATGGGTGTCGAGCGGGGCGAAAATTCCGACACAACGATCGAGCCTTTAGCCACCAGATCAAACCCGCAGCTGTATGAGGGGTTTCGAACTTTCTGGGCTTTCGGGAATCCCCGTGACTCTCAGACGACCCAGCTCTGGTCACAGGTCACCTGACGATATTGCATGTGTCGGGTTTCGGGGACCACAATGTCGCAAGACCACATGTACCAAGACCTTCGTCATCACACAGCAAAAACAGGAGACTGAGCGTGCTTATCAGTCGACATCAAACAGTAACAAAAGTGAAACCACCCACAGCCTTCGAGACAGAGCTAGTAAGCGTACTACTATACTGGCCAGAAAATAAAACGGACACGCAAGCATGGCATCCGTAGAGTTACGTGTACCAGCCGCCTTAGGTCCACGGCATTCCTTCAAACGTTCAAATTTGTGGGCCAGCGACCGGATGTGTACGACTTAACATGACAAATAAACACGAGACACTGGAACCAGCCTCCCTTCCATTATGGAACATGTGTGGTCACAGGAACGAAGGGGACGGCGAAATACAATGAGTGATCGTCGTACACTCAATGTACGATAATTATTGTACGGTATATGGCTCACACAGGAATGATGGACTTGCTGAAAAATGGAAGAGCACCATTCGCAAATCGACTATTTCCAATACATTTGTGTGATGCAAGTTAAAGGGACCCTCCCACCTTCAAAAAAGTTAATGAATTGGCATGAAAGTGATGTCGCTCGGTTCAGAAAGAGCAAAAACGCATATCTACCAAATTTCATCGAAAAATATTCACCGGTTTTCAAGATATTAGACTTATACTTTTGTTTACTTTTTGGGATCTCCGCTGTTCCTAGCGACTTTATTTGAAAGTGCGGCATTTGTTGCGCGCAAAGCAGCATATACCACCGCGTGCTACAAAACGTTTTAGTCAAACATTTAACGGACGTTCGAAAGCCTGATGACGTCATCAGATTCCCGTAATGGTTAAGAGATAGGGACCACGCTGGTCCCACCCTGCAAGTAAAGGGAAGAAATTTCTTGAACACCATAAAGCTGCGGGGGTTGCGACCAGGATAAATGGTGGTTTCTGAGCCTGGCCGCAAACTTGGCTATCTCAACTCAAAACTAATGTTAAGGTGGGAGGGTCCCTTTAAAAGATGTAAGACATTGCATTGTTATTTTGCTTTCAAAACGGGGACCCAGAGTTGAACTGAGCATACGTGTTATTTTTTTTTCGCTGCTAAAGCGGGAAAGATCACTGTCGACTGTCGTATAGGTACGCCTCCAAAGACTCATGCTCAAAGCAGGGCTGCACATCGATCTATGGTGTATAATTGCATTGGCTGCGAAATAAGTCGAAATAAGTCGAAATAAGTCGGTGAAAGAAACGAAATATGTCAGTCTTATTCGATTGCATGTGGTCTTTCAGCGCGGTGAAACACGGCTAAAAGCTTTACGTCCTGACTGACGGCGCTTCGCCAACATTAAGCCGTTCGATGTTCGATGTGACGAAAAAAAAAAAAAATGCATTAACGAACTTGGCAGAGAGCGACGCATGTCTCTAGTACATACACTGAAACTTCTGCAACATGTTAACTTTGCGCATCTGGATGAGATAAGCTCAATAAGTCTACATTTACTTTATTACTAGAATATCACCCAAGATGCAGTCGGAAGAACGGCAGTCAATGGTCCCAATAACATAACACAGCACACCAAAATCATAGCATTCTCCACAAACGCCCCCCCCCCCCCGCCCTCTTTCGGGCCCAGCTTATGGCATCATTACGTCGCTAAACCTTAAGCCGCTGAATGCTACTTCGATGTGACAAAAAAGGCATAAATACATAGATCAAACCAGCTTCACCAATCTCCCACCTCCCTCTCGTGATGCCTAACGACCGAACATTGCCTACCCTTCGGACGCCAGCCTACTGCGGCATGAGACTACGTCTTTCTGTCCAATTCTATCACACAGCTCAAGTATACCAACGGAAAACGGCCGTCTCTCACACCATGCCAGACCTACCGACGGAGACCTGCTGGTTGACGGAGAAGGGCGTCCGCCGCAGGTCCAGGCAGTAGTCGTAGTTGATGGTGCCATCCCAGCGGTACCGCAGCACGTGCCCAGAGGCCGTGGCCACCATCAGCTCGTCGCGGATACATGTCAGACACGTCAGCCGGGAGTCGAGGCCCGTCTGAAACGCCTGTCGAGTGAGGAGGGGGAGGGGAGGTCAGATGTGGAAGGTGCGGATAGAGCAGCGTCAGCCGCGAGTCGAGACCCGTCCGAAACGCCTGTCGAGCGGGACGGGGGGGGGGGGTTAGAGGTGGGAGCTGTAGAAAGAGCAGCAATAGATGGGAGAAGCCATATGCGTGTGAGGTCGGTTCGGGGTTCGAGATCGATTTCTTGAACACAAGCTTATTGGTATGTCGAACAAAACAGACATACTGATCGTGTCAAAGATACGTGCACCGTAATATCACCTTTCTTCTACCAAAGTCGATGTATTCTTTTTTACTTTTATTATGTCTTATCTTCGCTGTTCATTAATTAAGTACGAGTTCTGTCGCCGTCGCCATCCGTAATTAAGGCTAGTCACATAATTCAAAAACTTTCACCTCTCACATCACAACTTTTGCAGGACTCGGAGTCCTGCATCCGCCCCATATCACGACCTATTACCGTGGCTGGGACGGGATGCGGCTAATGGGTGAACTCGTGACTGACATAGAGCTGTCACAAATCAGGCGGTCCCCGGTACCGCCCACAGGTAGCCTCTTCCCCTTCCCAGACCAGTCCCCCACTCTGGATGGCGGAATACGCCCTAGTATGGGCGGCGAGGACCTAGCACGCATCCCACACCATCCATTGGTCGCTCCCATATAGCGGAGGCCGCGGAAAACACATGTCAAAGTTCGGTACCGGTGATCAGCACGGACATTTTTCACCCGCCGCATTCACCTTGAACTTTGGCTTTTGTTGAATTCAGTAGTAGGGCAAGCTGAACGACGACATAGACTGTCGGAATCGGTACACTGATGAACCTGTTTCCCTGTTTGAGCGTGCATGTGTGCCCTGATGCTGCTACATTTATAAGCTGAGATAAGAAATAAGTTCAGTTTGTGACAAGTGCAAGAGAACATCTCGTAACATGCCGTTCAAACTTGCGTCACAAGTGTATCTTATGCCTTTCTCCCGCGAGAAATGAACAGAAAAACGAAAGTTTTACATGCGATTATCGGCAGGCTACGCTATCACACGTCTAGATGCAAATGAGAATGTCACGGGTGGGCAAAAGCATTAGATTAGGCATCTAATTGGAACACAACAATCCCCGCCCATTTTCCCACCTGACAAATGAATCGATGGACAGCCAACACAGCATGCCAGGACTGTCCTGGGTGGGAGTTATAAAAGGTAAAACATGTCTCCAATGATCAAACTAACCAAGAGTACCACTGCTGGATAAAGTTCACCACTTTTTGATGACTGGCAGGATGGCACCTAACCACCAGGTAGTTATCAAGATCAAATAAGCTTCAGGTTATGGCAAAAAATTAATGAATAATGGGATTTACAGCACATAAATTCAACAAATGCCTTGTGCCTTGTGGAGGGACATTGTTGGAGAACCAAAACCACCCATTATACATTAACCAGTAAGAAAATAATAAAAGAACCTGAGCAGAGACTCAGCACCTACCTTGGCAAAAACCAATGGAGGGATGGGCTCTTTCAAGAAGAGTTCTGCACTCTCTCGCCGTAGCGCAGCCTGTGATGAATCCACCTGCTGGTATACACTTGTCTTCCTGTTGTCCACAGCAAGGTGGAAAAACAAGAGGAAGTTCTTTGACGTCTGAAAGACAGAGAACACCATAACTCATGTGCACAACTTCCTCAGCTGGGGAGCAATCCCAACAGTATACAATATAAAACATGTTTATGAAGCCCAGTGCAAGCAGCTGATCTGCACATTACTTTGTCAAAATTGAATTTACACAAGCACATACCGTAACAACAACCATGGAGGAGTCTGGCCTCCATTGCAGATCAATGTTTGTTCCATGTTTCTCCAGTGACTCCTGAGACCTCTTGTGACATGCGATGGGCAGGGGTGGCTGTGGATAAAATGAAATACCAGTGATATAAGTTACAGGTACTGACAAAATCAATGCACAAAATTATTTGAATCTTACAGGACTATAAAAATATATAGTGAAAATTATATTAATCCAGTGATTATGATTAGCAACATGAAAACAAGATTGTGGAATGTGCGTACTGGAAACGCGGAAAGATTGGTAGGTAGGTAGATACCTGCCTATTGACACTCTCAATAACTATTTTTTCAGCTGAACAAAAGACACTATTTTTTGTAACTCCTACAAATTGGTCAACAGGATATATAATAAAATAGCAAGAAAAATAGCCTACCCACCTTGGAAAACCATATTGTTATCTGAGAATCTGACAGTATTGCAAATAGTATTCTGTCCCTATTACAAAGTATCCTTCTGTATTGCTCTTCCCCATTGTCAATTCTTGGGTCTAACACCTTAGGCCAGCCAATTGGAAAATACATTTTACGAAGAGACTGAGCGGAGGGCTGTCATCTCCCCTCTCCCCTCAACGAGACTCGTCGGTCGGACTCGTCAAAATAACTGTTTCATTGGCGAATTTGCAGATCAGCTGCTACCATATTACGCTATTTGTGCGAAATTCTTCAAAAGTCTTTCATTTCCAGAGATTTATTTATAAGTCTCAACACAAATTGTATTTTTCTTTACGAATGGACAAACATTAAAAGCCATGTTTCTACAGTTTTATTTTTTGGTTTTCCTCTTATAGAATTTGGTATTGAAGACAAAAATGATGATAAAAATTGCAACCCCATTCTAGGGAGATTAGAGGAAAAAGAGCAATATGCTACCATATGATTGTGTATGGCTTCAATTTCTACAGATACTGCGCACTACGTTCAAAACTAGCGCGATCTCATTCCTGCAGGCTGCAGCGATGGTATACGTATTTTTGAGCTATTATTGTGATTATTGTGAATTATTTAGATCGGAAGTAAGGATATGGCTGTGACGAATGGAGGATATAAGGGTAAGATATAAGAATACCCATAACTGGACTGGGCTGATAACGATAAGACTATCCATTGACCATTCTTATTGTTTTCCTGTCAGTGCGTGCCTTGATTGTGATGGGCTCAATTTTGTGGTTACTTCAACTTTTCATTTTTTACATCACACATATTTCAACTTCACAGTCTTACAGTTTACTTTCCACTTTCTGATAATATTTAGGATAAGGGGCGCTAGTTCTGGATTGTTGTGATTCTACCTACTCAAAAACTGTACTGCTACCACACACTACTTTGACTTGTTTCGGTTTGATTTCCACAGATCACAGAAGCATGAGATGACAAGGTATGCACTTGCAGGCAAGATGAATGGAACATAATGACTTCATGGACCAGGAAAGCAAATCCACTGATGTGCTGTATGACCAGAAGGATTTTTCTGAATGTGATGACTTGGTGAGATTGACACTATTTTCTTGCTATAGAGAATAGGTACCAGGGTATATTGACATAGGTACCATCCAATCATTAAGTTTTGTAAGAATTGAGTTTGCAGTACATTCATAATATTCATGCCTGCAGTTGCTTGTTTGTCTGTGAAACTATTTACTAGTTTTCATCTGATGCCAGAACTAAGAAATGCCTCAAATCAGTTGGGGGAGGTTTGGTCAATGGTTGTCATTTTTAGCACATGCCATTTTTGGCAACCATGTGCTAAAAATGACAACGCTATCAGCTATTTTTAGCAACGATGAAGCCGATTTCACTCCTCAGCGAGGAAATCACGATTTTGGAAATACAAGCACTGATTTTGGAAAAGAAGTGCTGCCACCTGGTGCAAGAAGAAGAAACCAGCTTTAATATGGCCGTTGTTTGTATGGTAGTCCAACGTTGAAGTATACCCTTTTTTGTGGCCCGAAGTTGGAACTTTAAATTGAAGCATCCGAAAATGATCGATATTGATCGAAATCATGATGTTGATGAAAAAAATAATATGTTAAGTTGAGAGAGTAGGCCATTTTATCCAGATGCGGTGGTTTACTTCTTGAAATTATTTTTGCTTACGACGACTGCCATGTAATGAGGGATAATTAGCAGCCGTCATTAGCAAAAATAATTTCAAGAAGTAAACTACTGCATCTGGATAAAATGGCCTCCTCTCTCAACTTAAAATATTATTTTTTTCATCAACATCATGTTTTCGATCAATATCGATCATTTTCGGATGCTTCAATTTTAAGTTCCAACTTCAGGCCACAAAACAAACTACCATACAAATAACAGGCATATTAAAGCTGGATTCTTCGTCTTGCACCAGGTGGCAGCACTTCTTTTCCAAAATCAGTGTTTATCTTTCCAAAATCTTCATTTCCTCGCTGAGGAGTGAAATCGGCCTCATCGTTGTCAAAAATAGCAGAATCGTTGTCATTTTTAGCACGTGTGACAAAAATAGCACGTGCTAAAAATGACAACGATTGACCAAACCTCCCCCGACTGAAATAGGTTGTGCTGTCTATTTAGCTTGAATGTTTATATTGATGAAATAATATAATATAATATACTATTGACTTTCTATCTATCTTGCCATCATAATCTGCAATTTGTAACTGCACTGTATATATCCTCAATATGCATGCAGATTTGTCTGCTGGTAAGTGCTTTTATCTGTGCCATTTATCAATTAGCAATGCGCAGCATATGGCTGGCTAATTCCACATACAGTAGTAACTAGTAGGTAACCAGAACATCATATTGTGTTTAATTAGTGATCCGTCCACTGGCTCACTCATGATTCATTTCTGTGTCAGAATGAAGTTCGCCAGCTGGTGCAGTTCTCTCGAGCGGAGGTGCGCTCTGAACATGTGTGGCTGGAGCGGCTCTCGCTGCCCTGTGTGCTGGAGACGGCCCTCGAGACGCTGGCCTCGCTGCCCGACAGCCAGCTGCTGGCGGCTGCCGAAGCTGCCCAGCTGCCGGCAGCGCTCGGCTCTCTGCCGGCAGCAGCGCGGGCCGGGCCCCTGCCGGCTCTGCTGCGCCGTCTGTCGGGGGTCGGGTCGGAGCCCGCCCTGCGACTGGCAGCAGACATGTTCTGGGACCTCTACACAGCAGGTGAGAGCTGTGGCGGTAGATGTGACTGCTGCGAAATATATTCATACAAATTGAAATAGAACGATTTTACGTGACCTTCTTTGCAATTACGAGAAATTTGCCGTCCTGTGGGCGTCAAGTACCAGTCACCAGCGACTACCGAACAAATGTAATCGGATTTTACGGAGATAATCGCATGCCCGCGGTCCTACCGAACTGCATTGCAAGCCGGTGATTTATATTTTATCGCTCAATTTATTTGCGGTGTGGTTTGTTTGCCGATAAACGGCACTGCGAACTCGGTCCATTGTAAGGCTGGCGGCAATGGCGCTGTATCTTTTGCTGATGATATGCACCGCAAGTGCACGCAATCTGTTTCCCAGAATAGTTTTTAAACATAGTGCTGATCGGTTATATTACGATAAAAGTGATTGAAACCGGCAGAGCTGCTTGTAGCTCTACAGGACGTGTGACCAGATCGCGTGATAGGAACGCCACGGTCGCGTATGAATTGGGGTTTGGCATGCTTTTGGTGCAGTTTTCCTGGGTATTTCTGCATTCATTGACCACACCGTAGTCCGTACCGCTTTCGTTGTTACGCCAAAAAAGAAAAGCGCATTATATACCGCAATGAGCAATGCACAAGAAAATTCACAAGCATCTTCTGAACTACCTAGGCAGGAGGGGATATTACATAATCTGGTTCACTTGTAACATACAGGGATCTTAAATGCACTACCTGCGTCACGTTTTCCGCGTCTCGTTGTCCCCGTCAACGGACTGCGTTGATCCCCGCTGACGTTCGCCGTGTTCCCGTCAGATGTCGCCCCGGTCGTGGAGCGCTGCCGCTGCCTGCTCGCCTCTCCGGCCCTCCTGGAGCGACTCACCCTCACCGCCATCGGCCGGCGCGAGCTGACCCCGCTGGCGCGCCTGGCCGCCGCCAGCGAGCCGCTCTCGGCGCGCCTTTTCCGGCTCGTTCGCGCCGTGTTCGAGTCGAGCGGCGGCTGCGGCGCGGCCGCGGCGTTGGCGGCGCAGCTGGCGTCGGACGTACAGCCGCAGCTGCCGCCGGGACTGCTGCAGGCTCCAGCGGCGTCCCTGGTGCTCTCTGACCGCCGCGCGCCTAGCAGGCTAGAGACTCTGACGCGCCGGAGACGAGGCTCGGCGCACGTGCGGTGGCTGGCGGCGCTCTACCCGGACCAGATGAGGACTTTGTGTACAGAGAGGACGCTGTACGGGTGCCCGAGACTGAGGAGGCTACTGGCGGGGGCGCAGGGCCCCGTGTTGTGACCGCAGTGATCTGATCCCGGAATGTACGAGAGGACGTACTTTTCAGGGCGTTGATACTGAGTTTGATTTGTATCGGTCGAGGGTATGCTGCACCAGCGACCAGTGAGTTGGGTGTGACCGAATTTCTGCAGGCTTGTGCCATGTGATAGCGGATGATCGATCATTCAACGTTGTGATATTCAGTCTGGCCATGGCAATGGACGTATCTCCTTGCCTCATTGCATGCATAGTACTCAATTGGCATATCCTCCAGATGTTGCCGTGACTATTTGTGGCGGTATGTTTGATGCAAGAATGGTGGGCCGAGAGCGCACATAATCCAGGTGCTCTACTGAGACTGCACTTTACCTCATCGCCAGTGTGGAACTGGACAGGTATGTTCTTAAGCTTGTCGTTTTGCGATCTTGTTCACTCGCATGTTGTATGCAATTATAATCCTGTTTTAGCATAGCGTCATCGCAGTTCATTATACCAGTCATCGACGTGCATTAGCCAGACATGCAATGCAATAAATATTGAACGTTCGTAATTCCCGAGTCATGAAAGGAAATAGAGAGCAGCAAATCGTCCGATTCATTTATTGCATCTTGAGGGCGCCAACTGCACAGATCAAGCAGCCATTCAATGGCATAAATGACTGGTCGGGCAGTCCACAGGCGACCCGTAAATGAAATTAAAGGTGAGGCCTGCCATTGTGGGTCACCATAGCGATACGGTAGTAACGACACCCAGCCTCTACACACCACGAGGCCTAATCTCTATCGGTAGAGCTAATGGGTCACCAGTTATACCGAGCAAGGATGGGCCGCGCTCAGGTGGCAGCATGGCACAATCTGCCTCCACCGATTCACCGGGATTCAGGTGTTCGCCAAATGTCAGTGGGCAAAACAGAGGCCCAATTAATTCACCGACTAAACGAGCCAATTCTCTAGCATCGACATCACTCGTCTACAAGCGTCAGCAAAAGCCAGTTAAGTTTGTCCAATTGACTGACAAAACACAAATCTGGCATTCAAATGGGCAAATGCAACAAAAAACAGCTTCATGCATAACACACGCTCGCCCTGCGTGACTTCACCAGTATCACAAATCGTTCTCAACCAAGCTCGCCATGAGCAGCAAAGTCGGCTCACAACTTCTCAACAAAGTTTGCTGACCATGATACTGGTTTGAAGCATAACAAATGCTTGGAGCTGGATAACATTTCCTGCTTGACTTGACTACAATAACAACTGTTGTCAGTGACATAGCCCCAGCGACCGAGAAATAAATCACCTATACACATTGCGAACTAGCTGACAAAAGCAGCCACAACCAAGCTCAACCTCACAAATGGTATGACTGATCACACAGACTGATACCGAGTGCTTTTGATTGCACTAACGGCTCATTACAGACCACGCATCATATCCTTTATCTTTCGTTGACGCATTCCTCGCTGCTCAATACTGGCCAACCACCAATGTCGCCGAGACAATTTATTCCGACCTTCTCTAGCTAACCCTCTCAAAACTGATCTCGGTACCTATCGAACCCCGCGTACCGATCGAACTCGGCGTACCGATCATACCTATCAGCCGCCGGCGTCAGAGGGGTGCGCACCTCCCTCCACCGACCGTCGAGCTCGGAGTCGTCGGGCTCTCCTGCGCCGGGGATCCCTGATACGGGTGTTTCCAGCATCTGCGTCAGGTTGTCCCTGGAGGCCGCTGCCGAGGGCGGCGGCTGGTCGGCAGCCAGCAGCGCCACCTGGCCGATTATCCAGCGAGCCGCGTACAGCGCCGCGGCGTGCGTAGCCGCCTGAGCCGCCAGTGTACCGATTCCCTTGTACAGACCCGATACGCCCTCATCTTCTAGGATGGTGAAGAAGCAGTCGAGGGCGCCCTCGTAGCGCGTGCTGACGGGCAGTACCGAGGATCCCGTATCCAGGTTGTCCACGATGGAGCGCGTGCCCTGCAGCTGCAGCCGGTGCAGCACCGTCTCCAGCGGGTAGAGCAGCAGGTCGGCCGAGTAGCGACCCACCGCCGCCACGGCCAGCTGCTGGTGGCACCTGTCCAGGGGCTGGCGCGCGCGCGGCACCGCCCCGCGCCGCCGCTCGGCTCGGTCGCGTAGGATACGGAGTACAGCAGAGGCGACCTCCGCGCCGATGGCACTCAGGATGTAGTGCAGGATACCGTGCAGAGCAGCCGGTACGACCAGGGTCCACACTGGCAGCAGACGCCCGCCGCTGTACGGCGTCAGACCGGCCACGGCGCGGAACGCTCCCTCTGTGAACACGTCCAGCACGCCCGGCCGCTCGCTGGCCACCTCCGACTGTACCGACTCTGTCAGACTCGCTGCCGAGAACGGAGCCGCGGCGATCAGGCCGGCCGTCTTCAGCAGTAGGTGGCGGCCGGCCTGGCGCGCAGAGCTGCCGCGGGCCAGCTCCCGCGGCCAGGGTGCCACCTTGCTCACCAGATCCTCAGCGGCCAGTCGGAGGCCCTTCACGATCACCGCACTCCCCAGTCCCTTCCAGAGAACCCCCAGTCCCTGATGGCGGTGTAGGTTGAACAGCACCGGCGCTAGAGTGACCGGCGTCAGGTGGTAGCGACGGGCAGTGGCATTCACCTGACACTGCCGGCGCAGCACCACAAACGGGTGCGTCAGAACGTGCTCCACAATCAGTCCGGCCGCGTTCGTGGCCACCACCAGGTACTGGGTGTTGGGGGAGGTGGCCGGCTCGGTCGTCTGCTCGGGCAGGGGGAGGGACGTTGGGCGAGCACTGCCCCCCGCCCGACGCTCCGGCAGACGACGCTCCCAGAACGGAGAGTCTTCCCCGCGTGCTGCCATGTAGAACTTGTAGTCGTCCAGGCCAGCCATAGGGGGCGCTAGTAGTTCAACGAGGGGGTGTAGAAAAGAAAAGTGATCATCCGAAATTTGATTGCTATATCTTGATGTCAAACATCACCCTGATAAAGGAAGTGAAGTGACTATATTGTGAAATAATTTTCTCTACAGAAGTACTTTTGCTTGAACCTGAAAAATAAAATACCACTGGTTACACAGAGGTGAAAGCAACACAAGTTTAGCCACAATTAAGCCTGGCTAAGCTGCTAGTCAGTGTCCCCCGACGGCTCTTTCCAGTTTGTTGACCCCATGGTGCAATCAATTATCAAACCACAATCTGATGGAAAGTAAAACTGTGGCTGCCAAATATTTCAGCCCTAGGTAACTCAGATTGAACTTTGAAGTTTATTGTAGGAAAAAATGCATGCTTATAATCATTCAGCTCTGCACTTTGCAATGTCCAGCAATGTGCAATAAGCTTTTATAGCTGATCTTATCATCTTTGTAACTATGGGTGTAAGTTTCTGCCTCATTGTGGGTGCCCAACTCACCAAGCTCTACCAATTCCATGCAGGCTTGGCCTTTGTAGCTGCATCAGACAGTCCAGGACCCAGGTCAAGGTGACTGACCCATGACCCCATGACCCCAGGCCCAGCCGGTAAATGTCAAGTTTAAGTCCTAAGAAGATTTCATTGATAAATTTTTCATATTTTTACATTATTTGACATCCTGAATCCAAAAATGATACTCATATGTCTCGCAAATAAAAGAAAAAAACATAATCAAACCTGACCTAACCTTACCTACTTACCTATAACCTACCAACCTACAACCTACAAACCTACCCTAACCTAACCTAACCTACAAACCTACCTACCTACAACCTAAAACCTACAAACCTACAACCTAACCTAACCTAAAACCTAAAATTTTTGCTGTTTCATATTCGTATCAGAAGCGCCACAATTGTAGTTAGGACCTAAACTTGACATATACCCACAGCCTACGGTTTTGTAATGCTCATTGCTGGGGCCCCCATAACTCAGCAGAACTGGACCCTCATGCACATCAAAAATAAATCGAAATGGCTGAAATTTAAGTGAGTGCCCAAGGATAATTGAATTTTGAATCCAATTGGATTATTGGAAAGACTAAAAGAAGCCTACGAATTCACTGACAATGTGAATCCTAATCCATATGACAGTACTCATTCAAAGGGCAAACTCATCAGTCATCACCATCACCTACATAATGACACTTTGGATATAAAAATAATGTATTGTGGTAATGATGTAGGTAGTAAAACATTAGAAGAAGTTTTAGATTGAAAAATATAACATTTTACATTTTGAGCAAAATTTTAAACAATAGAAATCACCAACTGCTGACATTTTTGACCAATTGTGCACGCAAATTTTGTCAACAATGTGGAAACAATAATGTTTATGTGAACACTATCAGCAATTTCAGAGGCCGGTTTTACCAACAGAAAAATAGTCTCCTGCAGGAATTTTCTGCCTTAGCCCTTAAGACCGCTTCACATATGAACCAAAAATGGTAGACCTATCCGCTTACGTGCTCAGCACGCCTACTATGTGTATGCATGTGAAGCAGTCTTAGGGAAGGAAAAATTCCAGCAGGCGGCTATTTTTCTGGTGGTCAAACTGGCCTCTGATCATATTCTTCGCACCAGCATCTTTTTTCCGCTCCCGGAAGCCAGTAGGTGGAACTATGGTCATGAGTACCCAAATATGGGAACGTTCCCATTTTTGGGAACAGAGTTCCCAAATATGGGAACGGGCGTTCCCATTTACGGGAACGGAAGGTAATTTTTCGGCCGTTCGCCCACTAAAACTCATTATTGCATCACGTCTCAAAAAAGTGCACGCTAATTTAAGTATCTACTGAATCTCTATAAAATTATCTTTTATCTGACCGTTGAACAAGGAAATTGACCGTCGAATGATATTTTTAATGATTTTTTTGAAATGACGGAATGGTGAAAACATGGGTTATACTACATTTAACATGCAATTTAAAGGAAAATGAAGCGTTTTTTACATTTTGAGGTCAAGTATAATAATTTTCGCCTGGTTATTAAGTTTCATACTAGCGACACCAGATGCTGACATATGCAAGCGAACACGCGAACAGTCCCGAGGTAATATTGTTGACTTTTGGTCTCGGGGCGCACGACCGCGTGGAACGTCAGTGATTTTACCGAACTACTGTTGTAAACTCAGTTTCAGTGGTTTAAAATTATTCAGCTGTATTTTATCAGCCCAGAAAGACATATTTTATTTGGATGCTAGCTGTTTAGCATTGTTTTATAAGGAGCGTCATGAGCGTGGTTTTTGTCTTCCGTGTTTCTAAGCATGATCGTTTTGGGGGAATTTCTCTTATATAGGTCGCTCTGTGTGGCTTATTTATAATTTTTATGCTGATTTCGATCATTCCTCATGCCCATCCTACCAGGCCTTTTGCCACTTACACTCATCAAGAAAGGAAAAAACTAGATTTTCCATGGGACTAGGTGTTTTGAGGGTGTAACATATTCAGCGTTCCCATTTTTGGATACTTCCTTGTGCTCGTCAACTATCGGTGATAAACAGACAGGTGCTTGACATGTCTCCACCCTCGGCGCGGACGGTGGATATAGGTATGGAAGACCTTGTTGAACATCGCTGAGCGTTGTGAATTACGTAATCCTGCAGAGGGGGGCGTGTCCGCTGCGAGATCGACGGGAATAAAAGCGCAGAAGACCGGGCGAAACATGCGACGGTCTTGCCGGAAAGGTCATCTGATGATTGTTGCTTAACAATAATTTGCGGCGTTGGACATGATGCTTGTTAAAGGGACCCTCCCACCTTCAAAAAAGTTAATGAATTGGCATGAAAGTGATGTCGCTCGGTTCAGAAAGAGCAAAAACGAATATCTACCAAATTTCATCGAAAAATATTCACCAGTTTTCAAGATATCAATATTAGACTTTAACTTTTGTTTACTTTTTGGGATCTCCGCTGTTCCTAGCGACTTTATTTGATAGTGCGGCATTTGTTGCGCGCAAAGCAGCATATACCACCGCGTGCTACAAAACGTTTTAGTCAAACATTTAACGGACGTTCGAAAGCCTGATGACGTCATCAGATTCCCGTAATGGTTAAGAGATAGGGACCACGCTGGTCCCACCCTGCAAGTAAAGGGAAGAAATTTCTTGAACACCATAAAGCTGCGGGGGTTGCGACCAGGATAAATGGTGGTTTCTGAGCCTGGCCGCAAACTTGGCTATCTCAACTCAAAACTAATGTTAAGGTGGGAGGGTCCCTTTAACCAATTTACTCTGATAGAGTATTCAAAATGCATCAATCAACTCGTTTTGACAACATCTCATCAATCTAAGAAACGCTTATAAATTGTGGAAGTAATTTCGTTCTTGACGGCACCCATAGATCACCATGTGCCGTGGCAAGCGATCCAATAAATGAACAGGTAGGAAAATTGTATCGGTTCGATCCATGGAACGCTGATTAGTTAGTTCGTGGACTAGCCAGCTTCTCGTTCTGTTGCATCAAATGTTATATTGTAACGATGGAAAAACTTTGCTCGGATGTCAGTTGGCGACTACACGAAGTTTCTTGAGGGGTAGCGGTAGTCGGTAAAGTAATTTATGCTACGACATTTTTAACGCATGCAATGATCCCGATAAATATCAAATTAAAGGGACCCTCCCACCTTAACATTAGTTTTGAGTTGAGATAGCCAAGTTTGCGGCCAGGCTCAGAAACCACCATTTATCCTGGTCGCAACCCCTGCAGCTTTATGGTGTTCAAGAAATTTCTTCCCTTTACTTGCAGGGTGGGACCAGCGTGGTCCCTATCTCTTAACCATTACGGGAATCTGATGACGTCATCAGGCTTTCGAACGTCCGTTAAATGTTTGACTAAAACGTTTTGTAGCACGCGGTGGTATATGCTGCTTTGCGCGCAACAAATGCCGCACTTTCAAATAAAGTCGCTAGGAACAGCGGAGATCCCAAAAAGTAAACAAAAGTAAAAGTCTAATATCTTGAAAACCGGTGAATATTTTTCGATGAAATTTGGTACATATTCGTTTTCGCTCTTTCTGAACCGAGCGACATCACTTTCGTGCCAATTCATTAACTTTTTTGAAGGTGGGAGGGTCCCTTTAATGAAAAGAGCCCCTGAAAGGCGTCGGTGAAATCGTTCCCAATTTTGGGTACGCCGTTCCCATAATAAGGAACGCTTGCAGCGCCAGTGTACGAGAGCGTTCCCAAATTTGGGTTCGCGGCCCGGATGATGGACTGCTTTAGAAATAGGGGAACGATTTGAAACTACGATGGGCCTTACAATATCAAACTCTTTCCCAACAATATTGAGACAAATATCAGGCGGTTCACGATCGTTTTATATTTTTTGGACGTCATTTAACGGTTCTTTTTCTTGTTTTAAATAATTCCTACATGGCGTTCCCATATTTGGGTTTATCGTTCCCAAACATGGGAACGAAAATGCGTTCCCGAAAATGGGTACGCTTGACCATAGTTCCGCCTACTGAAGCGACGCCATTTCAATGTTGATGTAATTCATAATCCAATATTTTCTACTAGAAGCACGACCCATTAAATTAATGCTCTTTATAAGGACAATTTTCTCTTATTAAAATTACAGCCTATGAAATTGATATTAACCCATATAAAAATAAATATTATACCCACCACAAAACACTAATATCAATATCAACCGCGCGCAACACTGCGCGAATTTTTGCATCACGTTCGTCTCTGTTGCGCAAATAAACATTCAATACAAATAGAGATGGGAATCGTTTCGAAAGCACAGCGGCCATTCCATTTTTTGGCTACTCGACAAGTGATTGAAGCTCGATTGTGTTGGATTGTAATTTACAGGGGCCATTTATCAATCAAAATAATAAAAAAATCATTGACATCCAAGATTTTGGTACCATTTTTTAATTACGCTTCACTAAATGTTTTAGAACTGCAAGTTTTCCGCCAGAAAACACGGCGAATAGACCATAGGCACCAATGTCCAATAATAAGCCCCGATTGAAAGGTCTTTTGACGGATCAAGAAATTGGATGATACCAGTTGGGACGTTTCCCCAATCCCCAAAACGCTTTCGAATTTCCTAAAACTAGGACCTCACTTGTTTACAGTTTTCGCGTCACTAAGGAATGACAAAAGCTTTGATTTCACTGCCAAGTTCGGAGGCGCTAAGAAGAGCAAATGACCAATATGCCCCTCCTCCTGCCCCCTCTACCATTGTAATTGTCGTGCCTGACTGAGGCACAAAATATAATTTTCTTATGAACGATATACCTTGTCAGTGGAAACCAGTTACCAGGCCGTATTTGAATCATTGATCAATAGCTGCCAGGTACCGGTTCGTGTGCCTCAGGAGTCACGAGGCGTTGTGACCAAGTATTTGCTTGATATTTTGAACTAAACGCATTCGTCTTTATAACAATTTATTAAACATTATGAAATCCGTGGGCCGAGAGCTTTCTCTTTCACCCGGCGGGCATTTCACCATAATCCAAAACAACTGACCGTGAAAAGCGGCACGCACTGATTACAAAAATATTCGCATTGGATGGACTCAGTGATTAGTGAAGAACTGATTGGTAACGCTAATAGGCGCAGCCAGGCGCGATACCCGCGAGCGACTAGCATCGAGGGATAGTCCACATCCATTAGGGTGAGGTGCACACCTGCCCACGGCTATAGGTACA
Source organism: Amphibalanus amphitrite (assembly GCF_019059575.1). Classification (NCBI taxonomy): domain Eukaryota; kingdom Metazoa; phylum Arthropoda; class Thecostraca; order Balanomorpha; family Balanidae; genus Amphibalanus; species Amphibalanus amphitrite. The sequence continues at coordinate 451,430 of NW_024881828.1, forward strand.
TTCTCTACCAGAAACTACCAGGGAAGTGACAGTTATAGAGCGCGCTCACAGGGTACCGCCCGGCCGGCGCCCTCAAACACCACATCAACACACATCAGCCGTCGATCACAATTCACAGCGAGAAGAGGAGGGACAGTGAGACACAGGGCAACAGCGACAGCCTGCAGACACAACACATCATGCAACACGCAACACGCCGGTATTGTACCGTCCCTCAACACAGCCACTCCCACCCACAGAACCCCACACAAGACCACCAAGCGGCCTACAAAGCAAGCGAGCGCTACTGTTGGAATTCTATATGTGAGCCGTGAGCATCAAACGGTGCCGGTACCGAATTACGTAAAACGATTCACCGTCACAGTCGCACCGCTGCCGCCATCACTGCCACGCAACTGTTTGATTAAATCAGTCGTGGAAGGGAGGGAGTTTAGACAAAAGTCATCGCCGAAGACAGATTACAATAGCAGTGAATGGGTTTCTTCCAATTACCATCGTCACCATATACTACCAGCATTCACTGTTCCGCGCTTACAGAAAACGGAAAAAGGACAACATATCAATCGCTGCAGCATCATCATTTGCGGCAAGAGTCGGGCAGGGGGTGTGGTCGCGGAGCATGACGCACTGCAGTTCACACCGCAATCGCCCCATCCCCAGAGTGGTCCCCGCTTGCGGTGTGGCAGAACATGACACACGGCGGCTCCCGGGGTCGATATAGCGTCCAGTCGCGGACCGGGCGACCGTGTCGTGTCAGCCACCGAGTGTCGGGGAAGCACGTGACCGACAGCGAATGGCCCCACGACACGTGTGTCAGGGGGCGCTCAGCTGATTAACACCCCATGTGACTCACATAATACGGTATTCGTGCCGTCATGAACACTGCGCAATGCTGCAGAGACCTTTCCTGGAATTGGTCAACGCTGGGGCTGATGGGGAAGGCCGGTAACGGTAAGGGGTGGGGACATACGCCCATGGGCTCTACGGTACGTCAAATACATACTGGGTCAGCGTGCGACTGTCTGTGGTGGATTACATGCGCGGCGGGTCCTGGATCATGGATACGTAGTCTCGGACTGAAAAGAATGCCTAGGTGGTTTCAAATATGTAGGTAGAAAGCGGAGCGCGATGGGAGATAGAGGACCTTCAGGGGCCTTCACACGAGCTATGCCAGAGCAAGGGTACAATTTGCCGCAAAACGAAACGTCGCAAGTCCACAGTCACACTACACACGCCACGCGTGAGCTCATTCCACAAAACTAGCTATAGACGTCCACAGATCAACGCAAAAAGCCTCTGTCAAAATGCAATTGAAACTACAATCAGGTGGGAAAAATCACTAGTCCAAAAGTAACGCAAGCCTTCGGTGGCATCGTACATTACAGTAGCCTCTCACGTCGTGTGTGCTTGATATTGACTCCCATGCTATAAATGCTACACATCGCCAGCGCATGGTCTTTTCACAGTACAAATGATAGCAATACTCGCATTACTCTCCCCATGCTTAGTCACATCTTCTTTATAAATTGGGGCGCGAAAGTGAAGAAAAAGCCGAATGCGTTCGGGTTAGAGACAAGTTAGAGACACAAGTGCAAAGCGTACAGCACGAGTGAGCCGCCAAAAGTAAACATTTTCGACCAGTGTTGCACAAGCTGGCCGCTGAATTGACGTAATAACAGTGACGCCTATGACGTCATACTAAGACATGACAAACGATGATGATTTGTCACCGAAACAACTTTGTTCGGAAACACGCGGTCAGCGGTTCCCGGTCATGTCAGCGATATACCCTTTATGATTGGTGGCATGATATTGATCGATTGCAGTAAGTCAGAGTGGCCTGTTGTCTACAGTCAACCCATTGGTCACCAATCGGCAAATGCCAGTCATCCGCAGTTGATGCTATCAGTCCCTATATCAGTTAATTTCGTCACGGTGTCAAATCGTGCCGCCATTTCGCGTACGTCACGCTGATTCGGGTTGTCCAAAGTTCACCATCTGCCCAATCTAATCCAAAGTACACTGAATGTCGAGTGCCCCCTGTGATCCACAGACGTCACCTTTGGTCGATTTTCCACATCGCTGGCGCGCCGTCCACGGCCAGCCATCCACCATATACCGATCCTCACCAGCCAAACTACGTCTCTCGACTTCCGTCTTCCATTAAATCTCTATCCGCGACCGTTTTGTGGACGCAAACAGCCCTGGGGGCGCAGCGGGCGAAAATACCTCGCCAACGACAGCAAGTCAAACTCGTGTAACTGCCTCTCGACGCTCCGGCGCGAGGCGGCAGCCAACTTACCCGCCGGCAGCTCACTAAGTTTGAAACCGGCCAACTTTGAGGCGGCGGCTGCTAGACGGCGGTTCGGTCTCGGATCGGCGCGGCGGCTCAAATGGAAAAATTCAGCAGTCTGCTGACAGCCAAGAACAGATGGGAGGTTGGGTGGGTGGATTGCACTTAGAGCTGCTAAAGGTGCTTTGAAAGTCTCCCCATACGGTAAACCGTCATGAGGTGACTGGTCGGACTAAAATCAGTCAGACTTGGTCAATGTCCCCGTCAGGACAGTCGAGCTCGTGGCGCGTCCTCGTCAGGGTCAGTTTATATTGTCACAAAACGCGACTTTCCCCGTGATCACAGCGGCTTGCGTTCCCCCGTGCGAGCTATCCCGCTCACAACACGCGCGGCGCACCACCACGCGCATCCATCACTCCCGGTACTCCTCCCGATGCTCTCAGTCACCTCACGACCTTTTCTGGGCCCACCGCATGTCATCGTCACGGGGCACGGCGCCCGTGAGCCAGCTCACGGTCGCCTCCAGTCGGCCCCAGAAGCCCAGTCGCTCCAGAGGCCAGTCCAGCCACCCCGTCGTGATGCAGTAGTAGGTATCGTGCGGCGCTACGTGGTGAATCCGGTGGTGGCGACGCGGCAGGATCACCCGGGAGTCCTGGAGCAGTGTCACGTACCACGGCAGACCGAAGTAGGTGTGCGACCACTTGTGGATCTGTGGAGGAAGAAAGGGAGCAGTCAGGCGTGAGTCACAGCGGGTTGAGCGTGCGGCACAGCGGCACACTTGTGGGGTCACTTGAGACGGAGTACAATACGGCATTGTTCGGTTGGCTGGTTGGACGGGGGCAGCATTCCACGATATTTCTAGCTTCTCCACTTCTTCAGACAAAGTCGCGAATCGACATGTTTCCCACCAATGTGTGCCTTTGCCACGGTGTTGTGTCTTTGACACGGTGTTGTACTTTACCACATATGCTATTTGAGCATTGTAACAGGTTTAGTCCCAATGAGTAGGTTTCAAGGAAGGAGGTGAGTGAACATTATGTTATATAGTGTGATTTTATTGTTCCCGAGATCCATACGATAATCGTCAATCAAATAAACAACAAAATTTGTTTTCAGATGGCTAAGAGCATCGTTCGATGATTGGATCGCATTCGCAGGTAATTTTCAGCAACTGTGGTGTAAAACGATAACATCTACGTGACCATATCTAACACCAGTTTGGTACAGCTGTAACGAATAATAATCAAATGTCACCGGATGCCGATAGCATAGAGAAACAAACCGTGTCAACCACGCCACCCCCATGTGTACACACAAAACAGCCGCGATAAAGCCAATCGTGAGCTGAATAAAGAAAGGCGGTCTCTGTTCGGCGGGCTCGCCGGATGTCGGCAGTGGCCACGATTAGGGACTGTGTAGAAACCAGCGATAACGGCAGTCAGGGGCAGACTTTCCCGGCATGATGGACGAGGTAGCAGGAAGGTTTAGATGGTGAGGCTGGTGCTGGGTTCCGAAGGGGTCGTTCGGTTTGGTTGGCAATTAACGATCCTTAATGCTGCACAAGGTGACAACAGAAGACCGACTGTTATGGCAGACTGTTCGGAAACTGTAGACAGCGCTCAAGCATCTTAGATAGATTTCAGTTGGGTAGATAATTATACGAACATTTGCATCTGATTTTGTTTGCATACTCTTCTTTTGGCGATAAAACGCCTTGTCTTTTATTCCCGACAACGAAGCCCGAGGAAAACAAATTAAATTCAAACAGATATTTTGGTAAAATCCCCGGGGTTCGATGAAAGTAATTATTCGACGGTTAAGAGAGTCATAATAAGCACCAATGGGCACGATTCAGCCCTGCAGTCAGCAATTGTGTATTGACGTGAAACTACAACAGTCACTGCAAACTGCAACGTTACCATATCGACACACAAACACACAATTTTTGTGTCACAAACGGCACAGGGCACATATATCACAGGAGCGCTACCGTCCATTATTTCTGCTGTCACCAGCATCCTGTCGGTCGGTGATGCACGACCAACGTTAGGGTCACGGTCCCACTGGGGTCATGGAAATTGGTAAGGTCAATTGTGAAAGAGGTCGAATGAGAATCGGTCGAAGAATGGCCAATGAATGCAATGGTGACAGGTACGATCGTTGTGGCACTATACCCAAGGCGGTGCCATTGCATCAAGTTCATGAAGAATACGCGTGAGAATCAAACGTGCAGTGAAGTATGAACGACATTTTGTCATTGATACGGGACGCGGAGACAAGGTCCATCATTTGTAGGTGCTGCAAACTTACGAATAGCCGTCACGACAGTTGTGGAAGTTCAAGTACCGTTCATACGCTGCGCAGTTTCAAGTTTTGAGTGGCTTCATCAACTACGACACCAAACTACCTTTATTCGTCTCGCTCGCCCAAACGTTTCGAGCTACTCGAGGAGACCCTACAGGCTGTGAAAAGTTTCGCTCAGGAAATCATCTCCGATCCTCAGAACTGCGCCGCACCACGGGCGAACTATGTAGCAGTGCCGCACAGCGATTCGTCCGAGCCGATTCTGTAAAACACTAAAACGGCCATACATCTCGAGGGTCCGCTCTCACAGTGGTAACGGCTTCTCAGCACGCCGCCAGAATAAGCGGGCTCAAAGGATTTCCGGTCCGCTCTGGCCATCGATTTTTCATAATCACCCCATAAAATATACTTTCACTAAACTGGGTTCACCCATCGCCATTGGGAATTCTCGAACCAACTCCGCACGAAACCCAGAATAGTTTTGTGCATTTATACGAGGCCGTAGTGTAGTGGAAAGGTATCACGTGCCGCGCGCATGACTGCGGTCAGAGACCATACGACGGCCGCCATCCGTCTCTCCCCGGGGGGAGACCCCCCCCCCCCCCCGGTCTCGGAGCACGCGTCGCCGCCACAGGAGGCGCCAATCGATGTAACACGAGTCGGCGGCGGTGCCGTGTGCGTCCGACGGCATCACCTCAGCAACAGGTCGGTGTCGCGAGCCGCCGCCAGCCGGTGTCGGATATCACAGACATCAATCACATCACTCCTAAATGGGCGCAGGCGGCAGGCAGGAGGCATTAAACGCAGCGCCAGAAAGGCAATAGGCATCGCAACCCGGTGTGACTGCTGCAATTGCTGCAAGTCAGGCCGTAAGCTCAAAGCCATTAGGTTATAGCGATTAGCTACATTAGCTAAATCGGCGCTGAGCTCAAACAGCAATGCAGCCTCAAGAAATAATCAAAATAAGTCTGCCTCCAGGCTCCAGAGACAATAATGACATTTCGGATTTCAGGGCGGCCGGACCGCATCAGTGCAGAGGTCGTCGGCGTTCAGAGACGACCAATCCGACAGGCAATCGGCATTAAACGTAACCAGATCAAACGGCTAATGGATGCTTCGGCAGTAAAACTCGACCTCGGGATTCCGTCTGTCGGGGCAGTCTCAGGACATCAGGCAGTGAGCCCAAGAGATCACCAGCCTGTGGGATCCTCAGCCACCAAGCCATCAATAGTCTATCAGCTGCCGGAGGAAGCCAGTGGAGTACGGCAGAGCCGAGCGGATCAGGGCATCATCAGTCACGAACTGAGGTAGATCCGACGGCTCCCTACGCGTGTGTCACAGGAAAGACCGGCTCACAGGCACAGCTTCGGTCGCTAAGCAGCTCAAAAGACAGCCTCTGCGGGCTCCGACGCTCGTCAAAGAACTCGGGAGAGAAATGAGAGCGGGATTTTAAAAACGGATCAATCACAGACGCATCAGATGAGTTTTGATACAAACTGTAGCAATCCGTTGCAGGCAGTAGCGGCGGAACACCTTCAATTAAGGGGGGGGGGCACTGCCGACTTTTGGTCCCATTCTTTCCATGCAACGCCCATAGGGCTAATGTTAAAATGCCAAAATCAAAGGGGGGCACGGTGCCGCCCCGGTGCCCTCCCCGTTCCGCCGCCTACGGTTGCAGGTGTTTAACTGAGATGGGAAGCTGGAAGTAAGATGCAATCATGTGTTTTATAGGAGCATTATCGTTCTCTTCTTCAACTGACTGATTCTTTGAAGGTTTTATAACTAAACGAAAAAAAACGTCGACACGTTGCTTGAAGTGAGCAGGAGGTTTGGAGGTTTACGCAACGGCCGATGCCAGAAGCATTATCGACTAAATACGATGCATGTACAATGTACGTCGCACAATCAAACAATACTTATAACTGACGTGGCTTTAGTAGAAGGTTCAAAGTCATACACCATCAGTCAAGACAGTTAAGACATCAATTATTCATTTCATACTCATTGCTGCAGTCTACATATTCCACTTTTCCAACTGCAGACGGCTCGGTTTCTCAAAGATATGACCGGCAGTAAGCGAGCATCGAGCTCAGCACATTTGGCCTCCCATCACCGAGTCATCGTCTGTCCCATTGTCTGCAATCACCACACTGTCCGCCCTTCCCGGAGCAATACGGCGGTCCGGCCAGCTGACTAATTTACGACCAGCCCCTATCGCCGGCCGCCAGCCGTCGGTCGGCCAGAGCCGCTCGGACGGCTGGCGCAGCTCGGCAGTTGTGACGCAGCTCCGCGCCACGCCTCGCCGCGCGCCGCGCCGTTTTACGTCGCCGCGGCGCGCCGCCAGGGTCGTCACCGGCCGCCGGAACCTCGGCACTGATCAATACCGGTCGTCACAGCGGCCCTTGCCGCGCATCATTGCGAGAGCTGCCGGCACCGCTCCCCCGTTGGCCGGATGTTGGAGGATGCGGGGTGGGTGAGGTGGAAGTTCGAGAGGGTGGAGGAACGGTACAGGATGGCGTCAGCGCCGGTGACGCGCTAGGTGATGTCAGAACCGCGGGCCGGTGGAAATGTGTCAGCAGAGGGCTCAGCTGGGGATGTGGCACTCAGGTGCCAAACGAGCATGCGGTGCAGGGTGCTAACCACAGGGTGGGTAGTCTGTGCCGCCCCGTAGTGTTGAGGGCAGTTGAAAAGCGCTATTGTTCAGATCATCGTCCGTCAGGACGGGTGTCCGGGACGGGTCAATGTCGGACAGCGTAGGTGGCACGTTATTCTCTTTAACATTGTCAGGACAATGAACGTCTCCCAATTTTCCGTCAGTGTCCGACCCCCGCTGTTGCCCGGGAGACACCAATGTCAGGCCAGAGTGGCAAAATGTGGACCCGAGAACCCGGTCCAAAGAACCAGTCTGGAACCATATGGGTCCAGATCGGTTCCTGGAAATTTTCTGACGGGTCCAACCGGGTCCTACCATAAACTAAGTATACATCTTGCACACTACACATGATTGCAAAATATAAAGTGAATGGAAAGAAAACATTTGCTGATGTATATTTCTTGGCACACTGTAGCTCATAAGTATTCCCAGTGAGAAAAAGGCTGTTTTACATGATGCAACTAATGATACCTACAAATAATTCATATTAATTGACGTTTGGGCAACGGGTCCGACTGGTTCCGATTCCAACTTAGGCCGGGTCTGACTGGTTTCAGAAATGTCCAGACGGGTCTGGTTCAAATCTGGTTCCCAAAATTGTCATCTTTTGCCACCTCTAGGCCAGAGCTTTCGTCGCGGAATGAGCACGCAGACAGCATGCCTGGGGACCCACCACCGCACAGCCACACACCATTCAGTGCCTCGGGGGAGCATTGCCCCGTAATGGAAATGGCAAAATAGCGCCGCCGCCCATCCAGGCCGGCGGCGTATTATCCACGACAACACAGCGCACTGTGGCGAAAAACATCGACACAAGTGGTGGTGGTTGTCTCTTTATATCGGGCTTGTTTTATCATATGCATCATTTCCCATCCTGTCGATGGTACAGGATGTATGTCAAACACAATTTTCATCGAGCACTTAAACCGCCGGAACACCAGTTCAAACGTTTGACAGATGTTACGGCCTTCCGGTGAAACATTGACACGCAGCAACGGCTGGCTATGGTGGATGGTTGTCTGTCTCCTAGACAGACTGATCCCAAGGGGGAGACTCACACAATAAAGACGAAATCAATCGATGGTTAGGTGCCTGTCGATGAATTTCATGTGTTGAAAAATGCACATTTGACAACCCACAAGCAGGAGATCTACAGTTAAATGAATGCAATTAACACCAGTCCAAAAAGAACTTAGGCCATGACAGCTGAGATTGCCGTGATGTCACACGTCTACCTGGCGGGCTATTGTGCAGTTTGCCTGACGTTTCGTGTCCTTGGGATGGTGCCTTATCAATGCTGAGAAACAGTCCAGTTAGAGACAAGCCCACGCAAAGTTGCGTGCCATGTCACAGCTCACAGCGACTCAGACACCTCCAGTCGACATCGTGGTCCATAAATACACCGAAAACGACCGTTGATTAAAACACGGCCAAGCTTAATTCAGAACTCTGCTTCTGATGGGTATAAGAAGCATTCAGCATCAAAAGCCAGTCAGCGGACCTCGACAGATGAAAGCATATCAGACCGTTCCCTACCTTTGATCTGAAGAGCACGCATTTACATTTAGAATGAATGAGCGGTAGCCGGTAGGAAGGCATACCTACATACGGGCTTTGATATATAAATACGCTAGGCCTTATCTCTGAAAGCATATTTGTGCAGTGTTTCAGACGAAGTTCCCTCCAGTTTTTTTTTCGTCAGAGACAAATGTGAAAATATCAAATGGCAGTGAGGCATGCAAGACAATGAAAATGGAAGAGGGCAAATTTTTAGGAACTGTGATTCAGAAACTGGGAAGAGTCCCCTAGCGCAATACTTTGGCCCATTGCCACGGATAGCTTTGAAGTAATGCCCGCGATTTCTATAGATTCTAAAAAGAAACTTGGATCTACATTCTATGTACAGTAGGTCTACTAAAAAAGTCCCCCGCTCCAGAGGCAGCCGGCCGGCCGAACCCCCGGATTCCAGCCCCGACTCTATTGCGCACGCCGCGGCTGGCAGTGACACGGGTCAGGTCGCGGCGCCCGGCGAGTGGGTCAGTTGGCGGCGGCCGGCCGTGGAGTGAGGACGCCGTGTGTGGGGCGCAGAGATGCCGCAGTGCAGAGGAGGGGAAGATAGTGACTCTGCACGATGCCGGAAACGATGCCTTTGTGATCTAAATTAAACACCTGCACTGCAGTGCATATCCTCCCTTGCCCCATTCCTATTATATTATAATCCTTCAATAATCCGTAATGACCATTCAACGCAAGCAAGCACACAAAACAACCCGTTTAGTGGCGACATCATCTCGGATAAAAAAAGCCACAGTGATGATTAGAATTGACTTTGCGCGAGGGCAAATCGAGGGGTATATATGTATCATATGCCGAGTATTTTATTCCCATCTAGCAAATTAAGATTGGGGATCTTGTCCAACAAGTCAGCGGCCGTTCTACATAGACACAGACAAATGCTTTGCTTTCGGTCGCATCATTATCTGCAATAATTCGAAGCGAGGTTTAACCCTCGCCGGCCGAGAAGAAGGGGTGGATGCCGCCACCATGTATTTTTTTGCGGTAGCTCAAAGCACACTGCTGATAGAAGGCTGACATTTCATATGCCTTACATTTGATTCAAGCCGGATCATTTGAAATCAACCACGTTTTCATGTCAGGTCACTTAACTATGGCATCTTAAGTAAACCTCTGCAGACTGCACGGTTGTCGGTTATAAAATGATGCAAATCCGTAATGCACTTAGTGTCACATAAGCATAATGGGAAAATATGGAAACTGTTAATTTGGCGTCGGAAATGAGCTAAAACTATACCTCACGCACATGAAATCGTGACTTCATACATTCTTGGCAAGGTTTAATGCTTCACTTTTGCATTGTTCACCTTGCGTGACGGAGTGCTCGTCAATAGGATTGCTTCGTCAATAACTCTCGATCAAAGTGAGCTAGCCAGTCGGGACAGCCATCAATGGACTCTGCAAGACTGGCCGAATCAAATGTTATGCAGCATGTCCTTGTCCTCCTTTCAACAGCTTCGTGACCTGTGTTGCCCTAACATGACATTGACCTAAACATCCTAAATTGCTTCACCTAAGCAAAAAAGCATATAAATCGACGCGTCTGAGAACAGAAAACACGATTGTATCGAAATGACGATAATGCGACTTTTTTGCGAAGTTATTCACCAAAAACCGATCCAATGCCTTGGGGCCCTTGACCTGCCCTAAGAGGTCACTGATATTTTAAAATGGGGTGATAATCGCTGCGTCACATAACGACGCAAGCGCTCGTTTTTTCCGCGAGGCCCTAGCAATTAGCTCAATTATAGGAGCTAAACATGGGGTTGGGGAATCGCTCCCTTCTCACTCACTATTTGGCCGGGATAGTGTTTGCAATTATTGTTAAAATCTAACATTTTAAGATTTCAAATGATCCATTTTTGCCGCCCAAGTCTTTCAATTCAAGGTCATAACACCAGTTCAGCGATTTCAATGGGCAACAGTATATGTATTTGAAACGTTTACTTTGCAAGTTTGACATTGCTGTCAGAAAGGTCGGGTCAATTTTGAGATCGCTAAAGTCAATGGGAGAAAGTTGAACTGCGCTTTTTTTGGACGGAACGCATAATAAACACCCTGAAAACATGTGGTGCCTGATGAGATACAATACTGAATGAGAAAATCGTTTGTTTTGTTGGGAGCCATCTTTTTCGGTCTGATAAGGCCCTTGCAGAGCTATGACATAACTATGCTCTGGTGTAGTAATTTGGTTGTGCGAGCCAGCGACAGTGATCTGCGGACTCCGGAAGCGTGACTGTTCCCGTGGGACGATTGCCCTGTCGGGCGGTCCAGCCGTCTCTCCAACGGTCACCCGAAGAGGGTTATGTGTCTTGGAGTGGAACCGACATCAACTACAGGTTGGCTGGTGGGGTGACCTCCAGTCCAGAGAGGGAAGCATGAAGACTAGGGGCGATGCGGATTGGTTTTTCCTGAGGATAGCGAGGACGGAAGGAATCTAGCACCCTTGACCCTTCCTTATACTGAACTGAATGTATCTCAGGCTGTTAAATCCCCTAAGCGTTTTTTTTTCTCGACATCGTCAAGGTGTCATTAATAAAAATATAAAATCCGGGAGGATAAATTAGATATAGAAATTGTGGCCAACAGAACATTATCAGTTGCGTTCAACATATTCGTAAGCATGATCACACACCCAGCTTACACATGAGCCATGTAATAAATATTTTTGATAGACACGCTTAAGTTATGAAATCATTTAAAGTGTTTGTAAAGTTTCACGATACGGATCTAATATCCTGCTATCCATCATGACCATTTCTGGTCAGGTCATGTCTTTGAACATAGGCCAAATTCTTCAAATGACCTCCCTCGCCGGCACAGGGAGGGAGGGTTGATGCAACCCCCCCCCCCCCTAAGGTTTTTCGCGAATAACTCGCGTAAAAAGCGGCCGATCGCGATGAAACTTTCAGTACCCTTGCATTGATAAATTTTACACCTACCCTGAAAATTTCATGACACTGACCCAAATGATCTTTGACCATCTGAATCACCTGAAGGTCAGGTCAGGTCATTGACCTTTGGTGACCTCGGTTCACTCTTTCGAGTTTTACATGTTTCTACGCTAGGTTTTGGAGCTGAATTCGAATTTAGCAACCATTTGAACATTTACGAAGTAGTTTTGGTGCCTTCGTAACATGTTACGAAGCTGTCAGAGGCGGATGACAGGTATTACGAATACCCGTCGTGACCCCTACTGGTTTACCTGACCTGACCTGACCCGACCTGGTCTAAATGCTTTAAGACATCATCTCTGATCAAAACTAACACGATATTCGTGATCAGCACCCCGAAAAACCCTTAGCAGCCACACTTTACGACTTTCTAACAGGTCCCCATTTTCCCGATTTTCGGGTCATTGACCTGACCTGGAAGGTCACCCGATGACCTACATGTAGGACCTTAAAATTGGGTATCATCGGCTTCCTCTCGTGACGGGCAACACGCTCGTTTTTTTTCCGCGAAGCTCTAGCTCAATCAGGGGCCAAGCGCAAGGGGGGGGGGGTCGTGCCAACTCCCCCCCCCCTTGTGCCGTCGAAGGATGCAAAATGGCCTATGCCGGCGAGGGTTAAAGATCAACTTTTGATTCATTCGAAGCGTTTTGATAAGAGGAACACGAGGCTGGTAAAATTAACTTCATGCAAGTTTAGCTTAAAACTTATAGTGTTTGTGGAAAAGCAATTGGTTTTCTCATAATACCGATGGTGGCAGTTGCTGTTATTTACGTGCTAAGCCGTTGACCTTAATTAAATCTGACAATATTATTCAGACATAGCGGTAAACGAGCTGCTTGTTGTGTTAGGCTAGGCTCTTTCGGTCGATTTCAGAGTGGGAAGGATGACAGGAATTAGGGGGAGACAGGGGGCCAGGGCGGGAGTCCTGAGCCTCATGCTCCGCTGGGGCCGAGCCCATCACGTGGGTTGGATTGCCCTGATACATGGATAGCCCTGGGCGGTGTTTCACGGTCCCGCGCTGCAGCACGCTGCGCTGCGCTGCCATGCATTGTAGCGGCGGTTGATATGAATTCGGCTCCACGCTAGCGTTACGAGCTTCCGAGTCTGTTGATGTTTCCATGGAAATTGGAAACCCAATGCACCGGTGCGCACAACACACCCTGTCCAAGCAACATTTTACCATCGATGACCTCTGGTGACATGACCTTTTGCTCTGAATCGATCTAAAATTGGCTGAAGTATTTTTTTCTTCTTTTTGCTACTTTCGACGCTACTTCGAATACCACTTAAATGCCCAAATTAGAAGAGTCAGACATTTTGTTTTTCTCACACACAATGACAATACAAAACAATGTAATAAGACCAGACGTTTCGACAACAAAGTGCCTTCGTCAGTGGAAAACAAGATATAGGCTTTACATTTTTTATGTTTTTTATCTTCTATATTTTATCGATGTAAAGCCTATATCTTGTTTTCCACTGACGAAGGCACTTTGTTGTCGAAACGTGTGGTCTTATTACATTGTTTTTGTATTGTAATTGCCTGTGAGAAAAACTAAATGCCCAAAGCTGAGTTATAAGAATGATGCTCAATCCCCATTTCCCCTCCAACAGGGCGTGAGAGTCTAGGCATTCCTGTGGGGCACGGGCTAACAATGACTATCTCATAATCATTGTGGCCATGAACATCTACTGCCATTCTTTAACACCGGTTTCGCTGCGCTGAGCGCGCGGTGCAGCCGTCTCGTTTGTTGGATTCTACAGCTGGCTGGCGGAAAGCGTTACCGGCCGCCCGTCCACCGCCCGCGGGCCGGACCGAGCGGTCCCGCTGACCCTACCTGACCTGAGCCCGGCGCGATATGGGACGGGCAGACGGGGGTTCGGCTCAGCGAAGGCAGCGCCCACTGGTGCTGGGGACTTTTTTAATAGACCTACTGTACACAGCATAAAAATGTCCGTTATGTTAGTAGTGTGCATAGAGCAATTTCATTTCACCCAATGATGGATACTGGAACCGAGCCCAGGAAAGGGATGAATGAGGCGTTTGGCTGCAGATGCTCTGCGGCACAGCATCACTTCAGGCGGCGACCTGTGCTGCCATCTATGAGCAGCAATGTAACGCATCGGACCGTCAAGTCGCCCTTCAAGCGTAGGTATCGCCGGGAGCCCAGGGCACTAAAGAGGTAGGTATAGCATTCTGAACAGTATGATGGGCGAGCATTTCAAAACTCGTGAAAGCAAAAATATGATCGCATTTGTTCAGTAGCGGCGATGGGCGTTTTATTGCCCGCACTCAGCATCATCAACCGATTAGGGGTAAAGGTTTATGCATGCAGAGCATCGTAATCACGTTATCATCAAACGAGAGGCCAGCGAAAGGCAAAGGATAAAGCAGCACAAAGCTAAGGTCGCAAAAGCTCATGGGAAACTGGCATATGCGACCATTTTTCAAAAGCATCATCAATTCAGGCAGAAAAACTCCGGATTCTCAAGTAGCCAGGGCTCATGATGGATTTTCATGTTTTGCATTCATGTGAGTGGATACGCCGCGCGACAGCCCTACAATGAAGCTAACTTCACTCAGTGGCCACCAAGCTCTTCATCGTTGTTGGTATATGTAAGTTCCATGAAAATTGAAAAGCCATGATGACAAAATGAAACCTTTCCCAATCCCTGTAAGCAACTTAGTTTATCTTGCTTAATTAAAGCTACCAAGATTAAAGCTACCAAAGGCGCACCATGGAACCACACGCATACAATCAGACCACATTCACTACCAAGCGGGGCTTGTGTGGACCCCATCCTCCCCCACCATGCCCGCCCTTGCCCCGACTCGGACTGTCCACCGCCACAGCCCTGTGACCCGCATTCCCCCGTTCCCCGGTTGGCGTTTCGTCCGGCCCCGCGGCTGTATACCTTGGAGAGCTGACAGACCGCCTCAGCGCGCCGGTTCTGTGTCAACCTGAGCCGGTGCGGGTCGCTGCCAAGGCGCGTCAGAACGGGACCGACGGTCGCCGTCACCATCCCCGGCGGACTCGGTGTCTGACCACGGGCACGCAGGGCTACTCAGGGGCGAACGGAGACTTGGTTACTCAGTGTCGAGGGCCGAGGCGACGTGCCAGCGATACTGTCAGGCTGCCAGTGGACTGCGGAAATGATAAGCAGCCCCAACAAGTTCCAACAGACTGACAAATTAATTATGGACTGTGCCATGATTACATCGACAAAGGACTATTCGCCCGAGCGTTCCATCAGAAGTTTACGGACAGATTTTGTGTCCAGAATTTTTAGATACCTATCTTAGTTTTAAGACGGTAGGAAGAATTATATTGACAGAAGATGTTAATGTAAAATGGGCCAGCTGAATGACATCATCCTGGCTTAGCAGCACATTTACGGATAAGTACGCAGGCAAAGGTAGTAAGCACGAATTTACTGTCACGATACACATGCGACTGTGGTATTGCCTTATATGAATTTGTTGAACCAGCGTTGAAATATCCTGCCAGTGTCAAATGGAAATTGTTATTCTGAAAAGAAAACTAGCACTACGACGCATGCCAGTACAATTCTAAAATGGACCATCTTGCCTCTTCCGAGCGTATGTACTTTTAGGTTACCCGCAAAAGCAGAGCGGGGTAAAAAAAATCGGAAAGGTCAAGGGAGTCGATCGCATCTTCGATGGCTACGCAGAATGGCTCAGCTATGTCTCAGTCTCCTCGAGAAATGCCGAATGGGACCACCGGAATGCCTTAGGTCGTAATTTCTGCGACAAATTTGGCGTCGGACCTCCGAGAAAAATGTTGGCACCGTTCCCGGCTGGTCAGAACGAACGGAGGACGGCCGCACGTGACCGAGAGGTCGCGAGGCCCGTCCCGAGACGAGGCGGAACGTCCCACTCGACCTTCAAATAGACGTTCCTCTCATCGAAACACCGTGACGTTATCTCGACCACAGGAGAAATAGCAAATCGGACGACGACCCACGGGGCTTCGGTTCACACATTCGTTCTTACTTTCTGAACGTTACATAATATAATAGAAAGCGTGGTAGTAGCATGGCATGAGATTGCGGATAGTAATTTTGCAGCACGGTTGAATTGATAGTAGCATTCCGGAGTTACAATGATCAGGAGTGATAATGATTGATTGACACCATGCCTGCTACTTCGGAATGTTCGATGCATCATGATGTTATATGATGATAATGTTCGACTTAATGATGTTCGATCGTAGTTTTACGCTGCCATTATCAAATGTTGCGGCGCAAAGGAAAAAAGTTTCCTGTGATTACCTATCCGATGCCTTCTACAAATTTTCATCGAATTACCAAATTCTTTACAGCATGCGTCTAAACTTGCAAGTGAAGATCAAATAAGAATAAAGTCACAGTCGCAGCTCAATCTTGCAAGAGCAGCATAATGAAAATGAGCTTTCGGCGAGTTCTATGATGTCTAATGCAATCCAAATGAAATAAGCTGTTTCCCGTCTGTAAGCATTTGCATACGCTTAGCCATGCAAAGGTTGCTATAATATTACATTAATAATTTCGTTGCTTTCCGGAAACAGTTGCCATAGAGGCGGGCGAAAACACGGTCAATCGGTGCCTGGATCTGTTTCTCTGACGGCAGCTTGTATAACACTCCGCAAAAGCCGTATTACCAGCTGACGGGCGTACAAAAGGTGCCCGCATGTAATATTCAGCAGGCACCGGAAATGCGTTTATGGATAGACTGGTGAGAATGGGAGCCGAGCCACAGAATGCGCACATGGATACCATACGGTATGCTTTATTATGCTTTATTATCCCGGGTGAGCGGAGGCAAAACCCGTAATAACATAAAATACCAATTTCTCCTCTCTCTTATCAGGCAAGGATCAAATACATGTAAATGTCCATAACGCATTAAAGCTCGGCGCTGCATAGGAACAGTATGTTCCGGACACGTCTGTTACCATGCTAGAACACATCAGCATAGAAAGCCATAGCATTTCCCACCAGCCTTACTCGAAATATCCAATGCATTTACATTCCAGACTACGGCTATTGGCTCCTGCACACCTGGGACTGTGCCAAATCAGCTCATTCCACTGCGGGATTATTCACGCGGCCCATCTATAAAACACCATCTCATTCACTGAGAGCGGGCCTCGGTGGCGTGGTTAGGGTGGCGTCAGAGACCTCCGGGAGGCTGGTGCTACCGGCCAGCCGCGCGCCGGTCCCACCGCACAGAAACGGACTCTGACCGGCTCCGAGATATCGCCCGACTGGGCGAGCTGACGTCGTTAGTTCGCGGGCTTGAGTGTCCACTATTGGAACAATGCGGTCATAGAGCATGCGACGACTACTGTTTGTTTTATCCATCAATTGCAATACACAAGTGTTAATTAATAAAGATCAATGCAAGTAAAATTGCGAGCATTTCCGACAAAATCCTGACAGGAGAGCACAGCAAAGATAGTGCAAGCTCTAGACCAAAGATCAAAGACCCACGATAGAGGTCATCATGCCAATCGATGGCGAATCCGCACCCACGCGAGCTGGATGGCGAGCAGTGCGAACCGGTGCAATCCAGTAGTAACCGGTTTGTTTGCCACCCCGGGCGCCCGGCTACAGCGCCACCGTGACGACCCCGTCCGATCGCACGCGTAGGTCGAGAGCTCAAGGCTACGAGCGGGGTGTGCCAAACACTCAACTCGTGCTGATCGCTGCAGCCTAGCCCAATATCGAACGGTGTCGACAGTGCCCCTTTCCAGTCTCATCTCCACGGCGATCACAGGACAGGACCACCACAGGGTAACAGAGCCAACGGCCCGCCCCTCCCGTTCGGCCTGACGCTGCCGTCACAGTCACTGATGAATAATACAGAGGAGGTGGGCCGTCAGACGGCGGCCTGCCAGCGGCGCGGGACGCCCAAAGGACCGGTCAGCACGGCAGCCGGCCGGGCGAGACCCGGTCCCAGTGCGGGACGTTTAGCAACGCTCCCCGGCCAAGACTGTCGGGTCTAACCGCGCCGACTCTGAGAGGGAAAGTGGCTGAGGATGGAATATTGCTTATCCGGCCAGAGAATAATGGTTACTGGCGGTTGAAGGTCAGAAGGTGCTGCTTACCGATGCAGTAGCCGAGCAAAGAACAGCTCAACGGCAGTGGCAGCTGGGCTGCTTCTAGCATTGGTGGATAGGAAAAGGAGACTTGCCGTGCCGGTCGTGTCCCCCCCCCCCCACCCCCCCCCCCCACCTCTGACCCTACGGCAGCTCGAGCGTCGGGAAGCTTATGCAACCGTTTACAGTGTAGGGTACCTATGCCATTAAGAGGTTTTCAAAGTTCCTTAGAAGACAAGGCCCTTAAAAACCGTTAGACGCCTGGCGATCAGGTAGACGGACACATCTTCGATCTTTTGGAAGTTTCGTGCCTCCAATGATCGAATGTGGCGATCGGAAGGCAATTGATTCCGGTATCGCCGTGAGCGTGCAAAAACAGTCATCGATCCCGTAATCGCGATACGGTAACGGTTTCCGTGATAGGGCGCCGTAACGAGAAAAAAAACTGCTGGAGGGAAACACGCCGTAGCATTGTCGATGATAACTGCATTGCAAATGGTATGGCAGTCAAAGCAGCCGAAAGCGAATGTTTGCGGAACTCGGCTGTTCATTACGTAACATATGTCCATGCGATCTGTGACATTCGTTTGAAGTTCCAACCATTAGGTATTCTGATTATATCTAATTTCTATCGAAAATGCTTTGAAGTTTAGCAGCTTACCACAGTAGATAATGAAAACGTTATACTTCTGGAATGATGTATAACGTTTTCCCAAGTGATACTTCTATATGATGGGGGACCTAGCTACGAGCCCGAATATTTCTGGAAAATCACAATATTCGATTCAGCTGCAGGCCAGACTTCCAACTAAGTGTTATCACTTGGGGTAACAGTTCTGTACCTTATATACACAGACAGACGGAAAAACACGGAATGATTGCTTGACAGCACGTAAAGCAAACATGCGGCGCAAACATGTTTGTGCCACGGTCGCATGAGTTTCTGGAAATCATCCGTGATGAAAAAAAAAACTGAAGTAATAAAACATGCTGTTACTGACTCGACCATCGATCGCCGGCAAAAGTCCTGCTTATTAGGCTGGGGGAGGGTGACTGAGAAGTGTTAAGTTAATTGCCTTCGGGCCTACCCCAAGGACTGACAACTGTAAACGACCACCGCTGGTACTGCACCCACAGGACATCACGGAACACATGGCCAGAAGCTTGGCCAGAAAGGCTTGGACTGCATAATACACAGCCGACTGGTGAATCCCGGTCAGCATGAATTATGACTGCAGTCGGACCACGAGCCACCCTCGTGATAGGATTTAATGCATGCACGAGGGGGTTGGGGGGGAGGGGGAGACACTGACATACCTGCCCGGCCACCGCACCCCATGCTGCCCACGCCACAGACCCCTCCCCTCCGCCCCTCCCCGTCCGACCGGGCGCCGACCAGCACCGAGATATGACGTCACGGGTGACATCACCGTGTCATGTGACCTTACCGTGACCGGGCGCCATCACTAACCGTGGGCGGTCATCAGCCAAATGGCCATCGACCGCAGACGCCGCCCATGGCGGGTAGGTCACGTGACAGTAGCCCCCCCCCCCCCTCAGTTAACTACTGAAACCACTCAACGGCTGATGCTTCCTCCACGCCCAGTCAGAAGAGGCTTGACAGTGAAACGCGAAGACTACGCCGAAACTCCCTAAAGCGCAGTCCCAGGTCATGGCTATTTCTGTGGTATTTCGAGACATCTGCGCCCCAACTGTCCACGTCATTTCACGACTGTCAGAAGACCACTGTGGGACGTAATTGGTCTCAACTTGGATCTCAGCGCGACAGGAGAGTTCCGTTCTACAACCGTAAAAGCGGCCCGTGGGACGCGAAATGTTGGCTTGGTAAGCCCACTGCGCCCATACACCCCCACGGGCCACGGCTATATCAGGCCGCTGTGGCAGTTACGTCATCCCTCGCACAGCTGGTATAACACGCCCCTGCACCTTTGTCTTGGACACCGCAGAACATGTTTATCGTTCCATGGTTAACATACACTCGGGTCATGTTATGAAGGTCCACATTACCCACGCCGCGGTGCCAGCGGGAATCAATGAATCAAACAGGGTTCATTGTTTGTTGATGACTATCAGCTGGCCCAATATCCAATGACGATAAATAAACCGCACATTTTGGCACGCGAGCTCGTTGTAAGAAGCAACACACTACGTGCAGCACTGGAGTCATGAATCATCGCATGTTAGACCTAGCTCATGGCTGAAGATATGGTTTGCGTACCCGATCACAGGCACCTGATGTGATAGGTTTCTGTCTGGCATTTTTTTTTTCGCTTCATCTTGGTAGCCATGTCCCGATTGTGCGGTGCATTGTGTTTATTTATTCCTTTCTATGCGTAATGGAGGCCAGCGTGTATTGTTTTTATGAGCCGTATTTGTCATATAACGTGTCACGGTTGTTACTAGAACAATGGTGCAGTAACTCACTAATCTAATAATGTACGACGAATCTGTTGTCGTGTCGGTGTCATTTTCAAAGCAATTCGATCACCGCAATTACATCGTTAACTCATGCAGTGACGTGTAGCATTACATAACTGAAGGGCAATGCCATGAATAAAGAAAATGAATGCTTTGAGTGACGTTCAGATTTCAGGGGCGCTCGGATCACATCATACACATCCAAAGTTACCGAGACCCCATTCCGCCATCTCCCTCTCCGCCAGCAGGACTCACCTGGTTGGTGAGTGCCACGAACACGGCCAGCAGGTAGACGTAGGAGAACCAGGCGTAGCTGTCCTGGATCTGTGCCTCGGTCAGCGTGCTCAGCTGGTACAGCATCCGCAGTAGCGGCAGCAGGATCAGCGCCATGTTGTCGCCATTCGTCTCGATGAAGTCGTGGCGCGTGATCGACGTCGGGTCAATGTGGTGCTCCCGGAACGGACGCAAAAAGTTCTGCGCGCGGAACGGGGAGGAGTGTTAATTTTTGTGAGAGGAGATGAGAAAAGGAGTGCCATTGCATTTTTCATGTTTTTATAGGTATCCAAATTTATAGCAAAATCAGCATAGTGTCAATACAAGTAAAGATGCATTGTCCAGCATAGGTTTTGTGCAATATTCATTGGATGCCTACAGGATTCTATGCATATTTCCAGGTACTCATGTGCAAGGTAATAGATATTGGAAAGTCATCAAAGTGAATGCATCTAATCATTTATGATGCTTAGGAATTAGTAATTACAGCAGAAATCCCTGTGATGCAGCTATGTATGGTTGTGCAGACTGCTAACCTTTCCCAGAATGGGCATATCAATGGAGCCCCAGGTGTCAGCTGCCCAGTGGACAATGCCTGAGCTGAAGTCAGCAGAGAGCATGCCCAGCAGGGCACAGAGCACCATGGAGGGCACTGCCTCCCAGCTCAGATACTTCACCATCAACACAAAGTTCACAGCCATCAGCATGATGCCCAGAGAAAAACAGATGATCTCTTGGAGTCTCTTCCCTGTGAAAGAGATGAAATAATATATTTACAATGAATGAAACACATGCAACTCAATATCTATCCATGCATGCATAAGTACTTTGAACTCTTGCTGAAGGTTCCAAATGAAATGCCAAAATATAAGTCAAGCAAGTCAATGTTGTATTGAAATTATGGATAAGAAAGACTTCAAAATTACTGATAATACATGGAATACCTAGGTAGGCTTGTACTGCTGTGTGTAGATAATGATCACTGAAGTCTGAATCCCAATACCCTAATTGGCATATTCAGAAGACAGGCATCTGGAAAAGTGGAAAATAAGATACTACACTCTGACTTGAAGGAGAAATGAAAGAAACATGCATATAATAGATAAATCAAGCTCTTACCTGAACTGTACAGATTGGCCAGTTCCTTTGCACCCTTGTGATTTGGACCCCATCTTGGTTTGCTTTCTTCCTCTTTAGTTATATCTGTATTGGAATTTGGATCTCCTTCAGGCATAGAGTTGGTCAGAATTTCCTTTGGAGATTTGTCACTGGGGAAAGACTCAGCTTCTGACACATTCATGGTGTTTTGCAGCATCTTGATTTGTTGCACAGCTGTGGAAGTTCAAGTGTCTTGTACCAGTACGTGCAAGGCAAATGAAGCGCAGCTGCTATCACGAGTCTGACCGAATACAGACCGAAAAATGTATCTAGTCACCGATTTTCAAAAGTTTCACAAGCACGACACCATCCAGAGACACAACGGGAGCTCAATGAACCCGTGGAGGAGCCCCGCCCAGCGCACGCAGCCTACCCCAACGCACGCCACCGACGAATGGCTGGGATGTTTGTCGTCACATCACCCGGCTGAAGGTCATCATAACAAAACTCTGTTCAACTGTCACATTGGCAGCAGTCAAGTGCGACTGGTACGAAAAACAGCAAATCACCAGCAGCAGAATAAGTGTGTCAAATGAACTCTCGGCGTTGATTCGGTGAAATTTCTTCAGAATGTAAATCTGGTAGTCCTTAGAACAGAATAGGGTACCGCCCAGTGTCGCACTCGCGCCATCTTCGCTTATTTTGTTGCATTTCTGTCGCCGATTGCCGTATTGTTGCCGTATTGCAGTGTTGCAGCCTTTGCAGCTGGGCTTTTTGCAGAATTTATTAGAGGGTGAGTGTTTTAGTGCTATTTGCTGCTTAATTGATTTATATAGGTACCAACCGTACCAACCACTGCAGCCTATCAGTAGCTTGAAAAGGTATTCAAAATTTATCAGTTCAAGTTTGGTGATCATGATTGTCTGAGTGTGGCATTCCTGCTAGAACATTGATTTGTTTTTCTCAATCTGTTTCATTGCATGTGTAATTTGCACATCATTAAACATTTTTGGAATGTTATGATTTGCAATCGAGATCAGTCGGGGAAACTATGGTAAAATCTGCTATTTTTAGCTGTCTGCTATTTTTAGCAGAAATCTGCTAAAAATGGGTACGCATGTGACGTCATCGTACCCAAATATAGCAGATTTGGGTACGGCCCCCGACAAAAGCAGATATGCACCCTAATTGAAGCAAATGCGCATCAAATGCCTGGCAGATTCATGATTAGAATAGTGCTGAGAATGTCCTCTGATATTTTTGTTCAGATCCGACTATTTTCAAATAATGAATTTGAAAATAGTCGGATCTGAACAAAAATAGCAGAGAACACTCTCAGCTCTATTCTCATCATGAATCTGCCAGGCATTTGATGCGCATTTGCTTCTATTAGGGTGCAGATCTGCTTTTGTATGGGGCCGTACCCAAATCAGCTATATTTGGGTACGATGACGTCACATGCGTACCCATTTTTAGCAGATTTCTGCTAAAAATAGCAGACTGCTAAAAATAGCAGATTTTACCATAGTTTCCCCGACTGAGATTAGTATTTAGTAGGCTGAGCTCATCGCGGGGATCATTTTATATGAAGGGGATGCATGAATTTTTTGTGATTATTTGCCCTTGTTGGTGTTCTTATGGTGTGCCATTATAAGAATATTATTAGGTAAAATTGTTGCTTTCTGGAAAGCAAAAGTTTTGCATTTACACATAACACAATGGCTTAGGTACCTATTTATTGTTAAAATTGTCATTTAGCTTTATTTTTTAAACAAGCTTCTCAGCCTTTGCCAGTGTGCCTATTATTCCAGAGAGTAAATTTCAGCATCACTTTCATTATGTAAATTCACCAAAATATTATATGCATAACATATATGGGATGTGTGTGCTTTTTGATGATAGTATTGCAAGCAAACACAGTTTGATTTGATTAGGCTTGATAAATTAATATTCATGTCTGTTGGCTTCCCAAGGAATTGACTTCCAAAGAACTTCATATCATACTTACAGTTCATTTGATGAGCTGGTAGGCCATAACACTTGCATGAGTTTTGATGCAGTGAGTAAATACTAAATAATATGGAGGTGTCAGGCTGATTCATGCAGTTGAAATTTTACAGGTTATGTAATTCCAACCAGAATGCTGATTGCTCAATTATGTTACCCATTATGCCTGTTTCAGGTACAATGGCTGACTCTCTGGTCTCCTGTGACACCTTTGTGGCCTTGCCTCCTGCTACAAACAGAGGCTTCATTGTGTTTGGCAAGAACTCTGACAGACCACAGGGTGAAGTGCAGGAAGTGCTACACTTCCCTGCTGCCACTCATGAGGCAGGCTCCAAAGTACAGGCAAGTACAGGCAATCTACCCAGCACCTTTCTTTATGTCCCTTGAGGCTGCCCCCAAGGCCAGTTAAGTCACAATCTATATCCCACTGTTTATTCAAGAGGCTGACTGCAATATCTTCATTTGCCATGAACCCTACTAAGCTAAAAATCACAAGCATCCTTAGCAAAGTGGTCATTACTGCAGAAGTGCAGACAGCCATGAATTCATTATTCCACTTTTCCAAATTAAAGGCAAGTGATGCCTACCATTTGCTGGCCTGGTTCTCTCCACCTCTCTTCTCTCTGTCTCCCTCAACCTCAAGTCTCAATAGCATTCATCTAACCCTGTTCATGGTCAC
Organism: Amphibalanus amphitrite; assembly: GCF_019059575.1. Taxonomy (NCBI): domain Eukaryota; kingdom Metazoa; phylum Arthropoda; class Thecostraca; order Balanomorpha; family Balanidae; genus Amphibalanus; species Amphibalanus amphitrite. The sequence continues at coordinate 475,806 of NW_024881828.1, forward strand.
ACCCACAGTGCACCTACATCGAGATAGACCAGGCAGCCTCCACACACGCTGTGGTGCTCAGCCGACCGGCCTGGATGTGGGGTGCCGAGATGGGCGCCAACGAGCACGGTCTCTGCGTGGGCAACGAGGCTGTCTGGACCCGGCTCCAGTCGGATGACGATAAGACCGAGAAACTGCTCGGCATGGACCTGGTCCGGTAAGTGGAGCCCGGTGGTAGGCATCGTTATCTGCAGGAAAAAGCTCCCAGCGGACAGCGAGTGACTGTCACTAGGATATCTGATAAATGGGCTTTTATTTATGTGAATAGGTACTGCTATATTTACAGTTTGAGGAATTCTTGACCAGATAAATCAAGATATGTAATTTCCTTTACCAGGAAAAAAATAATGTAAAGTAAATTCGTGTTAATGCGCTCAGTGCTGTTGTCTGAAAGACGAAACTCTAATATGCAATTGTTCGGTGTTGTCATTTTCCCCTCCGTTTTACCGGCAGTCTGGCGTTGGAGCGTGCGGCCACTGCCCGTGAGGGCTGTGAGGTCATCACGGCCCTGCTGGCGGCTCACGGCCAGGGCGGTGCGTGTTCGGACACGGACACCAGCCTGGTCTATCACAACTCGTTCCTGCTGGCCGACCGCGCCGAGGCCTGGGTCCTGGAGACGGCCGGACACCTGTGGGCCGCCAAACGCATCACCGGTGAGTGGCGAGGACGAGGCCGAGCTCAGAGAAATTTTGAGAAGATAGCCAGCAACAAGAGGCCTCTGTAATTTGTATGTATAGTTGTATACTGTGTTCTATGCTCTTGCGATGGCGATGGCATAATAGTTTCTTTTTTATTATTTGATTGGCGTTATCGACCGTTTTCCGATTGAAATTAAGTAATGATTTTTCAGTCATTTCCTTCCGGTGACCTTTTAGCGTTTTTATGCATTGCGTGGATCTCAATCAATCGTTTAATCATCAACGTGTCATATATTGTGCATTGTGCAATTGCATGTTCCTGCTGTTTGTTCGCTCTGGCGCCTGGTTAGTGACCAGTCGGCAGTCAGTAACATTCCCCTCCCTGCGTTCCGCCGCAGCTGGAGTGGCCAACATCAGCAACTGCCTGACCATTGATACGGAGATGGACCTGCAGCACCCGGACCTGCAGTCGGAGGCCAAGTCACGCGGACTCTGGGACGGCAGCGGAGAGTTCAGCTTCAAAAAGGTGCGGGAGGCGGGGCGCAGCTGGGAGGTCAGAGCGGGGCCTTCGAATGGGCTTTGAATAGTTTTAGGTAGTTCGACTTAAATGGTCGAGTCAAAATGAATCTAAACGCCATTTGAAACTGCCAAGTAAGATGTTATTTCTTGTGGCTTCTTATCATTGCGCTACTTCGTAGTGATGCGTCGTTTTGGTTGTCTGCTTTCCTTCTCGAGATGTACTTGAAGATTCTATAAGGTTTTAGATGTCGCTGCTGCGGAAAGTCATTTATTTCGCGTGGCCGCAACATTACCCTGATGTCGACGAAATTTATAGCGCCATGCTCTCCGTAATTTGAATTTCAATTGGGTAATTCCGCTGCCAATCTGCTGCCATGTCCGATCTGATGCATGATCGGACGCCGCTGATATGGTCTCCTTAAATTGATTTCCTTTAGTGGCTTGGGAAGACATTCCGCCTCTTACTCCATCTTCATTTCAGGCATTTTATGTATTTTGCTTCCACTTTGCAGTTAATTTGTCCGATGTATTGTTGTCCGATGTATTGTCCGATGTATTGCTGTCCGATGTATTGTTATTTCGCCCTGCTGTGTTGGTAATGGTTGATGATAAAGTCTAATCATCGAACACATCATTATAATTCACCAATCACAAGCACTAGTTATAAGCACCAATCACGCTGCCCCCGTTTTCGGCAGGTGTTTGCAATGGATGGAGAATGGAAAGGCTGCAGTCGCCTCACCGAGGGGCGCAAACTCATGGAGAAGCTCGCTGCCGACGGTAAGCAGCTGCGGCGCTTACCGTCGGCGCTGAACGATCACCGTTATAGGGTGGAGTGTGCTTTAGTTTCCTTTCATCGCGACTGCCTGCTGCTGCGACAGGCTAACTGCAACTATCCGTTCTGATGTATGTGCGTTGGTGTGTTGAGATGTTGGCTGTTGACCTTGTTGACAAGGTTTCTGTGACCTGTCGATGTGATTTATCGATTTATTCCCGTGATTTTTAGCACACGGCGGCACTGGCTGCCTGACAGCCGATAACTGCCTGTTTCGATTCGACCCGATTATTGCTTACTTTCCACAAATCGGCATTCTAATCTTTCAAGCTCGATAATGATTTAGATTATTTAGGTAGTCTAGTTCTTGGCTGATATCTGTTTCCCGCTACTCATTTCCGATGATTATGTGATAATCATCTCACTTTTTTTGCTTATATTGTCAACTAGCCGCCCCTGCTCATTCCATGATGCTTATTACTCGTAATACCATCCCCAATCCCCATTGTATCTAACACATTCTTTTTTCTCCCTCACAGGCAAATTTGACGTGGAGAGCATGCTGACGGTTCTGCGGGACGAGCCCTCTGGCATCTGTCGTCCGTACGATGACGCCTTCCACACGGCAGCCAGTCAGGTCAGTCACCGCCGAGTTCCTTAAGGTTTAGCTGCACTATGCGGGATTCTGTGTCCGTGATCTGCGTGTTTGCGGGTTTTGCAGAAAATCGGTACGCAGGTCAAGTTCAGCTGATAGGAAATACACAGGGTCGGCTACACTGGGGTCACGCAGATTCAGTCAAGGAAATCCGGGACGTTCAGTACAGGAAATGCTGGATAGTCAGGACGGTCAGGATGTTCAAGCTACGAACTTTTTTGCAGAATCTGCGAGATTGCGTGATATGAGACAGTTGTTGGCGCACTTGGTGGCGCACCGTATGAATCCAAGTGACGTAATTAATAATTGTTTCTTTAATTTTAATGTGTTATTGATGTTTTATAAACAAAATAAACTATTTATCGATAAAATAATATAGAAGACAGCAGACTTAAGCGTTTGTTGCGAAACCAATTGTTAGAACTTTGTTATTTTTACGTCAGCGTTATACAATAATTCACGGAAATTCTGGAAAAACGCAGAAACCGATGTCAAGGGAGTCTCGCAATCACGGATCTGCAGATCACGCACGTAATTTCCTGGACGGTCACGCATAGTGTAGCTCAGCCTGTACTCCTAACCTTCGACCGGGATGAACTGTGGGGCTTCTGAGCTATGCAGGAGCTGCGAGTCACGGTTTGTTTGAAATGCTGATTGCGTTTCCGTTACCTCATTCGGTTTCGTATTTGTATCGTTTGACTGAAGTGTCTGGCTCATTTTTTATTACAGCAGGTCGTTTTCGAGTCGCGGAAATGTTTGTGTAGTGTGTAATGTGTATGCTGGTTGCCATTGATTCAAGGAATTACTTAAGTTGAGCGAATGCTCCTAGAGTTACGTTGTTGAATTTTTTAATATACTTGCTTGGTACTGACTACTGGGAATCCTGGAAGCTGCTTACGACTTTCTAGCACAAGGTGCCTTTCAAGCACAATATGCTGTCATGCAGCGCAGTTGACCAACAACCTTTTTCTTGATGCCTGAAGACATCAACACGTCACCCATCCACCCCACCGCGTTTGACTGTATCTCCCCCTCCCTCAGGTGTCGGTGCTGCCTCCTGCCGACTCGGCCCGACCGGCCTGCCACTGGTTCACGGGCACCCCCGACCCGCAGCGCTCCGTCTTCAAACCGTTTGTGTTCGTGGATGGGGCGCGCGTGTCGCCCCACATCCAGAGCCCAGAGATCGAGAACGACCCGGCCAAGGTGAGAGGACCGCTGGAGAGGGAGGGTGGGGTGTGTGGCGCTCGGTAGGGTCAGGTGTGATGGGGTTTGGTTGTGGCGAAGCTGTGGGATGGATTGGTGAATGGTGGGCCCTGGTGCGTCAGGCAGCCAGCGAGACAGCTTTGTTTTGCTATGTTGTTGATGATGAAATGGATAGAGGGTTGTATTTGGAGGTAGAAACATCGTCCCGCTTTTGTGAGATTTCTCTGACTTATGCATAGCGGTGGGAATAAATTAATTATGGTTGTGATTGTGTGCCTTGACCTTGAAGTGCTTAATGTCCCATTCGTTATTTGTAGTAAACCATCCGATCAGTATCCATCTTCACCTAACTAACCTGTCGTTCTCTGGCCGTGCGGCAGACGGTGCCGCGTTTCCAGCGGCCGGTGGACCGCGCTCACCGTCTGTACCGTCTGCACGCCGCGGCTCTGCGCGCCCGACCCGAGCGTCACGACGAAGTGCGCGTGCTCGAGCAGCGCTGTGTGCCCGAGCTGGACCAGTTCCTCGAGCAGTACACGGCCGACAAGGCGGGCGAACTCTGCGACCTCTTCAAGGACTGCATCGAAAGCGAGCTGCAGTTCTACAAGTAGGCGCAGCGGGTGGCTTTGGCAGGCGCGGGAGGGGAACTTGAAGACCGGCTGAGTGAGGACGGACGGAAACTGCGGACATGCGTGGAAGAGGGATTGATCTGAGAATGGAGAGAGTTCTTTAAAACGGGAGTGGAACTAGTGAGTAGGGTGGAAGATAGGGTGGCACTTTTGCTTGTAAGGAATGTAGGTCGGCATATCTGCAGAAATGGCAGGGAATAAGACGTTGAGACGCTTTAGCTTGGAACCTCTGCTTATGAAGGTTTATTTGCCATTCTTGCAAAATGCTTCTCCCAACTGCAACATCGCCACCAAAACTCTATCACAATGTTTACAACATTATGCTATTTCATGGGTCTTTTGGAATTTGCATTGACTGGTCAATGGTCATCATCGTCCGCATTTAGGAAAGCAGCATTAAGGTTGAAACTCGTATTCGGTGGCCGGTGCTGTGTGTGGTGTAGCTATTGCAGTTTCGATAGCATTTGTGCTGCTACCAGCAACATCGAAAGTGTGACACGATATCAAAATGCGCCGACCAGGCTGATTGTACCCGTCTGTGTTCGCCCGTTTCCCTCTCACGAAGATCTGCATTATGGGCTCTGATTGTGAAGCCCTCACCGCATTATATCTGAGCTTAGAATTTTGGCAGCGTGCTCTTTCCCAGCCGAATTATTGCACCGATATTGAGTCTACCATTCGATCATGTAAGTCGGGATATGGTGATTTTTGTTGTTCAGTGTGTTACGAACTTTTGCGGTTAGAAATTTTCAGTTTCGGCATCAAGAAGTACCGGAATAACGATAAATGCCTTACTTTCTGAGCTAATGTCTTTACTTAGACATGAATCATTGGACAAGGTTTCAGATAGTGTTTGTTTGTGCGGTGTTTGTAATTGCATTTTGGTGATCTGGACTTGTCTGGGTACTTAATTGTTCCTTAGCCATGTGATGGCTCATTTATGTGATATTGCTTTTGCGGAAACCGGGGCTGTCTCCTGATCTTGCCACATTTTGGTGTATGAAGCCAAAATGGAATGCCTCCTTGCGGTTTAAATGTAGTAAGGTACACATTAGTAGATATGATTTATCGTAGATCTGTATACAATGGGTCTGGTTTGACTTAGTTTGCATGTTTTCATCCGATTCTGGAGTGGTCCAGGTATCTAGAATGTGTATTGCACCGGGGGTGATCGGTGATGGCTACTTTTATTGCAGTTTGTTCGAACTGTGCACTGAGGTTCGAGGTCGGCTTGATATGCGGTGATACGCGTGATATTGGTGTATTCTGTCTAGTCTGTCTCGCTTTAATTGGTTGTCACGGTGACAAGGGCACATTCCTGGCAAGCTAAGCGTGGAGCGGGTGAAGCGCGCGCGGCCGGAGCAGCCCTGTGTTGGCAATCTCCCACCCCGCGCCCGGTCCCCGTCCCACTTTGACGGCTGCTTCAGTGGCATTGCCTCAGCGTTATGTCCAATAAACACACAGCACGGTAACGGTGTTTGGTTTGGTACGGTCCATCTTCGTGAACCTTGATGACGTCATGCCAGCTTAGAATCGCAGCCGGCTGCAGGATCCTTCGCCGGTGTTTATGAGTATCTTGTACTGAACCTCCCCTGTACTACCCAGTCCGCTGAAACCATTTATAGAAAATTTGGTGTCCGAACCTTGGATTATGTTCTTCGATGTGTTGGTTTTGTTTTTATGAAATGGCCCTTTTGGTCTGCCGAGACCTTTCCGGAGTCAGACGGATGATAGGATTAGGGGGACTGGGGGAGACGAGACATTGGTTTGGGCGGCCGCCCTGGTTAACGAGGGGCTAGCTCGTTACAGTAGTCTCGCCTGCCAATGGTCACCCGGCTGCACGCCTGTTTGAGAGTCGTTCCGGTGACGCGGTCATCCTACAATCATTCCGGATGAAGGTGACCGTCCAACCCAGATCAGGTGGTCAGCCCTGGACATGAGAAAGATGGAATGATGCCCTGATGATGGAAAAGACGGAACGGCGATTTTCATCGAAGCATAAGCTATACCTATTTTTGACGTATTTTGATGGACCATGGCTTCCTGTGGGCAAAAGGAAAGATACATATAGGGTTAGTGTGTGCCGGTATGGTGCCGGTGACATTCCCGACAAATATCTGACAGCTCGCTTAGTAAAAAAAAGATTGTGAAAGAATATAACATGAAAAAGTACAATATGACAATTATTATACTTGTTATTTACTTTTACCTCTAGCCCCTCTAGCCAATGTCATGCGGCTGATCGTGGGGGGTGGGGGAATAAAAGAAAACACAAATGACATGGATCAGCTGACTGCGAATCAGCTGTTTTATCGCTTGGCTTTTAGCTGTACCTTGAATCAAAACATTTCCTCAGTCATCACAGCGCGCGACCTTGGCGTCGCTTGGTTAACACAACAAAGGGGACGTTGGAACAAAGGTAAGTCCGTTTCTTTTGAATAATTATTCGTTTGTATGCTCTGCATTATATTTGGCTAGTGTTTCAATATTTGAAGTAGTCGAAGCTGTATCGAACTACTCGTGCTCACCTTGGTGAAGTCTCTTTGTTATTGTGGCGTAGCAGACTGAGACAGTTGAGACTGACCTCAAGCCTCTCAGAATTACTGAATGATTTGATGTAAATAAAGGCAATGCTATCTTTGTTCCTAGTTTTCATTACTTTAACTTGGATTTTTTTTTGTGCCCAGTCACATTCCGATTGCTCAATGCAATGAGTATCAGATGATATCAATGATGTCCAAGTTAAAATGGTTTTGTTACTGACTGGCTTGGCCATCAGTTAAATTAATACAAGATAAGACTGACATGACTCATGCCTCTTGTCCTTGTTATGTAAAATGAATTAAGGTAAAGGTGCATACTGCATTCACATGATTCTGCCGTGGGATTTAAGTTACAGCTACGCAGGGGTCCAGGACACTCATATTCATTTGAAATTATTAATTGCATTTGTATGATATGATGATGATTTTACTTATTATTTATGTTACAGTCCTTGAAAATAAAGGTGGGGACATGTGTGATGTGTGTGATTATTGTTCTAAGTATGAAACATGGTCCACCCACCATGGTACTTGGTAGCATCAGCATGATTGGTAAAAGCATGATCCTGGTTTCATGAGGGATCTATCAAGATTGATTTCTCAGTGCTAACCGACACCAATCTCAAGGCTGCCATCTTCAGCTATGCCAAGTGCCGAGTCCGACAGAAGCGGGGTGAACCCTCAGTACAGCCACAGTGCAGACTTCTAAGGAGGAAGTCTGCACTGTGGAGGAGGAGGAGGAGGAGCAGGAGCTTGCCTGTAAATAGGCAATACAGTTGTCTATTTGAGGGAAAAATAAATAAATTATCACTCAGTCATCAATTGAAGAATTTGCCTCAAGCCCCTTGGCCCCAGCTGCCTCTGCTAAGGCTTGGAAGCATCCTTCTGCTAAGCTAACCAGGGCAGGGAGAGGTCAGAGAGCCTGTTACACTCCTTCTGGTAAAGACTTGTTTCCTATTGTTTGTCAAGTTGCTGCATGATGCTGCATGTTAGCCATTGAAATCATCTTTTTCAATCAGTTTATGCCTCAGCAAACATCAATTTCAGGATGGATACATATCATTTTCATAGACATCCTCTAAAGCAAAAACAGATGAAATATTTCCATTTATTCATCTGATTTTGCTGTAGAATCATAATTATATTTGTATCAATATTTAGAGCTGTTAAATGCACATTGCTTCTTCCATTCAAGGGTTCAGATTTGGTTTTATTATAGTTAATATTTCCCAATGAAAATTACCTGTTGGACTTGGTCTGAACATAAATCATGTTTAGATCCATGACCTCAAAATGAATAAAATGAGGAAAAACTAGATCTGTCATTGCTTAGGACCTCAAATCAAGATCTGTGGGGTGAGCTCCCCAGTCCCATATTCTTTTTCTTAGGTCGATGAGTGGTTGCTGGTTAATGGCCTGGGCTCATGCTTTAGCAGAGCTTGTTGCGCGACACCACGGATCCGACGCCCTACCACTTTGTCAGCCTCTGGTTCACCGATATGAAAGTAGTCTGATATAATTGCGGATATGAATCCATAAGTCGTTCAAGACGTAATAGATTGTGCTTGTGCAACACTTTTGTCGCACATGACGTGCTTTGGATGGCTTCCAAGCAGTAGTGCCTGTTGATGCCGGTCGTATATTTTTAGTTTCCTTTGTTGTGTTTTCCGCGATAACGGTTTATGGTATCGTTCGTTCGTTTGGTCTCCACCGCACTGCCTTCTGTTCAGTGACAGCAGCAGTTGCTGACCTTTTGAGTCGCAGTGACAAGCCGTCGACGGCTGGTGTCGGGGCGGGCCACCAGGCTGGTACGCACTCATCCGCTGCATACGGCCCTGACAGAACAGCTCTGCCAAATGGTCTTTGTCGCCGAGTCGTCGTTTTTCTCTCCCCCACCCCCCTCCCCCGCCTCCTGGCAGTCCAGTCCTGTGAATGCCGGTATTGAGCGTACCGTAAAGTGGGGCTATTTGAGACAGTGGGGCTATTTGAGACAGTATTTAAAATTGCTATAAAATAAAAACCATTTGAAATTTGTGCTCAATTTTTGGCCAGGCGATTTACTGCTCGATTCCACACCTCCCTGAAGAAAAACATCACAAAAGAATCAAACGATCTTCATTTTATAGCGATTTTAAATACTGTCTCAACTAGCCCCACTGTCTCAAATAGCCCCACTTTACGGTACCCAAGCTTTCTTCGAAAATGTGTCTTTGTTACGATTACCAAAAATTACAAAGAACGTTCATTAGCTGTATCATTGAATAGTAAAGCAGCTGATGAGCAAGCGTTTGGGTCAGTTTTCTACAAATTTGGCAGCCAGCATGTATAACATGTTCTTTTTCACTTGCTACTGTTATTAGAATATTCCAACACTTATCGTTGAGTCTTACCAGAGGGCTCTAGAATGCCGGATACTGTTAATCATCGAAGTTCGTGGGCGGTCATTTCTTTCCAATTCGCGCACTTTCAGAATGCAAACCAATCGCTGCTGTCTGGATACACTTTAATGACAGCTAGCTCATTGCAATGGCTTACAAGGCATTGTGCAATGCTGACTGAAGAATCGACCATCACGGTTTTCCTTATTGGTACCGTTGTGCTTCCCCGCCGCTCAATGACTCTGTACTTGGTTTGCAGGATTGCAATGCGCGACAATAGTCTCCAGTGAAAAGCAATTCGTATGATACAACGGTGGCTGGACTGAGAAGGGCGGCAATGCCACTGGAAACGCATTACCGCCCGCTGGAGGGCGATGGCTACCAGGGCCCTTCCAGCCTGGCCACCTATCAGGGCCCGGCGAGCCACACGGCCTATCAGGGACCCTCCAGCCACGCCACATACCAGGGGCCTGCCAGCAATATGTTCCCGAAAAGGCCGGCCCATGTGATCCATGTACCAGACCATAATCCAGGTACGTATTTCGAGCCACTTCGTGGCGCTAACTGAAAGATGCCATTTGATTGCGAGTGTTGTGGAGATGCCGAAATTTCACGGAGATTATGTACGTACTTACTGAACGGAGGTTCGTGAATGATCACGATGCGTGCTATATGCAGTGAAATGATGTCGATGCTGTCAAATTTTGTCGTCTTTTCTTTCTGCATTTTTATTCTTGCGCACACCGTTCTAAGTTCTAAGGATGTATTTGTTCGGCTTCTTCCGTTCGTTGAGTAATGTAACATATGCTTTCACTGGAATTATTCTTCGCGCTGTCGTTAACCGATAAACAATCCGGGTCCAGAGCGTGAGGCCATCGTCCAGCGCCCATCACCACTATCCCCGCCATGCCGTTGTCTGTGGGCTCGTTGGCGAGCTCTCGATCGTTCGCCAGCTCGCAGTTCGAGAGCTCGCGCTCGCCGGGCAGCCTGCGCTCGCGGGTGAGCTCTCGTTCCCCGGGCAGCGCTCGCTCGGCGCTGACGGCTTCCAGCCGGCCGGCCGGTCCGCCGCGCCGGGAGGCCACCTTTACCAGCGTGGACAGCGGCGGCGACTCGGGCGGCGAGTCGGCCTCCAGCGTCCCGAGCTCGCTCAGCCGCCGGCGACTCTCCTGGCGCCGTCCCTCCTCACTCAAACTCCGATCGTCCCCTGTGAAACGCACCGACTCCTCTGAGCGTACGTCGCGTCCGCTCTCGCCGGCAGCGCGCTGGAATCATATCGACGACCTGGATACGTTCTTCACGCGGGTGTACCAGTACCACCAGCAGCACGGCTTCCTCTGCATGATGACACGCCAGTTCTTGGAGCTGTTCCAGTTCTTCTTTGTCGTCACGTTCTCTTTGTTCCTGGTGACGTGCGTCGACTATGATCGTCTGTTCAAGTGAGTCATGTGGAGTGATGTTTAGGGATGGGGTAGCGTAAGGTTTAGAGAAGTCGTTTCACTCGACAATTTACCAGGCTTTTGTAACGACCAGGCTTTCGGTGCTATTGTTGCTTTCAGTTGTCGAGTGGGGAAGTTGTCATAAATCGTTCGGTTTATTGATAAAGCTCATAAGCTGGATAGCATCATTTTCTTTGATGTTAATTAAGCTGTTTTCATGTCCAAGTCTAGTGTAGACTGTGGGTAGAATGCCAATCGATCCCGAACTAAAAGTATCCCACGCACCAGCTCTCATTCCACGACTCCACCCTGATCCACTCATCCGCCGATCCTGTCCGCTCACCGTGCCTGGGCCGTGCGGCGGCAGCTGCTCGGCCTGTCCGTCTCCGCCCTCCTCTCCGTGGCTGGTGGCCGTGCTGGGCATCGACACGGCCGGTACCGCCTCACCGTACGCGACGCTCGGTCCGCCCGCTGCCGGCAGTCGCAGCGAACACCGCGGCAAGACCACGCTGTGGGACGTCCTGCTGCCGGCCGGACAGTGCATGGCCCGGCCGCCGGCCTCCGTGGTGCTCTGTCTGCTGGTCGCCGCCTTCTTCTGGCTACTGAGAATGGTCAAGGTCGGCTACAACTTTGTCCAGTTCTGGGAGATCAAGGTGTTCTTCAACGCGGCGCTCGGCATCAGCGATGTGAGTTGGTCGGGTCGGGTGTCGGTGGATGGCTAGTGTTTGGAATGGGACTGCAGTTTTTCTGAAGGACTTGTGACCAGTAACGATAAATAGACTCGATCGTGAGTCGTGAATGTAAAAGGCAGACAGAGTTTTGACATTGCATTATTGATCACATGTGTGCCAAAATAGTCCATTGAATGCGTGCGCCATGCAGGGTGTGCGCTTTGACATATTTGCTCATGATCCTGACCTCCAATATCCGCTCAGTAACATTGCTTACTCTGTAAGACCTTAACTACCCCTACCGCTTACTGCCTTCGATCCAGTGTCCTAGGATTGATTTTGGGCCAGGGTGCGGAGTGGAAAAATAAAAGCGAAAATTCACTGACAGAGTGGGAAATACAACTTGTATGAACGAGTGAGGAGGAAATTCACTGAAAATGTCTCACAATTGTTGGCAAAATTTAACAATCTGTCACTTTATTAGAACGTTACTGGTTTCGCTGAACACGAAAGAGTGAAAAATATCTGTATTTTTCCTCAAAAGGAGTGGAAAATTATTATGGTTAGGGTGTCAAGTTTCACCCAAACTTTCAGATCCTAGGACACTGCTTCGATCGCAACCCGTCAGAGCTCCCTGTGCCGTACTCTGAAGTCATCATTGTCCGTTTCTCCCCGTGCAGTCTGAGCTGGACAACCACACGTGGTACGAGGTGCAGCAGCGACTCAGGGAAGTTCAGCACGAGCAGCAAATGTGCATCCACAAGACTGATCTCACTGAACTGGACATCTATAACCGGATCCTGCGCTTCAAAAACTACATGGTGGCAATGGTGAACAAGCAGGTAAGGGATGAAAGAATCTTCAACGGCTTTCTGGTCCGCTTAGGATGGTCTGATTATGCTGAATGACGATGACGGTTGGTTATGGGCAATGGTGTGGCGGGACAGGCAAGAGACGCCATCATGTATTTAAGGTATAGCAGTGAAGGATAAGCGTTGTTACAGTGTTCAGTTTTTTTTTTGTGCCGCTTTCATTGTCGCTTTCAGTGCCGCGGCTAGAACGCTTTATTGTGAACAGCTTGATTTCATTGTGTTTCGCATCATTGGATTGCGTGTCCTTTGGAAATGGGATTGCAGTAAGTGGTTCTACGAAACACACAATCGCTCGCTGGACTTCGAATGGATGCCAGACGTGATTGAAATCCAATACGACCGATGAAATCTATCCGTGCAATTTGACCCGAGCATTCCGCTTTACACTGCGCCAAGGGTAACTGCGTCGCTCTCATTGAGAGGTCCCTCTTGTCTAAACGCACACAAGACTTCAACATACTCTGTACAGAGGTGTTGACTTTGGCCTTCCGCTGCGATGCGATGTGTGTGTGGGTGTACCTGAGTGTGTCCTGCACCCACGCATGCAGCACCTTTTTGTGTGTACGAGTCGTCAATACAGCGGTAGGCCGTCTGTCAGGACAGAGATAGCTTTGTCTCCCGTCCATCTGGGCCATCTACCTTCCGCGTGCGACCCCGCCGTGGCGGCGGATCGTCCTCTGGCGCGGTGCCAAGTCGTTGTGTGGGTATCAGTTGTCCGAGTCGAGACGCTAAATGATATCTACGAGAGACATCTGATCCGGCCGGGAAGTGGACCGAAATAACTGAAATGACCGGGCGTTGCTAACTTTTGACAGTTTATCAGTCGGTGTTAATTTGGGCACGTTATTTTCGCGATGGGGTCATATGTCATGTGTATAAGCGCGTATCGGGTTCATCTCGTACTGCTTCGACCCAATATCACCACACTTTTCTCCCATTTGTTTCGCTTCAGATTCAGTTATATAATGATCCTAGCCGACTCATTGTGCATTTAGATTCTCGCTGTTAGTAACGCTCTGCGAGGATGGCTGTGCTTCTCCGCACTATTCTGTCCGGCCGTATCAGTACCGGCGTTCCGTGTTGTGTCAGTGGCTATCTCGCGTGGGTAGGAAGGTCGGGATGGTGGGGGGGGGGGGGGGGGGGGGGGCGTTCGCCGACGTGACGAGCCGCATCTTTGGTCACGTGGGTGGTAGTGGAGCGAAGTGTTTGCGCGGAGTGAACTTTGAATCACGCGCTCACAGCATGCGGTCGTCGAGCCGTCAATGTATGAGACCGTAAGCCCATTCTGAGATAGATTTGTATATGCTTGGCTGATAAATTTGTTATGATTTGGGGGTCACGATATTTGGTGGAAACGTTTTATGCATGATACGGTTATGTTCCGAGTCTACCGCAAAATGAGTTTTAAAGCATAAGCCGACTTCAGAACTCGAATATGATTTTCGACGCATAATTAGTGTGATTTTCCATCGGCACTTCAAAGCGGTCAGGCTTGCCTTCGTATACGCACAAAATATGCACTGTCAGTTTCTGGTCTGCCGGATGAGACGTCGTTTCGCCAAGGCTGTTGCATACGTTACGAGCCTGCCGTCCCAGCCGAGGGGTGAACGACCTCGCCCATCCCCGCTGTGAGGTGAACGACCTCTGCACCGTGCGCGAATGGACCGCGGCGCATCGTAAAACGGCAGCGGGGAGCAGGCATTTGGCCGAATGATCGGGGATAATGGGTTTGTTTGCGGGCTCCAGAGCACGGTTTTGCGAATCCTGGCTTGTTATTGCGCGGTTATGCCAGACACATAGCTGGTTTATCGCCTGATGAATGATTTTCTCAGCCATGACCCATGGACCAATTGATCTTTGTAGAGCACATTATTCGAGACACAGACAATTCGTTTACGACATGCAAATGATTAAGGGTCCTGCTGGAAGTGGCGTAGTCTTGTTATAATGTTGTCGCTGCCTTCTTTTTGTCGACGGTTGAAAACTACCGCTGCATACCGCGAACTTCCATACAGTTGCACAAAGGCATATGAAGCTCGAATCAAATTCGATCTGCGGTGTCAATGTGAATTCGTCTGGAATTGCTTTTGATCTGGCCCATGACGTGTTTCTGAAGCCATCATGTAGGCTAGGCGGCGCGGCATTTTATCGCGGGACGGGCTGGCCCTGATCAATAGTTTATGAAAAGCTTGCGATGATACGGGGCACATAACCTTGGCGCCAGTCATCGTTCGATAGATTGATTTCAACAGCTGATTCGATGCCAAGTTATAAAATTATTATTATATTTCCGCCGGTCAGTGTGTTTTTAAAAGACACCATTGATTTTTTGCCCCATACTGACACATCGGCTCATATTCACAGGTCCTTCCGCTGCGCTTCAACGTACCCTGCTTGGGTGAGGTGGTCTACCTCAGCAAGGGCCTCAAGTACAACCTGGAGCTGCTGCTGTTCTGTGAGTCAGCCCTCTTGTCGCAGTCCATCGGCGTGGGTGTGGGGCCCTCACACATGCAAACACACTAAGCAGTCGATCTCACCGCCACCAACGCTATACGCATTGACTGATCCCGGTCCGGGGCAGGGGCCATCAGGGGTGGAACTGGATTTCATCGCGCCAGTGGTGGCTTGGTTAGGCTCACTGGGATGGTGAAAATTGAATTTTCTGTGCTGGTGTTTACGACAGTGATGTGTCATAATTGATCATTTATAGTATTAGAGACGCGAGGTACTGTAACGTTTTGACGGTAAAGTCCCCGTCATTGTGGAATTGAAGGCATTTTGTCTTGTCCTGCAATTGTGAATGTCAGAAGCCTGAGCTCATCTGATGCTTGTTTTATTTCATTCAGCTAGCGCTTACCTTATAGATCATAGATCGTGGTGGTCAGTCCACTCCACGTCTTACCAGGTTTCTGTGCGATTCACGTATCTAAATTTGCAGACTGGTTGGATGATCTCATATATCTGTCCTGATTAGCTGGCAGGCCTAGCGCTATGCTCTGGTTCATCAGCTTGGTATGCTATTTTCGGTCACGGAGCATTATTTCATAAGTGGCAGAGCTATTTCTGAGTTCATTTCCTCTCCTGTAACGCTCCACGACAGGCCTCTCACCCGCCCGTGTCCCCTGCCGTCCGTCCGCCGGCGCTAGGCTTTCCGTTCGAGATATCAACTGCCATCATCTGACCTGAGTCCGTCTCTCTCTCAGGGGGACCCGGCTCTCCGTTCGAGAACAACTGGCACCTGAAGGCCGACTACAAGCGGGTGGGAAAGCGGCGCCAGCTGTCTGAGGAGCTGGCGCGCCGCGTGCTCTGGGTTGGTGTAATCAACCTGGTGCTCTGTCCCGTCATCCTGCTCTGGCAGGTGCTCTACTGCTTCTACAACTATGCAGAGGTGAGGACGAGTGTCGCCACGACGCTGTGTGGGATGGGCCGTGAGCAGATGCGCAACAATGTGCGAGGAGAGTGGTTACTGGTTACTGCATACATAGAGCGATGACGATTTGACAGGGCGTTTGTGTCATTTGTGGAGAAAGGCGTCTCGTGATAACATCGTCGATCGATGATACTGGACTTATAAAGATCCTCGTAGGTTTCCTTAGCAGCAACCTGGGTACTATCCATTGAAGCAGGCTACTGTATTTTTTTTTCTGAGTCAATAGGTTTCGGTTTCTGGTCCTCACCGCGCGTAACCTGTATGAACTTTGGTGGCTACCGTCGGGGCTGCCAGGGGGCTTGACCGGTTAATTCTGGTGTTATGAGGTTATCGGTGGAGCCAACAAATAACTAAATGCACTTGCTTTTATTGACGTTTCGGTTTCAAACAACCTTCGTCAGAATAGAATTACAAGTTACGTCTCATATTTCAAAAATGCACATAGTGTTTGAAATATGGGCATTTTTGAAATATGAGACGTAACTTGTAACTAACGTAACTATTCTGACGTAACTATTCTGACGAAGGTTGTTTGAAACCGAAACGTCAATAAAAGCAAGTGCATTTGGTTATTTGTTGGCTCCACCGATAACCTCATAACACAAATATGTCCCTAAATAATCAGCATAATTCTGTTGTGTGGCTCCCGCGTGTTGAACGTGTCCAGACCTGGCATGTCAGGCCGGGGCTGCGTACTGCAGGTGACGCCGTTCGCAGACGGGCTGCGACCGGCCGGCGCCACAGCCGCTGGTCCGGCCACCGACCGTGTGGCGCCCCAATGACTATTGATCCTCCCGTGCGGCCCGTATTGTGACCTTTGCCGCCCTGCTATCTGACCCCTGAGTCACTGGCATCCAGCTCAAACCCTACAGTTTCTCAGAAATAACCGCACTGCAGCCTGGGATGTGATGTCATATCCGAGAAACTTGTCGCACTTACCGCGGTCCCTGGCGAATTTAGATTGGCTTTGGACTGGAGACCGCCCAATGTTCCCGCAATGAGCGAACTTCAAAGACATTGTTGTTAGATGTACTGTGTCTAATTTTGCTTTGAGGGAATTTCGCTTGCATGAGTGCTTGAAGTCAAGGCTTTCTTTCTTTCTGCTTTCACTCGGCCTTTCGTTTGTTTTGTATCACTTCACTTTCTGGTCGTTTTATAGATCAATACACCGGCACTTGGTCACGGCATGTGAAATCATTCTCATTCCCTTCGTGTGTTTCTGTTTTCAGTTGATCAAGCGTGAGCCGGGCTCTCTGGGAATGCGCCGCTGGTCGCTGTACGGTCGGTTCTTCCTGCGGCACTTCAACGAGCTGGACCACGAGCTGAAGGCGCGCCTGAACATGGGATACAAGGCGTCCAACAAGTACATGGACTCGTTCACCACGCCCTTCACCGAGATCATTGCGCAGTGAGTAGTGACGGGATTTCAGGGGCCGGTTGGACGTAGGAGAAATCGTATAGAGACATGAGATATGAGACACACAATTAGGACACATGAATTCTTACTGCAGTCATATTCTGCTGCTACCTGCTTAGTCATGTGTAGTTGATACTCATGTGGATGCTGCACTCTAGATAGGTGGTAGGGAGGGAAGAAGCTTTGGCAGCGTTCAAGGAAGAGTGCCCGTCCGAAATAGGTAGGTAGGAAGCCCGCAGCGTTCAAGGAAGCGTCTCGGTCTGGTGCCTTTCTCGGCCGCGGAACAGCTGCTGCTCTCCTGGGACTAGGGAGTCTAATGGAATGAGCCTGTCAATTGGCTGGCAGTGCACCGTCGAATATTGTTTTCCCGACCGACGTAGCCGGGCTGTCTGGCCGACTGACTGGCCGAGTGGGTGGCCGGCTGCGCATCGTCTGGCTGCTACAGTTAAGCTGGCGATGCAATTGCGGTGAATTGTGCAGCAGGGTAACGCCCGTCTCTACGGAAGTACTTGCGTCTTAGAAGAGGTGTTTCAGAATATATTTAGAAGGCATTCATGCGATTGAAGTGTTCCATTTGCCATTAGGTAGGTACACTGCTGCGTTCTGCCGAGTACCTCATTGCACACAGTGCTTATCTGCGTTGAAATTATCATGTTACCACTCCCACCTCGGGCGTCATTGTCAGACATCATTGAACGCCACATACCCATCTCCACCCTCCCGCCTCACCACCCCTCGCCGTGCCCCAGGAACGTGATGTTTGTGTCCGGCGCGCTGCTGGCGGTGCTGCTCGGTTTGACCATCTACGACGAGGACGTCATCACGGTGGAGCACGTGCTGACGCTGATGACGCTGCTCGGAGGACTGGTGGCCGTCTGCAGGTAGGTGATGACGCGGGTGATGACGCGGATGACGGTCGTGATGACGCGACTGGGTGACAGATGACGGATGGTTGATGCATTGACGGATGACGCGATGTGGGATAGACGTGATGAGTTAATGACGGTTGACTGACAGATGGGCGCATTGACGGCTCTATCAGATAGATGCGATAATTGGATGACTGGATGACTGAAAGATGACTGACGGACGCGCTAACGGTTTTATTTTGCTGATTGACTCATGATGACTGAAAGTGAATGCTGAATGGCGGACGGGTTGGCGGCTGACTGACGCTACGCTGCCGTTGTGAGGAAGCGCGGGCTACTTTGTTATGGGTGCCAGTACTCTGTAAATGGTCGGGCAGTAGACGCTAGTGCATGCTGCGGCACGGTTCGTGTGAGCGGTATGCTGGCTGGGACTTTGTCCAAATAGTCATTTTACTTTGTTCAAACAGTCGTTTTACTTTGTTCAGACGGGTGTTTTACGTTGCCGCAGCACTCCAGCGTTGGCACTGGTGTGTTGTTAAGCGGTTAACGGAAGGAGCATTGCTCCATAAGAAATGACTAGAGTTAGTGTCTATAATACAGTCGCGACTTGAGCGTTCGCGTCATACCGTGACCTGTATTTCGCTGGCTCTACCACAGTCACTAAGCACGGCGTCATTTTATGTCGGTCTTCCATTTCCGAGCCCCACCTGGTGGACGGGCGTGATGCAGCTCTCGCTACCTGTTACTCTGTCCTTACTGGGACAGATGGTCTCGCCACCTTCATTCATGTTAAATAGCTCTGTTCGCTGGCATCTAGAATATCGAATCTTATTTTCCGTCTGGTCTCGAAATCCCGCTCATATCAGAGATATCATAGAAATCTCTACCTCTATGCTACGAACGGCATTTCGGGGCCGGGCGGCACAGAATCTTCGTCGTCTATGGTGTCAGTGAACACAGCTAATGCTCATATTTACCTGGCTGTGTTCGCCAAATATTTGCCTATCCCTCTGTATCATTCTTACTACCTAATTATCTACGCTGACTGGCTTCCTCACTCACCAGTTCCAACTTGTCTTCTGCGTCACTGACCCTTCTCACCACTCCACAGGGTGTTCATAGCCGACGAGAACCTGGTGTTCGCGCCCGAGCAGCTGATGGCGGCGGTGCTGGCCCACGTCCATTACATGCCCGACCACTGGCGCGGCCAGGCACACACGGGACGAGTCATGCACGAGTTTAGCCAGATGTTCCAGCTGAAGGCTGTGAGTGGGCGTGGGGGACCGGGCTGGAGTGGTTGGTGTCTGATCAAGGCAGATGGATGTGTGCTGTTAGCTGCTACTCGTGAAGTTAATGAGCCGTGAGCGTGGCTTTATGTGACACCATGAGTTGCGGCTACGCTTGCTGGGAGTGACAGGCATTTGTCTAATGCATTTAATCTTGCAATTAGGAAAACTTGAAATATTTTGCGATTTTAGTGGCTTGAAACTTGTTCAGTGTTCTTCCTTTCCTTAGCGTCATCTGCCAGGAAAGCCGCGGCTGTGATCCATCCAACTAAAGCTGTTTTTTTCGTATACTGATACTGCGCTCAGGGAGTCTGGCTCGCTTGAAGTTCACTGATAGCATCCAATTCCATTAAATTTGGCGCGTCGGTCGATGGGGGCCAGTCATGCCGGGTTTGCCGGCCGGCTTGGACCGGCTGGCGTGGCTCAGGGAGTGTCCGGTGTCTCCGTGCCGGCACGAATATCGATCAGGACGGCGGTGGCAGCAGCTGGGCTGAGCGTGCACAGGAGCTCATGCAGAGGCGATATCTCTTATCATGGATATTGTCAGCCTAGATAAGCTGCCTTGGCTTAAACTCTAACAGGTTTCAACTGATGTCAATTTAGATCCGAATAAACTGTGACATAGATAACATGAATCTATGACCTTAAATATAACTACATGCACGTCGGCCGTGCCCGTCCTATTTTCGACTTTTTCATGACCACCGTTTACCACTGGTTTTGTTTTGATGTGTGTTGTATTTTGCCACGCATGACGGTGATTTGTCGTCGGGTCTGTGCCGGCAGTATTTTCTGATGGAGGAGCTTCTGTCGCCGATAGTCACGCCGTTCATCCTCTGCTTCTACCTGCGACAGAAGTCGCTGGACATTGTCGACTTCTTCCGCAACTTCACCGTCGATGTCATCGGGGTGAGATGAGACTGTCGTTACGGTCAGCTGTCGGACCTCAGCAGCTGATTGTGATTGTTTTATTTCATTGTGATATCCTCAGTCGGACTGTTATTTTATTTCATTGTGATATCCTCAGTTGGACTGTTTTCCTTATGTCGTCTCGTCAGACGTGCGTGCTTCGTCAGTGGTCATTTGTTTGACCTCCCTCCCTCCCCAGGTGGGTGACGTGTGCTCGTTCGCCCAAATGGACGTGCGCCGCCACGGCCACCCTGCGTGGCGTCCGGCGGGCGGCGGCGGCGGACCGGCCGGCTCCGACTCAGTGGAGCCCGGCTCGGGCGGCGAACAGCGCAGCCCCAGTCCGGTGGCGGAGGGGCCGGCCGAAGAGGCCACGCGCGCCGACCATGGCAAGACGGAGCTGTCGCTGGTGCATTTCGCCATCACCAACCCGGGCTGGAGGCCGCCGGAGAGCTCAGAGATCTACATCTCCACCCTGAGGTGAGACACTGAAGTCGGGGTGGGTTGTAGACTGTAGTAGATATTGGATGAACGGACCATGGCGGATGGCTAGTATTAGATGAAGAGAGCCGAAGCGGGTGCGTGCGGCCTGGAATGGGTATTGGTGGTGAACGCGCTCTTCACAGAAATGCAGGACGTACTGTGTCTATTGTGTCTTGTAGACCGTCTTGCGGATACGTTTATCTCGTGTATGATAATTTGGAATCTCCCTCCTTCCACAGGGCGCAGGGGGCGCGTGACGCTGCCTGTCTGGGTCAGGCCGGCCTGGGCGCCATGCCGCCACTGGCAGAGGAGAACGCCCTCTTCTCGTCACTGCAGGCGCTGGGCAGCGTGGGCTGTCAGCAGTACGGACCGCCCCTCACGACGGCGCTCGGCGGCAGCTCACTCAACGGACAGGGCTCGCTGCTGGCCAGGTGAGAAAGGAGAGGGGTGGGGAGACCCACAGGGATAACTGCTCGGCAGACAGGGAAGGAAGACTGACATGTGTCACTCCTGGCTAGATGAGGAGTGAGGAGGTAGACGGAGACGAGACAGGGAGTTCTGCCGGTTAGTAACCATTTAAGGGGGAGGAAGAGAGGTGGCCGGGCCATCTGCTGGCCTGCTGAGTGCAATGAGGGAGGGAGGTTGTCGGGCAACTCTTGTGACTTGTGAGTGGCTAGGACGAGAGAGGAGGGTGACGACCGGGTTTTGTGTTGACTAGATGAGAGAAAGAGAGGAAAGATGATGGGGGAATCTGGATTTTGTACGTCGTGCATAACTGCATACCAATGATCAACCGCTGACTGTGCCCCGTACCCCGGCAGCGTACACGAGGGCCTGTACCAGCGGCCGGACCTGCAGGCCTCTCTGCTCCGGCCGACCGCTGCAGGACTGGGCCGGAGTCAGGTGCCCGAGTTTAACGCGGCAGAGATGGCCATCAGCGCGGTCTACATGCACGAGATCCACCAGCGCACGGTGAGGGCTGGGGGCACAGCGGAGACGGCAGCGTGGCACTGGCACCGTACTCTAAATGAATTGATAAAATGCAACGCGTTGAAAACTTGTTTTTTTTAGAGTCATGTATTTCCTCTTTTGGTGCAAAATGTCCAAATGTAGAACAGCATTCCCACATCCTATCGGGATGTTGCCAGTCTCTTGCGTATCATTTTAAAGCTTTTTTCATTTTATCATGTGCTCCCTCGTCATTTTCCCATGACTCTCTTGACCATTCCAGCTGACGCTCCCTCCCCGTCCCCAGCTTCAGCACCAGCAGCAGCAGAGTCGGCTGGGCACCGCTCCCGGCGGGGCGGGCTACGGCGGCGCCACGCCCCGAAGGGACGGTATGGAGGAGTTCGGCGGCGACACCTCGGTCCGGTACGCACCGTCGTCGAGCCGCGGCGGCGAGCATGAGCCGCTGCTGGACCTGTCTCGGACGGCCTCCTAGCGGCTGTGGTCGGGCCGGCCGCCGCGTGACGCGACGCCCCGGCACTGGGTGTGACGCTGGGTGACGCCGGCCGGTGACGTGACGATAAAGTGACGGAGTGACGGTCTGCGGTGACACGGGCTGGTATGCGGCGTTTGGATAATTAAGTGGGGTAGTGTGAATAGGACGTGATGGTAGCTGGCTGGGCCATTGGAGGAAATAAGGGATGAGCTTCAGGAAGGGAAACGGTGGAGAAAGTCTGTGAAGGGCAGCCTTATTGGGAGCTTGGCCAGCACACGCAGCGAGAATGGCGCAGGACGCATCACACATACGACTACGGCGGAAGAGGCTGGAAGATCGACACACGACGGTGTCTACATTGAGAAATATGAGCAACGACGCACGAATTCGGGGTGACCGAGGCTTGGGCACGGCTTAGTGAGGGTGGGGTAGACTTTTTGTCATTTGTGCGCGGTTATCGAGAATGTATAAGTGTGCAGTGCAAATCGTACGAGCTACTTCTGTAGGTGATCCCTCACGGATAAAAGAGGTGGGATAGGATGCGCGATTGAAGGGCGTTTATGAGCTCGTACAGAAAATTGTGTGCTTTTGAGAATCGCTGACCTTATGAAACTCGCGTGTTGTAGGTAGTGACTCTCATTTCAGATATCACGTGGGGAACGTGGTCACCAACTGTACGTCACGTGACTTACTAGGACGGTAGGTATCATGGGACACCGATTTGAGTGTGCCGACGCGGTGTGTTACCTTACGTAGCTTACGTATCACCTGAGGACACCGCGCAAGTCAATACTGCGCTCGTATTTGTCTCTTAGTAACGCTCACAACGCTTCAGTGGCACTAAGAGACGAGTTTTACTGTCACAATTGGGACTGCGTTCCCACTATGTGGTTAGTCCACTAATGTGAAAAGTGCGTTCTCTGGTCTCCTTATGGAGACGGACTGGCAATGGCGCGATCTTATGTCCACTGGGTAGCTGCCACGTCGCAGGGAGGCGGGCGCCAAGCGGGCTTTCAGGAGGGCGCTGCGGGCCGTCTCAGGGCGCTCTGTGCTAGCACGCCGGTCCGTCTGAGGTCCTGCGCCACTGCTGGGGGAAGAGTGCGGGCCGGGGGCCGGGAAGAGTGCGGGCCGGGGGCCGGGAAGAGTGCGGGCCGGGGCCGGGGAGAGTGCGGGTGGGAGCAGACGGGTCCGCGCCCGGCGGCGCCCCGCGCTGGCAGCTCGGTGGGTCTGTCTGTGATGGCCGGCCGGCGGGTTCGTGTGTCAGCTGAACCGGTGCGTGGTGGGAGCCTAGTCAGTTCGAATACCTCACCAGGCGCCGGGCGCGCCGCCGGTACACACCGGCCGCTCTGGGTGTGGCCGTGTGAGGCGCGCAGGTGTTTGTCGGTTTGCCTTCATGTGAGCGCGGTGTGGCTCCCCTTGGTGATGTCTGACTGATGAGTCGGACCGTGGCTCGATTGTGTGCGAGAGATAGTGGGAGTGCCTGTGCCGCCGACAGTATATGGACAGACGTCTGCTCTTCTTAGTCGAGTGCGCTGCGTCACATGGCAAATTAACGTGTTTTAAGCTACTCATAATCACCGTGTCCATATGCCTGATAATATGCCAGAATAAATTTTATACTGCCCTGGTTGAGTGCCACGAACTTCACTTCTGGGAGACGCCGGATCTAGGAGGAGTTAGAAGCTGAAGTACGGCTTTTGTACGCAACCAGGTGATATGTTCTTTTGTAGCCGTCGAATTTGACTACGGTTAGCTGTCCTCGAGAGCCCTATAGAATCTGAGCGAACCCGTGCTGCCTGAGGAAACTTCATGCTCCATAGGCGGCGGAACGGGGGGGGGGGCACCGGGGCACCGTGCCCCCCCTTGGATTCTGCAAGGGGGGCACCAATAGCAAGGTGCCCCCCCTTAAATTTGATGTATTAGTACCAGGGGCGGATTCGGGAAAACTCGGGAAATTCGGGAAAGGGGAGGTTCATGAATCGAAGTGGTGCCCCTACCTAGTACCTATGCCCAAAATTAAAACCTCAACGGATTTCGCCCACTTAATTTTGGTGGTGCCCTATTTTCAGTTTTTTTTTTGCTTTATTTTTGGTTAGTCATGTGATGACTGGTGCCCCTGCTAAGCCGCTGGTGCCCCTGGAAAGACTGTGGTACCTACCTACCCTGCCCCCTGACAAGCCTACGGTGGGCCCTGACATGACTTAGGTGCCCATGGGCCCTGACAGGCCCGTGGTGCCCCTGACAGGCCTGTGGTGTCCTTGCTAGGCATGTGGTGTCCCTGGGCCTTGGCAGGTTTGTGGTGCCCCTGTTAGAACGTAGGTGCCCTTGACAGGTTTGTGGTGCCTCTGACAATCCTAAATTGCCAACGACAGGCTTGTGGTGCCCTTGACAGGCCCATGGTGCCCTTGAGAAGCCGGTGGTTCCCCTGCGAAGCCGATAGTGTCCCTGACAGGCCTCTGGTGCCCCTGGCAGGTCTGTGGTGCCCCTGGAAGACCTGTAGTGCTTTTGCTAGGCCGATGGTGCTCCTGACAGGCCTGTGGTGCCACTGACAGGCCCGTGGTGCCCCTGCTAGGCCTTTGGCACCCCTGGCGGGCCTGTGGTGCCCCTGTCGGCTGTCAGGCCTGTGGTGCTCCTGGCAGGCATGTGGTGACCCCAGGCCCTAAGTCATGACACATGTGACCTCCACCCTGGGATTCGCCACTGATTAGTACTGCGATGGCTTCTTGGGAATTATACATGTAGGATAAATGGAATTTATCAAACGACAATAAGGAAGAGACAAACACATAGGTACTTGAGGATCAGCTTAAAGTTAACCACACATACGGGCAGGGGTGTAATTTTCCTAAAATGATTGTGGGTGCCCAGCTGTAGGGGCGCCCGGCGCCAGGCCGTTTTGGGGCGCGATAGATATTCTTTATGTGGGAGCCTAAATTAACACCGAATTTGATAACATTGCTAGCCGAATGGCGCTTCAAGTGACGTGTCTGACTAAGCAAATACACGCTTAAAAGTGGAAACTGACCGGAAGGACGTAAAAAATATGTAGAGAGGCGCCATCCAGTAGGAGGGGCACCAAATGTGGAGGCGCCAGACGGTTACGACTTACGAGGGCGCCGTGAGACGATGAAAAGGGCGCCATTCTCTTAGGAGGGCGCCGAGTGATTGAAAACGCTATGTGGTCTAGGGGCGCTAAGAGGCCAGAAGGGCGCCGCACAGTCAGTAGTGCTACGTTGGTGGGGACGTGGGGGCGCCAGATGGTTACGAGGGCGCCTTGAGATCATGAAAAGGGCGCCATTCTCGTAAAAGGGTGCCGAGTGATTGAAAACGCTATATGTGGTTCAGGGGCGCTGAGAGGCCAGAAGGGCGCCGAATAGTCGAGGGATGCACGGTGAACAGAGACCTAAGGACGCGAGACGGTCAGGAGGGCGCCGTTAGACCATGAGAATGGCGCGGTGCTGTCAAAAGTGCGCCATTCTCCCAGAAGGGCGCCGAGTGATGATTAAAAACGCTATCCATGCTCGGGGTTACATGAGCAGAGTTAATACGCATTACAAACGGACTACAATGGTGAGCGAATAGGAAAATCCGTTCCTGATACGCATTTACTTGCTCATGTAACCCCGGTACATGAACGCGAGACGGTTAGGAGGACGCCGTTAGAGCATGCGAAGGGCACCGTGCTCTCGAAAGGACGCTTGCAGCCTTGTAAAAGACTTGTGGGTGCTTTTTCATCATTGTGGGGGCATAATTCAGGATTGTGGGTGCATATGCCCCCACAAAGAGATATAAAATTAGGTACACCCCTGCATACGGGGGTGAACTGCAATTTTCGTTTAGTAAAAAAAAAAAAAATCATCGTGTCAGGGCTGTGACGAAAAATAAGTGGCCTAAATCCGATGAGAAAACAGGATTTGGGGGTACCCTAGGTTTGGCTCCTTGAGCCATGGTGCCCCCCCTTGTCTCAAATCGTTCCGCCGCCTATGTCATGCTCGCCTCAGAAGTCGCTTCTGGCCACTTGTAAGGTGATCTGATGCGAATCTATGTCGGTGCCTAAGGCCCATCTGTACCAGTTTGCCTTTTGTTTCAAGCTTGCATTTTTTTACTTCCATGGTTGCATCCTGTGAGTTGTGACCTGTTCTGAAAGCTTCTAATCAATCCAATGCGTACTTTCCCCACAGGGCAGCAATGCACAGGGAGAGAGAGAGAGAGAGAGAGAGAGAGAGAGAGAGAGAGAGAGAGAGAGAGAGAGAGAGAGAGAGAGAGAGAGAGAGAGAGAGAGAGAGAGAGAGAGAGAGAGAGAGAGAGAGAGAGAGAGAGAGAGAGAGAGAGAGAGAGAGAGAGAGAGAGAGAGAGAGAGAGAGAGAGAGAGAGAGAGAGAGAGAGAGAGAGAGAGAGAGAGAGAGAGAGAGAGAGAGAGAGAGAGAGAGAGAGAGAGAGAGAGAGAGAGAGAGAGAGAGAGAGAGAGAGAGAGAGAGAGAGAGAGAGAGAGAGAGAGAGAGAGAGAGAGAGAGAGAGAGAGAGAGAGAGAGAGAGAGAGAGAGAGAGAGAGAGAGAGAGAGAGAGAGAGAGAGAGAGAGAGAGAGAGAGAGAGAGAGAGAGAGAGAGAGAGAGAGAGAGAGAGAGAGAGAGAGAGAGAGAGAGAGAGAGAGAGAGAGAGAGAGAGAGAGAGAGGGTCTAAAAAGAACCCTCCCCTGGCTAGATGTTCCACCCATTACGGACTATCCGACTGAAACGGTAGGCCAGTCCGCTTGAAACTGAGCCATATACTTCATCGCGCATGAAAATCTGGAATCTTTTTGTCGTTTTTATTAACCGGTTTTTCTAAACAGTATTGGGAACATGGTTTACAATAACATGGCGATGTAAGTAACCTGTATGCGAACAATTTACTCGGTTCTCTGCCACGCTCACACATTTGTATATCTCGGCTAGCGCGGCGTGCCACCCCCTGCCCACCGACCGTTCTTAAATACCACGAGTACACCATACAGTGCGTCCCACCGGCGTCGCGCGCTGCCGCTCCGGTGCTCCCACCTAGCGGCCAGTGTGCGAAGCTCGCGCCGCAGAAGGCAGGACGACTTGATTCATCAATGCGTCACCGTAATGCTAAAACCTTGTTCGCTGGTGTACAAAACAGGCTTAGAAAACACACCACGCCGTCGGCCGGTCGAGTCGCTCGCGGCCGCCGCGCGTTCGACCCAGTCTCGATCCGGGGACCTCCGGGTCCCGGCGGTCTGGTCCGGCCCGGCGCGAAGAGAGCTTGTGGCCGCAGTTTGGAGCGGGAGTAGGGCGCGCTGCCGGCTGGGCAGCCTCGCGGTCCGCGCCGGCCGCGCTGAGTGGTCGCCGCTGGGGCCGAGCGGCCCGGTCCGGTCCGGGCCAGTAAATGCACAGTTGGCGCCGCGGCGCGGCGGACCGCCCCCCACCCGGAGCGTCGACTCGGTGGCGTCAGCGACGGGCGCCCGCACCCACACACACGAACACACTACAAAATACGCCGGCTCACCGGCGCCACTGAACACTACCGAGCGAGCGCCGCTCGGGGCACGCGCGCGCATGATATAATGTATGGATCACACATACAATCACAATGGCTTTGCACTGAGGCGGCCTGGGGTCGGTTCCCCTGACGGCGCGCCGCCGCCGCCGGCGAGGGCGCCGGGCCGCGGTCGCGGCCGAAGCCAGATAATAAACTTAGGCAATCTAAAGGCACGAGACAGGTAGACACCAACTAGAGGCCGACCGGCGCGGCCAGGGCCGGCCGAGCGCCGGGAGCCACCGGCCGCCGCCGCACGCCGGCAGTCAGTTATCCGATATGGAAGGAACGAAGGACATTTTGAACTGGTCTGAAACACAAGAATAGACAATCGTTAGGAACACATTCAAATCGATTCTGATAGAGGAATGCGAATATGGTGTTATCGGGGAAAATTGTAGAAGTGGTAAAAGATATCACAGAGAACGGCAGCTTTAGATCGACTGTACAAAGTACTAGACGACTTGATGGGAAACAAAAGCCATGTCAGCACCTAACATTATTGAAGCTTCTGTCAACCTTCTAAGAAGTAAATTTTAAATAAGTCAAGATAAAAATGCAGTCGGGTTATCGAAATCAGTTCTCGTCTTTTTGTCAATCAGGAATCCTCCTCCCTTCACCTCCCCTTCCCCTCCCCCCCCACACACTCATACTAGCTCGCCATGCACTTACTCTGCTGACTAGCATCATTGATGGCGTTCTCTAGGGGACAGAGGCGGCCCGGGTGGCCCTGTGCTCCACAGTTGTAGCAGGACGGCGGGCGGGGCGGCGGTGGCGGCGGCTGCGGCGCCGCGCGCGGCGGCGGTACCGTCGCGTACTGCACCGGGTGCGGCGGGTACGGGCTCGTGTAGAACGTCATGTCCGCGGCGCCCGGGTGGAAGCCCGACGGGATGAAGCCGGGGTAGACCAGACTGAGCGCCGGCGGCGGCCGCGCCGAGTACGTCGGCAGCTGCTGGAAGCTGGCCAGCGTGTGCGGGAGTGTGGGCGGCGGTGGCGGCGGCGGCGGCGGCAGCGGCGCCGCCGGACTGCCGGCCGGCGCCGGTGGGGACGGCGAGCTGGCCGCGCTCAGCAGCTCCACCGGGCGCGCCGGCGGCGGACGGAAGCCGGGCACCGGGCCGGCCGGCGGAGGGGAGCTGGTTGAGAGCGCCGGGTACACCAGCTGACCATCGGACGCCGGCCCCGGCCCGCAGCGCAGCCCTGCCGGCGCACAGAGACCAGCCCGGTCAGGTCGGGTCGGGGCCGGAACTGTCACAAGTTTGAAACGGTCATAGCATGTCAGGACCTAGTCGGGACTGAGCCGTAGAAACTAATGTAATGAACATGTAAAAATGTAATGAACGTTTGACGATTATATCATCTAAGAATACTCACTTGAAGATCTGAAAGGGCTCATCAAGGTAACTACTATGAACGTCAAACCCCTTGAGGCCCCACTTTTTTGCGATAATTTTTAAATGCGTCAACTTTCGTTGACAATATTCTGGCAATGTATGTTTCAGAACCTGCCGAAACTTTTATTACTAAGGTATTTTGACGCCAAACGATTATGGAAGGTACTTCTCATTCACTCGTAATGCTAAGGTCAATTCAGGCCCGGGGGGAGGCTTGCGCTCGGCCACACTCGAGCCCCGCCACCAGCGCCATCTGCTCTAAATGCCATCTACCAGCGCCCGCTACCGCTACCAGCTACCGCCCACCATCAAGCCTGAATGGAGCGAGAGACGCGAGTGACCGGTCGCCGGGCAAGGAGCGCCGGAGGGGTAGGGCGGAGCTAAGCGCTGACGTCATTACGTGGCTCCGCCCCATGAGCGCGTAGCCTCTACCCAAACAGCAGATACGTTCCGTGAAATTTAACATTACGAGTGAATGTGAAGTACCTTTCATAATCATTTGGCGTCAAAATACCTTAATAATAAAAGTTTCGGCAGGTTCTGAAACACACATTGCCAGAATATTGTCAACGAGAGTTGACGCATTTACAAATTATCGCAAAAAAGTGGGGTCTCAAGGGGTTTGACGTCCATAGTAGTTAGCTTAAAAGAAATAGGCTAAGAACATTGTCATCAAGATTCAGAAAAACAAAAATGCAGGGTGTAACTCATTACACAACGTTCAGTGATTCAGTACACTATACGGTAACGCGCGTGCAGTGACGGTTACGTACCGTCGACGAGGGCGGGCGGTGTGCCGACGGTGGCGTTCTGGGCCGTCACTGCCGAGAAGGTGGGCAGCGTGTGGGCGTGCCCGCCGGCGGCCGCCACGGCCACGGCGGTCGGAAGCGGCATCAGGCCGCCCTGGAGCGGGGAAACAGGCGGTCAGAACCGAGTTGGAGTGACAGAGTCTGAAGACAGATTAAGATCCCCCAGCAGGACATTGGGATTAATTCGGCTCCGTTTATGGTTAACCATTACCCCATGTCACTAACTATACCCTAGAATTATGCCTCCAGCCTCACTGTCATATAACCCTCTTTACTCATTCATTTGAATATGCAGCTCCCAACCACCGTACCACACCTTTCACTTCACACATCCTCCCACCTACAATCTTCCTCGTCACCAATCACCAACTAGCCCTCCCGCCATCCACTTCTTACCTTAACCCCGTCACCCACCTGGCTGCTGATGATGCGATTCTGGATGGTGGGTGCTCCGGGCACGGCGCACGATACCACGCCGGGCACCGCTACCGGCGGGGGTAGCGACACGGGCACGCCGCCCGCCGTCGAGTACGGCGGTAGGGGCGCCGGTACGCCGCCAGCAGCGGAGAAGGGCGGTAAAGGCGCCGGCACGCCACCCGCAGTCGAGTACGGCGGCAGGGAGGCGGCGCTGGTCACGATCGCCCGAGGCGGCGGCACCGACTGCGGGGAGATGGGTCAGAGTGAAGGCACTGTGGTCTCAGACTGGAGAGAAATACGAGATCTCCACCAGCTCCTCGTAGAGGAGCTGGTGGCGGCTTCAGTCTATGCCAATGTTGCCAGTGGCACGAAAAGTGGACGTTGAAATTCATAAGCAATTCATGAGTACATATCAGTCTTCCTTCAATACCAAACTAGTCTCAAAGACAAGTTTCTGTTGTGCTTCAAGTCACCAGACATCCGTTCACACTTCACAGTCACACATACCTTGGTGACGGGTCTGCTATGACTCAGCGTGCCGGTGGTGACCGCCGGGCTGGCGGTGGCCGGTAGCGCACTGGGCGGCACCCCTCCCCCGGCCGAGGAGGCGGGCACGGCCGCCGGAGCTGGTCCGGGCGGTGCCGGGGTGCGGGTCGCCTCCTCCTTCTCCACCGAGCCAGCCCGACTGTCTGCCTGCTGCGGCCGGCGGCGACCGGAGCCGCGCCCGGAGTCCGGAGCCGGCCGCGGCCGAGCCAGTCCGTTGGTCAGACTGGCAGGACCGGACGAGTGAGCGGCGGCGTGCGGAGACCAGCCGGACGGCGACCGAGAGCCTGACGGAGAGTCGAGACGGGATGTCAGACGGCGGAATGATACGATTCTACGCGGGGATGGGTCAATGTCCTTCGTACAAATAACGCATGCCAGTGCATTCGTACAAATAACGCATGCCAGTGCAAAACAGCTGCAGCCCGACGGCATTGCACTTAATAACAGCTTGTCAGTTTTGGAAAGCCTGCTGCTTTCACAAACAGTCCAAATGATCGTTCACTACGGCTAAATATCAAAGCACCATTCAGCGTCACAAGATTAGTCCATGATAACCTACCAAGAAAACATCCACCATCCCCTGCACGTATCATTGGTTACATACGATATTTTACTACACCAAACTCCACCGACTGCAGCCGGCCTCCCTCAACCCTCCCGCGCCGTACCACCGCGGTTCTCCTCACCTGCGCGTCCGTTGGTGATGTTACTGTTGTAGATTGTGCACGACCGCACCTCGGCATCCTCGTCCAGTACCGCTGGACTGGTCTCGGACGATTCGTCCGTCTCGGGGGCCGCGGCGGTGCCGTTCTGGAGGGGCATCTGCAGGGGACAGGCGAGGCGTGAGATAAAACGTGAAACATGACGGGTGATTCATATCGTGAGACATGACGGGTGAGATCAACAGGGCTGTTATAACGAAATACAACGGCCGATACATGGCGGGTATCTAGCAAGTTTAGAACGTTAACCATTGGCCGGTCTGGTATGGGACGGCTGAATGACATGCTTGATCAATATCCACAAATGCCTTCAGTCTTTGCCCAAAAGGGCTGATATGTCCCGAAGCCGGTGGCGGTATGTGCGTATAGGTAACGGCGGCACCACTCGAGATCAAGTGAAGGGCTGGTGAAGGGCTGCGGCTCTGCGGTTTTTGTCGGTCGTAGGTGGCGGCACTTATATTGGCGGACAGGGACTGATGCCTCACGGTCAGTTGTGGGTAAGCTGGGTGAGACAGTGTCTCACAGTCATTTCACGAGTGAATTCGGTGGGTAGGTACCTTACCGTTAGTTTGTAAGTGAGTTCGGTGGGTGAGTGTCTTCTCGGTGGTTTATCTCACCGTCAGTTTGTGAGTGATCAGCTCGGTGGGTAGGCATCGTCAGTTTGTGAGCGATCTCGGTGTGAGCTTAGCAGACTATCTTATCGTCAATTTGTATATTTGTCAATTTGGCGGTATAGTTAGCATTTCTCACCGTCAGTTTGTGAGCGATCTCGGCGGTGCCGGCGGCCGGCGACAGACCGTTGGTCATGGGGTGCCGGCCGGGCGGGCCGGGCACGTCTGCGGGCCGCGGCGTGTACACAGAGTGGGGCCGCGACACGCCCCGGCCGCGCTGCTCCTGCTCGTCTGCGCACAGACACACAGACACACAGAGGTCAGAGCACTGTCCAATGTCCATTGTCCAACACATCAGTAAGCACAGTCACACTTCCAGAAAACTGATGCCGCTAAAAAAGACAAGAACAAAAAACACTCAACTATTGGCTAATAAATCATGGATCATATATGTTACGCCTCAAAGCATCAATGATATTTACCTGACCTTCCAACAAGTATCAAACCCAGTCGTCCTAATCAAGCATATAAGCGCATAACCTTAAAGTTCTATCGAAGATTGTGGAAAAGCAGTGGAAAGATTTGATGATGTACAATAAAAAGTATAAACAATAAAATCATCGAGCGACGAGCATGCCTTGCCTCGACCCTATCACGACCCCTCGATCACGCACCTGCCAGGTGCCTGAAGAACCTGTAGACGGCCTCTGAGCGTGGCCACGGCACGGCCGACAGGCCCTGCAGGTGCTGCAGGTAGCTGTTGAGCTGGCCCGTCTCCGACCGATCTTGAGGGAACGCCGGCAGGCGCGGCTGCTTCAGATTCTCCAGCTGCGAATTGTCCAGCTGGGGTCAAGACAACTGTCAGCACCGGCCAACCACTGCATGCCGGACGGAAATACGGGTCTGTGGCGTCTAGAAATCTACCTCTCTAATTTGAGCACACTATCCACATGTATGGTTGAACATGTAAGGGCTGCTGTTTGTTTGTCTGTTTGTTGGGGGTTAGAGGCGCGCCGACTGCGAGGTCATTTTGCGCCCATACATATAAGGGCTGCAAACGCGACATGGCGGTGGGTACAATTACTATAGTCTAGGTTTTGTAGTTGGGACGCCTAGGTAAAACACAATAAAACACAAAAGATAAAGTGGGGCCAAAGCTGATCAAGATAGGTTTCACTGAGCGCCATTTTTCAGTGCTGAGAACAGTCGGGACAAGTCTGCATGAAAAACAGTGTGCTCTCCGCCTTGAGCCCCTATAGCTGTTTTTACATAGACCCATCACTGTCTACAAGAACCACGCTACATCGTCTATAACTGTATCTAACACCTTCTCACTAACAAGTATCACATCTCCTGTCGTAGACTGGACCTCAAACCCTCCAGCCGCCCTCCCGTCTCACCCTGTCGTGCAGCTCCTTCAGCTGGGAGTCGCGCACCACCAGGTTGGAGTACTTGCCGGTCGACCACTGCACGTTGACCTGGTACTCGGCGGAGCCGACCCCGTCCTGATGCCGGCCGCTGCGCGGCAGCAGGCGCAGCTTGCAGATATGCTCTGTGGAGTAGAGGGGAAGTAGGGTGAGCTGGGAGGTTCGCCGGACGGGCGGTAGGTGGCAGGGCAGTCGGAGGTAGGGCGAGACGCACATAGAGGCTGGGTGAGAACAATACTGACAACACTCAATTCGAGCAAACCTGCCAAACTCCACCGATCTGCATTAACTTGCCAGCTAAACATCGTTTAATGAATAAAACATCTTTAAAAACGAACAATAATCAATGCTTCCATGAAAGTCCAGCATGAAAACCCTACGCATGTGTGCTGCTAACCAAGCATACAGCCCGAAAAATAAACCGATCTAGCTGGAGTTAAATAAACCTGAAAATAGTTGACTGGTACCAGCTACAACTGTATGACCAGATTCTGCAGACCTGATAAGCCCATAGTATACTCTAGGAACAGAAATCCCACAAGAGCTCATCATTTGTAAAACCGCACCGATGATTAGCGTCGTTTCACAGCTTAGCTTCAGCGCGTGACTTTCTCTATCAACTGATTATCATTTTTTTTTTAAATAAATTTAGCTCGAATGTTTGAATGGACGGATTGACAGAGCCCGAGTCCACGCTAAGCAGAGCTTGTTGCGTAGACCCCGACTAGAGGTGGCAAAAGATGAAAATTTTGGGAACCAGACTCGAACCAGACCCGGCTGGACATCTCTGGAACCAGTCGGACCCGGTCTTAGTTGGAACCGGAACCAGTTGGACCCGTTCCCCAAAAGTCAATTAATATAAACTACTTGTAGGTATCATTAGTTGCATCATGTAAAACAGCCTATTTGCCACTGGGAATGCTCATGAGCTACTGTGTGCAAAGAAATATTCACTTCATATTTTGCAATAATGTGTAGTGTGCAAGATGTATAGTCTATGGTAGGACCCGGTTGGACCCGTCATAAAATTTCCAGGAGCCGGTCTGGACCCATATGGGTCCAGACTGGTTCTTTGGACCGGGTCCTCGGGTCCACATTTTGCCACCTCTAACCCCGACCCCTACCGTCCGATCGCGCAATTCCGGGTAACGGGAGAATTTAGATGCCAAAGTTTAACGTGCCCTTCAAAGCCGGACACGGCCTGTCCCACTCAATGACTTCAACTGGCTGCGGCTGCTCCCACCAACCGCAGACCATCCCCGTCAGGAGTCTCATATATCGAGCGCCGGAGCGACTCGAACCCGGGCTCTCACTACCGGGAGTCCGATGCTCTACCAACTGAGCTACGGGACAGGCATTTGACAATTGATAACCGATATCAATACCATCAATGATGATAATGATGACGATTTGGGGGTTTAGGTCGCCAGCACTGCGGTACTCATCGGTGCTTATATTACCATCGATAAGAGGCAAATTACGCAAAAAGCGACAGGAATAATGGTGAAAAGTACACAGTTTGGACTGAACCTTACACCAAAATTGCACACTGTAACAAAATAAACCACAAGATATTTGTAAAAACCGTTCATCTCCTCCGATCCCCATGTCCACCGTTTCCAAAAATACCGGCCGATATTGGCACTGGGCGCAGCGGAGCGGCTATCTGAAGCGATTGTTTCCGAGCCGCGGCGGGGGCGGGGGACGGGGGTTCCGGTGGCTGTGACCCCGTGACCTTTGCACCGTTCACGCGCCGCTGCGTTCCATACCAGACCGCAGACACAGACAGCAGACAGCCGTCTCAGAAATCCCGGAAACGGCGCTGGACTCCGGAAGGCCGCTCGGCGCGGATGAAAGTCCCGTGATGCTTCTCAGCAACGGGGAATAACGAATGTCGAGGACGGTTCATGACGGGTCGGACTGATCTGTTCTGGACGTGCAGAGTAAAGCTCGCTGGTGGGACTCTTGCGTCCTGTATGGACCGTAAATGGTGCAATACAACGCAAGACAAGTCGCCTACCACATATCACCGTAAAATTTACAGTTCAGCAGCGTCACGTGCGCTGGCACACTCCACATGGCTCAGGCCGAATGTATGCGTGGGCGGGCGTCCCAGGCAGCGGGCGTCCCAGGCAACACCACACTCCGGTCGGCAACAGGCTCAGAGCAGACACCGATTCAATGAAATTCGGCGGGCGCATCCCACGGGCACTGGCATTTGCTTATATCGCTGACATATATACCGACGCTGTCGGCCGACAGAGGCTCGCACGGTTGGCTGCACGTGATCCGCCTCATGTGGCAGTCCGAGCGGTTTGGTTAGTGACCTAGTCCAGCCGTCAGGCTAGCTTTCCTATTTTAATGGACTCTAAGGAGAGTTATTATCGGTCAGCATATTTGACCATGAGACATAATGATACGGAGTGTCTTTATCAACATGCACTGAAACTATAAAGAAATAAAATTGAGGAGGCTTTGGACGAGGATTCGACTGAAAAAGGGCGCATCACGTAGGCGAGCCATTTTTATACATTCACCGCATGAGATGAGAAAAAATGGTAAAAAACTATCTAGCAGCCTAGAACATACAAAAGTTTTATAAATAAATGAAGCAATTAGGGAGGTCAGATCATGTTCCCTCTTAAAAAGAGAATGATTAAATGAACATGGTTTCCACTGAAAAATAAAAAGAAACAACAACAAACAACGTAGCGATTCATACCTCATTGATAACTCCAATAAATGCATACTATCTCGAATTTCAAACAAAGACCGCCCGAGTCATCGATTCCCCACGCAAGACTTGCACAGTTTTCGCCTCGTTCTGACCGCGGTGGCCGCCTCTCGCGGTGCGCCGCCACCGGCCGAGCCTCGTGTCATGGCGAGGTCACTGCGCCCGCGGCCATCAGGGGCTGGCGCGGTGCCAGCTCACCGGACAGCTCAGCTGAGCCGGCCGTACCCGCGGGCGCACATCACGGCCCGCGGAGGGGCGGGCATCGGCTGAGGGGTGCCACGCGGACGGGCGCCGCGCTCCGAGCGTTCCTCCCGGCCCGGAGACAGTCGGTGGCCGGTCGGGCCGCTCGACTCCGAGATGGATTTCAAGTGGGGCGGGGATCGGTACAACACCCGAACACACGACAATGACACCCCGATACACTATATCACTATCTCATCAATTTCAAGAGCATCTCTAAACGCCAAGGGTCGCATGACTGACTTGAACCTTTGACTGGGGTCGTAAAATGAAGATGACTCGGCAAATGGCACGTTATTGAACCACGCCCTCACACAGGGAAGCGGCCCCATGCTACCAAAACTCCATCCGGCCCGGCATCCGCCATGAGCACGACACGGAACCCCGGGCTGCGCCTTCCAGTCACACCGGCGCACCCTTTCACTGCCGCGGGAGCCACACCTGAGCCAAGGTCAGATCCGGGCGGGCGGGTCGGCTCCTCGTCTGAAAGGAACTACTCATTGTGTGCCCTCTGTCCACCAGACTGGTCGTACCCAAAGACCTCTCTGAGACTAAAGAGTGGGGATTTCCCGACTGCCCATCCTCCATCCGGCTCTATCCGACTGGATTTGACAGCTCTTTATGCATCAATAAATCCGCGTCCAAAAGAAAAGCTTGTCCGCCCACATGAAGCTAATATTACAGCGCAATTTTAGCAACAGGGTTGTCCCATTGAGCCTTGAGGACATATTCCATACACGGCATAAGAAACCAACCCCACACATTCAAAATCAGCAACTCTACAGTGTCCACTGTTCAGCCAACTTTTGAGGCTAGTGCATCACATTAAATAAAAATTTCAAATTAAATCTAAACCGACTTTATTATACGCCGTGGCAGTGCAGCTCAACAATGCAACACTCATACCGGGAGCTCCGGTGTTAAATTCCTGTGACGAACACCGCTCATTTGGTGCGGCCGTGAGGGTTCCGGTGTCAGCCGCCCTGACCAGCCTCACATACGCCGCTCGGCGATACCGTCATGACAGCGCTGGTGTCAGACACCACTCACCACACTCGGATCACGTCAAATGTCACTCGGCGGCCCGCGGCGCTAACGACAATTTGTCCGTGAAACACCTGTTTGATAACGAAACACCTGTTTGATAACGGGTGGGCGGGATCATCAAATCATGGTCACGTCCGGAGATGTAGATAATGGATGGAGAATAAGTGTGGAAGCGCGCACGTAAGTCAGAATTTGCTCCTCCAGAACCAAGCATGCAATGAGCATGATCAATTAGCGGACTGCAATCCTTCAAACGCGTTTGGCGGCACTAATATGACATGCGTAATGGGTGATTTGCATCAAACAGCGGGGCGGAACGGATTCGGTCCCAATGCCAGATATAGGCGATAAAGGCGAGAGGCTTAGAGTGCTATAAATGCCACGGCATCGGTTTCACGAGCACAGCAACCGGCCGAATGCAGCCCTATTCAGGTCGCCACTTTGCACTTTGCAGGGCTGTCAGATTTTTACCAAGTTTGACATTATACCGCTATTTATGGCACTGATAGCTGTGCATTGTGCAAGATAATACAAATCAGCTGTGATTTATATTTCAATATCAGGTAAGGTCATGAGAACGTTTTTCGTTGCCCTACTCACCATACGCAGACGTTGAGAAGCACAAGGAGCACGATTTGGACGTGTTGTCACTTTGAGATCCTCCATCACAGCACGGCTGAAAGCAGACAGCAAACAGCGCTCAAAATACGGCAAGGCACCGCCGGCGGTCACCGAGCCGAGTCAGGCGGTCCGTCACCCACAGACAGACAGTGATACAAACGGACAGCCTAGACCAGATTAAATCAAACACGGAGACAGACACACAGACAGAGACAGACACAGACAGAGACACATACACACAGTCAGACATGATACGTAAAGACAGAGACAGACCGGACAGACAGCAAGCACACATACAGACCAAACCAGCAGAGACAGAGACACAGACACAGACACATACAGGCACACAGACATAGACAAGACAGGCAGATACAGACAGGTAGACAAGAAACGTTTACTGCACGCGATAGGAAAGCATGCAGTACGAAGGCTCTGGAATGTGTTCAGCATTCCTCCCTCCCCTGAGTAGACGTCGTTTGCAAAACACGGAACTCGACGAGTTCCCAGTGAACGAACCTCATCAGTCTTTGTCATTGATAAGGGGGTGAGTCATGGAAAAGTTATTCCATAGTCCAGTTGGCTAGCGTCTTCCACTGACCAATAGTAAATACCATACCTCCCAAATGTGTCATTAGGTACAGCTGGTTGGTCTTATTCACAATGGACTACGAAGACCTTGCAAATAATGGCTTATCAAGCGTTGCGAAAGAAGCATAATCCTTGAAAATATACCTCACTGCCCAGCACGCACATACAGGTTGTATTTCAACCCAGACAACGCAGCTACGCAAACCTCCAGTCATCGTAGCTCGAAACGGCACGGTTGCTCTCTGACGCAGTTATATAACCTAATCCATGCAGCGTGGTGGTCGGTCAAGGGACCATTATCCCGACCATCGGAGCGGTTTAAAACATTCCTGGACGGAGGTGCAGAGTCCGGCACTGTGCGGCGCACACGCACGAGCGGACCACGGCCGCCGGGTCGGGCACTGATACCCCACACCGGCTCTATTCAGTCGAACACCGCCCGTGCGCAGTGCGGTAGGACAGGGTTGAAAGGTCGGTCGGTTTTTATACCTCGCCGGTAGCAGGTCAAACGTACGCAAACAGCACACAGCAGGGCACGAGTCGGTTGTGCGCCGCTGCAAACCGGCACCAAAAACAGCTTAGAGTGTGGAGCAGGTTCAGGTGCAAAAGCCAGCTGTTCTAATTGTTAGCGAGCCAGGTCAACTGAAGTAACTAAAAAATATTTGATCACGTATGACAGAAGTGGTCTCCATCCGTCCACAATGTCCTCAGGACTAAACCATCACCATCCTTGTCCACATTGCCCTGCATAACGGTCGCCGCCCAAAAGCTGAGACTGGGGAGTGATGAGAAAGATGAGACCCATCTGGGATGCAGTATCTACAGGGTTGAAATGAGTGGTATAGGGCGGGCTGATCCCCTCATACCGGGACGATCTTTGCCACCACGGCGCACCAGTCCTTGGTCCGCTTAGTCCAATCTTTTCACCATATCCTCTCATCCCATAGCTCCGTAGTCTGCAATGGTCTTATAACAGCTTGCTCCTAACAAAACAGAACAAAAACAGACGGGGAAAGTCCCGCTAACAAACATGCAATGAAGACTCAACGTAGACTGATCTCGCTGTCAGTGACAATCAACGAAAACAATAACCAACAGTATCAGCTAGCCTGGACCCTATTCAATTACATTACATTGCCTCGCACCAATATCTTGTGTTGCAAAAGCTTTGCTATGGATGCCTGCGTTGAAATGAAAAAAAGTCACCCAATAGATTCGGAGTGGATTCGGTTGTGGTCGAATGAGTCAACTCGTTGTTTCATGGATCATTGTAAATGTTTATCAAAACCGGTGCTAAATAAAAAGGCGGAAACTCACCCGACCAGCCACTGAAAAATAACGGATACTTCGATCAACAGCTTGATCAGCAAAGTGTTTACAGCCACTCTCTTGTTCCGTTCATTCGCGGTCTCATTAACATTCCCACATCAACCGCCGTGCCCAATGCTTCGATCAACAGACCTCACACCTGGTTAATCAGCTGATATGAGCTCACCCGGATACCGGCCTCTGGGGACAGCCCTCTGAATCGTGCAGATGTCGCACCTAATCACTGCAATGTAGACATAAACAGAGAGGCTATTCCGGCAGCGCGAGCACCGGCTCGGCAACACCCACACAGTCTGCCAAACATTGAGCTGACTTGATCGGATCTAGCTGATGTTTGATAGCTTATTCGTCAAAGGAAGATTGATTCCAACCACTTATAGGTACAGAGCCCAGGAACGATGTCACGTTTACAGATAGCACTCAAAGTGCGTGCATCGCATCAATAACTGACCAAAGCTCCCAGCCAGATTTAACGGGTATACACAGACGACTTGCTGTGCCATGTTTGCGTTGGACGGTATCCGGTAGATTTGGCCTACGCCAGACGTCTGCCGCTGCCCCCGCTACACGCGGACGGACCGCGTCATGATCCCGATCAACCAACACAGCCGGCCGCTGCCGCGGGCGACCAGGGACGGCTTCGGCCGGCACCCGTTCGGTGGAGTCACCATGACTGCCGGAACCAGCGGTACGAACAGCGGGATGGAACGGGATGAGGCTGGTCCGCCACGAGTAGGTGCAGCCAGACTGAAATGCTAGCGTGAGCGTGATGAAGCATGACGGCCATGTGATTGATGTCTTGGTTTGGTCAAGGTAAAACGGAATGAGTCAAAGAGCAAGTGGCACGGGTTTCGACATGGAGGCATGGCATGGCAGACGGGGGAGCTGACCGGACATCAAATATATTATAGATCCTGGACCGATCGAGCAGACAGAATGACAGAATATTGAAGCAACATGGCTGAGCAGCTGGAAGTGGAACATGAACAATGAACATCGACTTGAAACTAACACCAGAGAAGACTAGCAAGAAACCGAAGCAGACAAGGTTCTGACTAAATACACTTTATTTCAGTTTACCGTAATTTGATCCCATTTTTCGTTCGATCCAACAGCATGCCGAGTGCTAGGAGCAGAACAGAGTAAGAAAATGTAGAAATGTATTCCGTCCATAGCACATGGTGATTCAGGGCTGACCAGCGCGGTCCCAAACCCAGCCGCAGCTCGTCCCGCCACACCCCGCCCAAAGTCCACCTGACAGGAGTCAGTGAAGCGGTCCGCCGGCATACAGAGACCAAACACTGGCCGTGACGGGTCGCACCGGCAGGGTGAGGCTGATCATCGCCGAGAGCAGGCAGTACAAAACACGGAACCTTTGTCCGGATAGTCGATGAAAAACCCGATACGATAGTGTTAAACTGACCAAGCCCTGTCCAGAGAGCTATAAAAAAAAAACAGCCCAAAAAGTGTAAAGCCAGTCCGGACAGCTCACACTCTGTCTTGCATAGACAGTCCAAACCCGGATCAAGACAGTCCAAGCCCTGTCTTGACAGTCTAGACCAGGCCGTCAGTTGGTCACGGACAGTCAAAAACCTTCTCGGACAGTCCAAACCCTGCACACGCTACTGGCAATCATCGCATTCCGTCGGACACACACCGGCACCTCAATAATAAACAGAACACGTCACGTCTGAGCTAACCAGGAACATGTGACCGGTCCTGACGGAGATGAAAAGCAGCCCCAGGGGTCTCACTAATCATGTGACCGCTCTGCCCCACCGGTGACAAAATTGAAGAGCTGGGAGTCTTCAGATCATGGACAGCGCCGAAATTTGGCTCGCTATCGGTTATCCACTCAGCGTTACGATGTCCAGCCCAGAAAGACAGACGGAGCCAACACGGCGCCATCAGTTACTTGCCACGATGAGCAGCGGTACCTCATCACTGGGACCGCACGACGTATACACTATACAGCACCGTCGCCACAGCCGCATACCCAGACGGTTCATTCATACGGCCGCCGTCCCATGGGAGTCGAGGCGCGTGTTTAGCCGTGACCACCACATGGCCGAGACGTGTGGCAATGATTCAGTACGTGGCTGGATTTAGACAACATAGACTGTCTACGTCCAGTGTCCAGTATTCATACACCCCGAGAAAAGGATCAAAATGCTATCCTTCTAGGGAGATTTCTAGTTTCAGGGACACAGCCTCTTGCACTTACCCATATTTCTACTTCCGCATTCTCCCTGTGCCTCCAATAATTACGAGGAGATACCTCCGTCGGCGTTCAAATGGTACCGTATCCCCACACACCGGATGCGGGGCCCGTCCGGCCAAGGCCAGTGGCGCGGAGGCCCCGTGGACGCCTCGCCCTCTCCGCCGTCCGGTCCACGCTGCCCCGGGGCAGATATGGAACGATCGCGGAACTGGGCGAGGCAAGGTGGGACGGGAAGGGAGCGGGGGAGTGCCGAAACTGCCGACCGGAACTGATGACACACAACACCGGAAACTGATCGGAAGCGACGGCGGCGCGAGCTCATGTCAGACCAAGGACCGGCAAAAAACTCCACTGACATGGAAAAGAGAACCTGCACATGTGAATTGCAGCTCAAAGGGAAGAGTTCATGTCAAACTGGCTGCAGAGAATAGCACACGGTGTAAACCCGGATTGTCGAACACGAGTGAGCCCCCGTAACAGTCGAACTGCATGTAGAAACACGGGACTGACATGATACGAAAGCGAGATAATTGATGGCAGATAGGGTTACAACTTACAAGTACCCGGTTCGTGAAAAAAATGCTTTCCATACCTTCAACAATCGGTATAGTTCCTTGCATATTCCTTGCACAACATAATCTTGCTGATATGAAAAATCCCACGTTTCCAAACCACTTATATACATGTAAGTGATCCGCAATCCGCAACCACCACCACTGACGCATGCATGCAGGCTGGCGAGCGGCGGTATCAGTGCGTATGGCGCCGTCACAGAGCCGGTCCGGTTACCGCAGTCCAAACACCGCGCACCGGCGGCGCACAGCGGCAGGTCGTTCAGCGCAGAGGCCCGGAGCGGTATGGAGCGACCCACGCGTGACGGACTGCGAGTGGCGGCGCAGAGAGCGGGGCGGAGGGAGGGGTGTGTGAAGCGGTTTGGAGCGGTAAAGGAACCGATCTGTGTAAAACGGTGGAAAAACATCTGAGAAAATGCGAGGAACTGTTCGTGTTAAACAGCTGGGGTAGACGAAGTAGCACACCAGCTCAGTGAGAGATATAGCAGCGTGGCGGGCTCGGCACTGGCGGGCGGCGCGCAGGCGTGGCTGGGCGCGGCCGGAGCCACCTCTGCTCCAGCCCGCCGCGCCGCGCGGACACCGGCCATCGCCGCGAGCGCTATGATGCAACCCCGCCTACCGGGCCGAGTCCGGCCGGAGCGCGCAGCGGCCGACAGAGGAGCTGGGCCGGCGCGCGCCAGCCGCCACGCTCCGGCGCCCGCACCGACGGCATGCGGTGCCGCACGCGGGCCGGACGCACGAGACGGCGCAGTAGCCACGCACTCCGGTAGTCGGGCGCCGGGAGGCGGCTACCAGTGACCTTGACCCGGCCAGTGGAGCGCGACAGAATTCGGCCGCGGGCACGGGTGGGGCCGGCCACACGGAGGGTGCGCGGACGAGATTAGCGGGGGAATGGTCAAGACTCGTGACCGGTTACGTAGAATGACAGCACGAAAAGACAACGGCAGGAATTGGCCATACGGATGAGCTGGAGGCGTATTGGAGTACCAGCCTGCTTCGATTTACATATGCAGCACATGCAAGAACAAAAACGCCTCAGATTAGGCATGATAGGTAATCATAGACCCAGGAATAATAAAACCATTAGGATTTCTTCCTCCCAGGTGCCAGCCAGCAAACAGCATAAGTTCCTTTCCGACCGTGAGCTTGCACCGGCACGTTGTCGCTCCGCTTTCGCCCGGCAACCCGGCTGACAGACGGACCGGTCGGTCGCAGGGCCGTCAATGCCCGGTCCCGTTAGTCGGGGCGGCGATGATTCATGACGTCACTACACCGTCAACAATGCCGCCCGGCCACCGTGCCACACTACTACGCTTCGGCCGAGTACGGATAGCCACAGCGACGTCCGTATATTCACCTTCCGCCTCCAGAGGTCG
This sequence comes from Amphibalanus amphitrite, assembly GCF_019059575.1. Classification (NCBI taxonomy): domain Eukaryota; kingdom Metazoa; phylum Arthropoda; class Thecostraca; order Balanomorpha; family Balanidae; genus Amphibalanus; species Amphibalanus amphitrite. Next base: position 520,180 of record NW_024881828.1, read on the forward strand.
ATGGGTACGGGCGGCATCCGTGCTTTGTGACCCACCAGTTCACGTGGAAACGACTGGCTAGTCATTCGAGGTTAAACTGTCAGTCATGCTAAAGTTTGATAAAACTTTAACTACGCAACATTTCCGACGTCAAGCTGAAACCAATAGAATGGAATGACTGGAATAAAACCTGTTGCTGTCTAGCCAAATCCCGTCAACTGCGTCGTATCGAAACGCAAACGCTGCGCTACGCAGCTCCAACAACCGTTATGTTACGGAAAGATTACCGGCCGGGAAAATAAACGGCGCACAAGCAGGGTTGTGCTCGACTCAAAAAAATTTGCCGACTCGACTATCATTCAACTTCAGAAAGCCCTGACTCAACTCTGACTCAAACAAGGAGCTGATTTTTTCCCTTGACTCGACTCATGACTCAAGCGGCTCAATGAAAATATGAGTCGACTCAAACTTGACTCAAATTTTTTGTTGAGTCAAGTAAGTTGACTCAAAATTGACTCAGATAAAAAAGTTGTTGAGCGGGGCGGGGGTGAAAAAAATCCGGCAGCAAGCCCAGGGCAAAGTTGTTAAGCGGGGTGTGGGGATGAAAAGCTTGTTTCTAGAAAGTTGAGTCAGCTGACTCGTTGTTTGACTCAACTCGATGTCAAAATTATTTTACTGACTCAACTCTGACTCAACTCAACGCCTTAATGTTTTTGTCCGACTCAACTCTGACTCAACTCAACAGCTCAACATTTTATCCGACTCGACTCAAATCTGACTCATTTGAGTCAGAGTTGAGTCAAATTTCTGACTCGACTCATGAGTCAAGCACAACCCTGCGCACAAGTGGAGGAACGGCCTCAGACAGATACAATAGCGAGTAAATATGCATAACGAGCAGATTTGGTATTGAGCTTCGGATTGTAATCCATTGTAATACCTACTTACTTGGCTCATGTAGGTATCTGTGGCAAGAGACCAATAAGCCCCAATCGAGAACTTCAGCATCGTAGCATACACCGTATCGAAAATGTCGAGATCACGACCGCCCCGATCATGACAACCTCACGTTACGGTCAACGTGAGTGTTGGCACCGGCCATTAACGCCAAGACTTGGCCGGTTACAACACTCCTGATGGCGCAACGGCGGCGGCCACAAGAAGTGGACGACTTGAACTGCGCGGCGGCAGTTTTTCGGCGGCGCTCCGGGTCGGAGGTGACTGAGCCCGTCTGCACCTGCCAGTACCCCAGCGGTACTGGGTCACCGAGTCACGACCGCGGCGAACCCAATACAACTCCGGTGCGTTCACCGTGATAGTCGCCAAGGTCAGGCGTCTGGAGAGCGCAGCGGGAGGGCGCCGCTCGACCGGTCGCCTCGGCACCCTCCTCTGCCGGGAGGGAGCGCACCTGACAGCGCTGGGGCGCCGGCTGGCAGGGCCGGCCGTTATCTGGCCGGGGCCCAGCTCGGCGGCTGTCAGCGCGGAGGGCCGGAGGAGCGGCCGGTGTGCACAGCTCCCCGCCGAGTCCGGCAGACAGCTGGCGGCTTCTCACCGGGCGCCGCGCCGCAGAGGCGGCCGCCCTGCCTGCGCCGGCGGCGCGGACCCGCCCCCGCCGCCGGCGACGGCAGCAGCTCTGGCCGCTCGCCACGGGCGGTCGGCGCGCCGAGGGACCGAGGGTCCCGCTGGCCCGGTTCCAGCGTGAGCTCTTCTCTCACGAGTCACGTGGCGGTCCGCCACTCGGCACGCGTTTGAGGACGCGGTGCTGACAGCCGGTGGGACGTGAAGAGACATCTCACCATCATTAATCAAATACAGTTCATTCGCTCATACAGTGCTTGTTACCCAAACGGCGCGATCGGAATCGACAAATTACCAGCATGAAATAATGGGCGTGATCTTATTACCGCTATTATCTCTGATCAGACCACAAAGATATAGATCTTATCATGCAGCGAGCATGATTTTAGAAGACTATTGCTTGATTTACCGTCCCCCTCCGTGACACAAACGGATATAGCAGTGATTGCATTCCTACGGTCCGACTGTGAGGACCGTGTCGCTGATGACGCGCCGCCCAGATCCGCTACAGCTCTTCGTGCCCCGACCACACCGGCGAGTGGCCTTGTTATGTAATCACCAATACCCCCCGAGCATGACTCGCGAAGCCGCTATCAGCCCACTTGACCAATGGCACCAGAGGAAGACAGGACAGAGGAAAACGGCACAAAACAGTGAATCATGGTTCAACCGTTCATTGAATGAATGTATGAATGGTGGACAACAAACACAGCATGCAAATTGACCATCCATCTGACATGTGCTCTTCTTAGCATTTAGATAAATGGCCAATAAAAGGGTGGGAGCTGAATGCCCAAGGAAATGTTTATCTTGCTCATGTCTCAGCATAGCTAGCATCTCAAGATACATTCAATATCACTTTTTCATTCACTTCACATGTAATTGCAAACTGCAAAACAAAGTATCATAAATGAAAATTAATAGAAAGACAAGCCTGTAACTTTCCCAGTAAAAAACCAGTGCACAAGCCTTGACTAACTTTCCAGCATAAGTAGCATACCTATTTATTGCTAACAGCAGATGTGACCACTAGGTATAGACAGACAAATGGCATGCATGCAGCCTGAGCCATTACAAATAAATGAACAGTTGTGTTCAACAGATGTAGGCATGATAAAAGGTAGGAACTGATAGGCAAGATTAGTATTATGTGAATTTTAAGTTCCTAACAAATGCAAAGTTAGGAGACAACACCCATTGAAGCAAAAAAAAAAACATGCAATGTTTAATAGGCATTTAATTTTACTCCAAAGGTATCTGTTTACTAAGTTAATTATGACTGGTAGCAAAAAATAGGACTTCTCATTAATTTTGTTTTTACCAAACTTGGTGTGAGGAATGCAGTGGGTACATTTGTCTTTTCCAAAGTCCAGGTAGATATCATTTCCATGGGAAACACAAATTAGTAGATATGCTGACCAATTGAACATGCTAGAACATATGTAGACAATAATGCATATATTTTAGACCTACCTTTGGTACAACAGATTCCTCTTGTTTTTGCTCTTTTCTGTCTAGCTTCTTGAGTTTATTTTCTAAGACATTCAAGCTACTACACATGTCCCTATAATGTTGTCTTTCAATAAAATCGAAGGAAGGATGCAGTGAGGCAAGTAGATAGAGGAGGCTGAGCTCATCCAGTGTCCTCTGCTCCTCACTTGAAGGCCGCTCCCCATCCATCAACTGCTTATGCACATCATCACAAAACTGGGCCACAGATTCATGATCACATATCTTCTGGCTAAGTATCCTTGAACACAATTTGTTTGTAGAGTTCAGAAGACACAGATAGATGATGATCTTGCTTCTCGCCTCCACATCCAGAGGACTGGCGAGCGACTTGAGCACATTTTGAGTGTTGGCGTTCAACTCAGCACTACGCATGGTCAAGCAGTCTGTCCTACACGCATCCTCCACACATGATGCTATAAACCTAAGCTCCAGGGGATGGCACATATGAACGAGTTGACGAAGAACAGGAATCCTTTGATGTGTTTTGAGTCCTTGGAACCAGTTCACCACGTCCTCCTCACACACCATCATAAAAGATCGTAGTTGTATCACAGTAAATCAAATACACTCGTTGATCAGTTGCTGGTCACCTCGATTCATCACAAAACACTTTTAAAAACACCTGCATTCTCCTTCGCCCTAAGGGTCACCCACTGAAAATCCACAGGCAAATTCAATGCTCAACAACCACATGAACCACAGCGACACGACAGCGGACGAGCGAATGCGAATTGAAGCGCAATCAGCTTATGAATCCGGGACCTTTTGGCCAGCCAGCCAATCACGTCGCAGCTTTTAGCAAGATGTCCGCCCCCATGATGTCCACGGGAGTCTTACGGCAATTGCTGCGCTCTAGAAGACAACTATTGAAATTACCGGAAATTGAGCGGAAATACCAATCAAGATCATCGTTTGCAATAGTACAGGGGAGAAATTCGTCTTCATACTGCCTTGAGCTAGTGAGGTGAGGTTATAAGTGCGATAAAATGCATTCTGAGCCCAAATTGGCCGTTTTCAAAAGTGGGCGTTACCGTGAATCACTTGCAAAATTGAAATTAGCTCAGTAGTTTGTATTAAAATAAGTTGGAAAAGGAAGGTGAGAGGCTATATTTTTAGTTGATTTTCCATTTACACCCTACTTACATGTGCAATGGAAATCTACTTGTACTGGCTACTGCAACAGTGCAACACTATTCTTCTGGTATTTTACATAACCATCGCCATATCAGTTTGAAAGAGTGCTATTAATTATCCAATGAAATGACTAATAATTTCGTTTGTTTCAGGAAATATGACTATGAGAACTTCCTGTGCACACTGCTGTTGCCGAGCCATGCTCGTGCTGGGGCAATTGCTGTTAGAGCATTCAATGTCGAGGTGAGCAATGATGGCTGGTAAAACCTGGAACACATTGTTAGTTTTCACAGAAGAATGTGATTTATTTATATTCTTGTGTACATATTTCTTCAGTATTCTCATGCTAATCATTCATAACAGTAAAATACATTTTTCCATGAGAATGAGCATTGTAATATAGAACCAAATGTAGATGGTATTCACTTCATGTGGCAGCTGCACATCACACATGCACACAATATTCACTAATATTGATTGAAAATGTCCAGCATGTATTTGCTACAGGTGTAGCCTCCCCTGTTGCAGCACTGACTGTGGCACATGTTTTCTCTACCGCAGCTGGCCCGGGTGAGGGACACTGTCTCCGAGACCCAGATCGGCTTGATGAGACTCCAGTTCTGGTTAGACGCTGTTGACAAGACATTCAGCGGCGCTCCACCTGAGCAGCCGGTGGCGGCTGAACTCTACAAGGTATGTGCGCTCAATGGGCGACCGTAACACAAGTTGGTGCTAGTGTTCTTGTATCTCTGTGTGGTGTGGCAATGAAGAGATCTTGGATACTTATCATTAATCCTCGCATGTGTGCGGTGTTTGCCAGCGTCTAACGTGTAGGGGTGGGGGGAGGGGGTTGGTTGGACCCCTGCCGTTCGGCCCGCGATTGAGCTAGAGCGTCGCGGAAAAAAACGAGCGTGTTTCCCGTGACGAGAGGAAGCCGATGATACCCAATTTAAAGGTCCTAGGTCCTTGGTTGACCTTCCAGGTCAGGTCAATGACCCAAAAGTCGGGAAAATCGGGACGTGCTGGAACTTCGTAAAGGGAAGCTGTAATGGGGGTTTTCGGGGCTCTGATTACGAATTTCATGTAAGTTTTGATCACATGTGATGTCTTCATGTATTTAGGCCAGGTCAGGTCAACCAGTAGGCGTCCTGCCAGTATCCATGGTAGGTGTCAACTACACATTAACAGCGTCGTAACATGTTACGAAGGTACTAAAACTGCTTCGTAAATGTTCAAATGGATGCTAACTTCGAAATCAGCCCGAAAAAACTACCCTAGGAACATGTAACACTCGAAAAAGTAGCCCGAGGCCATCAAAGGTCAATGACCTGACCTGACTCTCATGTGACCTTGACATCCACCGTAATACGTGGGACGAACATCATTTCACATGGTTGGACGTTTATAATCACAAAAAGACTGGAAACGCGCGGATAATGTGAGCTGACATACGCTGAATCGCGATTCCGGCCAAACATGGTCTCGAGAAATAGGTCACAGGTCAAAGGTCATTTGGATCAGGGTCATGAAATTTTCAGAGAAGGTGTAAAATTGATCAACTCGAGGGTACTGAAAGTTTCGTCGCGATCAGTCGCGTTTTGCGCGAATTATTCGGGAAAAACCATGGGAGGTCCATCCGACCCCCCACCACCACCCCACCCCACACACACATGCGAGGGTTAATCCGTTTATGGGTCGTTGTACTGTCGGCTCCCAGTCCGCCCGCTAACCTCAGCCGAACCGGTGTGGGGCTGATAATGAGTGCTTGAGTGATAAAATTTGATTAGATACGAGTAAATCGAATAGTACGGGGTTTGAAGATTTGAATGGGAAAGTAACCAGTGGCGCACCAATTGCCAAACGGTTAACATTCATCTGGAGTTTTTCACTGCTGACTTGTTACAGAGGTGTTCAAGTTATGGATATTTGACCTTGTTTGCTAATGCTATTGGCAGTAGTAGTAGTGCGCAGCAGCACGACACCAACGATGTACCACCAAGCCCTACGGGATCGAAGGGAGCCGTACCCGCGACAGTTGTACATATATGTATTTAGTACCGGGCGGAAGTCACTATCCCGATCCGTCTAATCATATATGTATAGACTATAGAGTGAACGGTAGAGCTCACAAAGCTAGTCAGCGAACGGGCAAATTCACTTGAACGATCCCACCAAAAGACGTTTGGTGGGCCGATATCACTTATGAAGTAGATCTAGAATATCTCGAGAGAGAAAAGGCTGTGATTTGAGTTAACTGTAATACAGGTCACAACCGTCACATGTGTATAGGCACTTTTCTAACAACTTTTATAATGACAAATTTCAGGCCTGACGTGAGTCAAGTTTTTTTCACTTAGCAGCTATGAAACAAAATATTTGAAAAGTGTCGAAAAGCGCCGAACCGTCTCGGTAAGACCGAGAGGTTTGACTGGACACAGCTGTTTCGTACCATGTTTGGGTTGACTGAAATGTCAGCGCGACACATCACACAAATTGGGGAAACCGCTTGTAAGTTGTAGCTGCCGGAACACTTAAAACAAAAAGTGTGTGAGAGTGGAGTGTTTTGAAAAGGTCAAACGCGCTTCGAATACGGCACACTAAAATGTCGGTCGGATCGATTTTGTCGCCTAGTTTTTAGCTTGAAGTAAGCTGGGATCGAAGCATCCGAGTTGTGATCTTGTCTTGTGACACCATCGGGTATCATTAATTACGAGCGAGCGAGCGCAGCGAGCTAAGCTAGTCTTTTCAATATAACGGAAAAATCTCAGTATGTCTCAGTAATATAACTGAAAAATCTCAGGCCCGGCCCGGCCCGGCCTGTAACGCTTTTGAGAGGCTTATATCTCAGCAACCGCTGGACCGATTGGCCTGCGGTCTTTTTTGCTGGATAGCCCCATTCCTTCTACCCCGTAATTGACTACTTTTGATACATCTCGGTGACCGTCGTGGCACGTGCCACGTGAAAAGTCGAGGGTGTTCAAGCTGTTTTGCAAAAGTAGTGATTTTGAGAGGTCCATATCTCAGCAGCCGCTTGGGCGATTGTCTCGCGGTAATTTTTGTAGGGTAGCTGCATCCCTTCTACTAAAGGTCGGATATTCTTGATCTATGTGAGTGACCCCCACTGCACGTGCAAAATGCAAAAAGAAGAGGTGCCAAATTTGTTCCCATTTTAATAATTCGGTAATTACTGGGACGATTTCGCTGAAACTTGGCATACAGGTAGGCGCCCACCAGGCAATGCATTCCCATATGTTGCGGTTAGGGTGCTACTGCACGTGCGCACGTGCAGGGGGCGCTCCCAGATCTTGAGAACGGCTGGGCCGATTGCGCTCAAATTTGGTACACGGTTGGGGACCAGTTAGTAGGGTGCCGTGCAAAAGTCAGTTTGGACCCCTTTTGCACGTGCGCAAGTGCAGAATGCCGCTTCCAGATCTCAGGAACGGCTGGGCCGATTGCGCTCAAATTTGGCACACCGCTAGCGACCGGTTAGAAGGGTGCTTTGCACAAGCCCGTTGGAAGTACCCTCTCGCCCTTGCGCACGTGCAGGGCTCACTATCTCGCTCGCTCGTTCTTCGCCCAAAAGGCGTTTTACTGGTAGCAATAGGTGGCTAAATGCCCGCCTCTGTTGCAATGATAAGGCTATTTATTGATGACATGTGGGCCATTCGTAAGTGGGTACTGGGTGAACAGTTGTACAAAGTTCATCGATGAAGTGCTTGCTTCAAATTTGACCTTTGTATCTTGGAATCTCCGTGGCGACAGTATAGTTACAATTCAGTTCTCGCGTTGCAAGTAACTCAACGATAAAGTAGAAGTAGTCGAAGCTCTCATACGTTGCTTTATCACTAATTACTGCCCAATCGTCATAATTACGTCGTCTTAACTCTTGATTATCTACACTTCCCGCAGGCCACCCAGCGCCACCGCATCTCCAAGGGCTGGCTGAAGCGGCTGGTCGAGTCGCGGAACCAGTCGCTCTCCAGCCAGCCGTTCGACTCGATCCGCGCTATGGAGGAATACAGCGTAAACACGGTGTCGCCGGTGAACTACCTCGTCCTTCAGTGTCTAGGTGAGGCTACGAAAAACTGAAAACTGCGTAGGTAAGACTGCGGTGAAATCGCTGTGGGCGCAAAATGACCTTCGCAGTCGGCGCGCCCTAAAGCCCCAATAAAGAACAACAACAAAAGTGAAATCGCTGGTACACCGGTGTCTAGGCGATGGCTCGGTTCTGTCCGTTATATTTTTTATGAATTTAGTCCGAATAGTTGAATGGGCGGATTTGAGGAATCAGAGCCCGCACTAACCATAGCTTGTTGTGCTGACCCTGACCCCACCACCCGATCGCGCAATGCCAGTTGTATGGCAGAATTTTGTCCGACGTTGAACGTGCCCTCACGACTGGACACGGCTTTGGTTCGTTATCTCCTTCGGTTCTCGCTGGAAGCACTGTTTCTGGTCGTCATGTGTCCAGGCGAGAGTCTGATAAACTGCCTAGCGATCCAGGTCTCTATGGGAGACTCGGATTAACTGTCTAGGCAAGACTCCGCTGAAATGGATTTATGGTGAGACTCTGGGTAACTTCCTGATCCTTCAGTGTCTAGATAACACTGCGACTCCGGTGAAATGTCTGGTACTCCAGAGTGTCTAGGTAAGATTCTGGTAAACCAGTTGAACGCCTTATTGCCTAGGTCAGACTCCTGTGAAGTCTGGTCTTCCGGTGTCTAGTTAGTTGGTAATCCCGTAAAATTTCAAGGGTCATTGTAAAGGTGAGGCTTTAGTAATCTTGCTTGGGGCTCCGGTATCTACATAATGCTCTGGTAAGCGCGAGCGAACTGATCTTTTATGGCCTCGTTGACGCTTCGGTGGTGTATTTGGCTCTCCGATGTCTAAACGAGACCGTTTAACTACCGGGCGATCCAGTAATCACGTGAGAACAAGTATTAGGCTAGTGAATGTACAATACGTGTGCAGTAATTATCGACACCACACGCAAACTTTACATAGTTCGGCAAGTTGAGATTGTGATAGATAAGGCATTCGATGGAAGCGATGTGTGAATGCATTATTGGTTTCACAACCGCCTCACTGTATTTACTGTCGGAAATATCAGTCAAGAATACCAAAGTCCATCCGGTAAGTGGGTGTGGCAACCAGGTGTTAATATTCCCAAGATTGTTTCTCAGGAGCTACAGCTGTTAAATCGCAAATATATACGCTTTCGACACTCCCGTCCCGCTATATTGGCTCAGAGAGGATTGGTACTTGGTAGACTTCCTCTTGTTTCGTAATTCAGTCTGATTGTGGCGATCCGTGACGAGATGTGTATTGCAGGGTTTGATGAATATTCTTTCGACGTTTTTTACGTTTCCGTCATAATCTACATAGAACTGTTCATTGTGTTTCATCTTCCATTCATTACCAGTGTCTACATTCTGCCTAAATCTGCCGCATTTAGATGTGCCAACTGATGAAGTACCTACCACGGAAACTTTACCGCAAACCTTACTCATTATTCCTAACCGCCCTCTGCGGCCTCCCCGGCAGACCTGGGCCTGTCTGTGGACTCGGAGCACCTACAGCTGGTGAGCCGGCTGGGCCGCGCGCAGGGCCTCAGCTCGCTGCTGCGCTCCACTGCTCGTCTCGCACCGCGCCGCATCTGCTACCTGCCCTCCGACCTGATGGCCCGTCACGCCGTGAAATCCGACCGACTCTGGCGTGGAATGGACGACCCGGCCATCCGAGAGGTGGCCTTTGAGGTGGCCAGCGCGGCCAACAGGCACCTGGAGCACGTGAGTGGAGCCGCTGGGAGAGGTGTGAACTGATTGGGGGCTTGTCTGCAGACAGGGGTGTGCAAGAATGTGCTTATATTTAACTTTGGGAAGCAACTGGTAGGAACACAGAGGTGGTGTAGAATCACAGGTAAACAGGAATCATAATCACTAGTAAAATCACGTAGAATAGGTATTTCATGTCAAGGCCGCGCTAATGAAACACTGCTGTCTGTTGCCCACCAGGTGAAGGAGAACCTATCCAAGGTGCCGCGAGAGGCGCGCTCGGCGTTTCTGCCGGGAGTGGCGGTGGCCAGCTACCTGCGGCGGCTGCAGCGGGCCGACTTCAACCTGTTCCACCCGGCCCTGCAGCAGCGCGACGGCTGGCTCCCGGCCCGGCTGTGGTGGAGGAACTGGCGGGGCACGCTCTGACATACACGGTAGTGAATATGCGGTTTTGTTAGTTCTTTTGAGGTCTGATGGCACAGTCAAGGCACAGCGGTCGAACATCGACACTAGCGGTCGTGGTTTCTGGTTGGCTGCTCAGCAATGAATTGAACCGGTTAGTGAGTTACAAATTATATGTTGCATCATGTGTTGATTTTATCGTGGAATGTGAACTAAATAAAGTGACCCTAAAATTTGATGCCCTGGCTTTTATATTGAATGGCAGCGGCTAACAAGCGCTCCTCCACCGGGGGGGGGTGGGCGCACCCTCTCACCCCCTCCCCCCCCCAATGATCTCGCTCGCGTAATGCCAACAAACAAAACAAGTGATACATTTTTATTCGGACCCCCAATCCTGAGAATGCGTCTGAGCGCCTACTGGTCAGATGCGCGGTCCAGCAATGCCAAAGCAATGCATTGTGAGACTCTTGTGCAAATTTATGCAGTGAAAATGAATCAGCACAATGACCGAAACAACAAGGTAGGCCTGTATAACGATTAATTATGACTGGATTTGTATACTTAAAATATTGTAATGAATTCTAACCATAGATATCTTACACAGGTATGAGATATTGCATATATACAGCCATAAGAAAATGACTGTTTTAATATACTGCCGCTGTATTAGTGTATGCACTGTCATCAGAATAGACGGTTCTCGACGCGTCTGTGACTATCGTTTGTTTGACATCGCCGGTGTTGTCGTTGCGTGTGTGGTGTAGGTAGGTGATCTGCGTGACAGTTTTATACGATTTGGGTGAGTTCATCTAAGTTAATTGAGATTTTGAATAATTGAAATTACAATTTCTCGTGTGGAAGACTGTGCGTTAGTTGAATTTTTCTTCAACAATCCTCGAAGCATCTTTTCCACTTTCCAGGCTGTCAACAATGTTTTTCGACTTTTCTTCATCTATTTCGTCTGGTCCGCCATGTCCGTGACCGTCACCAAGCCAAATCCGCACCGCGCTACACTAAATCTGCACCGCAATAAGTAAAATCCGCACCGTATTACACTAAATCCGCATTGCTCCAAGCCAACTCCGCATCACACCGCACCACACTGCACCAAATCCGCACCAACCGAACAAGCCCGCACCGACGAGATCGCATAGAGATTGCCATACTTTGCAGACTGGAATTGGCAGGCCTTGAGGACCACCACTGTGCTGTGGATCAAGTAGTTGAATCCCCGGATGACCGTATTTCCTCAACTGCAATGTGCATTGTGCAAGTCCCAGATTTGTTTGTCAGATACTACCTGATGCTTCTGATATTGGTGCTCGGTCTCCATGGTAACATAAGCAAAAATCAACAATCCTGCTTACAGGTATTTTCTGTGGAAATTGAGCGCCAATCCCGGTAGCATCAGGAAGTGTAAGTGCGCTGAAACTGTGAGGGCTCAGGCCTGCACCATGCTGTTCATTCCAAGACTATTGGCTCAATTTGGCTGGTCTCTTGTCCCTGCCTGCCAGCTGCAGGGCGAAACACCCATCCCAACCCTCTGGTCCCGGATGCAGGGTCCACAGATATGTCATTCGTCCTAGCTTGCCAGTTCCTCTTCTCAGTCTGTTTGTCACTCGTCCCTGCCCTGTACGGGGCACAAGTGCTTAAACTGGCTGCTCGGTGTCTTTAGCGAGCAGGCAACTAAACCCATTGAAACAGGCTGTTTCTTTTGGTTTGGTTTAGGGCTCACTGTCTCAGTGCAAAAGTTACCTGGTCTAAAAAGTAAAAAATGCTTGCGTATAAGTCAAGTTTTTCTATTGTAAGAAAATAGTGGGCTAGGTAACCTCCGTCAATATGTTTACGGGAGAGTGCCAAGGTATGATTGCTTAAAATGAGATCTGACTGATGACATGAAGTTTTCTTCATTTTCTCCAGAGTTCACGTGCAACATTAGCAGCAGCAGTATGACCAACAACCTGAAGGTGCTGTCGGAGGACGGCCTGCTGGCCGGGGAGCTGGCCAGCGCCGGCCAGCGGCTAGTGGTGGCCGACTTCACCGCCACATGGTGCGGCCCCTGTCAGAGAATCGCACCCGTGTTCCTCGAGTACGCCAAGCGCTACCCCAAGGTGGGTGTGACGCCGCGGAGGGGTGTAGTGACTTGTTAGATGCAACTGGTGTCGGTTTTGGATAATTATTTCTTAATCAATATTTCACTCTGACTCAGAAGTAACGTGACTCACTAGCTAGCCTTGAGGGATGCAGCAGATTGCCTGTTCTTAACCGCTGTTTCAGCGCTGTTCGATCATGTGACGTGAAATTGTTCTGTATTTGTTTGCTTTAATTACCTTTAGGCTTTTCAGTTTGTAATATCGGTTACGTATGGTTGATTTTACGAAACGACCTGTAACTTTATTCACTTGCTAGTTTTGTATGCGTGACTTTTCTTTCGACGGACGCTTGAGCCCAACGAGGCTATGCGCCCTAACCCAACATTTACAAGTAAGTATTCTGATGTTCATTTCTGGTATGTCGATTTATTTGAACAGAAAAAAATCAATGAATCACTCAAATCAAATAACACATATTCTATCCCTGTCATCAGGCGTTATTTTTGAAGATCGACGTGGACGAGTGTCCGGATACGGCCGCGGCTCAGGGCGTCCGTGCCATGCCCACGTTTATCTTCTACCGCAGCAAAAACAAGATCGACAGCATGCAGGTCGGTGGGAAGATCCTAGTGCTTCAGCAGGAAATGGGGAGAGAATGAGTGCACTATCGCAACATTTGTGGTTGTTAGATGCATGAGAAAAACTGCAGTTATTTTAATTCAACATTATTTGTCTGGTATGTTCCAACTCTCAGAATTTCGCAGTCGTTTACAGTTTCGCGAAGGGCCCCACTTTTAGCGACTTACCGATTTTATGTACGACTGAGATCCTACACAATGTCTGGAGCTGGGCTAAAATCGGCGTTCTAAACATAACGTTAATTGTGTGATGTGCAGAGATGCCGTCAAATGTAGCCGGGTCGTTCCGATGTTTTGATGTCCGTCTTAACACGCCAGTTAGTCCGTGTTTGATCCCAGTTATTGGAAGTTGGTAACGTCACCTATTCTTAACTCGCCTTTTTCCGCCAGGGCGCCGACCAGCGTATGCTCGAAGACAAGATAAAGCAGCACTACGGCAGCGGCGACGGCGACGATGCGGCGGAGGACTGCGGCGTGGCTGGCCACATCGACCTGGCCCAGTACATCCACCAGGGTAGCTGCGAGTGTCTTAACGAGTCCGACGAGCGGCCGTTCGCAGGCGCGCTGAAGGCCGGCGCCGGCTACCTCGAGTCAGACTGCGACGAGCAGCTCATCCTCTCGCTAGCCTTCTCACAGGCGGTCAAAGTGCACTCGCTGCGCCTGCGCGCGCCGGCAGAGAACGGGCCCAAGAACGTGAAGATCTTCATCAACCAGCCCAACACGCTGGACTTTGACAAGGCCGAGTCGATGACACCCGTACAGGAGCTGGAGCTCACTAAGGACGACCTGGCCGACGGCATCGTGCCGCTGCGCTATGTCAAGTTCCAGAACGTGACGAACCTCCAGCTCTTCTTCCGTGACAACCAGACGGGTGCTGATACCACGAGGATCGACCACATCGCGATCATCGGCAGTCTGATCGGCACCACGAACATGCAGGAATTCAAGCGGGTCGCCGGGAAAAAGGGCGAGGCTCACTAGCCGCGGTGGACTCTAGGCGAACGCGCGCGGGGCGGCCAGGGAGTGAAATGACCCATGATACGGCCCGCTGACTGGTGTGACTGAGGAGCTGTGTTACTGTGGCGTTACCTACTGGCGTTAATCTGGAGTGGACGGACGATCCTCAATGTGTGCGAAATAACGGCTGAAATGGCCAGACGACAGTGATCGCGGGCAGTGCTCCGGACTCGGCTAACTAACGAGTGAAAGGCGCACCGAGACGCCGTGCTGTGTGCCTGTGTTACGTTCCATTCGACATCGAGCTCCCCCGATGGGGCCTCGGCAGTTCTGGACAGGAGAGATATTGAACTTGTGATGCAGAATTGTTCCGGTAGACTGACGTCGGCCGTGCCTGAATTACAATGTCGTTTACTTATTCGGCCTTTGTTGCTTTCTGGACGCAGCAAGTGAAATGAATATAACTAATTGTCTCGTGAAGTGAACAGTTACGAATTAGCGCTAATGTTCTTTGCTTGCTGCTGAAAATGTGGTAGGTAATACACAATAATCCATCCACGGACTACGGAGTCAACTGCATAATTTCATTTTGCTTGGATTTTAGGTTCAACGCAATCCAATTGTGCGGCATTCTAAGGTGGCAGATTGTTTTCTATGTTTAGTATCCGATGGCCGTCATAGTATGGAGCGTATTCCAGTTCCAGGGTAAGCTTGAACTGTTGTATTATAAACTGATTAAGTGATAGACGTCTACAGAGTAGAGTTCCGATAACCCAAAAATTGTTGGCAACTGCTATTCTGATCATAGAGATCTCATAGAGATCTTATATGTATATAAGATCTCTATGATTCTGATAACACGCTTATATTGTCTCAAATGGCATACAGCCACAGGGCTTGTAACTGCCGCCACCGGGGGTCCAGTTCGAGCCCGTTTGTCTATTGGCCGTCGATGCGTATGTTAGTGGCATTCGGTATCCCGGGTGACGCAGTCAACACAAGCTGGTTGCACCACGTGGAGTGGCACAGCTGAGATGAGCCGTCACGTTGTGTCAGCAGATTTGCGCGTGCGTGGGACGGGTCAAAGTGGCTGAAAACGGCGGCACCCCTCACCCCACGCTCTCGCTTTCGTCTTCTTGTGAATAAGGTAGGTGCCTGTGGGATCTAGCCTGGTTCATGGCTGCCGATTGTCCAGATAGTCATGCAGGGATGCTAGGATTCGATGACATAGGTATGTCGTCATCGAATCATAGTCTCATTATCATACATAGGGTCTAAGGATAGCTTTATCATATGTTACAGGATATGCAGTGATTTCCTTCGCTATAGGCATGGCATGCATAGTTCGATTACCTATAGGGTTGGCCTTATGGACATTCTGATGGACTGTCAATCTGGTTGACATGAAACATCGGATTCCGACCCATGATCTTGAACAGGCTGCTGAAGTCTAACGTGCTTGTCAGTTGCCTGCATCTCTGCACTTTGCACACTTCAGCAGTGGCAACTGGCAAGTCCCCAAATAGTAAATACATACCACGGTCATACCTACTAGCAGTGGAATGCACGAAACGAAACATTGGAAAGAGTCAAAGAGTCATTTCATATCTTTCGATAGGAAAGCAATTTTTGGTGTCATTTATTTGAAATTCCTTTGGAATAGCGCATTTTTTTGCCTATAGCTTCGTTTTACCAAAAATACCAAAGACGTCTTAACATGTTATTCAACGAAGCATTATTTAGTAGCCTTGTTCGCAAATTTCCTACTGCCAAATACTTTTCATTTCAGGCAGCGCTGCGCAGAGAAGTTCTTTTCCGGTCGCTGCCCGTGGCCAGGTGTAAACATGCCGGTGAGTCTATTGAAAAATCAATGAATTTGAGCCGATTGGGTGTCCGTTTGAAAAACAAATCACAGTATCGGATTCTGCAAGGTTCTTGCTAGTGTTTCTAGGCCTGTCCATGTGTGCTTCTGCCCTAATTCCTGCTCAAATTGTGATGTTTTGCTGTGCTGCGTCGCTTTTTGAATCGGCGGAGCTCAATAAAGGTCTTGGTTTTGTGGAACTCATTTAATGAATATTTTTAAATGGTATATTTTCTGCAGCTTAAGCATTTTCTGGCTGGATTGAGGTATGGCGAGGCCACAATTGAAGCTTATTTGTTGATGGGCCATGGCACTGTTTGCTGTTAATTAAATCGTGTCAGGCTTTCTCATGTTTTTAAGCCGCAGATTGGGAAACAATTGTTCAAATGGCTGTGATCCTTCTTATTAGTCAAGGGTTTGTAAATGATAAAGGACAATTTAATGGCTGTCATTTGTCACTTAGTTATCTTGCTTCTTATCTTATAGAAATGCCAGTCTATCTCTTGTTGTCCATGCTTTGCCTTTGGTCTTAGCACATTTGATGTGTTTCTTGAATTCATAATGGCACTGTTGCCATTGCTGTTTGTGAGTTAATGTTTTATGAGTGTTTCTCTTCCTTACAGCTCGCGAAAGATTTGCTACACCCCTCTGCGGATGAGGAGAGGCGCAAGTGCAAGCTGAAGAGGCTTGTTCAGCATCCTAATTCTTACTTCATGGATGTCAAATGCCCAGGTCTGGTATTTCTGATAATTTCTTAACTTTGTTTTCGGGTACCCTTAACCTAGTGCCAGCAGTTTGATGTTAAAGGTGACCATGGATATGTGAATTCATGATCGTCAATGGATTCCTTTTAGACATTTGACTTAATCTATTGTGTTTGATGAATCAGGCAAGATTGTTTTCCCCTTTATCTCTAAAATTTTATAAGGAGAATAAAGCATGATAGTTGTTTCATGCCATATCTGCCATAACTGTAACTTATTGAAATATTGCTTCTCTTATTCCACAGTCAATTGATATGATTTTGAACCTTAAATGATCACAAGGCCTGTATCATGTATTGCCTTTCTTGTACTTTCTTGATTGTTTTGTTTATCAGTCCTATGCTCCAAGTTCTGTTGAATTCAGAAGGTGGTATTTTTAAAGATGCTTTTGTGGGGGTAATTGAATTTTTATACAAAGACAATGGCTTATGAGGCTGTCATTTTCAAGAAAGGCATTACATGTCACATGTTCACTTCTCCACAAAATATATCTCATTTGTATATTCAAAAACATTCTTACAATAATAAGGAAGTTTGAAGGAAGTTTGTCAATGAATGACATTGTCTTGATTCATTTTGCACCCTAAAGACAATTTTCATCAAAGGGCAGAGGCTCAATAATACCTGATATTACCAGTGATTCCCAGCTGTGATCCTGGCCACATGGCTCTCATCATTTGTTTTGTTGTATCATCATTCATTTGCCTTTCAGCTACTGCCATTTCAGGTGTTTAGGTATGCTATCACATGGATTGTTGGGCTAAAAACAAGGTTGTTAAAGCTAGAATAGTTTTGCCGTATTATTTGCTGACTTTTGTTTTTGCTTGACAGGATGCTACAAGATCACCACTGTGTTTAGCCATGCCCAGACCGTGGTGCTGTGCGTCGGCTGCTCGACAGTCCTGTGCCAGCCCACTGGTGGACGTGCAAAGCTCACTGAAGGTATGTAGAAAGCTACCATTTTGAAAGTTTGCCTTTTATTTAATCATCTTTGATTATGCTTGTTGCACCTGGCTGTATTATCCCATTTCTGGCATTTTACTCCACACCTTGACCATCACTTCAAGGCTGCACAGTGCACATGTTGCACTTTCTTCTGGCATACACTCTAGACTTCAGTAAATTTCTTCAGGTTGTTATGCAATATTAACCAGCTGATGGTCAATAATTCCTGAATGGTTTGTTTTATCAGTGTTTTTAAAGGGTTATTTCCCCATGTATTTTATTAGACATAAAAAGCTGTGACCATTATTCTTAACCTTTTGCTTTTAAAGTTGGAATTTCCTGATCAGATATTAATCAGTCTGTCGAAGAGGGGATTGCTCAATGCCGGCACATAATCTTTCAGTCCGGGCGATTTATCCGTCCGTTCATCCGTCTAATGGGCTGGGCAGTGGGCTGTCAGCCCTTGTATGTATATCTGACTACCAGCATCGGCCAGCTTCTGAAACTCTCTTCTGCTGGTGGCAGTCTGTCCAAGGCCGTTTATTTCACTATTACACGGGGAAGCTCATATGAGCTGTCACAGCTCTAGTCAATTCATATCGCTGCGGTGAATTCCTAATGCAGTTGTGCGTCATTCCCGTACATGTTAAACTGAGAATGTTGATACGACAGGCTTGTTTGGCCCGCCGACAGCTTCCTGCTGGAACCAACCACGCCTTTTCCCGTGATTTAGCGAAATGACCTCGCAGCTCAAGCATCTCAAGCTTATCTTACTTCTCCAATCGGTATAATCACGATCCGATCCATATGTTTCCAACATATGGATCCAACACCACCAGTTTTGCATTGTCAGTAGCGCATTGTTGCAGTCCATTGTTGAATTCTGATGAGTTTGTGCCTGACTGGTCTGTACCTATCTTCTAGTGCTCATCCCATCCTTGTCTTTTTTTCGCTCCCAAATCGCAGCTTGTGGGAGCGAAAATACGCATTTATTCCATTACAATTAGGAAAATCGAAAAGCGTTTTGCGCCCTTGAAAGCTACGTTCCAGCCTTACGATCTTGTTTTCTTACCGTACTGCAGCCTTCTACAGATCTCCGACTGACGCGTGTGTTTTCCGGTCTGTTTCAGGCTGCTCGTTCCGGCGGAAGCCCGTCTAAGGTGATACTGGCTGACTAATAAAGCGTGGTGAACGCGATACTGTGCGTTTTACTGACAACATGTTCACGGATCAGTGGGACGAACGGAAGGAGGAAGGACATGGGGAGGAGGGAGTACCGCGGCGAGGTGCCCGCGATGATATATCGACTCGACAGTGCATCTTTTACCCATTATCGTTGACGCTGGTCAGGGGCTTTACAGGTGCGCAATAAAGATCACTGCTACCATACCAAAATACGGCTTTTCGCTGATTGGCTTCCGTTCTGCTTAGTCTTTCATGCACCGTCAATGTTGCGGCTTTATGCTATCTCTCATTGTAGCTTTTGTTTTGCAGGGACTTCTTGAAAGAACAAAATGTTTCATTCATTCGCAGATAGTCATTATAGATCACGGGTCAATCCGACAGACGTAGTGGCTGGTGCGCAAGTCCACATAAATATAAAGGTTGCAGATGTGTCGCGGATCCCGTCCTTGTCATCTTCGTCGATGGCCATGTGGTCATTCGATATTTCAGCACCCTTTGTCTAGCCCACGTTTCTGACACGCGAGCTGCTCTTACGCACTGTTTCGTGGCACGTGGACCGAGAGACGGTGCCGTTTCACTGATCCGGGCTGCGAGGAGAAAGTTGACCAGTTTCTATCAAATCATCATTTGCAAGATACGGGTTAGGAGATCCAACCAGGCGTGTGGATTTGACGAAAGTATCCGGAATGTCTTTCACAGGGTGCTACGTAAATGGGGGTCGCGCGGTCATTTTGTTACGGGATCCATTGGCAATTTCCATAGCAACGGACCTATGGGGGATCACTCAGACACGAATATTCACGTGGCTTACGCACGGTCTGGAAAGCTACGTAACAGGAAGGACAAGGTTTTGACTCCCAGCGGTCTCCCTACACTTGGCTCAACAGTTATACCGTCCACTCAGTTGCACTTTCCGCTCATTATCTCGTCGATTTCTAGTTTCTACGATTGATCCGCGGTGCAGGGCAGTCTTGGCCGTTGATATCGGTAACGTGGTGCAAGCCTGCCCCCGACGGACGGCCGCCGGTACTCTGCATAACGTGGTGCAATCGCGTGAGAGGTGGAATAGGCAGCGTGACAGGTCGCCGATCGATGCCCTTCAGGCCCGTGCAACGAACGACATATATGCTCCTGTATGGTTCGTAGGTCGTATTCACACGTTTGCGTGCTACCGAGTCGGTCATTCTACCTACAATCAACACAATCTTCGTAGATCGTGGACGACTGAGGCTCGGTGACCGTCCATTTTACCGCTGATTTCAAAGAGGCTGCCGGACCGAGCTGTGCAGAGCGATATGGCTTCGCAGCTGGTGCGCCGACACCGTATGTAAAGCAAAACCAAACCGCGGATTAGGGCAATTTGGGAGCAACAGACACGGGCACCAGCGCCGTCCGTTCTCGCGCGCTAGCCCGCGACAGCTGACCTCCCGTCGCGCTCACAGTCAGCTGATTCTCGCCAGGACGGCCTTGGGGTGCTCAGCTGTGGTTCGCTTTCCGTGAGTGGGGATGGGGAGGGGTGCCGCTATTGCGCCGTAGCTGGTAGAGCGGCCAGTTCATGAGGTGAACGGACCCGTCCGACGCGCGGATCTGGAGCCCAAGGCAGCGTGGCGGCCGGGTATGCAGGAACGAATATACATATGATGCACGGCCCTCACGACACGACCAACACCACTTGTATACCAGTTCAGAACCCATAGGCCATAATAACGTTTAGATTTCGGATAGAGGACAATTCGATGGGACTGGCCGAAGTAAGTGCGTAGTGCGTACGTAACGAAAGCGGTTCCCGACACACCGAGATAGATCGCACCACGGTACAGGGGTGAGAAATGGGAGCATCTGGTACGGGTCCCGCGGTATGTTCCGTAGCCGTGATCGTCTCAGGCAGATGACGAGCTCTCATTTTTGGCGAACGTCTTGCGTTTTCCGAGAAGAAAAAAAAATCTTCCTTTACGCCGCGCCATCATCATCGAGTGGCGACTTGGCGAGTAGGCATGCCGCACATGCGACAATACGATTCTCCGATTAGCTGCGTGGAGAAAGTTGCGTAGTGCGTGTGCGCCCGTCTCCCCAAAAGTGTGTCACAGAGAGACGGTAATGAATGGAATACGCTAATGCTTTTCGGAGGTCAATGAGCTCCACGGAAATCGACCCGCTTGGGAAATGTGACAGCCCGTTGAGGAAAGGGAATCTTCAGACAGTCTCGCTCCTGAGAGGGTCGCCATTTGGCTTTGGATCATGACTCGTAACTGTTAGAACTTTGGGGGTCAGTAAATGGAGAAAAGAACACAATACATGGACGTCGTATAGCGTTCAGCACTGCTAGTCGGCGGATCCTCCAAGTGTATCTTTCAGGGCTTGGACTTCCAGGAGTTGCAAAATGAGACACCTACATCCGGCAGTGCACAACGCTGCGCTGTGCGCTATGCACAGTGCAGTCCGTTACCAGTCGTGATAACGGACTACACTGTGATCACTGGTTATCGAGCCTCAGGTCACCTGGAAGATTGACAAGCTGTCCTTTACAAAAGTCGACGGGTCTCCGCCCGTACCCTAGAGGCAATGGAGGTCCAAAAAGACAGAACCCTCAACCGTCATCGATAAATCCTCTATCCTACAACAGCTTCCACGGCTCCACAACCACACACCGGTGTTATTGCGAATATTCATTTCAAAATCATAAATGATCCTAGTCAAAAGCGCGTACCACCAGTCTACGGGAGCTGAGACGGACGGCCACCCGCCGCATCTTCGTATATGCATATCACAATGAAAGTGCCTACGTACATGCACACGGCACACACATGGTCTCGGCGAGTACAGCGTCGCCCCAAGGGTCTCTCTCTCACGAGTCGGCGCTGATTGGACGCGGCGTGCAGAGGACGCCGCCGGCCGCTCGCGCGCGCGGCGGGCGGACCGGCGGCCCGGACGCGACACGGGGTTCGGTCTCTGTCGGTAAGAAAGACTGGACTATGAATGATGTCTGATGGGTGGGCGGGCCGGCCGTGCAGCAGTGTGCGGCGGGAGGGGCGCGGCCGGCCGGCCGGGTCGACGGGCCAGTACTGTGGGCCTCCCTCGGCCGCGCCGCGTTAAGTACACTTATGTAACTGGAGAGGAGAGTGAGGTGGCGCCGGAGCGAGCTGCCCACGACCTATAGCTGCTGCTGGCGGCGGCGGGGTGCGCGGCGCGCCGGCCGCCCCAGTGGCGCCCTCTTGGTCCTAGCGGCCGGCACAAAGCTCACACGATACGCTCCCATCCGACATATCCTCTAGAGGCCGCGCAGGCCGACACCGTACACAGAGCCGGGCGCCGCGCGGCGCCGCTACAATCGTCACAGGTTATACGTCAAGTAAAGATCATTTGACACAGGAACGTTTCACAACATTCAGCCTCCCGCCCCGAGCGTATATAGCACATAATACCCCGTTCCAGAAAAAGGAAGTTGCTGTAAAAGCAAACAAATGCAGTGAAAGCACCACTAAACACGCTACATAAAGCGTAACAGACAAGCCGTTAACTGAGCCGCCGCGATGGCGGCGCAGAGCCTACATCGCTCTCCTAACACAGCCTCTCGGCTGGCGGCCACGTACAAAACACGCACCGCGCACAACCAGGAGCGGAACACGCTCGGCCCCCGCGGCGCCTGCCGTCACTATGTACACTCCGAGGGCGGCGCGGTCTCCCGCCGCTCTCTCCCTCTCTCCTCCCTCCGTGCTGCTGCTCTCTCTCTCTCCGTACTGTGCAGAGGCCGGCTCAGATGGATGCGCCGGCTCCTGGCCGCTGCTGCCGATGCCCTCTTCGCCACTGGTGATCCCCAGCCGCCGTCCCGCCGATTTTCTAAGCACCAAGCTGGCGCCGCGAGTTCTTTCGAATAACAGACGGCCGGTTTCGGGCAGGACATGGCCGGTGGCCGCTGTATGGATCTGTGAGTCTGCACACCAGGATTAGTAGGCGGCAGACCGCACTGGCCAGTCTGATTGCTGGGCAGCGGCGGCGGCGGGCGGGCTGCGCTCTAGCCGGGCGGCACCAGGCATACAGCACACGCCTGGCGCGCGCGGTGGCCGTACGTCACCTGATAGCTGATGGGCAGAATCAGGTACTGATTCAGGCCCGGCCGGCCGCCCACCTTACACAGCCACACGTAGTAGGCGTGGAAGTGGTCGGCGACGGCGGCGCGGCGGCGGCGCTGGCGGCGCGTGACGCGCAGGAAGCGGCCGTGCCGGTCGGCGCCGAATGTAACGCGCAGTCCGGCGGCGCGCAGAACGGCCTCCAGCGGCCCGGGCAGCAGCAGCTGGTAGGCGGGCTGCAGGAAGCCGCCCCAGCGCACCGCCCGGAACCGCTCGCCGCCCGCCGGCCACGCCCAGTACGGAGAGAACCAGTTTCATAAGATGATGCAGCACCGACAGTAGCGCTGGCGGGAGCCGCCCTGCGACGGTGGCGGCGTCTGCGGCGCAAAGTACGCGTGCACGTTGATGTTGGGCAGGTGACTCTGGAACGGAGAGAGAGAGAGGAGGGGGCGTCAGACGCTAGAAAAAGTAAAAAATGCACACGCTGGTGCAAACACAGAGGAGCGGACGTGTCAAAAGGGCTTCAGAAATGGCTGTACTTGTGAGATGAACAGCCAAAGCACTACAGGGATGCTCAGAGTTTGTTCCTATACATTCAATCCCATAGACCAAGAGACTGAACTTCCATACTACTGCGTTACTCGATGTTTTCTGTTCCAAGATCTAGGCCTCAAGTACTCCCGAATATCTCGGACCTTTCAAACATTATCCAATCTTAAAATTCATCATCATCCATTTTTTTTCATTCCTCCAACTTCAAAGCAGTCATTCCCTGCCTAATCCAACCCTGCCTCAACCGCTCCACCCACCCGATTCTTGCGTCTCTCCCAAGCCCTCCCCCGCCGTCCACTGACCCGCAGCCGTTTGATGCCGTTGCGAGTGATGAGCTGGCAGTCGTAGAGGCCGATGCGCTGCAGGTTGTGGCACGCCTGCAGGTGCTCCAGACTCTGGTCGGTGATGAGCGGACAGTTATCCAGCTCCAGCACAGCCAGGTGCTCGGTGGAGCATGGGCCCGTGCCCAGCATCCGAATACCCTCGTCCGTGATCAGCTCGCAGTGAGACAGGGTCTGAACGGTCAGAGACAACAACAGGTCACGGTCTGAGGTGTCAGGTCATATGGGGGAGGGGCAGTCTGACCGGTGAGGGTCAGAGGTCAAATGGGTCAGACATGTAGCCACATTGCACCGAAGCAGTACGCACACTGACACTCGGCCTTAACAGGACTAATGAGGCGCAAGGTACATACACAAAAAAAAAAACATCGAGCATGCAGTCATTTGGGGGCGCTCCCTCCTCCCCTGTCCTTTAAAAAGGTTGCCCTTACATAATGGATCCCCTAAAGATCTCCGAATCCCGTTAAAGGTTACGTCACGCGTTACGTGTCACGACGTCACTATCGGAGTTGTCAAATGTATCACAGTGGATCACACAATGACCACTCCCACCACGGTCTAAAACGCCTGCCCATCTCCAGGTAGTAAATACAAGTTAACCGAACCAGGACTTCTCTCACCAAGCTCTCCACATAAGAACACTCACATCATTTCTACCAGTCTCCACTTAGGGTCACCGAGTCTCACCAAAGTCTCCAGGCGGGGACAGTTTTGAGCCAGCGCCGCCAGTGTGCTGTCAGAGATGGCGACACAGTCCTCTAAATCCATCTTCTCTAGATAGTGACAGTTCTGGGGACAAAACGGGGAAAAATGTATGTATGTATGTATGTATGTATTGACGATCAAGAGCAATCCACAATCGGCGTGGCGATTACACTCCGCGGTCATTCGGGTCCGTTTCTCCATATAGTGACAGTTCTGGGAACAAAACAGGAAGAAATGACTACCAAAATTTCCACAGCGCGAACATAACTAGGGAAATGTATACGGGATAGACAGTGACAAGAGGCTGAACCCAGGAAAAGGAATGTCGCTTCCTGACAGGCTGACAAGATTAAACAAAAGCATGCATTATTCTAAAAAAAATGTAAGATTTAAAATACGGGTCTGTTCTAAAACCTTAAATTTCCAACAACAAAGATGTAAGCATCGGTGTTGAATGTAGCTCTCAGACAAAGTTACAACACGATCAAACACCATCGCACTGTATCATCCTCATTCAATCAGTTGACCTGTCCCCCCCCCCCCTCAGCTCAATCGTCCTTCATTTCCCGTGGCCGGGCGGGCGTCACACAGCGGTAATAGAGTCCTCACAGGCCGTGTACGTGCCAGCGGAGGTGGGAAAAACGGCACACAGCAGGAGCCATCAGCTGTAGCGTCACATATATGGATCGGCGCGGACAAAAAGTTGCCCGAGTCGACCGACAAAGCGGAGACCGGGCTCGTCTACAGCTGGTCTGAGAGTGGCTGCCGGGGCGGGACGCAGGCTCCGGGGACAGGACGTGTCTGAGGGATGTGTCGGGGATGTTGGCTAGAACTCGTCATCTGACAAATGTGTGGGTAACGTTTGGGTAATGTATGCTAGATAGCTGATAAATGCACCAAAAAGTGGACAACAACGCTAATGATTTATCAAGCGTTACATAAATGCACCATGGTTTTGGTTACGTACCGGTACAAAAGTTGCCGTTTCCTTTAACTAAAGCTGAACATTGCAATACTGTTGTGTCCTTGATTATCATATTGCCCGTAGTTTACTGAGCCCACCCGACTGAACACCATTCTGAACACCATGCTCGCTCAGTGCTCACACTAAACCCACACCAAACCACACCCCTCCCTCCCATCCCATCCGTTCGTCCTCTCACCCTGGCGAGTGCCTGGAATCCGTGGTCGGTGAAGTTCGCGCAGCCGGCTACCTCCACAGTCACCAGGCGAGGACAGTGGGCGGCCAGTCGCAGCAGCGACACGTCCCGCAGCGCCGGACAGTTGGAGAGACAGATGTAGTGCAGCAGAGGGCAGTTCTCGGCGATGGCCGTCACAGACTGATCCGTGATGCTCTGTGAGTCGGGAGGTGGGAGAGAGAATATGGGTTAGAAGAGGTCACAGATCGGTCAGGGATGGATTTATATTGCTCAACAGGGATGAAAGATGTTTAGCCAATAGTCACAGCAATGACCAAATGTCAGTCATTCGTGGTCACATATTAGTCAAATAGGTCAACACTCGACATGAGTTACATGTTGGACAGATCGGTCACAAGTCACATTTTGGTCATCGATTAATGGGATCAGAAAATGCCGCGATGATTTGATCGTTGCTGTGCACTGCTTAGTGCTTATCTAGGCCGATCGTAATTCGTAAAAATGTGAGAGACCGAAGATCTGTGTGCACAACGGTAACTTTAACCCGCGCACCGACGGAAGGGCGGATATCCGCCCCCCCCCCCTGAGGTTTTTCGCGGATAGCGGGAAAACCGCGGCGCGAAATTTGGCACGACTATTCTCTCATCAATTTTACACATGGTGTGCAAGTTTGAACCTCCTAACTTTTAAGGTCAGGTCACTTTGAATGACCCAACCCCAAGTCACTTTTTTGCAACTTTGTCACCGTGCCAGAGCTACAGTAGAAGTCCGAGGCCTTTGAAAGTCGCAGGATGTTATTAGGTCATTAGTAGCTACAATTTGTATCTCTCGGAATTTTGATGTCGGTGACCTAAGGTCAGGTCAATTTCGCGATTATAAGTCAAAGGGGGAAAAATCAACTCCCTGTTTTTACCACTAAAACGGGTCGGAATGGCCCCATATACCATACATGACTTCATATACGATCAACCTTCACTACCTTGAGGTCTGTTTTGCTGTTGGGCAGCTGTAAGGTCATATGACGTCATCAAAGGTCACCAAAGGCTTTTTGCCAATAACTCCGTACAGGAACAAGATACAGCCGCGCGGATGGTCTCATTGTGTTCAGCTCGTCAAGACGCATCGAACGATATGCATGATGACCTCGAGGTCACGTGACCTGAGGTCAACCTTTGACCTTGACCTTTCGAGGTCAACATATACATCATTCGATGCGGATTGACGAGAGGATCACGATGATGCACTTAGTTTGTTCCTATCTTGACTAATTCGAAAGTTATTCGAGAAAAACTCTCCATATCTAGCGCCGCCATTTTGACTTTTTCGACCCCTGTGACGTCATCTTTGACCTGACCTGAAAATGACCTTAGTAAAAATTGTAGACCTTGTCCGTGCGTATCCGATGCCGTTTACCGCTTGTCGCTATCTTGCTTCGTTCTCGAGATCTCACCGCCCCCCCCCCCCCGTCGGTGCGAAGTTGGCGCAGACCCCCGTCGGTGCGCGGGTTAAATGATTGCCGCAAAAGCCAATAACCACGCCCTGGGGCATGGGCGAGATCCTCGAAGAGCATTAGCGTCGCCACGGGGGGGGGCAAGCGGGGCAGCTTGCCCCCCCCCCAACCTCGGACCGGGCACCCCCTGAGATCGATACAGATCCGATGAGATTTTGGAGTCGGGAAAAATGGGGGTACCTTTCTGAGAATGCCTGTGAGGTCAGACTCCGTTGGAGCGTGCAGTTCAATTCAAACCAGAGTCTGACTCGCAGTCGCCAAAATCTTCTAGACTCCGAGTCCCGACTCGGAAATGTCAATGCTGTGATTCATTCCGTGTTCCTAGTTCGTTCTTTATTACATTTTACAGCTGATTTTCATAAGTTTTGGAGTGCTGACACAATTTTCGTTCAAAGCGTGAAAATCTTCGGGGCCTTTCTCAACTCTCGTCAAATGTCTGCGACAGGCTCAAGTATCATACAAGTGTCGCAGGGCTCATGAGCTTGCTTTAAACAAAGGCTCCTAAGGAGTTCCACTGAGCCCTAAAGAAGCTTTCAGAGGGCCCAAACCGGCCTCTGAAAGTCCCACTGGTGTCCATGTTCTCTGAGGGCCCATACAGGGATCTTTGAGCCTTCGAACATTTCTGAGAACCTTAACTGGCCTTTGATAGTTCAGCCAAATTTTTGAGGCGACAGACTTTGCTAACCCCAAGCCGGCATCTGAGGGGCCACAGCTCACGTGTCCCTCTGAGGTTCGCAACACATGTTTATTATGTCCCTACGTAGGGTCCTTAGGGATTCGACACAGACCCCGAGGGTTCACACTGTTATCCGAGGGCTCCAGGCTAACCCTGGGCCTAGTCTCTTAGCGCCCGCCGCCCACACTGGCTTCTGAGGGCCCGACCTTGGGCTCGGAAAGCCCTAAAGCACCACGTATACGTAAATATTTGAGGTGACCCACGCCGATCTCCGGGATCCTAAGCATGCTTCTGAGAGTCAGCACTGATCCTGAGTGGCCTGAAATAGCCTGGAAGCCCCAAACCTATCTCTAAGGGATCCCTTGCCGCTATGCCGTGCGTAACTTTTGGTTCCGTTTAACAGTTTTTTTTTCGCGTTTGCAGCGCTTCCCTTCACACGAAAAACGAGAAACTTGTGTTTACACTCGAGTGAACAAAACACTTCCTGTCACTGGAGCAAAGAGGAATTACTTCCGATCCACACTTCCGACATTCACTCTCCGCCGAATGCCCAACTTAGCTACGATTGGCGGCTGGGATAAGTCCTATGCATTTCACGTAAAACCTCTGCATGCATGCGTGAATGGAGGATTTAGCAGGGTGATCCGATTAAATGGAGCATTTTTCACCCCTTTTTCTAGGTAATGATCATGAGCGTCGAGCGTCTGCACAGGGGCCCTCTGCAGTGCGTCGGCAATCGCAGCCACTATATACTATAATTCTACCAGTCGTTTTTGTCATGAAATTTCAAAATTTCGAATTTTTCTCTAAAAAATTACATGTTATAGCTAGAAGGAAACCTATGTGATATGTCACCATCGGATTCCTCGCACCATTGCGCGTCGAATGATATGTAAAACGAGTGAGTAAAGACTGGGGAAAGGCAAGTTTTAGCACAAAAGTTGATTTCCCCCCCCCCCCCCAACCGAAAATCTCTGGCGACGCCTATGTCGAAGAGCCCTCGATGAGTAAAAATCTACGTCGGGCCTCCACTTTTACACAGTATTTTTGACATAACTAGACTCAAAATGAACGTCTATATAACATTGCAGGGTCTAAAAACAATGAATTCAAAAGAGCCCTTTTACGCGAACCTACGCTGACTTGAAAACGTCCGAGACAAGCGGTTAAGTTAATCTCACGGGACCACCCCGACGCGTAGTTCGTAATGCGTACCTCTCCGAAGTCGTCGACCGAAATCGCCTCTTCAGCCTATGGCTTCACAACCTGTGCATACGGTGTAAAGTGTGGCACCTTACAGTCTTCGGCGGGCTGGCGCATATAAGCCTTTTGCATGAGTAATGTGCAGAGAAAATAACACATCCGCTTGTGTGGCTGATGGGTAATCACAGAGACTCGCCCAACTCGACTGAAGGTGACGAAGAGTCGCGCACCTCGATTATTTTTTCAACTTATTAGTTACCTATTTTAAAATCGACCTATACGATTTTTTGGCGCCTATTAATATAATGACAACAAAAAACGTATATTTTGTTCATTCCCATGAGGCCTCCGACAATCCATCAACTAAGAAAATATCCATTTCAGTCGCTGGAAGAACGGCGAAACTAGTGGGAGTAACATCTGGCTCGAGTTAGCCTCGGGCAGTGACCATCCGTGTCACTGCTCAATGCTCATACTGCCCACGAGGTCGGAATGAAAACCAAACGACCCTTTGGGGATCGAACTCGCTTCCTTAGCGACACATCACGTGGCGGGCCACCGATGACATGTGACGAATACGAAACTGAATGTGCCTTGGTGCAAGATGACATTTCGTCGCTGGGCAACAGATAATCAGGTAATTTAGCAGTCAAGAGCACAGGCACTCGGGAACATTCATAAAGTTGGAGGTCACTCACCTTACGAAGAGCATGCACTATTGGGTACCACAAGGAGGTCAAAGACCACGACACAGTGCAATACTTTGCAGCAGAACGAGGAAACTTTCAAGTGCGTTCTCTCTTGTGAATAAGCTTTCCGCTTGAACAAACAACACTTCTCACTATGTCTGCTCTACCGCTACTAGGTCAGTGCTGCGGGATGCCAAGGCACGCCTCCCTGACGTGACGCTCATCACGTCACGTCACGTCCTGTTACTCACGTCACAGCGCTCCAGGCTGACCACCTCCAGGCCAGGACAGTGACGGGCCAGCTGTACCACCGCCGCGTCATTGATCTGGTCACAACCCTTGGCGATAAAGTGTGACAGCTTCGGACAGCCGCGAGCCAGCGCCTCCACGCCTGGGGCAGAGCCGAGCGTGCAAGGTCAGATAGAGCGGATATTAGATTCAGCACAGCACGAGGTATTGAGGAAAGATGGATAACAAATTTGGTCAGAAGTGTCTGAAATGTCAATAACAGTAAGAAAAAAGAGAAGAAAAAATAGAACAAAAAGATGCAAAGAGTGAGGACGTTTTTTAGCCTAAATAAAACTACTGAGCTAACTTCGATGCAGAAACAATGCTGGAACAGCCCAGCACTGTGACCAAAAAGAAAAAGGTCATAATTTGATAAAGAAAGAATACGAGAGGCGTGAGCGTCCCGCCAATGGCAAACAGCAGTTGCGTGACTTGAGTGAACAAAAGTCATTGTTAACGTTTAGCAAACAATAATAAAAATACAACAAGAAGTAACTCGCATCCAAGGTCTCGCATTTATCCTAGTCAGTCCAAGCACGCCAGACCTTTTATACGGTGTCATTTCCGCAGTGTTCCATTTTTCAGACTTTTTGGTGGCAAAGCACACCTAATGGGGAAAATACTTTCATCCCTAAAATATGAATGACCGACTTTACTTCATCTCTGAAAAAAGTTCAATGTATTCCCAACAGCCAGTTTACATGTCACTTGACAGTTGATGTATCCACATCCTTTTGTTCCACACCCTGTCAAGATCCTGACATGAAATCCTGGTTTATCAGTTGGCATAAAAATTGGCGTATACCATCTTGCAAAAATACTGCAGTTATTTACTTTCTTTTTTCTCATCCTAGGATTTTTTTTTTCTTCATCGGCACACCCAACCAATATCCAATTTTGGAACACTGCATTTCCGGCACTGTTTCTATATGACGTAATCCCGGTAATATTATATGACGCCACACCTGATACTTTTATAACGGGTGGTCAGTATGAAACTGGACAAAGTTCGAATTGTTACTGTGTCAAAAGTATTCAAGCGAAAGCAACGAAAATCGACGTCATCTCCCTAGTACTGACCGTTTTCGGTGATGTCGCCGCACCAAGAGATGTTGATCCGGTGCAGATTGTGACACCCGTCCGACAGGTACTTGAGTGAGCGGTCTCCCACATTGGTCGACCTCAGGTCCAGTGTGTACAGGTTCGGGCAGTGCTGCGACAGGCTCTCGCACGTGCTGGAGAGAGAAACGGGAGTAATGTGTCACGAGAACATATAATGCAGCTAGGAGAGGTGACGAAACAACCATTTCCGACCGACATCGCCCAGGTACAGTCAGTTTTGAAAGTACCGCGCATCGGTGCGGTGGATCCATAAAGCCCGACCGAGGAAGCGCTGCTAAATTTGAGTCACCGGACCCGTTGATCTAGGGGATGGATGGGGATGTCCACAGGTTCGGTAGCTCAAATTTAGCAGCCCTTCCTCCGTCGGGCTTGACGGATCCACAGCACCGATGCGCGGCTCATTCAAGACTGACTAGTGACTGTACAAGTGTACAGTACAGGCTACATATAGTAGGTATAGTATAGTTAGGAGCTAGGACCGCAGCTGCTATTTACACATACGAGTATAACGTTTCCAGCCA
The DNA here is from genome assembly GCF_019059575.1 of Amphibalanus amphitrite. Classification (NCBI taxonomy): domain Eukaryota; kingdom Metazoa; phylum Arthropoda; class Thecostraca; order Balanomorpha; family Balanidae; genus Amphibalanus; species Amphibalanus amphitrite. The sequence continues at coordinate 551,836 of NW_024881828.1, forward strand.
GGAAAAACATCAACTTAGGTATTGAAACAGAAGTCACTCCAATTCACGGTCGCATCTGTTGAAGTTGTGACCCCATCACCTCAATCATTCAAGAGTTTTCCTATATCTCAGAGGCATAAAACCCGACCAAGCGTAAGAACGAGTGAGACACATCGGACAGCAATGATCAAGGAAGGTCGAACACTTGGTAACGGTGTCAAACAGTACACAGCTGAGTGTGACATTACGCCACGATCTACCCGTAATGCGATCACAAGTTTCTACCGAATCGTCTGACAGACAACCAGATAAACCTCGCTTAAAGTAGCCTTCAAATACCTGCACAAAGTCAGGTTTCCTGGTAAAACTGAGGGATCAGCCTTATAAAGGTCGTGGGGCTAAATGGAGGCGCCAGACGGCGTAAGATGTACTGTGAAAGCGATCATCATCAGGCTAATGTATGAGTTCGGATTAGGCGCCCGGCGCCCGGTACCCTCCCTCTACCCCCCCTCCCGCCCCCACCACAACTACTGTCGACACTAACCCTATGCCCAGCCCCCGCCCCATGGCAACACATAGCGCTCCATCATTGCTGCTTGAACTTTAAAGTCTCTTCATATATTAACGAAAATCTAATATCCTGAGGCTAGGTGCTTCAAACCCTTCAAACCAGCTTCAGATCTTCACAGTTTCACAAAACTACGCTAGCTTCAGAGTGCTAAAACAGTGCGATGAATAAACTAGCTTAAACGACGTAACGATCTTATCCTTCGAGACGCCTGCGCATTGCCTACTTCATATCTCCTGAGATGTATAAAAAGCTAATCACAACTTTCATTGATTTCCCAAAGGATATTAGATGGACCTATTCGAGATAAGGTTGAATATTTGATAGCAATGAAACACCAATAAGAATGATCACGCAAGCATTATGTGCCGAGTAACTAAGCTGATGCCAAGTGCTGAATATCACGTTAAAAGTAGCACACTAGAACATGAGCGTTGTTTTTTAGGACGATATGCCCATCAACTGTGAGCTGTGTCGTATCGATCAACAATAGAAGTAGACGATCAAATAATGGTAGGTACGCGGTAAATACCATCTCTACAACTGACAATAAATGCATTTGGCAGATAAAGACCGAGAAGAGTCAAAGGAGCAGAACTTTCCTATTGAAGAAAAATAACAGTGGAGCCCTGGATTAGCGATTTCGAGACAAATATAAAGGACATCGTTAACTATAAACAAGCGAAGTTATCTGAACAAGCAGGCTCATAACCAGCATGAGGATAATGAAACTGGATACAAAATAGTACGCCATAATATCACGTCATGCAAAAGCCAATGACCATATATTTACGAAATATATCCACACATGATTGGTACGGGCTCAGTTAATATGCCAAAGTCACGAGCGAAAGCCCATAAGCGGCGACATGCCGTTGGTCAGGGGTAGGGCCGAGGCAGTCAGGGCACACGCGGTGCGTGGCGGGATCTCGACACGCAGTTTCAGCCTGTGTTCCGCCCTCCATCAGCAACACGTGTGTCAGTCATCGGAGAAAGGGGACCAATAAAGTAAAATTGAGCAATAGACACTATGCTAGGCGCAGGCGCTAGCTGACTACTGCCAGTTAAGGAAATGCTACACAAGTGTCACGCCCAGCATTGAATGAGCATCACAACGCATCGCGTAATTCATGATAGGAACAATTAAGCCCACAACCTATCCCCATGGTCACCGAACCAGTCCTGCCTGTGCTTCTTAACCACTCCTGTACTTACAGTACGTGACTAGTTCAATAGGTGGTAACGGGCGCGAGTAACCGCTCAGCAAAGCCTGTTGCGCAGCACCATGGACCTACCACTTGGGTCGCGCCAGGTCCGCCGCGCCGTGAAAATTTCGATAGTAAGTTTATCGTACAGCTGCAGATGGCCGCACGATTCTCCCGGGTCCGTAGAGCTGTAGAGCAGCTACGGGAAGTCTTCACCATTACTGTGCAAACTGCACCTCTAGAATTATAAGGATTTAATGTTTATTACTGCCTGGCACTATTTACGTTTGCACTTTTTCATCTCAACTTCAAGATGCATTGCTTGAAGCATGCATCAACGTTTATACAACTCAGTATAAAATACGTCACAATGCTGAACAATACTACCTACCTATTGTTGCGTAAGGTCTCTTCACGGCACAAGTCGTTTTGTCAGGGACATGCCACGCGAAACATTACAACTGCGCAAAATATAATCTGCGCGTCTTGCTCCAAGCTGACAATCGAAGTCTCTGGCGGATTCACCGAGGTGTTGGAGGGGAGAGGGGTCGAATGACTCCATATCAGACTATAAAAATACAATCATTTTTGAAACACATACACTAATTCATCGACACAAAAATAGACGGGGTATGAAGACACGTTCAACGATCTTTATCCGCACAATACGGTACATATCCCAAAAGTCAACACAATATGCATTCCGCAGGCATGCACGGTGCTTGGTAGCGGGCCTTGGGCAACGGGCAGTGATAAAAGTGATGCTATTTGGTGTGAGGAAGTGTAGAGGAGCTCGTAACCGAGTTTCAGACTGGCCCGTAGGTAACAAGGTACGTGCATCATACAAATACAATTGCTCATTTCAACCAGATCAATCAGCTTCACGGGTAGCATGCCGCAGAGTCCACAGCGGTTTAGCCCTCTGAACTGATGGCAAAGTGAAGTTCTCCCCAGATACCCCATCGATTGAGTGTGGCTCGCCGGCCGGTAACGGCGTTCGTGGAACTCGCGTGCCCGGCCTCTGACCTCCACACGTTACAAACGACAGCGGTCCGCCATTCAGAAGATCAGACGGCCGTCCTGGACTGACCCAGACGGCCGCCCACCGGCCTCGCCGACATACGACACCTCCGACAAAAGTCACGGGGGTCAAGTGACGTCACACATCAACAAGTGACGTCATTAAATACCATGTTACCTCACGTATCGCTCAGCCGGATCCGTGACCAAATAAACAGACTTTCTTCTCTCGGATCAGAACTTTTGTCTGGTCACGTATGTAGCCTTGTGTCTCCGTGTCCAGCATGCACCATGTCGCTTCTCTCGACGGTACGCTGTCATGTGACCAAGAGTGAAGCATGTGCACTAATTCACGTGACCAAGCAATGGTTGGTCCGTATCAAACCAAGACGTAGGGAAGTATCTAAGATACTGGATCAGACGAAACGAACGGGATACGGCACGAGAACCAGCTTTGGTAGGGGGAGCATGGATTCCCCTTCCACGCCCCCTATCCAATGTGGGTTTCGTCCCGTATTCCATTCGTTTCGTCCGGTCTCGTATCTTAGATATTCCGTTGGAATATCTTCAGATATTCCCGTTTCCATACCGTAGCTCGCATGCCGTCCTGTATCAAGATGAGAATACGGTTTGGGTCCTTTCCAGTATAGATAAATCAGAAAGGACTGGTTTTCTTCCCGCATCTCGTGGCGCACCCCATATGCCGCCCCCGGTCGCCATGTGAGACCTCTGCCAGTCTGGCTGGGTGCCCCGACGAACTGTCAGCCCGGCACAGGGGAGAGGAGAGGAGGAGAAGGGAGAGAGGAGGGGAGGAGAGGGAGCGTGGCGTCTGCCGCTGCATGGCCCGGCCGGCTGAGCGGACTCCGACAGGGAATTTATGGCGGAGCTCACCCAGCGCGTCACCGAGCGAGCAAAGCCTTGCAGAAAGTGCCCCTGCCTCCCCCGCTGCCCTCCCCGCCCCGCCACAGCTCATCTGTGGGGCCGATCGACCACAATGGCGATGAGGAAAGCATGTTAAACGAGCGTAATGCGCTTAGATAGAGCAAAATACTAGCGACTGCTGTACTTCCAGAGCACGTCGGTGGTTGGTTTAGGGGCACGGTGACCGCCTTAACCCGCGCCCCGTAGGGCTACCGGCGGACCCTACCACCCGTAGGGGGGGGGGGGGGGCCGTTTCGGCCCCCCCCTAAGATCTCGGAAAGTTACAGGCCGATTTTCAAAATTCAAACGGCGTTTGATAGCCCTACCCGGGAACTACCTTGTGACCAAATTTCATTGACCTAGGTCAAACCGATGACGTCACAGGTCAGGTCAAAGGTCAGATTTTCACCGTTCACAGGCAATTCAAGAAATGTGCTGTGAAATCGAGTAAATTGGTAATTTGTTGAAAACCATCGATGGTATATTGTTCGTCAAACACATACTTTGCTATCTGAGGTCACTGATACCAGGTCAGGTCACAGCGAGGTCAGGTCACCGGGGGTCACAATATGAATGTGTCGTGTGATACATGTTTTATGGTCCATTTTACATGATAAATGCGATTATGTGGGTTAGGCAGCCTTTGGGGCCAGCCTAGGTCACGTTTTGGTGAAGGTCAGGTCAAGGTCAGGTCAAATTAGGTCAAATTTCAAAGTTGATATTTTTGCATAAAATGGGTATCCATTCGATGCAGCTCGTCACGGGGAGTCTAATGGTGGTCTTTGTTTTGCTCTACGAGTTCTAGAATTGCCAAAAATTGAGTTTGAAAATTTGACGTCATCATTTTTGAACAGTTTTTTCGCTATAACTTGGCCAAAAAACGAGGTATCGATCTGAAATTTGGTATGTAGATAGAAGACGGTAGGTACTATCACATATATTCCGGTTTTTTCGAAACTCAAAAAACTTTTTGGATTTTTTGGCTAATATATCCAAAAAAATGCTTTTTTGATTTTTGGGGATCAAAACTCAAAATTTTCGAAAATCCGAGATAGCAGTTTTGTAGCCCTGTCAATTCTACACCTTTTATGTTTTGATCATTTTTCTGTATCTTCAAAGCTGTAGGCCTGACAGGTCTTCTCGCGAAGGTCTTTTTTCGGTCGAAAATGACAGAACATGACGTCACTCTGACGTCATTTGTGGCCAACCTATCACAGCCTCTGGAAAAATTTTTAGTCACAATGTGTAACATTGATGCCCGGAGGGGTCCTGAAAGTTTGGTGGCGATATCTCCAGCCGTTTAGGAGATATCGACCGAAAAGTACAGGGGGGGGGGCGTTTCGGCCCCCCCCCCTACGGGGCGCGGGTTAACCCTCGCCCGTATAGGGGGAGGGGTCGAACGGACCCCCCCATGGTTTTTCGTGAATAACTCGCGTAAAAAGCGGCCGATCGCGACGAAACTTTCAGTACCCTCGCGTTAATCAATTTCACACCTACCCTGAAAATTTCATGACCCTGACCCAAGTGATCTTTGACCTGTGACCTACTTTTCGAGACCATGTTTGGCTGGAATTGCGATTCGGCGTATGTCGGCTCGCATTAGCCGCGCGTTTGCAGTCTTTTCGTGGTTTCAAGCGTTCAAACATGTGATATGATGTTGCCCCAATGCATTAGGGTGGATGTCAAGGTCACCTGAAGGTCAGGTCAGGTCACTGACCTTTGATGACCTCGGTTCACTTTTTCGAGTTTTACATGTTTCTAGGCCAGTTTTTGGAGCTGAATTCGAATTTAGCAACCATATGAACATTTACGAAGTAGTTTTGGTGCCTCCGTAACATGTTACGAAGCTGTCAGAGGCGGTTGCCACCTACTACGAATACCCTTACTGGTTGACCTGACCTGACCTGACCTGGCCTAAATACATGAAGACATCATCTGTGATTAAAACTAACATGATATTCGTGATCAGCACCCCGAAAAACCCCATAGCAGCCACACTTTACGACGTTCTAACAGGTCCCGATTTTCCCGCCTTTGGGGTCATTGACCTGACCTGCAAGGTCAACCAATGACCTAGGACCTTAAAATTGGGTATCATCGGCTTCCTCTCGTCACGGGCAACACGCTCGTTTTTTTCCGCGAAGCTCTAGCTCGATCAGGGGCGAAACGGCAGGGGGTACGTTCGCGGCTGGAAAAACACCAATACGGGCGAGGGTTAAACCAGACTGAACCAGTGCAGGCACCAACTGAGCGGTCCATACGCAACTCGTAGAGCACCAGCATAAACATTAAGCAGTCAACTGTCCACTGTCCAGTTCACGCACAGTGTTCTATCCCCAAGTATATTTCAGCAAGGAAGTCGATCGCGCTTGGTAGCGGATCCGGCAATGCAAAGCACCATTGGGATGGACTGAAATTAATTGTAGACCTCCGGAGTACAAACCTATCCGGATCGCGGGACCGTGACACATTAATCACGGCGGCCACATTAGCTGCCGAGTTCACGGCGCTAGCATTGAATAATCAGCGCCCACCTACCGGCGAAACACGACAAAAACATCAGACGGTCGTAATTTACGGGAAACGCTCCACTCCGCATAAGGTTAACCGAGAGTAAAGAATTAAAATGTCGGCACTGAGCTCAGAAGGGACCGACGTGAGTCGTGAGAGTAGCAAATGCTTGTCCCAATGGAACAGCAATAGCTTTGCAAGAACATTATCACATTTGTCTATACATATATACAGGGTGATCGAAAAAAGTGTCACCCCTAACTTAAAATCTACATAACTCGCGACTGGTAGGTCGGATGACTTCGCGCCAGGCAGCATCGGAAAGAGCAGGCAATTTCTTTTCAATTGAATGTATTCATGATTGTTTTCTATTCCAAATCATGTCCCCATGGGCTCAAAAACCAGTCAATGTGCGGCTTTCACGTGAAACGAAATTCACCGAACGGGATCGGACACCGCTGAACGAGAACAATGAGTGAGTATCGTAACTCAACATAACACACACCTTACATATTACACATGGAGTGTATGTTGTTCACTGCAGACTGTTTCTCAGCTGACCTTAGACTCGTTTCTCAGCTGATCTTAGGCAAGGAAGACCTCATCAGATCTTCCTTGCAAACATGAGGCCTCATTATTCACAAATTCGTCGGTAACTAGCGAAACATTGCGACAACCTGCACTACCGGATTATCAATTTTATGCAGCGGTAACCATGGAGCAGTTAAAAAAAAAATGCTCACGTGAGCTGTCACGTGAGCTGTCACTGTCAGATCAAAAACTCTGTAAAAAGTACAAATTTGCACAACCAAACTTTTGAACACGCCAAATTGCGTCCTTAACATACTTTTTGAATAGCTACATCTTCGTTTGCGACATAAACCATGCATATTTACATCCATTCGAAAGGAAATTGTATGCTCTTTCCAATGCTGCCTAGCGCAAAGTCGTACGACCAACCAATCGCGAGTTATATGGCTTTTAAATTAGGGGTGACACTTTTTTCGATCACCCTGTACAAGCCGTTTAAAACGTGATATTTACATAGAGCTCGAGTTGGCGTTCTCTGACAACTGATCATAGACCTAATCGATCATATCGTGGTGATCTGAGAAAAAAACGATCAACCCATCAGTGTGACTCTGAAAAAACTCTGACCCATCAGTGTGACGTCATTACCACTTAGAAAACGGGTGAATGGGTAACTGGTAATATCAAAATTGCACAAATCGGCACAACAACCCATCTCGGAGAGACAAAGTTCACTCCTTTTCCGTTGAAAAAAGGCTCAATGAACCCTGTCCGCTGCCTCACCATCACGGAAGGTGCCCTTTGTCCATGGCTCACTAAACGGTCAAAACAGGGCTAATCGCGAATCGTTTGTGGCGATATCCTCGCCAACTCACTGGAGTGAGTGCCAACGAGGCCACGCTACCACTCCTCGTCGACCCGCTACCAGACACGTCAGTGTTTTGTGACCGTCGAGCCGCCCGCAAGAACCGACTGCAATTCGGGTCACTCGCCGTCCGCCGGCACGGCACCCAAGACGGAGCAGAATCGAACAGAAATTACCGACCCGGGAACGAAGAGACGGTTCCAAATAAGAGCATAACCAAGAAAGGAAAATGTGATTGCGTGGCGTATTCAATAACGAGCTAATAAGTGACTAAGAATCAAAAGGGGATTTCAATTAATTACAATGTTCATGCAGGCCAATGTTTCTAAAGAAGTGTTCGGCGCTGTTCTTTTAACTAGCAAATAATAGCACAGACCGAGACAAAACCTTGTTACAAAAAAGATACATAGGTAGCTTCCTGCAAGACAGGACCAGATCATGGCCTAGATTTTAGCTTATCTGTACAAATAGCTCAGAATCCACGGAACGGTTGGACGTCATAGTTCTCAGGGGGCGGCCAATTAGGCTAACCTCATGCATTGCCTTGTCTGAAAAATGGACAACCCGATAAACGATCGGAAGCACAAACCACACGTCTTTAACCCTCGCCGGACCTATTGGTTTTCTACATACGCGCCGGCCGAGGGGGGGGGGCGGGTACGACCCCCCCCCCTCGCCGTTTCGCCCCTGGTGGAGCTAGCGCGTCGCGGAAAAAACGAGCGTGTGCGCCGTTACGAGACGCAGAGATTGGTACCCGATTTTAAGGTCCTAGGTCAACCGGTGACCTCTGAGGTCAGGTCAAGTGCCCCAAGGTACGGTTCAGTTTTTGGTGAATAACTTCGCAAAAAACGGCCGTAGAGCCGCGATTTTGGCAGCATCGTGTTTGCCTCGCTCAGGCGCGTCGAATGGTATACTTTTTGTCCGGGTCAGGTCAACTTGGGGTGTTGACCTCAGGTCAAGGTCAGGTCAGCACCCCCAGGTCACGAAGTTGGTCGAAAGAGGTCATGTCGCATATCATTCGATTCGGCAGGCCTTCCTGAGTCCATTGGTGGCTTTCCCGACTCGCTAGCTCAATTTGATCAAGAGTTATTGACGAAAAACTAATATGACCTTGATGACGTCATAAATGACGTCACGCAAGGTCAACATTGCAAAAGTGACGCATCTAACCTTGCAAGGAGTGCATCAAATCACGATTCTGCGTGCTTGAGATAGTTGGAGATCGTTCCCGGCGCCAGAATAGCAGTTTTCATTTTTCCCCATTGACTTATAATGGTGAGGTCACGAAAATGACCTGACCTCATATGACCTTTAGGAAAAATCCGAGATATACAAGTTGTGGGACTCATAATGGATACTAGATCCTGCAAGTTTCATTTCCCTGTGACATCTCCTCTGGCAGTGAGGGCGTTGCGAAGTTGCGACATCTGAAGACCGTGCAGAGGTTCACTTATGACGTCATAGGTCAGTGACCTGACCTGACCCAAAAATGCGGTTGGTGTCAAAAGATGCGGCTTGGATCAAAGGTCAGGTATGCCAAGTTTCAGCTCTCTATCGCCAGCGTGTTCGGAGCTATCGCGAAAAAACCTTATGGGGGGGCGGCACCCGCCCCCCCCCCTCGGCCGGCGAGGGTTAAAGGGACCATCCCACCTTAACATTAGTTTTGAGTTGAGATAGCCAAGTTTGCGGCCAGGCTCAGAAACCACCATTTATCCTGGTCGCAACCCCCGCAGCTTTATGGTGTTCAAGAAATTTCTTCCCTTTACTTGCAGGGTGGGACCAGCTTAGTCCCTATCTCTTAACCATTAGCGGTTTTTTGATGACGTCAGCAGTCATTTCAACGCCCGCCATTCCTTGAACCCGAGTTTTGCTGACCTTGAGCTCCCTTTTTTATCAACGTGAAATCCGTCGTCGGCGCTGAGAAAGCCTATTGCTTTTCATTTTAATTTGAATATTAGAAGATACCCACCACTGGAACTTGGACTGATATTATACCAAGGCCGAAGATGATCAAGCTGCCTGCTATATCTGGAGCTTGGTGTTCAACTTCAACATGGAATAAAAAACAAAATATCAAAGCAAACTGGATATGGTACTGCAAGTTAAAGTCCAAAGAAATTTGAAGAGCTGACAATTGACATTAATTCTTTTCCTGCAAGGTTTCCATATGGAGATCACAGTCACACCATGAAGAAATATTTTTGATGTTAACAGTTGAAAGGGGATTTATCTTCCAGTTTTGACGAAAGACGCTGCTGACTGTCTTTGGAAAAGGATGTCGGCATGAGGTGCAATTGTGCTTGTGAAGTGGTTATAACTGGTCTTTTCACAGTATTAAATTAAATGTGCCATTGCAGCCAAGTGTGTTATCATGTAAGGTAAAATCAAAACTACAATGTTGGTTTTACGAGCATTGAGAAGGCTGGTAGGTAACACCTGCCTGTGCTCGTAAATCATGCTGCCAGAGTATTCTAAATTAATTTTATCATACACTATTGTTGTCCAGAATGGTTGCACTATTGTTTGGTATCATATTATTCCATGTAAATATGGTAGTGTAAAGTCCGACCAACATGTTACCAGATTTGAAGCTGTTACGTTACCTAAGTACCTGTTTTTTACTAGCGTGATGAATGTCACCTGGATTTTGTTTTGAGGTGCAGACCTAGTAACTCTGACTACATGGGTTTGAAGCTATTATCTATTCTGTTTTTACTGGCCTGGTGAATGGCGACTGATGTTGTCCGTGGATGGCACTGAAACAAATTTTTGAGTGTTTTGTACAGTGTTTTAATACAATGCTGAGGGCTGAAAGTTGTCTTGTTTAGAGTGGTGAAAGTTCAGGATATGCCAGCCACCATGGTGGGTCAGAGTTAAATGTGTTGCAGTCAGTTCGGCTTCGGCAAGCACACGGATGGGCATACGCATCAAGACCTGCTCTGCCATACTTTCAGCCAATTTTACCTAGGTAAGTCTTTTCTTTTTTCTGCCAAAAGCTATGACATTGTGAATTTCAGCACTGTGGCCTGTGTGTAGCTTTCAGGAAAGCAATTCTAAATAAAGCTCTGATAAAGTGCAAAATCAGCAATGCAGCCCTCTATTACATTTTCTACAACATCTTACTTGTTCCTTGCATGGAGAGAAAAATGCAATGTTATGAATTCGTTTATTCACATAATTTGACAAGCATGCAGTTACCTGCTACTATCACTGCACAAAACAGAGCAGAAAACATCAGTTGATCAAACACAAGACATAACAGAAGTTTACAACATAGGGCTGCCGAACCTGCTTCCTCCCACCACAGTTGATGCCATTTCCTAGCCTGGCTTGATGTGAGCACTGAATAGCTGCTTTGTCTAATTACAGCTCACTACCATTCAACTTAAACTACTCTCTTTAAAGTAAGAGTGAGAGCGTTCAGTGTTCATAGCAGCTCGACAGACGAGTCACGACAGACAACAAACATCTTGACAAACCAACCAGTATTTGATTTGGCTAATGATTTATGTGCTTGTTGTATCATGGCCAAACTACTTTAACAGCAATAATCCCTGTTTCATCTTGATCTTGCTTTTATTTCCATTTGAACTCAGATCTTGAAACAATCATCTGAAGTGATATCAGATACTGGCTTCTGTTTCTCTTGAAAGCAAGTTAAAACAACAATGATAAACTAAGGCAGGAGATGTGAGTTGTGGCAGTAGATTTTTGATTCAACATATGTCAACCTTATATTGCTTGAGACCTCTGTGACAGACAAACAAATATTTATAGTTTTTTTGATAGTTTGGATTCTTGGCTTGATTTAGCAGATCAGCTGTGAACCTTGACTTTGAAATCACATAAATGTCATGGTACCCGAACGAATCCTCGCATGACATTTCTTCGTAGCACAATTTTTCGTCCGCATTTCTTCGTCTACAAATCTTCGTCGGTGCATTTATTTGTCCCTCAATGCTTACTCTTGCATATATTTGCGTTGAAGAAGAAATGCGAGCCGATTTTCATATACCCTGGTGCGAGACAAAGTAATGCGATAGGTACGAATAAATGCCCTGACGAAGATTTGCAGACGAAGAATTGCGATACGAAGAAATGCCAAAAGAATTGTCCTGAGCTCTGTTCGCACCCCGTTTATTTATCAGCAGGCTGCGACCATGCTGCTGCTTCTTGGCTCCTCATTGGTCGAATTCAAGTGGTCTATTCGTTAGACCAATGAGAGGCCAAGCCGCGCCAGCAATAACTTCCTTATTTGGGGAAAACCGACAGCACGCTGATATAAAAACAGCGACCGAACAGGGCCCTGGAATCCTTTATTGGCCATCATATATTGACCTTGATAAGATAAACGCATCATTCGCGCAATATTTGTCGCACTTTGATACCAAACTATTGCTTCCAAATGCCGACGTAAAGAAAACCTTTATGTGACGTCATAGAAACAGCGGATTTCCCAAAAAGTAAACAAAAATAAAAGTCTTATATCTCGAAAACGGGTGAATATTTTCCGGTAAAATTTGGTAGATGTTCATTTTCGCTCTTTGTGATTCACGCTACATCACTTTTATGCCAATTCATTAACTTTTTTGAAGGTGGGAGGGTCCCTTTAAAGCATTGATGGCTGGATGCATCAGGTCATCACGTAACTTATACCTAATATATATGCCCTTTACCTCAGCAGTCTATAATTTTTAGTAGGACCCAGGAGTGAGGAGGCCAGTCCTGCGACTAATAAGGCCCGACAGAAAAAGACCGTTATTTCGGATAAGAACCTACACATGACAAAAAAAGTTTTCCTTACGACCAAAAACTCCGACAAAGGTGACTTCTGACCAATTGTTTGGGCACTTTGAGCGCGCGAGCGATGCGATGCGACGGCCAGGAGCCTGTGGAGGCTGCTGACTGGCGGTGCCTGCTATACATATCCATCCCAGAGCAACATCTACATGCACCACCAAGATAGAGTGCAATGATCTTTATTTGCCATAATCACAAACCAAGGGCTTTCATCTTCCCGGAATTCGAGGAAAAATGTCACCACTTTTCCCAATGATATTTCGATGTTTCGCTCGTCCAAAATATCTTTGGGGGAAATGTTAAAGAAAGTTTGCGAACAAACCAGAATAGGGGGCGGGAAAAAGCACCCCTCCTCGTCCTCATAATACACCCTGACATGGTCTCGAACCCACGTTTCCCGGTTACTAGCCCACCACTCACCACTGGCCACCCCGCGGTACTTACAGGTCTGTGATCCGTCGGCATCCCTGCAGGTTGAGGTCCTCGATGTTGTTGCACTGTTCGGCGAAGATACGCAGGGCCGGGTCGGTCACCCACTGGCAGCCGTGAAGACTGAGAGCCTTCAGGAAACCCCCGGAACGGCGGCTGATGTTCTCCACCACACAGCCCTGGAACGGCGGAACGACAGGTAACGGCGAGGAACGACAACCATGGTCATGTGACGACGGCGGAAGTGGGTCTGTAACGACCAGGTAGCAATGGGTAACGGCGGAGGAACGACAGTCATGTAACGACAGCAGAAATTCAGTCAGGTGGGTCTACAAACACGGCAGAAGAAACCGTCAACAGGGTATGAGACGACGGTCGCGGAACGACCGTCACGGGACGCAAAGAGCTGGGATGCTGAATCGTGCACGGGAAGCAGAGATGGGCTGCAAGTTCGGACAAAATATGTCGTTAATATGGGCAGCAAACTTAAGTGGACAGGAACTCGAACAGGTAACTTGGTCGCTATATTGTTTTCTCCCTTATTTAACAATACATCCACCAGCCATTCTTTTAGGGTCGTTCTTAGTCACTTTATCGCTTTATCTGTATTTTTCGGATGTTGCAAATTGCGATTTGAATGATGTCCCTCCCCGCCCAATTCCCAAATGCCTTTGAATTAAAGTAAGTCACCAACCGATGTTCGATATTAACTACAATCCATTTCAGTCATATTAATACGAGCCCAGACTTGTGACAGCTCAAGAAAAAAGTGAGCTCGCTCAGCTCAACTCCGTCTTACCCGCTCCCGCTCAGCTCCCGCTCAGTTTAACGCGGCTCAGCTCAGCTCACGTTCCGCTCAAACCGGCTGCGCTCCGCTCACGCTCAGCTCAGCTCAGCTCAGTTTCCGCTCAGCTCAGCTCAGCTCAGTTTCCGCTCAGCTCAGTTCAGTCTCCGCTCAGCTCAGTTTCCGCTCAGCTCAGCTCAGTTTCCGCTCAGTTCAGCTCAGCTCAGCTCAGTTTCCGCTCAGCTCAGCTCAGCTCAACTCAATTCCCGTTCAGCTCAGCTCAGTTTCCACTCAATTCAGCTCAGCTCAGTTTCCACTCAATTCAGCTCAGCTCAGTTTCCGCTCAGTTAAAACCCTCGCCCGCACACGCCATTTTCCCATCCTAGAACGCACATGGGGGGGGGGGGGTTGCCACCCCCCGCGCCATTTCGTTCCTGTTGGAGATAGAGCTCAGCGGTAAAGACCAAAAAGATTCTTTGGGAAGAGACAAATCGAATGGTACCCAGTTTTACCTTCTCAGGTCAGTCATGGACCTTCCAGGTCAGGTCAAACTAAAAAATGTTGCTGTTTTGGGTCACCGTTGTACCTATATCGAGTGCGCTGCTTAGCATATACCGATGACGATGCTGTTTTCTGGTGCCAAGCCAGCTGGAACCTCTTTGTCACTCTACCCGACCAGATTTTTGCTGCTGAGGTCATTTCAGGTCAAGTTATGTCAAGGTCAATTATATGTATTTGTATGTCTGTGTGTGTCTGTGTGTATACTGATGTGTGCAGTGTGCACCGATTGCTTTTGTGCCCATATTACATGAAATCATGATCTGAAATCATGATCATGATCTGATATTATAAATGTTATATGAAATCATGATCCAGTTTACATGAAATCATGATCCATATTACATGAAATCATGATCTGAGAAGCTTTTACCAAAAATACAGTCAAAAACTTCACAAAAAGTAAATTCAGCTTGCCTAAAACGCAGTTATCTTAGATGACCTAGTTTGACCTTGACCCTGACCTCGACACCTGTACATCGTCGAACAACATGTTCCATGATAGGTGGGAGGTAAGCCTGGCAAAAAAGGCCGAAATCAAGGTGTCAAAAGCTCACAAGGCCCATGGCAAACGCAAGATGTTGAGAATGGGCCATTTGGGTCATGACATGACCTGAAAAACAAGGTCATATCTCCAAAAACAAAAATCACAGAAACTTGAAACTTTCAGTGGACATCAAGAAAGGATAGAGGAGCAGCTATACGAAAAATCAGCCTTCTAGCTCTAAAAATGTTGAGTGCAGAGCAGAAAGACTACCTGGGAGGGGGGGGGGGGGGGGTGCAGTCGGCGTATGAATAAGGGAGCTTTTCCCATATAATGGACATCAGAAGGTGAGAGTTCCAGTTAGCGCCTCTGCCCCACCCCACTTTCAATAGGATATGGTTGCTTAACCCACATTCAACCAACGAAGAGGAACTTTATTTGCTAATTCCTAATTGTAAACATTTTATGCAGAGGTAAGAACCCTTATTGATAAAATTAATTTAAATAACTGCTTAAATAACAACGTGAAGAATGCTGAATTGTACATTGCGGAGCAGAGTGTCAAGGCGAAGCATCAAAGCCTGACAGTACAGTAGGTAATTATCTTGCAGTCAGACTTGAAACTTGAGACTGGCTGTATTAGCCTGTAAATTGGCCAAGACCCTGGTCTTCCAATTTCCATGCAATATGGATGAAAGAAATTAAGCTTGATTAGTGATTACTATTGATTTCTTTTAGAGTTTTGATAATTTTAAGTGCGATCACGAAGGCAGTGTAACTGCTTACTCCATAGCTAGCTCATAGCTGAAGCATCAAAGCCTGAGTTATCTTCCAAGCATGAACTGACAAAAAAAAAAATTAGAACTGGATCAGCTCAGCTCAGCTAAATCAGCTCAGCTCAGCTTAGCTCAATCAGCTCAGCTCAGCTCAATCAGCTCAGCTCAGCTCGCTCAGCTCAGCTCAGCTCAGCTCAGCTCAATCAGCTCAGCTCAGCTCAAGCTCATTCAGCTCAGCTCAGACAGCAGCTCAGCTCAATGCATTACTGAGCCAGCTCAGCTCACAGCTCAACAATTTGGCAAAATGTTGAGCCGGCTCATGAGCTGAGCTGATTTTTGAGCCGGCTCAACTGAGCTGATCACAAGTCTGTACGAGCCCACAGCCAAACAGCTTAACTCCAAGAACAGGCCACATTATCAAAGAGCACAAGTCACGTGACCTTTAGGCACGTGACAATGAGCTGGCTTACTCTCAACATTCACCTCTTGGAACGCCATCACCTGATCCCGCACACATGGTCCCTATTAGCACTGTGCGGCGTCTCCGAGAGCTAGCCCCACAGCTGGGCTTGGAACACACATCACAGGCTCTTCAACAAAGGTGGCCGGCCCACCGGATGGGCGCGTGGCGGACACGCTCCCCCGCCCCCTCCCTACCCCCGCCCTTCAGAGTACAGGTGCACCGCCGCGAGCGCTAACCCATGTGGTGCAGTTGAGAGGGAGGGGAGGGGAGGGGAGAGGGGGAGAGGGTCCGGCGACGATTGGAGAGAGGAGCTGCCGACACAGACGCGGGGATGAAACCTGAGACCGGTAGGTACTGAGACGGAGACGAAACCGGAGACGGCGACGGATAAAGGAGGGGGGGGGGGGGGGGGTTGGCAGACAGAATGAAGGGTGAGTCGGGAGTCTCCGCTGACACAGGCATATGTTATTGTTGACCACGGGCCGATTTCCTTACAAATAACGGTGTTCTGAAAGGAAGAGACCTTCGATAGCTCTGACAGGCATACATTATTCATGTTCAAAGGCAAAAAGATAAGCAACGGCGAGCCGAGAGAAATTCGTACCTATGCCAACATACAGCAAGGGAGACATGCGGCGTTACAATGGGAAGTTACCCAGAAGACGCCAGTTATGTAATAAGTTACCTATTATCTGCATTCAAAGGACACAACTGGAGATTCATCGCAAGAAACCCAACCAATATCAGCATCATCGAATTGCTGGCCGAAATGAGAAAGGTTTTGCGGATATCTGACCACTTTATCTCAAAAGCATCTCACGAGTACCTATTGAACTTCACACAGAATTCAGAGACGGAGTAGGTCGTAAAGTAATGATGCAGTCGGGGAGACGCAAACCGAAAGCACAAGTACGTTGTGGACTATCGACAGCGCCTTGGAGTATAATTCAAGACGTGCAACGTTAATGCTAGTCGAACGCAGCTCAAGCTATTTGATTTGTAACAAGTTGAGCGGCTAGAAACAAACACTCGGCCTCTCTTTGCCGAGCAGCATCCTTTTGTTCAGTGTGCCAGCGGAACGCAGAGCTCTGTGCTATACATGCACTCGATCGGTTAACCCTCGCCCGCACATGCCATTTTACCATCCTAGAACGCACATGGGGGGGGGGGGGGTGGTTGCCACCCCCCCCCGCGCCATTTCGTTCCTGTTGGAGATAGAGCTTAGCGGTAAAGACCAAAAAGATTCTTTGGGAAGAGACGAATCCAATGATACCCAGTTTTACCTTCTCAGGTCAGTCATTGACCTTCCAGGTCAGGTCAAACTAAAAAATGTTGCTGTTTTGGGTCACCGTTGGATATCAAGTGCGCTGCTTATCAAATACCGATGACGATGCTGTTTTCTGGTGCCAGGCCAGCTAGAACCTCTTTGTCACACTACCCGACCAGAATTTTGCGGCTGAGGTCATTTCAGGTCAAGTTAGGTCAAGGTCAATTATATGTGTTTGTATGTCTGTGTGTGTCTGTGTGTATACTGATGTGTGCACCGATTGTTTTTGGGTCCATATTACACGAAATCATGCTCTGAGAAGCTTTTACCAAAAATGCAGTCAAAAAAATTCAAAAAAAGTAAATTCAGCTTGCCTAAAACGCAATTATCTTAGATGACCTAGGTTGACCTTGACCCTGACCTTGACCCCTGTACATCATCGAACAACATGTTCCATGATAGGAAGGAGGTAATACTGGCAAAAAAGGCCGAAATCAGGGTGTCAAAAGCTCGCAAGACCCATGGCAAACGCAAGATGTTGAGAATTGGCCATTTGGGTCATGACATGACTTGAAAAACAAGGTCATATCTCCGAAACCAAAAATCACAGAAACTTGAAATTTTCAGTGGACATCAAGAAAGGATAGAGGAGCAGCTATACGAAAAATCAGCGTTCTAGCGCTAAAAATGTTGAGTGCAGAGCAGAAAGACTACCTGGGGGGGGGGGGGTGGCAACCCCCCCCCCATGTGCGGGCGAGGGTTAAGCGAGCTGAGAGTAGAGGGACGTCACATTCACAAAGCACCAGAATGCACAGGGGATCCCTCCACTAGGGTCATACTGATCGTCATCGTCGTGGAATCCACCGTTTGGATAGAGAAAAACACCGCTACAATACGCCTCAACGAGCATTCTGCGCGGCTTTCAACCAGACAACGTAACGACGCCTTCAGTAAACCACCAAACGTCGTTGTTTTCAGAGAATTTGTCGGTGTCCGTCGCGGGCTGCGTGTGACAGATAAACTGCTTCACTAACATCGTGGCGTCGAGAGTTGGGCGCCGATACGATCGATCCACATTGCAGCGAGTCAGACGCGTAAGCCACGAGCCAGGATCGACAGAAAAGGTGAGACTCGAAATTATAAGCTTCGTCATGCTGAGTGCTTCATATATATTCTGCAGTATTTGTATAACTATCTCACGAACTATCTCACTAAATCGTGAAAACATCCTTTCTTTGAAGGCCAATCTTGGTTAAATTTTGTGCTGAATCTGAAATACTGCCGGGCAACAGCGAAAATATGCCTGCGTGTAAGAAGATAGCGATATCGTAAGCAACGCGATTTACAAGGACGGGTTAAATATAGCAGAGCATCTGAACTCAACACGCTACACTATGTTCGCACGCTTCACTGATGCATCATACGCAGCCAGCATGTTTGACGAACAAGACCGTTTTCGAAACCTTGTAAGCAGACTTGTAAGCGATTCAACTCTGATTGAATCGATTCTCATGAATCGCTTGAAAATGCCGACTCACTGTGATTGAGTCGGTTGAATCACCTCTTGTCACCATATGAATCCTGATTGAATCGGTCACACATGGCAACTGCAAGTGATTGAATCGGCAACTCATCGATTCAAGTTGATTCAATTAACAAAATGATTCAATCACCATGTGCTGGAAATTGAAGTTATGACCATATTTAGTACTATATTATGTGGAAATATATGTGGCATTTGCATCATAGTCACACACAATGCACTGCAAATTTTTTAGGTATTTTGTCAGTATTATAAATGTGCATAGCTATCAGTATTGAAAAAAAAAACATAAAAATTTTATTTTAAGTTTTTAATCAAACTGTAAACACAAAATTATACATAAATGTCAATGCATGAAGATGAAAAAATGAATGTAAAGTTTCTTTCCAGTGCCCTAAAATCAGTATAGTAATCAAGTTAACAGTAGCAGTAAGCAGGCGCACATTGCTCAACACCTCACGCTCATTATAGAGTTCAGTGCTCAACACACATGTTTTAGATACCATGCTAATCTTTATATTTTCAATACCCTGTTTCATGAGGACATTTGTGAGCAAGCATAGATTTAGTACTTTTCTATGTTTTTTGGTATTTTCCTAGTGTATTTGGTTGATATCTGTTTGGTATCAGTTTCCAAAAATGTCTTAAATTGATATCACATATGTATATATTTTATATAACATCTTGATTGAATCGCGTTGAGTCAAATCATGAGTTGAGTCATTCCCTTAATCACTGATAATGGGATGAGTCGTGATTGAGTTGAATCACAAGGTCCATGAGTCGTGATTGAATCGCTTGGAAAATCAGACTGTTTGATTGAGTTATGATTGAATCGGTCATTTCATCAAGTGAGTCGTGATTGAATTGATTGAATTTTTTTGAATCGTTTACAAGTCTGCTTGTAAGGGCTATTGTAATATACGTTATAATACTGCAGCTAGCAAACAAGCTGGGGCATGGCGGATAATTCAAGTGAAGCAAACTTATGAGAGTTCAAAGAGTCTAAGAAATCTGTAGAACGTGGTTTGGATGTTTGCAGAAGGTAATACCTACATGCATTGCAGTATAGCCTATAGGCCCAGCAACGGAAAACATCAGACTTAACGTTCAGCTTGGAAATGGACACGATAAAGCATGACATACACATAATAAAACGCTCATTATTAAATAAAAAAACTCCCCGTCCACGAACCAAGCCGAACGAACACACATTGAATACAATAACCGCACAATCGATTAATAAGCCAAAAAGACAGAGATGACCACGTGAACGTACACAGAAAATAAGATTAAATCCGCGCTAGGCGCCCTGTAGGACTCACCTGCACATCCACCTGAAATGAGAAGAGGTCGATGCGTTTCCAGTTGCTGCCATCGAGGGCGAGAATGTTCCAGTATTTGCACACTTGGGCACACCGGCAGAGCGAGACAATGTCCAGAAAAGAGAACACTCTGCAACGGACAACAAACGTGGCAGGAGAGGGCATCACAGATGAGCAGACAATTTTATTACGATTACATATCAGTGATAAATAGCGAAAGTACCGACAAGGAGTTAAAGAACGGTATAATGTTACATTGAACCACAATAACGTTGTATTCACCTATTACATATACACTTCATCGTCATGACATTGCTTGTTTGAAAAAGAGGGTTATCAGCGACAAGTAAATTACATATGTTCTCGTGATGGTTTCAGCTGATCAATGGAAATCTGATCTTCACAGGATGCAACTCCATAAACGCAAGTAAGAATAAAACGTTTTTTTTCTTCGTTTCGAAAACGAAGAGAATGGTGTCGCTAAATAAACCCGTATTTGTTAACATGCTTAAATAAGATCGTGAATATTTCTCACCTCACAAAGATTTCAAGTACAAGTTGAGATTTTAATATTTTTTCTCACCTGATTAGCACCTCTTTGGGAAGTTTTTTGTTGATGAGGGCCTCGTCTTCTTGGAAAATGCGGGCAGGCTGCGAATGAAAGCAAGCAGGGTCACAAAATGCGTCATAAGCCTCGTCGATCAATCAGCGTTTACGTCGATCAACCAGAGCACGGTGACTATAACCAGAGATGCGTTCGCACTTTCTAAGCCCTATCGCAAAAGACGATGGTCAGCATATTTTAGGTATTTTTCGTAATCGTAATACAACGATGTTAACCTTGATACATGGTGACTTACAAGTTACATGGGTATTTGTGACCAATAAGCGGTCTTCATAATACGTGCACGTGCTGACGGTTCTTGTTGCCTTTCAACCCAGGCTGCGCCATTTGCCTCCGGAGTCCGGACATGTAGACTAGGCCCGGAAAAACATCGCTCAACCACAACAAAACCCGAGATTCTTCAAGATAGATGAATCCTGGGTAGGGAACTAGGGATGATTGACATTTCTGTCCAGTAAGATATGTATATAATTATAAACTGCAAGAGTACATTATATGTGTCATAGTGCACATAATAACCCTCTGTAATGTCAGCATTGGTGATAATGTATTCAACAGATGTCATGGGAGCATATTCAAGAAAATGGGACACATGATATAGGGCCTGTATGGGTTCATTCAATGTGAGCTCAAAAGTGATAGAAATAAGATCAAATATTATGCAACTTATGTCATCTTGTTTCAGGAAAAAACATCAAGTGAATGAGAGAGGTATATGACCATATCAAAATTTATTGAAGAACAAAAAAACGAACTTTAAACTTAATATGGCTAAACTGAATAACTTTGAAATGTTGCCAAAAATAAATTTTATCTCTAGTGTCAGGCATTTGAACAAGTACAAAAAATGCCTGAAATAGCCAGCATTGTGATAAGAAATATATAGGTATCCAGGCATTCAAATACCCACAATTTTAAGACTGAACCAGTCGCAACACACAAAAAACATAGGTACTGCAGACTGCAGTAGATGCCTAGCTTCATCAATGTCCGTGAAGTTGGCGACGTCGCCAGCGACTTTTCCAGCGACGAGCACCGATTTTAGCCAAAACCTCGTCCAAGGTCAATTGGACCATGAGGATCACGAAAATCGAACCCATTCACCCCTAAACCTTGACCTTCAAGGTCAAATTCAAGGTCAAAGGACGGGGAACTGAAAAAGTGCCACTAGATATTATCCGATCTTCAAAATTTTGGCACCAAAATGTAGCGAGTGCAAAGTTCTAGCCGCACATCGAAAACCATTTTCATCAAGGTCAAACTTCAAGGTCAAATTCAAGGTCAAAGGACGGGGAACTGAAAAAGTGCCACTAAATATTGTCCGATTTTCAAAATTTTGGCACCAAAATGTAGCGCGTGCAAAGTTCTAGCCGCACATCGAAAACCATTTTCATCAAGGTCAAACTTCAAGGTCAAATTCAAGGTCAAAGGACGGGGAACTGAAAAAGTGCCACTAGATATTGTCCGATTTTCAAAATTTTGGCACCAAAATGTAGCGCGTGCAAAGTTCTAGCCGCACATCGAAAACCATTTTCATCAAGGTCAAACTTCAAGGTCAAATTCAAGGTCAAAGGACGGGGAACTGAAAAAGTGAAACTAGATATTATCCGATCTTCAAAATTTTGGCACCAAAATGTAGCGCGTGCAAAGTTCTAGCCGCACATCGAAAACCATTTTCATCAAGGTCAAACTTCAAGGTCAAATTCAAGGTCAAAGGACGGGGAACTGAAAAAGTGCCACTAAATATTGTCCGATTTTCAAAATTTTGGCACCAAAATGTAGCGCGTGCAAAGTTCTAGCCGCACATCGAAAACCATTTTCATCAAGGTCAAACTTCAAGGTCAAACTCAAGGTCAAAGGACGGGGAACTGAAAAAGTGCCACTAAATATTGTTCGATTTTCAAAATTTTGGCACCAAAATGTAGCGCGTGCAAAGTTCTAGCCGCACATCGAAAACCATTTTCATCAAGGTCAAACTTCAAGGTCAAATTCAAGGTCAAAGGACGGGGAACTGAAAAAGTGCCACTAGATGTTGTCCGATCTTCAAAATTTTGGCACCAAAATGTAGCGCGTGCAAAGTTCTAGCCGCACATCGAAAACCATTTTCATCAAGGTCAAACTTCAAGGTCAAATTCAAGGTCAAAGGACGGGGAACTGAAAATGTGCCACTAAATATTGTCCGATTTTCAAAATTTTGGCACCAAAATGTAGCGCGTGCAAAGTTCTAGCCGCACATCGAAAACCATTTTCATCAAGGTCAAACTTCAAGGTCAAATTCAAGGTCAAAGGACGGGGAACTGAAAAAGTGCCACTAAATATTGTCCGATCTTCAAAATTTTGGCACCAAAATGTAGCGCGTGCAAAGTTCTAGCCGCACATCGAAAACCATTTTCATCAAGGTCAAACTTCAAGGTCAAATTCAAGGTCAAAGAACGGGGAACTTTAAAAATGCTACGTCACCAGCGACTTTTCCAGCGACGAGCACCGATTTTACCCAAAACCTCATCCAAGGTCAATTGGACCATGAGGATCACGAAAATCGAACCCATTCACCCCTTAACCTTGACCTTCAAGGTCAAATTCAAGGTCAAAGGACGGGGAACTGAAAAAGTGCCACTAGATATTATCCGATCTTCAAAATTTTGGCACCAAAATGTAGCGCGTGCAAAGTTCTAGCCGCACATCGAAAACCATTTTCATCAAGGTCAAACTTCAAGGTCAAATTCAAGGTCAAAGTACGGGGAACTGAAAAAGTGCCACTAGATATTGTCCGATCTTCAAAATTTTGGCACCAAAATGTAGCGCGTGCAAAGTTCTAGCCGCACATCGAAAACCAATTTCATCAAGGTCAAACTTCAAGGTCAAATTCAAGGTCAAAGGACGGGGAACTGAAAAAGTGCCACTAAATATTGTCCGATCTTCAAAATTTTGGCACCAAAATGTAGCGCGTGCAAAGTTCTAGCCGCACCTCGAAAACCATTTTCATCAAGGTCAAACTTCAAGGTCAAATTCAAGGTCAAAGAACGGGGAACTTTAAAAATGCTACGTCACCAGCGACTTTTCCAGCGACGAGCACCGATTTTAGCCAAAACCTCGTCCAAGGTCAATTGGACCATGAGGATCACGAAAATTGAACCCATTCACCCCTTAATCTTGACCTTCAAGGTCAAATTCAAGGTCAAAGGACGGGGAACTGAAAAAGTGCCACTAGATATTATCCGATCTTCAAAATTTTGGCACCAAAATGTAGCGCGTGCAAAGTTCTAGCCGCACATCGAAAACCATTTTCATCAAGGTCAGACTTCAAGGTCAAATTCAAGGTCAAAAAACGGGGAACTGAAAAAGTGCCACTAAATATTGTCCGATTTTCAAAATTTTGGCACCAAAATGTAGCGCGTGCAAAGTTCTAGCCGCACATCGAAAACCATTTTCATCAAGGTCAAACTTCAAGGTCAAATTCAAGGTCAAAGAACGGGGAACTTTAAAAATGCTACGTCACCAGCGACTTTTCCAGCGACGAGCACCGATTTTACCCAAAACCTCATCCAAGGTCAATTGGACCATGAGGATCACGAAAATCGAACCCATTCACCCCTTAACCTTGACCTTCAAGGTCAAATTCAAGGTCAAAGGACGGGGAACTGAAAAAGTGCCACTAGATATTATCCGATCTTCAAAATTTTGGCACCAAAATGTAGCGCGTGCAAAGTTCTAGCCGCACATCGAAAACCATTTTCATCAAGGTCAAACTTCAAGGTCAAATTCAAGGTCAAAGTACGGGGAACTGAAAAAGTGCCACTAGATATTGTCCGATCTTCAAAATTTTGGCAACAAAATGTAGCGCGTGCAAAGTTCTAGCCGCACATCGAAAACCAATTTCATCAAGGTCAAACTTCAAGGTCAAATTCAAGGTCAAAGGACGGGGAACTGAAAAAGTGCCACTAAATATTGTCCGATCTTCAAAATTTTGGCACCAAAATGTAGCGCGTGCAAAGTTCTAGCCGCACATCGAAAACCATTTTCATCAAGGTCAAACTTCAAGGTCAAATTCAAGGTCAAAGAACGGGGAACTTTAAAAATGCTACGTCACCAGCGACTTTTCCAGCGACGAGCACCGATTTTAGCCAAAACCTCGTCCAAGGTCAATTGGACCATGAGGATCACGAAAATTGAACCCATTCACCCCTTAACCTTGACCTTCAAGGTCAAATTCAAGGTCAAAGGACGGGGAACTGAAAAAGTGCCACTAGATATTATCCGATCTTCAAAATTTTGGCACCAAAATGTAGCGCGTGCAAAGTTCTAGCCGCACATCGAAAACCATTTTCATCAAGGTCAGACTTCAAGGTCAAATTCAAGGTCAAAAAACGGGGAACTGAAAAAGTGCCACTAAATATTGTCCGATTTTCAAAATTTTGGCACCAAAATGTAGCGCGTGCAAAGTTCTAGCCGCACATCGAAAACCATTTTCATCAAGGTCAAATTTCAAGGTCAAATTCAAGGTCAAAGGACGGGGAACTGAAAACGTGCCACTAGATATTGTCCGATCTTCAAAATTTTGGCACCAAAATGTAGCGCGTGCAAAGTTCTAGCCGCACATCGAAAACCATTTTCATCAAGGTCAAACTTCAAGGTCAAATTCAAGGTCAAAGGACGGGGAACTGAAAAAGTGCCACTAAATATTGTCCGATCTTCAAAATTTTGGCACCAAAATGTAGCGCGTGCAAAGTTCTAGCCGCACATCGAAAACCATTTTCATCAAGGTCAAACTTCAAGGTCAAATTCAAGGTCAAAGAACGGGGAACTTTAAAAATGCTACGTCACCAGCGACTTTTCCAGCGACGAGCACCGATTTTAGCCAAAACCTCGTCCAAGGTCAATTGGACCATGAGGATCACGAAAATCGAACCCATTAACCCCTAAACCTTCACCTTCAAGGTCAAATTCAAGTTCAAAGGACGGGGAACTGAAAAAGTGCCACTAAATATTGTCCGATTTTCAAAATTTTGGCACCAAAATGTAGCGCGTGCAAAGTTCTAGCCGCACATCGAAAACCATTTTCATCAAGGTCAAACTTCAAGGTCAAATTCAAGGTCAAAGGACGGGGAACTGAAAAAGTGCCACTAGATATTGTCTGATCTTCAAAATTTTGGCACCAAAATGTAGCGCGTGCAATGTGCGGCTAGAACTTTGCATGCGCTACATTTTGGTGCCAAAATTTTGAAAATCGGACAATATTTAGTGGCACTTTTTCAGTTCCCCGTCCTTTGACCTTGAATTTGACCTTGAAGTTTGACCTTGATGAAAATTGTTTTCGATGTGCGGCTAGAACTTTGCACGCGCTACATTTTGGTGCCAAAATTTTGAAAATCGGACAATATTTAGTGGCACTTTTTCAGTTCCCCGTCCTTTGACCTTGAATTTGACCTTGAAGGTCAAGGTTTAGGGGTGAATGGGTTCGATTTTCGTGATCCTCATGGTCCAATTGACCTTGGACTAGGTTTTGGCTAAAATCGATGCTCGTCGCTGGAAAAGTCGCTGGTGACGTAGCATTTTTAAAGTTCCCCGTTCTTTGACCTTGAATTTGACCTTGAAGTTTGACCTTGATGAAAATGGTTTTCGATGTGCGGCTAGAACTTTGCACGCGCTACATTTTGGTGCCAAAATTTTGAAGATCGGACAATATCTAGTGGCACTTTTTCAGTTCCCCGTCCTTTGACCTTGAATTTGACCTTGAAGTTTGACCTTGATGAAAATGGTTTTCGATGTGCGGCTAGAACTTTGCACGCGCTACATTTTGGTGCCAAAATTTTGAAGATCGGATAATATCTAGTGGCACTTTTTCAGTTCCCCGTCCTTTGACCTTGAATTTGACCTTGAAGGTCAAGGTTAAGGGGTGAATGGGTTCGATTTTCGTGATCTTCATGGTCCAATTGACCTTGGACGAGGTTTTGGGTAAAATCGGTGCTCGTCGCTGGAAAAGTCGCTGGTGACGTAGCATTTTTAAAGTTCCCCGTTCTTTGACCTTCAATTTGACCTTGAAGTTTGACCTTGATGAAAATGGTTTTCGATGTGCGGCTAGAACTTTGCACGCGCTACATTTTGGTGCCAAAATTTTGAAGATCGGACAATATTTAGTGGCACTTTTTCAGTTCCCCGTCCTTTGACCTTGAATTTGACCTTGAAGTTTGACCTTGATGAAAATGGTTTTCGATGTGCGGCTAGAACTTTGCACGCGCTACATTTTGGGGCCAAAATTTTGAAAATCGGACAATATTTAGTGGCACTTTTTCAGTTCCCCGTCCTTTGACCTTGAATTTGACCTTGAAGTTTGACCTGGTAGAAAATGATTTTCGATGTGCGGCTAGAACTTTGCACGCGCTACATTTTGGTGCCAAAATTTTGAAAATCGGACAATATTTAGTGGCACTTTTTCAGTTCCCCGTCCTTTGACCTTGAGTTTGACCTTGAAGTTTGACCTTGATGAAAATAGTTTTCGATGTGCGGCTAGAACTTTGCACGCGCTACATTTTGGTGCCAAAATTTTGAAAATCGGACAATATTTAGTGGCACTTTTTCAGTTCCCCGTCCTTTGACCTTGAATTTGACCTTGAAGTTTGACCTTGATGAAAATGGTTTTCGATGTGCGGCTAGAACTTTGCACGCGCTACATTTTGGTGCCAAAATTTTGAAGATCGGATAATATCTAGTTGCACTTTTTCAGTTCCCCGTCCTTTGACCTTGAATTTGACCTTGAAGTTTGACCTTGATGAAAATGGTTTTCGATGTGCGGCTAGAACTTTGCACGCGCTACATTTTGGTGCCAAAATTTTGAAAATCGGACAATATTTAGTGGCACTTTTTCAGTTCCCCGTTTTTTGACCTTGAATTTGACCTTGAAGTCTGACCTTGATGAAAATGGTTTTCGATGTGCGGCTAGAACTTTGCACGCGCTACATTTTGGTGCCAAAATTTTGAAGATCGGATAATATCTAGTGGCACTTTTTCAGTTCCCCGTCCTTTGACCTTGAATTTGACCTTGAAGGTCAAGATTAAGGGGTGAATGGGTTCAATTTTCGTGATCCTCATGGTCCAATTGACCTTGGACGAGGTTTTGGCTAAAATCGGTGCTCGTCGCTGGAAAAGTCGCTGGTGACGTAGCATTTTTAAAGTTCCCCGTTCTTTGACCTTGAATTTGACCTTGAAGTTTGACCTTGATGAAAATGGTTTTCGATGTGCGGCTAGAACTTTGCACGCGCTACATTTTGGTGCCAAAATTTTGAAGATCGGACAATATCTAGTGGCACTTTTTCAGTTCCCCGTCCTTTGACCTTGAATTTGACCTTGAAGTTTGACCTTGATGAAAATGGTTTTCGATGTGCGGCTAGAACTTTGCACGCGCTACCTTTTGGTGCCAAAATTTTGAAAATCGGACAATATTTAGTGGCACTTTTTCAGTTCCCCGTCCTTTGACCTTGAATTTGACCTTGAAGTTTGACCTTGATGAAAATGGTTTTCGATGTGCGGCTAGAACTTTGCACGCGCTACATTTTGGTGCCAAAATTTTGAAGATCGGATAATATCTAGTGGCACTTTTTCAGTTCCCCGTCCTTTGACCTTGAATTTGACCTTGAAGGTCAAGGTTAAGGGGTGAATGGGTTCGATTTTCGTGATGCTCATGGTCCAATTGACCTTGGACGAGGTTTTGGCTAAAATCGGTGCTCGTCGCTGGAAAAGTCGCTGGTGACGTATCATTTTTAAAGTTCCCCGTTCTTTGACCTTGAATTTGACCTTGAAGTTTGACCTTGATGAAAATGGTTTTCGATGTGCGGCTAGAACTTTGCACGCGCTACATTTTGGTGCCAAAATTTTGAAGATCGGACAATATTTAGTGGCACTTTTTCAGTTCCCCGTCCTTTGACCTTGAATTTGACCTTGAATTTTGACCTTGATGAAAATGGTTTTCGATGTGCGGCTAGAACTTTGCACGCGCTACATTTTGGTGCCAAAATTTTGAAGATCGGACAATATCTAGTGGCACTTTTTCAGTTCCCCGTCCTTTGACCTTGAATTTGACCTTGAAGTTTGACCTTGATGAAAATGGTTTTCGATGTGCGGCTAGAACTTTGCACGCGCTACATTTTGGTGCCAAAATTTTGAAGATCGGATAATATCTAGTGGCACTTTTTCAGTTCCCCGTCCTTTGACCATGAATTTGACCTTGAAGGTCAAGGTTAAGGGGTGAATGGGTTCGATTTTCGTGATCTTCATGGTCCAATTGACCTTGGACGAGGTTTTGGGTAAAATCGGTGCTCGTCGCTGGATAAGTCGCTGGTGACGTAGCATTTTTAAAGTTCCCCGTTCTTTGACCTTGAATTTGACCTTGAAGTTTGACCTTGATGAAAATGGTTTTCGATGTGCGGCTAGAACTTTGCACGCGCTACATTTTGGTGCCAAAATTTTGAAGATCGGACAATATTTAGTGGCACTTTTTCAGTTCCCTGTCCTTTGACCTTGAATTTGACCTTGAAGTTTGACCTTGATGAAAATGGTTTTCGATGTGCGGCTAGAACTTTGCACGCGCTACATTTTGGTGCCAAAATTTTGAAAATCGGACAATATTTAGTGGCACTTTTTCAGTTCCCCGTCCTTTGACCTTGAATTTGACCTTGAAGTTTGACCTGGATGAAAATGGTTTTCGATGTGCGGCTAGAACTTTGCACGCGCTACATTTGGGTGCCAAAATTTTGAAAATCGGACAATATTTAGTGGCACTTTTTCAGTTCCCCGTCCTTTGACCTTGAGTTTGACCTTGAAGTTTGACCTTGATGAAAATGGTTTTCGATGTGCGGCTAGAACTTTGCACGCGCTACATTTTGGTGCCAAAATTTTGAAAATCGGACAATATTTAGTGGCACTTTTTCAGTTCCCCGTCCTTTGACCTTGAATTTGACCTTGAAGTTTGACCTTGATGAAAATGGTTTTCGATGTGCGGCTAGAACTTTGCACGCGCTACATTTTGGTGCCAAAATTTTGAAGATCGGATAATATCTAGTTGCACTTTTTCAGTTCCCCGTCCTTTGACCTTGAATTTGACCTTGAAGTTTGACCTTGATGAAAATGGTTTTCGATGTGCGGCTAGAACTTTGCACGCGCTACATTTTGGTGCCAAAATTTTGAAAATCGGACAATATTTAGTGGCACTTTTTCAGTTCCCCGTCCTTTGACCTTGAATTTGACCTTGAAGTTTGACCTTGATGAAAATGGTTTTCGATGTGCGGCTAGAACTTTGCACGCGCTACATTTTGGTGCCAAAATTTTGAAAATCGGACAATATTTAGTGGCACTTTTTCAGTTCCCCGTCCTTTGACCTTGAATTTGACCTTGAAGGTCAAGGTTTAGGGGTGAATGGGTTCGATTTTCGTGATCCTCATGGTCCAATTGACCTTGGACGAGGTTTTGGCTAAAATCGGTGCTCGTCGCTGGAAAAGTCGCTGGCGACGTCGCCAACTTCACGGACATGCTTCATCAAACAAACAAAATTTGATTAAACTGAAATGAAACCAAACATGATGCAACCAAAGATGTCAAGATAACATATTAAATGAAAATAGAATTAAATGTTACAATATCCCACAAGAACATGGACAAAGAGGTCATTGACAGCGACATACTGATACACTGGCAAGACAAAGCCATTGGATGAGAATAAGTTACTGGCACTGCATGCGTCAAATGGTCAGGAAACATAAGCAAACCCAAATATTCAATGACATAAAAGGAAGAGTAAATCTTCATAAAAAGCACAAATCAGATGTTTTGAAGCACAAGTGCCCTCAGGGGCCAACTCATCACAACAAAGGCTATCGATTGAAACATGGCCTTTGAACGAATCTCCTTACCTCAGACCTGTGCCTGCCGTTGCAGTGCATTATAGCTTTCTTATATAATAGTCCAAGTTCATGGTTTGCAGCCTGTCGCCCTGAAAATTCCAAAACCCTTGAAGTTGCCCCGCAACAAGGGGCAGCTTCGGCAGATGTGGATTCTCAAGGACGTCGCTGCTGCGGCGGCGCGCGCTACTATGGCGCATGTAAACACTAAACATGGGCCTGTTCCAGCGCCTCCAGAATAAATTCTTGACTGGAGGCTCTACCAGAGGTTTTACTGGAGGCGCTGGAACGCAATCTGGAGATTTCTGGAGATTGGTGTCATAGATACCAAAAGAATGACGATTGTTCTCTCTTGAAACGCAAAATTTGTTTTCAATTTTAGTTAAAAAGATAAATAAAATTATAGCAATGTAATTTTCTTTACATTCAAGTTGTAAAATTATCAGTCAAATGTCCTTTG
The DNA here is from genome assembly GCF_019059575.1 of Amphibalanus amphitrite. NCBI lineage: Eukaryota > Metazoa > Arthropoda > Thecostraca > Balanomorpha > Balanidae > Amphibalanus > Amphibalanus amphitrite. Next base: position 582,840 of record NW_024881828.1, read on the forward strand.
TTTACATTCGTGATTGTCACATGTGCGCCATAATTGTAGACCAGAGCCTCCAGAGAAATTTGGACCTCTCAACTCTCTGGAGGCTACTGGAGGTTTCTGGAGCTTTGGCGAGAGCTTTCTGGAGCTTTCTGGAGGCGCTGGAACGCTCTCTGGAGAATTCTAGAGCTTTCTGGAGCTTTCTGGAGGTTTCTGGAGGCGCTGGAACAGGCCCCATATCCGCATCACAGCTGATGACTGACGTCACGATTAGAGCGGCAGAATTTTCCTTAGTCGTCAACTAGGTGAGCGAAAATTATGATGAAGTGTAAAATGTTCTCCAATATTGAAAATATAGCGTGAATTTTCAATTATTGGCCCTTCTAAATTATAAAATTAGTTTTTTTGTGATGAAATTTTCCTAACTTTCATAAAGTCAGTATCAACAGAATTTAAATTCTGCCGTCAAGTAATTAATTTGAGCGTTATTTTTGCCAAGCTGTTCATAGTTTTGAGTTCACAGCACAGATGATCGCCTCAGCTGCAGCAGCTGTAGCGTATTTTCTCAGAATAAGAATTTGTGACCTCTAATTTATTTTGCTAAAAATTTACGAAAGAGTTAGAAAACTTTCCATAACATATGGCAGCTTTAGAACGTAAGGACGGCTTCCAAATGCGCCACAAATGTAGAAGTTCGTGTTTTGGTTGACGTGGTGCGGCGGTGCGGCGTGTGTTGTTTACAAGCGCTTGGAACCGGGCGCGGGAAAGTTTCGAGTGATATTTACCTGCTCATTAACTGTGTTTTAGTATTTGATATTAGAACGCAAGGTTTTCATCGGTAAGAGTCGAAAAAAGCGTACTCGTTTATGCCTGGTCGTCGACGCCACGCATATAAATGGTGGTACGCGCCCAGAAATAACTGATCAAGTTAATGCATTTCCGCGGCGAAGGCGAAAAGCAGGCTAGCTTCCACTCAGAGGTAAGTTGCATGTTTTGCGCATCATTAATCAGGTATTATGCTGAATGTTTTTAATGTTTTGTATGTGGTGTTAAATAAATGAAAACCTATTTTGACTTTCCAATTGCTGGTTCAGAAATTGTAAAACGTGGCAACTCGGTTTACAAACCAGATTGAGATGAGCCAGGTTGACAACCATGGGTGCACCAGCTTACACCAAACAGCCGGACAAATGCATCAGCTCACACCAAACAATGCTGATAATTTTTGCCGCAGATTGGTAGATTTTTGCACGACTGATGAAAACTGCAATGAAGGGCATTGGTCTCATTGGTGGGATGAATTTCCTGACTGACCCCCTTGTGTCTCCCATACATAATTTTCTTGGACAATGATGTGCCAGCACAGCAGCTAAGCACAGTGCCATGTGAAGGACCTGCACCTCTTCACATAAAACATCAATATCACCACACTGCAGTAAATCCCCAGTGCACCACACACTGGCAGATTGCCCTTGCACCAACAAAATATTGTCAAAATTGCCATGCTTTGCAGTCTGGCTAATGGTCCCTATCAAATTTAACTCATTTCCCTGTGTGGCTCTCAGCCAACTTCCCCATGTGGGGAGGGGCTTTTAGCCCACTCACACCTGATTATCTAAAAAAACTATGAAAAGCAAAAATGCCATGGTATAATTGGAAGTCATGTAGGCTGTAGCATATCAATTGGTATGTGCTTTCAAGCCCAATACATTTCATGCATTTTACTGTTCATCCTTGTTTCCATTAAAAGTTTTTGTCCAAAAACTTTGGTGACCTTTGTGACCTAACAGGATGTCCAAGTGACTGTTTAAATACAACAGTCTGGAACCTGTCTATTCCATTAGGCCAAAGATATAATGATTCAGGAATATATTTTAGGTTTGTATGTTTGTTAGTAGCAGGAGGCCTTTTTACTTTTCTTCCATTGTTATTTGTTTTCTAATGATAAGGTTACAAATTTATTTGACCAACCCCACATCATGGTTATGAAACATAAGAATTCAGAGATATATGAATTGTTTGCACTGATACCCTTATTCAAATCACCAATTTTTAGACTTCTATGATAAAAATTGTAGCATTGACAGGATCACAAAGTTTTTTTTTTTTTTTTTGAAGAGGCAATGTTATTTTGCTTGACCTGACAACCTTACTTTAGGTGACCTAGGGTCAAAATTCTCACAAATGATACAAAATTGATTCATAGGGATCTGTGCCAAGTTTTGCTGCAGTTTTTTTCTACTCATGAAAGCCATACCTATTAAAATTATTGAGACTGAAGCCCTGTCCAATTGAGAGGTTCATGGGGCATTTGAAGAGGCTGTATATGACAAGTGTGTATTTACAGCTCTTGTAATATGTTTCCACAAAAAAAAAATAATTTAGCTTCCAGTTTCTGATGAATGTCGTTGTTGCATTTAATTTTCATTTCACGGTAACATCTACCAAAATCGCCGTTGCTGCGTTGTTTCAGATAGCGACCAAGACCTACACAAACAGTGGAATGAACAGCAGCCAGGGAGGCCGGCCGAGGCGGCCGCGGAGCTCCAACGCGCCCCACTCGGGCGGCGGCTCCAGGTCAGTCAGTCGGGCAGGCGGGCGGTACCGGGTGGGCACGGGCCGACCGGAGTTTTAGGGTCTTGGGGCGACCGGCGAGAGAGGGACGGAGTCGCACTGCGCGCTGACCGCCGAGCCTTGAGGCGGTGCATATTGTGTCGGTGAATTATTCGCTCTGCTGAGTTTGTTGTGTAGCTCATCGTTTGATCTGCTCTATAAATTGCTGGTTGTTTTATGATTTCTTTTTGTATTTTTTACAGTCTTAGCTTTCCCATTAGTTGGCTGAACAAAGCTATAGTTTGAATACATTTCTGTACTTGTTTATCCAAAGTTTATGTTGGTCAAAGCTTTCAAGGCAAGGTATAACAAAACTATTTTGCTATATTATGCCGTCGTTTTTTCGGCATATCTTCGGCTTCGGCTAATTTTGTTTTATATCGTTGCTGACATTTTGTATTTTTATCGTGAATGACCTTTGGCCGTCCAAGCCGCCCTCCTCACCATTCCCTCTGTCTCCTCCCCTCAGACACGGTCGGCCGCGGGACTCTCGTGGCAGTCAGGACCGGCCGCCGGCAGAGGCCTCAGGGGTGTACGCCAACGCCCAGTACGCGCACGCGCTCACCTCCATCCTGGGATGCCCCGTGCGGGTGAGTACTGAACGATCCTCGAGGACAGATGGTGGGGAAACTATACGGTGATGTGTCGTGTGAACCGGCTCTACTAACTGACGGACTCAGCAGTGGGAGCGCCTCAAGGACAACGGGCCACGAAAACATCAACAGGTGATTGAACTCATGGCATATGCATAGCTGGGTGGCTTCTCTTGACGCTTTCGGCTCAGTCTTGGAATTATCGTATCCCAACTGGTTGACGTCCAACAGTTACAATTTTCGTCTTTGTTCAGCCGAAGTCAGACGCCGGCTCTGATATATTGTCAGACGATTACTGCTAGTACATCGGCTACCGATCGGAAAAATTCCGTTATCTGACCTCCGGAGAACATGCATGATTAATTATTATAAACCTAATAACTAGAACATTTCCAATCTGAAGAAGGTGTATCATGGAGTTCGTTGGATGCATTTCTGTCGTTTTTGGCGTCGCTTTATGTATTTCTGCTCACGAACTGCTTTGACGTTTATTATCAAAGTAACAAATTGTGAATTTGGACATAACTACCTAGCTATAATGACAATGAATGTCGCCTGTCACTTATCGCTTTGTGGACCATCAGCGATCAGCGATAGCCGTGAAACCAAAACGGCCGACCGAGGCGGCAGGTTTCGCAGTACCTTTTTATTCATCATTCACCACTGCTGTGTTACCGCCGTGTGAACCATTATTTGATGACACTGTCCACTGGGTGCTGTCGGCGCGGTGCCGCGCCCACCTCTGCCATATGTCCGGTCACAGTGGGCAGCGCCGCTACGTGACCGTCAGCTTCCGGCGGCCCGCCCCTCGCCCCCGCCCCTCCCAGCCCCGCCCCCGGCGATCATGACAGTGCGCTGCTGGTGCGTGGAGAGAGGGAGGGAGGGAGAGGGAGAGGGCTGCTGATAACCACCGGCCTGATTCGGTTGGAGATGATTGAAGGCTGGTGGGTTGGAGTGTATGTTGTGTGTGTGTGAAAGGGTAGAGTCGAGACGTGAGGAGTCAGTGGTTCATTCATTGGCGAGAGGGAGAGGCGGAGATGCGAGGATGAATGAGTGGGGATGAAAACAAAGAGGCTAGCTTACAGCGAATGGGCAATATGAGGGTAAAGGGCGAACTGAGGAGACATATGCGATAACGGGGCGAGGAATGTCTGTTGGTGAGAGACGAAGTGAAGGCAAAGGAGTGAATTTGCCGAGACTGATCAGTACATGAGAGAAGGGATAAGACTCATGAGTGATTGCGATTGTGAGCACGACTATTTGGATTGTGTGTGGAATAAAACCGACATGCTTGTTCCAATGACTCGCTACTAGGAATTCAATTGGGAGTGGTGCGAGGTTTGCGGTATTTTGTTTTGGACCTGCAACATTTCATCACCGTTAAATCATGGTACTGTGCACTGGTTACCGATCACAGCCGGTGCGGAGCGCTGTGCAGAGACTGGCCGCCGTGATGCCCTCCGTGGCATATACCTGTGTTTCAGTGTGGTGGTCCGCTGGTGTGGGATGGGGTTGTGAATGAAGGAAATGTGCGCGATAATCGGTAGTTAGCGAGACTAGAAAATCGGGAGCGGGTGGATGTCTGGTAATATGAATAGACAGTGTTGGAAAATGCTACTGCTGACGGGCCGCAGTAGATCGGGCGGCTTGTCTGGCTGCATAATAAATGTTTTAAAACGGACATTGGAAGTTGAAAGACGCCGTAACTCCCCGTTAACTTTTGCTATGACACCTGAAACCATATCGATGGTTAATGAGCCGTGTCCCGATTTTTTTTTTTTTTTGCACATTTATTGAGTGTAGGAGTGACGCGCACGATGTTCTGACTTCCGAGCCGGTTTTGCTATTTTCCCGTGCGTGCTTCGATATTTTATCGACTCTAGTTTTGTATGTTATGATACGAAACAGCACATGCTGAAAGCATTACGTTAATGACGGCGGTTATTGCACATGATTGGCGGTCACTAAAACCGTTCGATCGTGTTTTCCGTAGCCGAGCGCTGTTTTTCAAAGACACCTGTCTGTTTTTAACCGCCGCCCCGCCGTCGCCACTGTCACAGGTGACCACAACGAACAACGAAGTGTTCGAGGGCATTCTGAAGGCGCTGTCGAAGGAGAACAACTTCGTGCTGGGCATGGTGCACCCGCTGAACCGAGAGGAGCCGAAGCGGATCGACCCGCGTGAGGTCCGCGAGGAATGTATTTTCCTCGGCGAGCAAGTGGCTCATGTGACTGTCACCAATGTGGACATGGAGTACGCAACCAAAAGTGAGTAGAGAGTATGGGGGTTGGTGATAGTGATGGTTGGGACTGGGACCTTGTATGGGGTATATGGTGTGATATGTTTTGAGTGGGTGTTGAATCGTAAATTGGTATTAGAAATAGCGAGTGGTTTGCAAAAACTGGGAAGTGGAGAAACGTATGCCTTGCTGTTTCGCTTCCCTTATATTTATTACGCAACGCTTTAGTTTATCACTTGTTTTCACATTGTGATTGTCTAGTTTTTAGTTTTTTTCCTCCCTACCGTCTGGTCTGAAGCTCTCACGTAACGTCCTGACTGACCTTTTTCGTAGAGCAGCTTAACTCTGAGGTAATCTCATAGTAGCATTACCTCCGTTTTTCATTTATATATTTCCCAGCAGTCGCGAACATTATTTTCGTGCCTCTGGTGTTTCACTAGCGAAAACCATCTCGGCTATCTCCCTTTTTCTAGCATCACGGGACGTATGCTGGCCCAATCCAGTCGCTCACCCATCCAGAATCCTTCCACGCTCCCCCACTCACCCACTTCTTCTCGTGGCAGGCGGGTTCCAGACTGACGGCGCCATCACGGGCCGCACCAACGGCTCTGCCGGGCACAAGGAGCTGCAGCCGTGGATCGCTGACGATGCCGCCACCGACCACCTGGTCTCTCTGGACGAGGCGGTGAGTGGGTCCCTGGGTCCTCCTAGTCTCGCTGGACGAGGCGGTGAGTGGGTCCCTGGGTCCTCCTGGTCTCGCTGGACGAGGCGGTGAGTGGGTCCCTGAGTCCTCCTGGTCTCGCTGGATGAGGCGGTGAGTGGGTCCCTGGGTCCTCCTGGTCTCGCTGGACGAGGCGGTGAGTGGGTCCCTGGGTCCTCCTGGTCTCGCTGGATGAGGCGGTGAGTGGGTCCCTGGGTCCTCCTGGTCTCGCTGGATGAGGCGGTGAGTGGGTCCCTGGGTCCTCCTGGTCTCGCTGGACGAGGCGGTGAGTGGGTCCCTGGGTCCTCCTGGTCTCGCTGAATGAGGCGGTGAGTGGGTCCCTGGGTCCTCCTGGTCTCGCTGGACGAGGCGGTGAGTGGGTCCCTGGATCCTCCTGGTCTCGCTGGACGAGGCGGTGAGTGGGTCCCTGGGTCCTCCTGGTCTCGCTGGATAAGGCGGTGAGTGGGTCCCTGGGTCCTCCTGGTCTCGCTGGACGAGGCGGTGAGTGGGTCCCTGGGTCCTCCTGGTCTCGCTAGACGAGGCGGTGAGTGGGTCCCTGGGTCCTCCTGGTCTCGCTGGACGAGGCGGTGAGTGGGTCCCTGGGTCCTCCCGCCTCCGTTCACCGCTGACACCACTACCCTATGGCAGAGCTGAGGTGGACTGCTTCCGATAGTCCTTGGATTAATTTCTGAGCTACAGAAGAGCAGATGTAGAGCCGAAAAGAGTGGAGAAGAATGATGAGTGAAAAAGTGGACAGAAAATCGGTTATTGTTTGGTCGATTATGCAACATAAATTTGGTGGAGCTGTCGATTCTTTTTGTCAATGAACAATGATAGGCTTATGGGCTTCTGCTGTCTCAACGTGTCCCTTTCACATTCATCTACGATGATGATCATATTAATTATCCAAATAATATCTGCTGCATTTACGAAAGAATTAAAAAAATGAAGGTAGTGCTGCTGCTTAAAATGGCAATAGTTCACTGAAAATCTGACAATGGTTATTACATTATCAACCTCGATTTAGTGCAGTTCGAATACGACGTGCGCCCTATGTTTTGCCCTTATGACCTTTGTGAGTCCGAAATGTCCCTTACATAACTTGCAGAATGCAGGGGTGCCGATTATATTATTTTCCGATGGTACATTGTGGCCGAAATTCGGCGGTGGATTGCAGCGGAGCACGGTGCGTCCGAGTGGGTCTGTATGTGGCCAGTTTGTCGCTGTCATGGCCGATTAGAAGTCGTATCGTGCGTTCTACCACGCAGGCACCAGCTGTTGCAAACTGTGCCAATTACCATCATGATCTTCTGATGGCAGATAAATCTGGCTGTTTTACTCAACTTGTTAAAAGATAGCAGTATTCGACATCAATCGATTTAGAACAGGAAGTGATTCGGCCTTTGTCAGCATGCTATAGTTTTTAAGTGCAGGCCAAAACTAGTTGTCATTCATCAACCACGGCAAAAGAAATCTGGGATGCATAGCCTTTAGACTATATACCATACAGAGGTATCTGCTTAGACATTGAGCATACGTCATTCACGTTTTAAATGCATAGCTCATCAGGGCCGAATTCAGCTCCAGAATCATGAGCCAGTCCAAGCTATGGTTCAGATATCTGCAGTTTTGTACCCATACACAGCCTTAGATCTCAGTCCCTAAAAATGCTACCTCTGTTCCACAGAACGGCTGGGACGCGCGGGACATGTTCCGCATGAACGAGAAGAAGTACGGCGTCCGCTCGACGTTCGACCAGACGCTGGCCGGCTACACCACGCCGCTGGAGCGCGTCTCGCACGACCAGCACGAGCGTGCCGCGCGCATCGCGCACGAGATCGAGCGCTCGAGCACCTCCCGTCATCGCGCCGACGCCGAGAATGGAGACGAGGAGGCGGCGTTCGCGGCGGTGTCGCGGCCCGGCCAGGACGGCCGCGGAGACCGCTACGTGCCTCCCGCGCGCCGGCCGGTCCGTGAGATGCGCGAGCCGCCGCGTGGGGGACCGCGCGGACCGCCGCCGGGCGCCGGAGGACCGCGCGGTCCACGGCCCGGCTCGGCCGGCGGACCGCCGCATCAGCAGCAGCGCCAGACGCACCACGGCCGGCCCGGCTCCGGGCGTACTCCCAGCCGGGGCCGCGAGGACCGCACGCCGGACGGGCCCCTGCCGCACGGACCCACCGTGCCGCCGGCCCAGAGTCCCAGCAGAGAGCAGGAGCCAGCGCCGGAGACGGCCGCAGCCTCGCCAGCTGAGCAGCGCGGCGAGCCCCGCTCCCAGCCGGCCCAGTCCCCCCGCGGCCCGGCAAAGACGCTGGCGGGTCTGAAGGACTTCCAGGAGAATTTTGTCCTGTCGGAGGAGGCCTCATCGGCTGCCGCACCGGCGGCTCCCGTACCCGCAGAGAAACAGGATAAACCCGAGAAGCCGGAACCGGCCCGCGGTGAGGAGGGCTCCAGTCCCGCACCGCCCACCGGCGCGGCGGCCGCCGAGACTTCACCCGGCGAGACGGCCGCGCCAGCTGCGGGTGGCACTCCGACGACCCCGGCCACCATCCCGGCTCCAGAGGATACCAACAAGCTAGCCGAGTCGCTCTCCAAGTCGAAACTGAACCCGAACGCCAAGGAGTTTACCATGAACCCCAACGCGAAGGCCTTCACCCCTTTCACGCCGCCAACGGTGTCAATGGCAATGGGTTATTCGGTGAGTTCCCGGAGGGGTTTGGAGGTCAGTGGCTCTGGATCGATTGAATGGCTGAGCTTTAAATGTTTATAGTTCTAGTCGGTGCCTTCCACGAAATGAAATGCTTCCCTGAAGTGATATTTTAGCGACAGTAGGGTCGAGGCCAGGAGACTAAGTAAGACGGCCACGGATTTTCTCGGATTGTGCAATGCTAAATAGTTATGCATAGAGCATAACTATTATATATGGTGGCTGTCGGCTGTCGATATGGTGGCTGTCGGCTGGTATTTCAGTTCATGCTTCTTTTTACCCAGCCAAATTATTTTGCTCTTGTCCCTTTGTTACCCACATTTCTGTTTCTGAACTTTGCATGGGTTTTGTTGTATCCCCCGTAATGTTCCCCATGGTCTACTGACACGCCTGTGTCCCCCTCAGCCGGAGCCAGCGCGCGCCATGACCCCTCAGACGGCTCCGCTGTCACTCATCTCATCGCCGGGCCAGCCGCCGTTCAACTACATCATGGGCCCGCAGTCGTTCGCGGCGCCTCATCAGATGCACCAGCCGCCCCGGCCGCACAAACAGAGAGGTTAGTGTGATGAGTTGACAGAACGCTGCGGGGTTTCGGAATCTGATACTGGTGCTGGAAATGAAGAGTGAAATAGGCTTGTATTCTGTTGTGTTCGGTTGTGTTGCGTTTTACGCGAACATCATCTGAATCAGCTTCTTTCTCTCTGCGTGGGTGAACCTTAATTGTAAGGTCCTTCTTTCGTAGATAGGTATTTATTTTCCTTACGTATAAATGGATATTGATGTCCAGCCCGTTCAGTGATTTAGATTACTTTCCATTGTCTAGCATGGTTTTGAATAATATTTTGTGACACTTGGTCCTCCATATCAATCCAGTTTTACTATACACCACATCGAACAAGAGATACCCGATGTTTCCGTTCCTCCCCTCAGTGACCGTCCCGCTCCCTTACCCGCCCACAGGAGGGGAGTACCCGATGGGCGGCGTGGCGCACCGTCCCGAGGCGTCACCGATCCAGGTGGCCGCCGTCACCGGGCCTCCCCTGATGGCCACCTCGCCGCTGTCGGGCCACCCGCCGGGACAGCATGTGGGCGTGCCAATGCCGCCCAACAGCATGATGCCGCACGGCTACCCGGCGCCGGGACAGGTGAGGGGAGAGGGGACATGGGAGAGGGAGAGGGAGAGGTGAGATGGGTGGGTACTCAGGAGGGGGACAGATGAGAGCAGTGGGTATACGGGACAGAGAGGTGATGGAGGTGGGGACACGGGAGCAGGACATGTGAGGGCAATGGGGACGCCATTTGAAAGGTACTGTTCGTTTGACTACTGCAACATGGATAATATGGCGATTGAGACAGCTACAGGCTGTTTCCACTCAGCTCCAGTCTGTGTGCTTCATGCCCACTGCGACTGCTACCGATTTTTCAACAGGGTCTATCTGCCACTGACTGCTAAAATGAATTCGTCGCCCTATTAATTTATATGGCTGTCACCTACAAAATTGTATCGTGCTCGTTTGCTGACTGTGCGCACCTCCGTTTTTCAGCAGGTGTTTTTCCGCATGATGCCGACCTCGCACGCGGCGATGTACCAGCAGCAGCCGCAGCCGATGCCGCCGCCGCACCAGCAGCAGCCGGGTCCGCAGCACCAGCAGCACCCGGGCCCGGCCGGCGGCTACGACGGCCAGCCGGGGCCGCCGCCGGCGCCGCACCAGACGCTCGGCTACAGCATGGTGCCGCCGCAGGCGGGCGGTCCGGGCGGCGGCCAGGCGGGCGGCCCCGGCGGCGGAGGACTGATGTACCAGCTGGCGCAGGGCGGCGGCGGACCCGTCTACACACCCACCAGTGTGTACCTGATTCCCGGCCAGCCCGGTCAGCAGATGGCGCCCCAGTTCACTGTGATGCAGCCGCAGCCGCCGCCCGGGCCCGCCACCACGCCCACCTCGTCTCAGATGCCGATGGGCGTGCCGATGACGCCGCAGCAGTACTATAACTTCCAGCAGGCGCAGGGCCACCACCCCGGCCAGCCACCGCAGCCGCCGCAGCAGCAGCCTTACGGTCAGTGGAAGCGCACCAGGGGGTAGGGGGATCTGTAGGGGTACTGAAGCACTATTACTGGTGATAAACGAGTGTCTAACAAGCGTTTGTAAAGCTTGATATGACGGAAAAGATGTGTAGGGTATGCAATATTTTGGTAATTATTTTCTAGAAGTGAATGCATTGATCGTGGACCTCAGCTACGAAGAGTTTGTGACATTGAAATTCATAAATCGTATTTTACAACAAGAAAAGTGGCTTGTCCTTAGCCCGGCAGGATATTTCTTCCTGGTTTGTAGCGACTGTGCTGTCTTCATCCTTTTGACTTTGTGTTTTGGTTTCTGTTTCAGGTCCTGGCTCGGGTCATCCCATACCGCTAGTGCCTCATATGAACCCGTGACGCTGACGTATGCGCCGCTAGACGCGGAAAAGGGACTCAGTGCAACGCGAACCGGCCGGGGGAAGAGGGAAGGGATGGGTGGGGAGGGAAGGGACGGGGCGCGCGTGTTTCGACGAGCGAGAGAGAGAGCGAGAGAAAGGGCACGGAGCAACCGTGTGTGTGGCAGAGTGAGTGAGAGGGTGGGTGAGAGCGCGCGCGCCGACCGCCGGGAGGGTGGTGTTTTGTACGAAGCTGCCGTGTGATCCGTCTGAGGTGCGTTCTGTCCGGTGTGCGTTCTGTCCAGACAGTCCATTGCGCGGCGCGGCGCGGTGTGAGCTCGGAGAGAGCTCCGAGAGAGGTGCAGGGAGCTGCGAGTTTTGTTGATCGCCACGGCAGACTGCGCACTGCTGCGGCGGAGGCCCGTTAGCCGCCGCCGGGCGGGCCGAACTGAACCAGGGAGTGGCGCTCGAGGGACGCCGCACGGGTGGAGTTTGTACACGCACCAGGACGCGCCGAGAGTGACACGAGCTACTGACGTCATCAATGATGTCATTGGTACCTAGCGCTGTCACCGGGGCGCGAGGGAAGCGGCTCTAGGAAATGTGCGCCGCTGTGCCACCCGGTGATTGTCGTGGCGGCGTCGTTAGCGAAATATGCACAGTGATGTACGCCGCGGCGCGGTCGCGGCGGGAACCACTAGTTCCCCAACTGAGCGCTACGCTGCGCTAGTGTAGCGCCGGCCCGCGGGGCCACTGTCCGCGCCCGAGAAGCGCCTTGATCCAGACAGATCTCGAGGTTGACCTGGGCCCAGACGGGCCGACAACCTCTATATAGACTATTCCAGCCTCACCAACCACGAACCAAGACGAGGCACTGCGCTGCCTTTCCCCTGCTGCTCGCACAGAGTAGAGTGCGTCGTAACGAGACCTTCTGTCACGAGGACAGATCTGTAATGCGCACCTACATCCCACCCGGCCCCGAGTAACCCGGGTGGCTCACCAGGCAGTGTCTGCGCGCCAAAGAAGTTTTATTTTCACGCTGGCGTTCTCACCAACTGCTGGTCGGTATAGAAGGTTCGCTTCTCAAGTTTGGACGCGAGACTTGAGATGCATTGTGCCGGAAAGGCTGAAGAAAGTTTTTTTACTCGGCTCACCAAATACAGTTTGGATTGCTATGCGTTTCGGCCCTGTGGCTTGAGACGTCCGGAATAAAAAAAGAAAATATTGAACAAACGTTTTTTTGTGATGATTTGCGTGACTGGTTGCATCTGCGGCATGGGCCAATAATCTTTGATTCCAAGTGCGATGTAATGCGATTTTATAATTAGATAAATAAAAGAAGTTGACCTTTTCCTCGACATCAAAAATGTAAAAAGCCGAATAATATATTTTAAAAAAACGGTGAGCTTTCGGCCACTGGCCTTTATCAAACCAACGTGATAACAATGTTAAAAGACGATCCTGTGAATAATCTGGCTGCCATTTTTCAAAAACCGAAGATCGTGATATTTTAGAAAAGGCGCTACTCATAAGGGCAAACTATTTGATCGATCGATTGTCTACATAGTGTCCGATGTACGTAACATACATAATATACAATTGTACACGTAGCTGTCAAACACACATCGTATGGAAGGTATGTACACTAACGCCGATGTACATCACACACATAACAAAATAATATACACATACACATATTAATCGATTGAGTTGAAAAGGCTACACGCTCACAAGATACACATGATACAGGCGCTTACATGATTGGCCACGACGAAAGATTTGAGTTTATGTGCGGGCGGTTTGCTTTTATAAGTAGGGATTCTGCGATTTTTCTGTCCGGGTGGTCTTTGGAGCGATAAAGGACGCGAACCTGAAGAGGAAGGGATGATTTGTTTAGCGGCGCGCCGGGGTGGTGCTCACGGAAGTGGTCTCCCATCGGGGTCCCTTCGGATGCGCTCAAGGCGTCTCGTAAATGTTCGTTAAATCTTAATGCGATTTTCTGGTTATAAGCGATTTATTCGTGTTCCGTACCGATGCAGTTTATGAACACGGTTTTTGGACCTCAGCGCTCCTCATTATAAATAGACGTGAACGAAATGCAGCTACCAGGCTCCAGTGTAGCCCACGTTTAAGGTCATTTTTTTTTAGTATTATATTTTAATATATCCAAGACGATAAACTCGAAGTGACTTCGATAAGAGCCTTGAGAGTTATTGTCGCGAACAGTTCTTGTATGAAGATGGATTCTCCAACTAAAATGCTTGATATCAAATTTCAAAAGCTTTGTAACTCATGCCATGCTCGCCGTGCAGCCATATGAAGCTTGCTGTTCGACAGGCGACCTCCACAAACTTTTCACGATGGGTACCGCATATACCGTCTCAGGATTATCGATAGTCACCCACCGCTTCAGCACTCGCGTATCCGGACGCGGATCGTTCACGACACCTGTCTTTCTGTCTCGGACGGCGACATTCCCGGAGGCGGCTATATTGGTCCGTGGTCTGTCAGCCTGCCGGCCCCGTCCCTCCTGTCCTAGTCGACAGCGGCGGAGGGCGGCACCCGGCCCGCCTCAGGCGGTCGCAGGGCTCGCGTTTCCCCGCTCGCGGCCGCACTATTTTGGTGCTGGCGGGGGCGGCGGAGGGGGAGGGGTACTGGAGGCTGGGTGGGTCGGGGGGGGGGGAGGCTGGCTCCGGGCCCGGGCCGGGCCGGCCTCTCACCGGCCAAAGATTTCGGAGGAATGCGCTGACTATGTGTCGGTGCGCTGCGTTTGGCCGGCTAGAATGACGCAGGTGACAGCGAGATGCTGGCTCGACTTCGGCACGGAAAAGGTGGCTTCGCTAGGACGTCGGCTGCTGTCTGAGGTCTCAAGTTGAGGGAGTTTTCGAGGTTTGATTAGGGAGACGGAGGCGGTGGCGATTCGTGAGTCAGGTTTGGATGTTAGGGTGGTTCGCTGGAGGGTCGAGACCCGGGTCGTTCCAAATATTTGGACCGCGGCCTCCGGTGACGTTAGTGTGCCTTTTGTTAGCCGTGGGAGGTCGTCGGTCGATAGAGGCAGTATGGTGGCTGAAGTGAAAAGGCCTCTGAAACTCGGCACTCGGACTCCTAAAACAATAATATAGTTTTGAAGAGTTGTCAGAAAAAGTATTATCTTCGCGAAATTAAATGTAAAAAATGATAACCGTTCTGGCAATGGAAAACTTGGACATGTTTTTTACGATCACTGGAATTAGCAAATCAGTTACATGTAAGCCTCACGACATCGTCTTCAAAACGTTCAAATATCATTTATTTTGTTCCCGTCTTCAAACCTCAACTTCTACCAACATCCGTGTATTGAACATGTCACTGATCGCGTTTTGGCATCAAGTCTCCACCAGAAAACCCGGTGAAACCATCATAGTAACAACACCCGCGACTCAGGACCCAGAGTGTCGCTGTGGGCAGCCTGGCGTGACCGCGAGGTCAGCCGAGGGGTCAGACAGGTCAGCTGGAGGTCAGCGCCGGTCCCGCGAGCACCGGCGGGTCCGGCGCCGGCGGCGGCCGCCCGTCCTCGCCCCCGCCGCCGGCAGTGAGTCGTGCCGGGCCGGCGCCCGGGGCGGGCGGCTCTTCTGCAGGGTGGGTCCCTCAGACAGCCGGCCGGACCCGGGTGCCGGACCGTGTCGTCCCTGCGACCCGTCTGCTGAACGAGCCGACGCAGAAGGCCCCGGTGAGTCGTGGCAGCGCGGCGCCTGGGGACGAAGGCAGCGAATGTCAGCGGCTGTGAGACACAAATTTTGCCTCTCGTCTACCCGTAAGTCTCGTCTGCCTCTGCCCGAAGGACGTCAACTGTCAAGTCGGAAATATAGGGAAGTGCTAGTCGCTCGTGCTTAAGTTATCTCCCGCAGACATCAAAGCAAATGATGTCATCAAGGACACGTGTGACTCATGATTAGCCGATCACGTAATCACTTATATTCACTGGCCGAGCTGCAGTTTTCTTACCTTTTAATAACAATTTGCGTCTTTTTGTTTATTCCGCGGGCGCCGCCTCGGCGTTCTCCTCGCCCGCCTTTCCGACGATCATCTCGATCAGGGGCTCCAGCTCGATGTTGTTGTCGTCGTCGATCTCCATCTCGCCGAAGGCGTCGTCGACCTCCTTGGGGGTCATCTTCTCACCAAAGACCATCAGCTGAGTCCGGAACGCCTCCGAGTCGATCTTGCCGTCGCCGCGGTCGAACGCCTTGAAGGCCTTCAGGATCGTCTCGTCGTCGTCGGTGGGGCCCGACTGACGCTCGGCGAACATGTTGACGAACATGGTGAAGCTGATGGGTCCCGGGGCGTCGTTCATCATCTCGTCGAGCTCCTTGTCGGTGACGATCTTGCCGATGATGTCGAAGGCGTTCCGGACGTCCGACTTGTTGAGGATGCCGTCCTTGTCGTTATCCATCAGCTGGAAGCCCTCCTTGAACTCGGTGACCTGCACCTGCGAGAAGGAGCTGAAGACGCTGCTTCCCGCCTTCTTGGATGACTTCTTGGACTGCAAAACAAAACACAACATGCATTAGATGTCTGCTAAACGATTGTGCCATTGCCCGTTCCAAAGTTGTACTGCCATTTCATATTTATTACGGAGCGAGCGAAGCGAGCGTAGTCTTTCCTTAGATTAACGGAAATTTCTGAGTATGAGCGGCCGGCCGGCCGGCCGGCCGGCCGTGCGGACGCTTTTGCGAGGCTTATATCTCAGCAACCACTTGACCGATTTACACGGGGTAATTTTTGTAGGGTAGCTTCATTCCTTCTACCAAGTATTGGACTATTCCCGATGCATGTGGGTGACTCCTTATGCACGTGCCACGTGCAAAACGAAGAGGTGTCAGTTTTGTAATTGTTGCAATATCTCGGTAACTACTTGGCCGATTGCGCTGAAAGTTGGCATGTAGGTAGGCACCCACTAGGCACTGCATATCCATGTGCCAGAGTTGGGGTGCTGCTGCACGTGCGCACGTGCAGGGGTCGTTTCCAGATCTCGAGAACGGCTGGACCGATGGCGCTCAAATTTGGTACACGGTTAGGGACCAGTTAGTAGGGTGCCGTGCACAAGTCAGTTGGGACCCATTCTGCACGTGCGCACGTGCAGGGTGCCGCTTCCAGATCTCGAGAACGGCTGGGCCGATTGTGCTCAAATTTGGCACATCGCTAGAGACCGGTTAGTAGGGTGCCGTGCACAAGTCAGTTGGAGGTACCCCTTGAAATTTCGCACGTGCAAGGCTCACCCTCTCGCTCGCTCCGTTAGTCGCCCCAAAAGGCGCTATAGGTACTGGTTCCTATGCTGCGTTTTTTTCCTTCATTGACGTTTGTTGTTAACGTTCCTCCACGTCTTTTCTTATTTATCTACCCCGATTGAACGAATAACGAGTTTGTTTGAAAATTAAAACATTAAGAAGCTACAAATAAAAAAGATATGCTGCTTTATGTCTTTCGAAGAACGGGTTATAAAACTGAATGCCGCGTTACGGCATGCTTGCCGTCTCTTTATACCTATCACCGCACCACCTTCCTTTACTACAACGCCGTCCCCAGTGTCCAGCTTACGTCAGCTCTGAATCAGCCCGTTAGCGTCACATTACGCCATCCCTGGACATTATGCAACCCAGCCCATGTCACCCTGCCACAACATCAGGAAGCAGAAATAAATCGTCGCAAGGCCGTCGCGGCCGCGGCGAGGACGGCCAGGGGACCCTGTTACCGTCACTGACCCCGCTCCTGGCCGGGGACTCGCTTCAGACGGTCGGCGGGCGGACCGTCCAATCCAAACAGGACAGCGCCCAACTCCGGGTGGCAGTCTGAGGCTGTGGTGACTCATGCGATGACAAAAGGTATTCAGAAAGGTCAGCGGAATCATCGCGTCGTTGTTCTGCAGCCTTCGTCGCGTCCCGTAGCTCGGAGCAGTAGGGCGAGATAACTTCATTTTTAATACGATATTTTGCCCATATATCAGCTGAAATGTCTCATTGGAAAGGAAATATTCCAAGAAATAAACATTTAGCTCGATAAAAGGCTCAAATCCACCCATGATCACCTGGATTTCTTATTCTAAGCTCCAATACAGTGGATTGTCGGTGAGGTGTATTGCGGTACAGCATACCTTCAGGCGCTTGATAGTCCTGCCATCTGTTGACTAGAATAAGAACTACCTACCGCGCCGTCTTCAACGAGTTCGTGTGATAGCTGAACGGCGGCCCAAGCTGGGATTGGGGGGAGGGGGCGATTGTGAGGCGGTCTCTTTCCGGGCACTGTTTAACATTGGCGTAATTACGGAGCGAGCGAAGCGAGCGTAGTCTTTCCTTAGATTAACGGAAATTTCTGAGTATGAGCGGCCGGCCGGCCGGCCGGCCGGCCGGCCGGCCGGCCGTGCGGACGCTTTTGCGAGGCTTATATCTCAGCAACCGCTTGACCGATTTACATGCGGTAAATTTAGTAGGGTAGCTTCATTCCTTCTACCAAGTATTGGACTATTCCCGATGCATGTGGGTGACCCCTTATGCACGTGCCACGTGCAAAACGAAAAGGTGTCAGTTTTGCAATTGTTGCAATATCTCGGTAACTACTTGGCCGATTGCGCTGAAAGTTGGCATGTAGGTAGGCACCCACTAGGCACTGCATATCCATGTGCCAGAGTTGGGGTGCTGCTGCACGTGCGCACGTGCAGGGGTCGTTTCCAGATCTCGAGAACGGCTGGACCGATGGCGCTCAAATTTGGTACACGGTTAGGGACCAGTT
Organism: Amphibalanus amphitrite; assembly: GCF_019059575.1. Lineage (NCBI taxonomy): Eukaryota > Metazoa > Arthropoda > Thecostraca > Balanomorpha > Balanidae > Amphibalanus > Amphibalanus amphitrite. Next base: position 600,840 of record NW_024881828.1, read on the forward strand.
AGTAGGCACAAGTCAGTTGGGACCCATTTTGCACGTGCGCACGTGCAGGGTGCCGCTTCCAGATCTCGAGAACGGCTGGGCCGATTGTGCTCAAATTTGGCACATCGCTAGAGACCGGTTAGTAAGGTGCCGTGCACAAGTCAGTTGGAGGTACCCCCTCGAAATTTCGCACGTGCAAGGCCCACCCTCTCGCTCGCTCCGTTAGTCGCCCCAAAAGGCGTTATACTGGTGATAAAATCGGGTTTTAACACGGGTGCAGACAGCAGTACGAGCCAACTTCTCACGGAACGGGGCGCGGGCGGGGGCGAGCGGGCTTTCCTTCAGGGCCTAATCTTATAAATGCCGTAGACAGGAGTTCTGGCTTGGAAGCACTAGCTGCAGCTCAGCGCACTCAGCAGTCAGCTACATGAAACGGCCAAATAATATCGAAATGGTACAATCGGTACAAATCTGTCCCGATTTCCTTTTCCCGTAGTATTTCTGTTTTGTTTTGAATGCCCTATTTACAATTTGTATGTCTTTTCTATTTACATTCTGACATTCTTCGAGTCTTGCTACTTTCGAGTGCGAGTCTTGTTACTTTATCGCTCTCTCGTCCCTTCCGGCCGGCTTGTGCGGACGCCTTCCGCCGGCTCTGAGTCCGAACCCCGAACAGTTGCCCCCCGAATGTCATTACGGAGTACGGAGAGACCCGACTAAAAGCCTTTCCTTGGCACGGAATAATTCAATTTTTGTCGACAACAGCGAGCATCGAAATTGCCGGTGTGGAGTATTGCGGTACAGCATAACTTCAGGCGTTGAATCTTCCTGCCATCTGTTGGCTGGAATAGGAACTAACTACCGCACTGTCTTCAGCGACTCTGTGTTGATATTCGAACGGGCAACGGCGACTCAAAGTCAGCGCTGCGGGGGAGGGCAAGGGGAGGGGGGGGGGGCGCGATTTTGTTTCGTCACAAGATAACGGTTGCGGAGTTCTAAAATGATAGGGTTTCAACGAGCGTACCGAAACGGGAGATTGAGCCAACTTCGCAGGGACTGGAACGATTGTTTGTCCAAGTATACCTACCAACCTAATAAGGTAGGTATTACAAACTAAGAAGTGTGGTAAAAATGGTAAGTAGCGTTAGACAGCCCGTAAAAGATTATTTTTATTGATTGTCAAAGGTAGAAAATGACGACGCTTTATGCTCAGGGGTCGTCAAATGTCAAAGTTTGCATTTCCCAATTAGGCGTCAATATTCGACAAACAACGCCCCATGCAGCCCAGCTTGTGAACTAAAAGCTAGGAGAACGCGAAAAGAGAAAATGGCCCCTCAAGGGCCGAGTGAAAAAAATAAAAGACCAAAAGCGGCCGTAGATGCTACTGGCAGAATCATTGTGACGCTTGCATTTCAAATTAAGACAGGGTCGAAAGGCTGACAATTAACAAAGCTGTTACAATTTGATACCATTATTTCAATTTAGACTTCCAGTCGTAAAGAAACTCCTTGTCTCATCTTACAGCACTGCACAGATGGGGCGGGCAAACCCATGTGTCTCGTGCTGGACCTGAGCCAGGGCCCACCGGGTGCTCTCTGCCCCCCCCCCCCCTCCCTCCCCTCCCCATCACGAAGACCGGCACTGGATTTGGCACAGAGCCAGGGCGGAACACCCGGCCGAAATCGCCCAGGTATTCTGGGGCTGGTGCACAGGAAGAGTGCAAAGCGCTAGGAAAAATCGAAGACCTCAGTGTCTTTACGTGTGACCGTTCCGTGCTTCTATCCTCAGGATACTGAAATCCTTCTCCCCTTGCCGCACCCCCCTCCGGGCTGGACACTGGACAGGCAACTTTATCTCATGCGGGCTGCTCCCTTGGAGCGGCATCGCTGCTCCCGAGGGAGCGCACCCCGTAGCCGGGTGCAGTGAGTGCCTTGGGGCTAGGTGGCCTGTCCTCTGGACGGGCTCAGCCCCGGCGACTCACTAGGGTGCCTGCCCAGACCAATGTCTCCCCCTATATCCTATCATCCTCCCGGCTCTGAAATGGTCTCATTGGACCGAAAGGGCCTAACCCAACAAAACAAACAAACGTGAAATGACTTATCAGTCCAGTCAACTAACATACTGAGTCGACGATATGGGAAAGCAAAAGACGGTACCTACCTTTAAGGGGCTTCAAGACTTTGATTGGTGGGCAGTACCCGATGTGATCGGCATAATAATCATTGCTGACCGGGTCAGCCAGTCCACGTGAGAATTTGTGACCTTGAAATTGCATCGTGTCATGGATAAAACAGACAAGTCGGCGCCTTGTTGTTGGCCGCTAGCGCTAGGTGATCGGTTGCAGTTTCTTAGGTGCAACTAATGAAAATATGCGACCTTAACCGGCAAATGGATCAGTGAACTAATGCGAAAATCTTATCTGGGTAGTCCTTAGGAAATCTTCCTAAGCCAGGCTGTCCGCGGTCGTTTCCAACTCACAAAATAACTTGGATATCGTCGGATCCGCCAGGCAGGAATGTCCGATCATATTTCTCGAGCGACTTTTAAGTGAGCTCTGATTGATGCAAAAAAAGAGCACAATACATAGGTATGTCCGAAAGGTTCCTAGACGCACACATCATCCCGGCTGGATCGAGGTGTCCTAATCAGAGGGCACTTTTATCTGGTAACAACGCCCGCCTATAACGCCAAACAGCTGAAACACCCTATTCCAGATAAGGGACAGGAGAGGTGTCAGGCGCCCACACCCAATAATTATCAGCGTACTCACCCCCTTCTTCGTGGACGGCATGGTGGCGGACCGCTGAGATCTCTGTAAAAGGAAACGAATCAGGTGTTAATTCAGTGAGAGCGCCCGGGTACTTGGCTAAAAAGATCCCTTTCGAGTTGATGAACAGTCATTTCTGAGTCAGTGTTAGTATCCTCCCGGTACGTAAAATGTAGGTACCCTACCCCTACCCAACATAAAGATACCGTCGTAGACATGCGTAAAATTCAAATAATCCAAAACAGAAAGCATGTATCAATTACTCAGGAGTCAGGGCTCAACAAGAACGACCGTGTCATGTGAGCTTGTACAGTTTGCCAATATGCCCAAACGAAGTAGTTAATTGAGAAGTGCCTTCTCCGTCCACGTGGAAACATTTGGCATACTAGAGATATATAAAAATAATGCAGTGCAACATGCATGGGAAAAGTCAACATTCCATTTTAAACGAGCACAGCACATGGCAAAGACGATGATGGAGTGGAGTGATATGATGAATGGCCACCCGTTTAATTAGCTAGGCTTAAAAAAAACTAACGGATGTCGGAAGAAAACGGGCTTGGAATCAACGTTTGGAATTCACTGGGCAGGTCGGACAGCGTGGATCATGCAAATACATATGTTTACCCTCGCAATCACCATATCCATTGACGTTATGTTCAGAAAGTCATCATGGATATTTCTCCGAAGGCTCGGTTTGACCAAAAACACTGTTTTGAGCGCTCTTGTGAACAGTGATGTGAGCATACGCTCTAGATATAGGGCTGTGTGGAATCGGGCACTGTTGGCAGTGTAAAGTGGTTCTGTCTCATTTACAATTGGACCATGAGTCCGTAAATACAGTTCTCTCTCTCTCTCTCTCTCTCTCTCTCTCTCTCTCTCTCTCTCTCTCTCTCTCTCTCTCTCTCTCTCTCTCTCTCTCTCTCTCTCTCTCTCTCTCTCTCTCTCTCTCTCTCTCTCTCTCTCTCTCTCTCTCTCTCTCTCTCTCTCTCTCATATCACACATATGATTCGCATCCGTGATATGATGCATGCATCAAGTGGTGCTCCCGAGTGGCGAAAATGTATTAAATAAGTTTAAAAACTATGTTTTAAATGCTTAACTGTTGTGCTTAACGGTTGCGCGATTCTTCTGGAAACAAAATCATTTAAGCCATTTAGGATTCCTATGCAAATTAACCCTCGCCCGCACATGCCATTTTCCCATCCTAGAACGCACATGGGGGGGGGGGGGGGTTGCCACCCCCCCCGCGCCATTTCGTTCCTGTTGGAGATAGAGCTTAGCAGTAAAGACCAAAAAGATTCTTTGGGAAAAGACGAATCCAATGATACCCAGTTTTACCTTCTCAGGTCAGTCATTGACCTTCCAGGTCAGGTCAAACTAAAAAATGTTGCTGTTTTGGGTCACCGTTGGATATCAAATGTGCTGCTTAGCAAATACCGATGACGATGCTGTTTTCTGGTGCCAAGCCAGCTAGAGCCTCTTTGTCACACTATCCGACCAGAATTTTGCTGCTGAGGTCATTTCAGGTCAAGTTAGGTCAAGGTCAATTATATGTGTTTGTATGTCTGTGTGTCTCTGTGTGTATACTGATGTGTGCACCGATTGTTTTTGGGTCCATATCGCATGAAATCATGATCTGAGAAGCTTTTACCAAAAATGCAGTCAAAAAACTTCACAAAAAGTAAATTCAGCTTGCCTAAAACGCAATTATCTTAGATGACCTAGGTTGACCTTGACCCTGACCTTGACCCCTGTACATCGTCGAACAACATGTTCCATGATAGGTGGGAGGTAAGACTGGCAAAAAAGGCCGAAATCAGGGTGTCAAAAGCTCACAAGGCCCATGGCAAACGCAAGATGTTGAGAATTGGCCATTTGGGTCATGACATGACCTGAAAAACAAGGTCATATCTCCGAAACCCAAAATCACAGAAACTTGAAATTTTCAGTGGACATCAAGAAAGGATAGACGAGCAGCTATACGAAAAATCAGCCTTCTAGCTCTAAAAATGTTGAGTGCAGAGCAGAAAGACTGCCTGGGGGGGGTGGCACCCCCCCCCCCCCATGTGCGGGCGAGGGTTAAGAATTGGAAATACATAACAATTTTAAAACTTGACGGTATTCCTTACTTCCTCGTGGATCATGCTGTCGTTTACATTTGTAGACTGCTTGACAGCTATTGTATGCTGATTGCTGTTGTTTGTAAATTGTCAGCATGCCTATTTGTAGCACTTGTCGAAGTTAAATTGTTGTTCCCTTTGCTACGAAACAACTCAGTGATCAGAGTGATTTAGCCAGCCATTTTAAGGCATTTTGCAATTATCTGTCACTCAGGAAGGTTTACGTTAGCTTCTGAAACGAGACCATGTTTTATCAGAGTTACCGTTATACGTATATCGGCCAAACGCATCTTTGGCGATCATTTTAGCCTGTTCGAGTATAGCACGTCACTCATGTTTTTGCTGTAAGCCTCTTATCCATGCCATAAATCAAACTAATAATCGCTTTCGCCACATTGGAGGCCTCGGAGCTTCGTTATTTTGACGTTTAGTGAGCTATTACGGTGGCACTAAATTTTGGACGGAGTAAGCGTGGAAATTTCGCTGCTAAAAACGCACGGCCATTTCACGATCGTGATGAATGGTTAGAATGCCTTACAAATTTGGCCTTGTCTCTTCAAATGCATTCAAAGATGTCCTGTTCGACAACTGCCGTTCTGGTGAGTAGGAAGATAGCTGTAGAAGATAATTGTTGTTAGCTTACGTTTTGTACCTTGCCGATCCATCAATGTGGTATTGATCGCTACGAGGGCATGCCTGCTCCCCAAAAGTTTATTCATATTCCTAAATCTTTATCTTTTTCTTTGCTGCGTGATTCGGTATATTATACGTTTTAGATTAGATCATGGTACGCTTCATGGGCACGCTGGACTAAGGAAAATTAGTTTAGACGTTTATTTTATTCGTCCCTGGCCATAAAGCTCAAAAAGGTTTCTGATGAAATAAGAGAAGTAAAAACTTCAAATCCAGATGGCTGGATTTGAAATCCAGTTGGCTGGTGCGTCCGTCATTACCAACCGGCTCCGCTAGCAAACAGGCGCGGGATCATCGAGATCTTGGCTTCACAACGCACACTTCACTTTTTTAAATCTGTGAACTACTTCGAATTAAATTCCCTGACACCAGACCTAGACGGGGAGCAGTCTGGTATAGCGGCAGCGTCCTTGTCTCTAGCTTCAGCCATCCGGGCTCGATTCCCGAGCAAGGCACGTGGCCTTGTCGCTCGCTGCTTGAACGCTTTAAAGTTCTGACTTCCTCTGGATCCACAAAATATGCTGTTATAGCCGTGACTATGTTGTAGTAATCTTGGCCGTGACCAGCCAGCCAGCCAAAACGAAAATCGGTTCCGTTAGCATTGCACTGGTGGTGTGAAACCGATGCGTCTCTCGACTACCAAATCCAGGCAAATGTACGGGAAAAGAAGCATGCAATGCTAGTGTATTGTGGCTTCAATTTTCTACCTGTACTGAAGGATAACTATAGGGCAGGATGGTGCAAGCGCCTCTGCTACAAGACTAGACTGCATCTATCTACCACATTCCTCTACCATCATCCCTCTGCATCATTCGACTACTCCAAGACCAAGCTATACTGCTTCTACATGACTACATGGAGCTGCTGCCTCCACCTCCGGCCTCCAGCGAGGCGGGGCCGGTGTAGACAGAGCCTTACACTGGCTATGTGTCCGCTCCGCTCCTACGCCGACCAATGCGCTGCCACGACTGGGGCCGTGCTCGCGCCGGTCGCGTCATTAGCCGCAGGTACTGTCGCACGTGTCGGCGACAGAGAGGGAGGGGAGGGAGTTGGCAGCCTGCCAGCCATGGGAGTCACGGAGCAGTGTGTGTAGGCCATGGCGTTCTCGGGCCGGCCGAGAAGACCGTTGGAACAGCAGGAACAGGCTAAGGAATGTGACATTATCGGTGAGAGTTGACCGTCTTTCAGGGACAGCGACTGTTAGGTGATGTGGTGCAGATTCGTCGTGGTCGTGGCAGCGCATGACTGGGCCAAGTGGGCCATAATAGCCACATGGTGATAAGCCCTCAATATACGATACGATTCGAATCATCTGATGTCACCATTACGGAGTACAATTTGAGGAATTAAAGTTGGGTACTCTATCATAGTGTCACAATCTTTGTCGCTAAAAGCTTTGAACAAATATCTATGTATGTAGTCTTGAAAGGGTCATTTTGATACTTAAGTCGATACCTACTCGATCGGAAGTATTTAAGTAAATACAGGATAAAATAATGAAGGAACATCGGAAGGATTATGTACAAGGAAATCTTTTAGGAAAAGTGTTAGGAAATATTATTGGTGTTTGCTGTGTTGTATCAAAGTACACCGTATCTTACGTTTAACTTTTAGAACATGTCAAAGTTAACTTGCGAATATTGGCCGGCAGTTCTCCCTGCTCCGCTATGATAATTCAAGCAAAAACCAAAGAGTCCACCCTTGTAGAAATAAATTCAACATACGGCAAGGGTTAGTTGGTCTGCTTTCGTTGTATGTTGTAATAGGATTAGGCTCACTCGAATTCGTTGCTTAAAAAGAACTTAACTGGCTTTATTGATGCATGTAATTGATAATAATAAGTAAGGTCTCTTTAAATGCCTTTGCTACAGTGTCATGTCGTGTCGTCAGTACCGGAGCTGGCTGCCTGGACACACTGGCTACCGCCGCTCCTTCTGTGGGTGGTGGCGGCGCCGAGACCCGGCGGAACCGGCGCCGCCAGCTTGGCAGCAGCGCCGCTGGAAACGAGACCATGGCCGGCGGCCAGCCGCCGGCGCCGCTGCCAGCGCGAGCGCCGAGACCGCCGCCGGCGCGCCACATTGTCCGACCGAGCCGAGTCTGGCGCGGCGGAGACGACCGCGGCGCGCCGCGACGGCGGCGGCGGCGACAGGCACGCAGCGAAACAGGAAACCGGGGTGGACCGGGTATTTGACGGTTAGCTCGAGCTTCTCGGGGAGGAGAAGGGGTTTTGACATTTTTATAGTCTAGAGACTGCAAATGCAGAACTACATCATTTCTACAGCCTAGAAACGCAAGAACCTCGATCAAAATACACTTGAGCATGAATCCCAGTTCCTTGAAATGCTGCTCTTATGTCACATTTTAGATTGAGTAATGTGTATGATTCATTTTTTTATCGTTGATGCTTTATAAATATATTTTGTAAAAAGATGTAATATTTAACCCGCGCCCCGCTGGGGGGGGGGGGGCAGAATCTGCCCCCCTCCCGTTTTTCGCCAATAACTTCTAAACGCGTTAAGCCAGCGACGTCAAACTTTCAGTACCTTATCATACATCAATTTGACACGTTCCCTGAAAATTTGAGCGAAATCCGTCGGGAAATTTTTGAGAAATTGACGTTTTTGTGACGTCATGTTCGCCATTTTCGCCTCAAAAACGGCAAAATTTCAAACGCCGCTAACATCTTCATTTTTAAAGGAATCAAGACGTAACAAAAAAGGTTATACGTGATTCTACTTTGTCTATCAAATGGCTATCTCGGTTTTTTGAAAATTTTGGATTTTGGCCCAAATTTTTTCAAAAAACTGACTTTTTTGGGAAAATTATTATAAAATCCAAAATTTTGAGTGTATCAAAAAAACCGAAATATATGTCAGAGAAGTAGTCTATGTGCAACCTATATACCAATTTTTAGAAGAATCGGTTCAAAAATGTGGGAGTTATTCAAAATTTTATGACGTCACGACACACAAAAATTTTGAAAAATATTTTTTTTGGACGTTCTAGACCTCGTACGGAAACAAAAATAGCACCATTCAATTCGCCGTGAAAAACTGCATCAGATAGACACCTTTTTAGGCCTTAACAACCAACTTCAAAATTTGACCTCACTTGACCTGACCTTGACCTGACCTCGACCTGAAATTCATCCAGAGGTGGTCCATATCACTTATTGAGTGTGCCTATTGAATTCTATGAGTAAAATGACCCATAAAACATGTGTCGCACATGCCCTTTTCTATATTTTGTTTTTGGTGACCTGACCTGACCTGACCTGACCTTGACCTTGACCTTTGAATGACATTGTATGCAACGGATATTGTCTTGGTAGTCTAAGAACACGTTTTGGGCAATCAGTCTCAGTCCATTCTCCGGCAACTACGGTGCAAGGCCGATACTGTAGAAACTTACATTTTGTACCCTTGACCTGACCTTGACCTGACCTCTGACCTACTTAAGCAAAAAAATCGGGCTCTTTAGATCTGCCTTGTTGAGAGCTTTCGATTGCCGTTTTCCCCGTCTTTCTACGACCATCGGTTCGGAAGTTAGACAGGGGGGGCAGAATCTGCCCCCCCCCCCCCCCAGCAGGGCGCGTATGGCTGAATAGCCCAGCGGGGCGCGGGTTAATTCCACACGACAGAAATAATTTATCAGAGAACCATTCCATCCAGGGATGTGGAGCCGTGGAAATTTCAGACAGCTGCGGCTCCGGCTCTGGCTTCGGAGAAGTAAAATCAGCTCCGGCTCCGGCTCTGGCTCCGGGTGAAATGTCATGGCGGCTCCGTCTCCGGCTCCGGCTCCGGGCAAAAATGTGCCGGCTCCGGCGGCACCGGCTCCGGCTCCGCACCCCTGATTCCATCAGGCAGCACTGGCAGCCAGCAGAGTTGCTGAGCTAAAAGTACTCTGATGACGTTATGCAGATGCAATGCCGCAATTCACGAAGAGCAGTGCGCATATTGTGCCGCACTACGCCACCACCAGTAAGTGGATGCTGTGCCGCACTACACCACCAACAGATGTGGATACCTACTGTGCCAAGTGGTGCCAGTTTCAGAAAATGTATGCCCAATGTCCGTCCAATGTCCGATATTTTCGTTCACTGGCCGTCCAAAATTGTCCAAGCGAGCCATATGTCTAAAGATGTCCGAAAACTACGTAACAAGTTACACTCTACACTATTATTTGATTTGCATTTTATGTACTATTGTCTGCCCAAAAATTTAAATCATATCGCCGGCTAAATGGGCTATTATTGGCTATTGTAGAGAGCTATTATAGGCTTGTATCATTATAGGCTTATAGGCTGTGTACACGATTACTTTCTAAAAATGCTGAGGTGTAGCAAGCTGCCTTTGTCCAACCAAATTCCGAATTGGACATTGGACAAAATCGGATTTCCGAAGGTCCAAGTTGCGATTGGCACCACTACCGGATGCTGTGTCGCACTGCACCACCAGCGGTGGATACGTGCCGCACTACACCAACAGCAGATGTGAATACTGTGCCGCACTACACCACCAACATCGTTGGATACTGTACCGCACTACACCAACTGTGGATACTGTGCCGCACTACACCAACTGTGGATACTGTGCCGCACTACACCAACTGTGGATACTGTGCCGCACCACACCGACAGCTGTGGATGCTGTGCCGCACAACACAAACAGCAGTGGATACTGTGCCGCACTACACCGACAGCGGTGGATACTGTGCCGCACTTTACCACCAGCTGTGGATACTGTGCCGCACTACACCAACTGTGGATACTGTACCGCACTACACCAACTGTGGATGGATACTGTGCCGCACTACACCAACTGTGGATACTGTGCCGCACTACACCAACTGTGAATACTGTGCCGCACTACACCAACTGTGGATGGATACTGTGCCGCACTACACCAACTGTGGATACTGTGCCGCACTACACCGACAGCTGTGGATACTGTACCGCACTACACCAACTGTGGATACTGTGCCACACTACACCAACTGTGGATACTGTGCCGCACTACACCAACTGTGGATACTGTGCCGCACTACACCAACTGTGGATACTGTGCCGCACTACACCAACTGTGGATACTGTGCCGCACTACACCAACTGTGGATACTGTGCCGCACTACACCAACTGTGGATACTGTGCCGCACTACACCAACTGTGGATACTGTGCCGCACTACACCGACAGCTGTGGATACTGTGCCGCACTACACCAACTGTGGATACTGTGCCGCACTACACCAACTGTGAATACTGTGCCGCACTACACCAACTGTGGATACTGTGCCGCACTACACCAACTGTGGATACTGTTCCGCACTACATCGACAGCTGTGGATACTGTGCCGCACTACACCACCAACTGTGGATACTGTGCCGCACTACACCAACTGTGGATACTGTGCCGCACTACACCACCAATAGTAGATAATGTGCCGCACTACGCCACTTACAGTGGATACTGTGCCGCACTACACCAAAACTAGTAGATAATGTGCCGCACTACACCACTTACAGTGGATACTGTGCCACAATACACCACCACAGCTGTGGATACTGTGCCGCAGTACACCATCAACAACAGTGGATACTGTGCTGCAATGCACAAACAGCGATGGATACTGTGCCGCACTACACCAACAGCTGTGGTGGATACTGTGCCGGACTACACCACTAATAGGTGTGGATACTGTGTCGTACTACACCACTAACAGTGATACTGTGCCGCAATACACCAACCGTTGATACTGGTGCCGCACTACACTGGCAGCGGATACTGTGCCGCACTACACAACCAACAGATATGGATAATTGGACACTGTACCGCACTACACCACCATCAACAGCAATGAATACTTTGCCGCACGACTCCAACAGCGGTGAATACTGTCCTGCAGTGAATCTTCAATGACGCAGGCATAAACTACGGTTACCAGTGCAAGACTTCTGATAATATTAGATATGTTATATGCATTGAACAGTCACCACTTTTATGTGGGATTGCCAGAAAAGAAGGAGAAACTCTCCGTAAGTGGCATTCTCCTTTCGAATTTCATCCATAATCCGCCATTGTAAGACAGCCAGACAATTCGTATCGAAGTTGAAATGAAGAGAAGTAGATCCTGAATATAAATGTTCTGAATTTCGGCTTTAAATCATTTCAAAGTACCGTATGCAGGCCTTAAAATGTCCAACTCCCCTCAGAAGCCCGCCCTCTCCGTGTTCCGGGAACCTCGTCGGTGTCGACAGAGCCCGACGGACTCGACGGTTCGGTGGCCGGGCGGGCGGGCAGGCGGCGGCGGCCAGGCCAGCTTCCAGACAGGCGAGCCGCGGCGGCAGGTGGCGGCCAGGCTGGCCCGTATAAGGTGTGTCCGCCGCCATTGGCTGCCGGGCTGCCGGCGGCGGCTGCGATTGGTCAGCGCCGACCCGTCCGGAGGCGACCTGCTGGAGCCGCGGGCCACGGCTCTCCAGTGGACTCGGGCCGTCCGCTCCTCACTGCTGCCTGCTCACCCGCCTCCCGACACTCCAGACTAGCACAATGGTGAGTGTCGTCCGCCTTCCTCTCCGCCTGACCGGTCCACAGTGGAGCTGGCCTCGCCTCTGGAGGCTGAGACCCGGCCCAGCTCCGCCAGCGAGCTTATGAAGCTCTTGGGACGCTCGAGGCTGCGAGACAAGAGGAAAAGCGGCTGAGACGCGCCGCCCCTCACCGCGGCGCGTGCTTGGAGCGCGAGACTCGTGCTGATCTGTGTGCGAAGTGGCGATGTTAGCACCGGAGGGCATGTGAGCCCGGGATGCGAACGATTCGAACCACCTGAGTCTCGGCGTCCATTCCGCCGGCTATGTGCGTCAGTGAGTGCCGACGTATGATAAATGGGACTGCCCAGACAAACGGTTTAACACATAGTGAAGTCCTTGCAAGACAAACAGATAAAATAGTGTGCGGCGTACTGAGAGTATTAAACACATGTGATGTGGTCTTTATATCAACACCCAGCATATTTAACGTATCATGTATAGTTGAATCAGTACCTAACCTAGCTGTCCATTAGCAACATCCAGCTACTCTTCGAGCTTTTGGTGAAAGTTCTTCCACCTTTATTGCTGTTAATGTCTTAAATAGATTAAATAAGCCCCACTGAAGCAATTCTTATCCACATGATGTATTGCAAAGCATTACGTGTATAAAAGTCTTTGCGAAACCCACAATATTCACAGACTTCAGATTACCTTTGAACCCTTGAAACACTACTCAGAACTACAAGAAGCCATGGATCTCCATGAATATAAGGCATACAAAAGTACTGGCAATAGAGATAAGAGCCCGCTCTATCGTGGGCTTTCATTTTCAGAGAAGGGGCGTTAACATTTGCTCACATACCAACCTTTAAGTGATTGTCCTTTCCACTGCATCACTTCAGCAATGTCACTTATGCCCATCGGCCCGTCAGTTTATCTGTCGGCCTGTCATCCAGTCAGTCAGTCAGCCAGACAGTCAGTCAGTCAGTCAGTCAGTCAGTCAGTCAGTCAGCCCGCCTCTCTGTCTTTACTTACGTGTTTGTCCGTCTGTCCGTCTGTCCGTCTGTCCGTTTGTCCGTCTGTCCGCCTGTCCGTCTGTCCGTCGTCTGTCTGTCAGTCTGTCCTCGTCTGTCTGTCAGTCTGTCCGTCCGTCTGTCTGTCTGTCTGTCTGTCTGTCTGTCTGTCTGTCTGTCTGTCTGTCTGTCTGTCTGTCTGTCTGTCTATCTGTCTGTCTGTCTGTCTGTCTGTCTGTCTGTCTGTCTGTCTGTCTGTCTGTCTGTCTGTCTGTCTGTCTGTCTGTCTGTGCCCGTCTGTCTGTCCGTCTGTCCGTCTGTCTGTCTGTCCGTCTGTCTGACTGTCCATCTATCTGTCAGTCAGTCACCCACCATCCTGTCGCCCCTCTCACTCTCACTCTCTCTCTCTCTCTCTCTCTCTCTCTCTCTCTCTCTCTCTCTCTCTCTCTCTCTCTCTCTCTCTCTCTCACTCTATCTCTCTCTCTCTCTCTCTCTCTCTCTCTCTCTCTCTCTCCTCTCTCTCTCTCTCTCCTCTCTCTCTCTCTCTCTCTCTCTCTCTCTCTCCGTGCTTCCGTCCTTCCTCTGTCTCTCTACCTGTGGAGCTGGTCACCTGCCAACTATGTGCCGTTCATCATTGGAGGAGGGAGGGGGAGGTTAGGGGGAGTGTCAACTGTCACCGGCGCCGCCAAATGTGACATTCCTTCCCCTCTCAACCCAGTTTCGCCCATCCCAGACTCTTTACTGGTGCAAAGCAAGGGAGAAAAAGAGCGAAAATGCTGTTGCAAATGTATAAACAGATAGACAGTAATTTGTAATTATTAGCAGAGGTGTCAGATATTCTTACATAGTAGAAGTGACGGTATGTGGTTTTACAGCACAGCGCCAGCGCTTGTGGCGAGGACAGGAATAGAATGACAGCGGCGGACGATTCGGAGAAGCCCACACCCAAAGGTGGCGGTCAATGTGGCTGTGTCCCTTCAGCAGAGAGTAGCCGGTGTATTGTGTCGCTCCTTATATCTGAGCTGAGGCGCATAGAGACCCGCTCTGGCTCTGTGTAGATCTGTGTTAGCAGTCTACCCTCAGTCCGTCCTTCCCGTGACTGGAAACGCAGACGCTATCTTGTGTGGCTGGTAGTGCCTGGTCGCTTTTCCCGTATAGAGCTTAAAATGTGGCCTATAGAAATTAATAATGTGGGCAATGTCTAGCTTAGCTCTGCATTCAGTTGCTGGCAGACATGAGGCTTTGCAGCCTTCATAGATGATAGAAACTAGAAAGCTGTAATATGAAATTGTTGTCTAGTGTGATAGCTTCCTATATATGGCCTAAGGGAATGTTGCAGGTGATTCAGTGATGATTATTTGAATATTCTTTGCAACGCTGGAGTCAGGAATGTCTTGCTGTAACTAAATTTTATAATTTAATCATTTAACTATTAAATATATCTGTAAATCATCTCTTAAAACGACAATGCGACACTAGCTAATTTAGTTCATAAAGCTTCGTTCCCATCTTTTCCTAATTGCTATCTAAACTCTACATATATCGCCACTAATCTGTCACTCCCTGAAGACCCGCTTACCATTCAAACCATCTCGTTCATTGCATTGTCTGCCGCTGTTGCAGCAAATGAGCACCGATTGACCTGCGAACTATCTGTCGTTGCGATTGAACGGCTCGACTCACAGGCACGCAGTCTGCCGTTTTACACCTCGGTGCTCGCGTTCGCGCAATGCCCTGCCGATAGTGCCAAAGGGTCGTACCGTCGTCACGGTATGCACTGTGTTACGTCAAACGGCATTGCTCGGAATGCGAGGTGAAACGACGAGACATTAGCATTGTCAGAGTTCAATCGGTTCCGTTAGGGGCTGTTGAATGGACAAATTTGTTGGAGAACGGCCCTGCGTTATTCAAGGAGCCACTGAGGGCGAGAGCTGCTCAGGGGTTGTCTGTCACAGCTGCGGGGCTGTCTTAGCTCGCTCAGTTCCGTGGTCCTTTCCACCCCGAGCCGGCCGTCAGCGTGACGTCGGCATGCGTCGGCCGCGGCGTTGTCTGGCGCGGCGCGGCTGTCTCGGTGTAAATTTAGCCGCGCACCGCTGCTGGCGACCGGCCAGAGGGGTTTATTTGGTGGCGAACTAGGCCGGCGAGGCGCCGGTGCTCCAGCCCGCGACTCGCCCCGCCCTGGAGCTGGGAACATGATACCACCACCACCGGACGGAGGTGCGCCCGTGACGGAATTTGCCGGGGCGCAGGGTTCACTAATGGGGGATTAAAAGGTGGGGTGATGTGGTGAATCACGAGAAATGGCTTACAGAAATGGGATGAGGCTACGAATCAGCATGCAAGTTTCAAACGCCACGAAAATTGTCAACGATGTATATTACTA
This sequence comes from Amphibalanus amphitrite, assembly GCF_019059575.1. Taxonomy (NCBI): domain Eukaryota; kingdom Metazoa; phylum Arthropoda; class Thecostraca; order Balanomorpha; family Balanidae; genus Amphibalanus; species Amphibalanus amphitrite. The sequence continues at coordinate 616,320 of NW_024881828.1, forward strand.
GGTTCTGTCAAGGCGGTTCTGTGAACCTTTCTCAGATACCTCATACTTGACTTTATTTCATTTTTAATGTGACGTCTTGTCCTCCTTAACGTTGTCAAATATCAGCCGGATATGAAAATTCAATCCATGCCTCTAACATTATTCATAGATAATGTTTTACTGGGTTGGCCGCATATTTAACGGACAACCATGTCAACAAGAAGGAAGTGACGTAAGGCCAAGTTCAAACATTTAACGTGAACATGGATTTATTCTAACACGATGGGTCCCCAGACGTCTCGAACGGCGACATTTCCGCTGGCGAGTCTTCTGAGTCACTCTCGGTTTTCATTATAAATCCGGTTGATGAGCTGCATGTTTACATATGTCAACATCCTGTCACGGATATAGATATCTGTCTCATGAGCGGTTGGTTCTAGCGGCCAACATAATGCATTACGGTTTTGAATCAGTATGGTTTCTGCTGACACATCCGAACCAAAATCGAAATACAACTATGCCATTATTGGACGTAGGCGAAATATTTAAAACGCATATTGCCCCGGATCACGACGTGAAAAAGATGTTAAAATATTGTGATGCTTAAACTTAACAACAATTTCCATATACCGTGCAATGTGCCCGACACACCATTGCGGCATTAAACTGACCGCCCGTTCTCCCTTTCGCGTTTCAGGCTGACGACAAGGAGAAGAAGAAGAGGAAGAAGAAGAAGGAGACCGAGGAGACCGATGCCGCGCCTCCGGCCCCGGCCCCCGAGCCCGCCAAACCCGCCTCCGCCAAACGCTCCAGCGTAAGTGATCTTTGCTTGCTCTTCACAGTTCACATGATGAGCGCTTTTGGAAAAATAAGCAACATGATGTTTGTATACAAATGTTTTACTGCTTAATATCTGTTGTTTTGTCGTTTACCTTAAAAAACAGAAGCTAGTTAAACAGCACGGAATAAACGGTTACGTTAAGTGATGCAATTAATGGCACAAAATTGGATGTTTTTCGCTATGAAAAGACGCAAGTTGATGATTAAGAATCATTAGTCTGGGCGAAATCACCTTTAGAATTTCAACTAGTTTTTGCTTGTAACATTTAATACGGATTTAATCGTAATTACCATTAAAATCGGTCGCCTCTTAGAAAAGAAAAGAAGTTGTGGCGCCCCGATTATTAGCAATTATCGATGATTCACGAAGGATTTCAAATAGTTTAACCCACTCTCCTTTTCATCCACAGAGCAAGCGGTCGAGCAAGAAGAAGGGCAGCAGCGTCTTCTCCTGCTTCTCCCAGCAGCAGGTCAATGAGTTCAAGGAGGGCTTCCAGATGATGGACGCCGACAAGGACGGCATCCTCAACAAGTCCGACATCCGCAGCGCCTTCGACCTCATCGGCAAGATCGTCTCGGACAAGGAGCTGGACGAGATGCTGGCCGACGCGCCGGGCCCCATCAACTTCACCATGCTGCTCTCCATGTTCGCCAGCCGGCAATCGGGAGAGGCCGACGACGACGACGTCATCGTGGCCGCCTTCAAGGCGTTCGACGAGGGCGACGGCACCATGAACAGCGACTCGCTGCGGCACTCGCTCATGACCTGGGGCGAGAAGTTCACCGCCAAGGAGGTGGACGACGCCTTCGACCAGTTCGACATCGATGATGCCGGAAAGATCGACCTCGCCGGCGCGCTCGAGCTCCTCGTCGGCGGCAAGAAGGACGATGAGGGAGAAGCGGCATAATTTTCGGTGAGAAAACATTCGCATTTTCCATGTTTGCCGTCATCCCGTCCATTACTTAGATGTTTTTATCGATCGAATTTGTTTGACATTTCCCTTTTATCGTGAATTAGAGGATTTCAGCTCAATCCGTATTCGGAGCTAAGAAAACCCTAGATCAGCAAAAATTTATGGCGGAAAGTGCATAGCTAGTTTCATCGCTGAATAACGTTGGATGCTCTTTACCATGCATCTTCGCTTTTCTTATGTTATCGAGATCAGTTTTACAAAATTCAGTCCGTTTTTTGCTCTCTAACATCTCATTCCCGTCTGTCGGCAGCTCCAGCACATTTCCACGTACCTCGCGGCGCACCGCTGGCCATCCTCAGCGGGTGACCAGCGGCCGTCGCCGACGACCGGCCGTACCGGTCGGGGAGACGTCGCGTCGCCGGCCGGGCGGGGCGGGAGGCGCAGAGGCGCAGTCCCGCACCGCGCCCGCGCCGGCAACTGCGCGCGACCTGTTGAATTTGTTCACCATCATGTGTCGGCATGGCCCCGGCGTTCAACCGGTGCTCAGGACTCTGTCCTGTTGAACGTGTTGTGTGGACCTGCGACAGATAAATTCGACATCCTGTATTCGGTGGTGTTTGTTGTGTGGAGATGGTATAAGGAAGAGCGGAAGAGAGTTAGGAATTAGGATCATGGAAGTGGAACATGAGATAACGACACCTATTTCTGCTACGTTGTCGATTTTCATTTAAGTGATACGCTATGATATATCGGATTAAAAACAGATGGAAGATGATACGATGCATACTGAGTTGAGACGAAATTCATTAAATGTATCACCATTTAAGTTCGACTCTCAGTAATTTCTTCTTTGGATCGTTTCCTCCTCAGCATTCAGGAGCAAAAACTCGGAATGAACACGATAGTGTTTTATTGTTTTGGTCACCTTATTTACAAACACTGCTGGAAGCACACAGTCATGAAACTAGCAACAACGAACAGCAGTCTACACCTCATGGAAATACTTTGCCGTCCGCCAGTAGGCCTATCGATATACTCGGTAACAATAAATACGGATGATGACCATACAATGAAGTCGGGAGGACGGAGCGAGCGTACGGGCCCGGCGCGTCAGCCCGACGAGAGTCCGGTATTTCTGAGCTACTGTGCAGCGGGGGCAGATTTGGTTCGTGTTGTAATGGGGGTAAAACGTTGAGCATATTTCGACGCTTGCACCCACTCTCCCGGCGGTAAACTCCTCACGGACGCACTGTGGAGCCCGATCAACGCTGTGGGCTCGTCATGTTCCTACACAACCCACCAGGTCACTGCAGAGGCATACTGTCCGTGCTCACGACACACACGACCGCGGGGCCGGGTCGCGGTCGGCGCTCACAGTTCCACACACCTTACAGCGCTCTCAGACACACCACTGGACCGATCGGTCCGCCGGTGCGGACCAATCGGTCCTCGGGACACTCCGCGCGGCCTGCCGCACGGCGGCTCGGGGTCCGCGCAGAGTATTTGACCGCGGCACCGCGAGTCTCCCCGGGGCACGGCTCAGGTCAGGTCGCCGCAGAGCAGAGACCTGCGTCACGCGTCCACCGCTGACCTAGAGGATGACCTCAGGGCTGACCTGACGCCGGCTAGGTCACGCTCAGGTCACAGTGGCCGGGGTCAGGTCAGCGGCTGGTAACGGCTCTTCTCAGTTGCACACTCCGTTCGGACAGTTCACTGCAAAGGAAGACCAGCATCGTCAGTATACATATGCCTTAGCTTTTAAATCGCTCGTACAGATAATACATCACAATAACAGAATACAGGTTTTTATTATCGCTTGGGTAATGACAAAGGCTTGCTTGGGAAGTTAAATGGCAGTCCACACATTTCCTCCTATATGTTTTTATTAATGCTTTCAGACACCCCAAAGGAAATCCACATATGTTCCATCTATAATATGCTCGATATGGACACCTACATGCTGAGCGTATTCCAGCTCTCAATCTTTCCACCCAGTCTATCCCTGCCTGTCTCATCTCCCCCACCCTCAGCGTCACCTAGGCGCCACCCCAGCCGCTGTCAGAGCCACCTACCGCAGTGTCCGAGCCGGTAAGCGTGGCCATCTGGGCACTTCTGGCAGCACAGCATCGGCTCGGCCTTGGTCCGCTTGCCCTGGCGGCTGAGCACGGGAAGCACGAGCTCAATGTTGTCGTAGTCGATGAGGGTCATGAAGGCGTTGTCCTCGGTGACGGTGCTGAGCGCCTCGCCGACGATGTCGACGAAGCCCTCCTGGTCAGTGATGTTGTAGACGGGTGTGTCGATGGTGAGCACAACCTCGGTGAGAGGAGCGCCGTCCTTGTCCAACTGTGAGAGAGGAGAGGGTGGTTAGGTGGCCGATAAATGAAGTGAGAATCAGTAGCATGGGCACTTAGCAGTCTGTAAAACATTGCTGCGCTACTTCAAGGAACTAGAGACGACATCGAAGAGATATTCGATCGGCCAGTCCAGTGATCCCATAAGAAACCTTTTTGTTTCAGTTTTGCCAACTTCTCCCCGCCAAGAAAGGTAAGAAGGAATCCCACTAAAACACGCTGCTTATATTCCCCGCGCGTTCCCTTACCGAGTTGGTTTCCTCCAGGTTGGAGATGCCGCACTCCTCCGGGTACGGGCAGAAGATGTCGTTGTATTTGTAGACGAGTCCATCGAACTGGTGTTTCAGCGACTCGACCGAGTTGCGCTGGTAGGTGATCTTGTACTGCAGGTTGGCAGAGAACACAGGTACAATCTCTGTGGGAAGAGAAGCAAGCCGGTCAGTGGGTTCGCGGGATGGATCAAGCAATGGGTGATGTGAGCATATGGCGTAATATCTATAGCTAAAAGCTGTCAATTCTAGCAGCTTTTAACGTCCAGACACATAAGAAAATCTCTCTGCTATCCTCAACTAGCTGAAGAATGAACGCAATAATTAAACTCGCGCAATATGATTCATTATAACCGCAATTAAAGTTCATAAAACCAATTGAAAACGCGAAAACAAAAACATCCGGTAGCCCGAGGCTCTGGCTACCACAGGCAGCCTCACGCCACCACATGGCAGCAGCCCACTCACGGTAGCACTCTGGCGCGCTGCCGGCCGGGCTCCACTCGCCGCCGGCGCCGCACGAGTACTTCTTGGCGGGCGGGTCGTAAAAGCCGTAGCCCTCCTCGCACTTGGCCTGGCACATGGAGCCCTTGCTCCACAGAATGTCGTTGTTACAGTCGCCATTGGCGTTCACCTCAGAGACACCGCGGCACAGCGTGGTCGTGTGCAGAGGCGCCACGAAGTTGGGGCACGTCTCCACGTCTGTGGGAGAAGAGAACGGGGAGGGTGAGATGTGAACCATGTTTCATGGGGATGGTCGGCATAAATGCGCTCACAAGCCGATTAGAGACAAACGTCCCGTTCAAGGTTATGTGTAACATGATCCTACATCAGTAACACAAGCAAGTAGCAACAATAGGGACTGTAATCTGAACATCGGTGAGATAAAAATTGATGTTCCGGGCAATTCTGGTCATAACACAACTCAACATCGCGAACATCACAGTGACTTCGCTGTTTCGTTTTTAAACGATCTGCATTCTTCGCTCCCCTCCATCCCCTTTTTACACGACTGTATCGCTAGCCGACGAGGTAATATTGCTTGTCACTTGACCCCATTTATCCAAGATAGGAATCTTGTGTTGCGGTTGCCTGATGTGACAATGTTATCATTAACTTCGTGACGGAAAATGGATCGAATGGCTCTACACGGATCCAGCTAGCAGAATGGCGTGTGCCGTTAATAAACCCAATTACGAATTACAGACAGGTAACTGCAGAAACAGACAATAGAGATAATAATTTCCAGAGATATCCGACAACAGAATCACGTATCGTGCATTTCGGTTTCCTATTCGTGTCTTATCTACGAAGTGTGATTGTTGTTTTGATTTAAAGACAGATGTCTAATGAAATAATCGTGAAGTTCAATGCAATGAGCTTTCTAACACAGTTTTCCTGAGATAGCCCATAAATGCCAGAATATTTCACGACTGCACTACACAACTCGATCAACATTGGCGACTGGCCACGGCCGCGACTGCCCTTACTCTACACTGGCCTCCTAAGTTAGTGAAGCACTGCCGTGAAGGCACTGCCATCAACAGATTGAAGGACTTTTTGTGGTTGGCTAACACTACAGCTCACTCCGTCGCAGCGCTTCTCTCAACTCGCCCTTGCCCAGAGCTTAGTAAAACCGCCATCGCTACCACTGCTGACAGATAATACCGTCCACGGGACCTTGGCGATGACTTTGAACGTACTCCAGCCGCACAGCAATGAGACAGTGACGAGCAGCAAATATTGCGATCACGTTCATTCCTGATGGGAAGACTCAGGACAGACGACTAAAAAACGATACAAAAACTCCTAACATTGAAACCATCGAACGCTAATGCAGCAGTTTATCCAACCCACCCAATATCAAAGCTATCAAGCTACGTTGACTAGAGTTAAAATAAGCACTCACTGAATCATGTCACGGAATTTTCTCCCCATAATTACAACACAGGCAGGGTCACGTGTCATTACGTACCGACAGCCTGGTTGATGGTGGCAGCCGGTCCCAGGTTGGAATCCTCCAGCACAGCCGCCACTGAGAAGGTGTAGTCCACACCGGGACGGATGCAGTAGTCACACACGGCCGGGTTCAGGTCGTACGTGCACTGCTTCTCGTCACACTGAGAGTGGAGAAGACGGAGAGCGAGGTCAGAAACGGTTGAGAAACGGCGACAGAGGGAACGCGAGATAAAACGACCAGGGACCGCGAGATATATTCTAGTCATAAGAAGTGAATAGTGATATAAGCTACAGAGAACGGTAGATATGAGTGATCTGGATTCGTACGGTAACTAATGGGAAGGAACCGGCTGTTCTCGACTTTACACTTTCACATGAAGTGAATGAATGCTCCACTTTCTAACATGAAGCCTGCGTTTCAAACACTAAGGTAGAGCATTACCTATATCAACCTCAATGGCTAACTAAACAAAGCGCGCTAGTCGATAGCATTGAGTCGAAAACAAAGACGACTGTAAAAGGTTCAAAGGCCGTGCCGACATACGGCAGCTGCCCACTGCTGCTACAACGCCGTCCGTTCAAAACAAAGCTCTCAATTTCAGACGTGCTTGGGCGGAGGGCAGCACAAGCCAGGTCATTCATTAGGGAGAGAGAGTGAACGCATCTCCGAAACGGAAAAGCAGCTGCGCCTGGCTGAAGCGCATACCAATAGGACTCAGTGCTAACGAAATTGCTGAACGTAAAATCAGAATAGACGTAGCGTAACTAGGATAGAATGCGTATTTCATAATGAGCGAGCAAATCACCCCCGAAAGAATTGCAGACAAAGACCCTAGCCACAGTGGGTTGTTTCTGACCACCCGCAGGTGACGTCATCGCCATCGGTCATACCTTGATCTCTGTGTCGTAGCTGGTGGTGCCTCCGAGCACGACCATGATGTAGGAGTTGAGGTCGCCCTCGCAGGCCGGTCGGTCCCAGGTGATCCGCACCCAGGAGACGAGCTCCGAGACGCGCAGGTTCTGCGGCTTGCTGGCCTCCGGGGCAGACGCTGCGGGAAGAGGGAGAGGGAGTTAGCGAGGGATCGCTAGAAAACGGATCAAGAGAGATTGAAAATGGGAGACGTTGCAGGGAAGGAAAGAGAGGGGACAGGGAGAGAGAGATAGGGAGAAAGAAAGAGAGAGAGAGAGAGAGAGAGAGAGAGATAGAGAGAGAGAGAGAGAGAGAGAGAGAGAGAGAGAGAGAGAGAGAGAGAGAGAGAGAGAGATGGGGGCGATGGAGAGAGGGAGGGATAGGGTAGGTAGAGCTTAGCCGCTGGCTGAGGGGAAGAAAAAATAACATAAGTGGGAGGAAACAGAGCTACGAGCAGGGCTGCGGAGTCGATGGATTTTCGGCGACTCCGACTCCGACTCCGACTCCGGCTTTCAAAGACCATCTCCGACTCCGACTCCAACTCCGGGCGGAATTGTCGACTCCGACCGACTCCAACTCCCGACTCCGACTCCGCAGACCTAGCAGGGCTGCGGAGTCGACAGATTTTCGGTGACTCCGACTCCGACTCGGGTTTCTAAAATCGACTCCGACTCCGACTCCGACTCCGGTCACAACTGTCGACTCCGACCGACTCCGACTCCGATTCCGACTCCGACTCCGCAGCCCTGGCTACGAGTGCCGTGGGAAACGCAGGATTGAGTGTTAAATGCTGTTGACAGCGAAGGTGTTCCGGTAGATTGAAGAAACCAGCTCGCTGGCTCGATTATCCCTCACGCACAGATCAATTGGCCAGATCTGAACCTCAGATACCATCAGCGCCGGCTGTTAACCCCGAGCCAATCAAGTAGAGTGAGGGAGAGAGAAAGACCCATCGCGCACATCCGGTACAGAGTGCGGCACCGACAGCCGAAGAAAGTAACGCCGGGTAGTAACACGGCGGGGAGCTCCCTTTAACGAGAGATATGGGCCGGCCACGCCCCAGACATGAGCCGGGACCTCGGGCCGGACCATCGGCACCGCAAGGCACACACACAGCCTGGAATCCGGTCCGGTAATGGCCATAGTCGAGCTTATCGAGAGATCGTGAATCGGGAGCGATCTCTCATGGGCGATCGCCTAGTGCCCTAATTTGTCCCCATCTATCTCACCACTGAATGTGGCGGTGATTGGTCAATTTAGGGGCGATAAAAACAAGGTCAGAGTTTGCTGCCGGCGTTCTTACGTGACAGATGAAGCTGAAAGGTTGAATCGAACTGCTATGAGATATGTACGTGCAACACAGCAATCATGCCGAACCGAATCAGAACATCAAAGCGCAGAGTTTTGAAACAAGTCGTTAGCATTTGAAAAGCCCTGTCGTGCCGAGCCAAGGTCCGTATTCATTGCTCATTTTCTCCAGCTGCAAATCATCGAAAACAAGTTCGGCAAACAGCCTCCCAGAGAGGGAAATTTCCTCCTAAATATCTAAGCCCACTGCAGCGGGGCTCGTATAACATTTCATAATGCCACGCCATATTACTTCGGACGGCTATCCGATTGCATCACAGGTCCACTCCAGTTTCAGGGCGGGGCTATGAATCGCCGACAGAAGCACGCTGCATGGGTGGCGTAATACCGTTTAGAACCACGCACTCGGTCGCTGATTATCTGGACAATCGCGGCGGCGCACCAGGACGGCGAAATTAGCGCGGCACGGCGCTTTGATGCTCCGCTTAGGCCATCTCGTGCCGCACCTTCCCTCAAATTGAGCCTAGCGCTCGGCTTTGCTCCAGCTTCACCTCGCTCGCCAAGAGCCTCTCGTGATTCTAAAACGGCGGCTCCGTGCTTTGTCGTGAGCCTAACTCGCTGGCTCTCGTTCCCGGCTCTGCCGAGTGCTCTGTCCGCCGCTAAGCGCCGAGAAGAAAGGCTCGTGTGGGCCGTGTGAAGAGCGGTCGCGAGTCGAGCGGAAAGAAAGCCGTTTAATGGGCCGACGGTCGGTGCTTCAGAGGAAGACACTCACGACACGACGACGCTCGAGGTGACGGGTGGCCACCCCCGCCCCCGCCCAGCAGTCAGCGCCGCCGCCCACGGCTGTCGTATACCGCCCAGCGGGAAGAGGTGTGACTCAACTAAGGCGACCCTTAGCTCCCACTGCCAACCCGAACGGTGTTTTTACCTCAGAGCAGCGGGGGAGAGAGAGAGAGAGAGAGAGAGAGAGAGAGAGAGAGAGAGAGAGAGAGAGAGAGAGAGAGAGAGAGAGAGAGAGAGAGAGAGAGGGAGAGAGGGAGAGAGAGAGAGATTTGTGCAGAGCTCACTAAGGTTCCATGCTTGTCGATGGGCATCGTCCGTTGGACAAATGGGGTACAGTCGGATACTGTCCAGTGGACAGCTTGAGTGCCGTGTGACAATTTGTGATGGATATTTGAGGTGGCGTGAGACACTTCAGTCCGATATACCAATCACCGATGGTGAAAGTATCGGTCTATTGGTCAGCCAATAACCCTAAACTAGACCGGTAGAGTGCTGATCTGTGACGTCAAAATCAGGACAAATATACGAATCAAACGGAACCACGTAGCGATATATCTCTCCCCCCCCCTCTCTCTCTCTCTCTCTCTCTCTCTCTCTCTCTCTCTCTCTCCGCAGCCATTGTTTTCTTGATAATCTTGATTCATCATAGCATATCTCGTGTTAGGTACAGCAATTAGCTTAGTGATCAAGCATACCATCAAGGATTTCAGCAATCCTACAGATAAAACTATTCAATCCCTGTGTGAAAAGTGTAAGTATAATTTGCGATGAATTACGATTACTTGATAGCGTCCAGTCGTCCAGGATAACAGCAGAAGTCTTGTACGGTGCATACTTCATACCTGTTTTAACTCATATCTTGTGAGCTTTTATCTGCAGTGTATTATAACGTTGGTATCGTTAGCATTAGCGTCGCCACGGGGGGGCAAGCGGGGCAGCTTGCCCCCCCAACCTCGGACCGGGCACCCCCTGAGATCGATGCAGATCCGATGAGATTTTCGAGTCGGGAAAAAATGGGGGTACCTTTCGGAGAATGTCTGTGAGGTCAGACTCGGTTGGAGCGTGCAGTTCAAACAAGAGTCAGAGTCGCAGTCGCCAAAAATCTTCAAGACTCCGACTCCAGACTCAGAAATGCCAATGCTGTGATTCATTCCATGTTCCTAGTTGGTTCTTTATTACATTTTATAGCTGGTTTTCATAAGTTTTGGAGCCTACTGACACATAATTTTCGTTCAAAGCGTGACACGAAATCTTCGCGGCCTTTCATAACTCTCGCCAAATGTCTGTGACAGGCTCAACTACCGTTCAAGTGCCGCAGGGCTCATGAGCTTGCTTTTCACACAGGCTCCTAAGGAGCTCCACTGAGCCCTGAAGAAGCTTTCAGAGGGCCCAAACCGGCCTCTGAAAGTCCCACTGGTGTCCATGCTCTCTGAGGGCCCATAACAGGGATCTTTGAGGGATCGTTACAGGGATCTTTGAGGACCTTATACATTATGTAGACCTCTGAAGGGACACACGAATCTTTGAGGATGCCTTCGAAAATTTCTGAGAACCTTAATTGGCCTCGGATAGTTCAGTCGAACTTTTCAGCGACAGACTTTGGTAACCCCAAGCCGGCATCTGAGGGATCACAACTAACGTGCACCTCTGAGGGCCGCAAGACATGTTTCTTATGTCCCTACGTAGGGTCTTAAGGGATTCGACACAGACCCCGACGGTTCACACTGTTATCCGAGGGCTCCAGGCTTACCCTGGGCCCAGTCTCTTAGCGCCCGCCGACTACACTGGCTTCTGTGGGTCCCACCTTGGGCTCGGAAAGCCCCAAAGCACCACATACACGTAAATATTTGGGATGACCCACGCCAATCTCAGGTGGCCTAAGCAGGCTTCTGCGAGTCCACACTGATCATGAGTGGCCTGAAATGGCTTGGAAGTCCCAAGCCTATCTCTGAGGGATCCCTTGCCGCTATGCCGTGCGTAACGTTTGGTTCCGTTAAACATTTTTTGTTCACGTTTGCAGCGCTTCCCTTCACACGAAAAACGAGAAACGTTTTGTTCACACTCGAGTGAACAAAACACTTCCTCTCACTGGAGCAAAGATGAATTATTTCCGATTCACACTTCCGAGATTCACTCTCAGTCTCCGGCGAATGCCCAACTTCGCTACAATCGGCGGCTGGGATAAGCCCTATGCATTTCACGTAAAACCTCTGCATGCTTGCGTGAATGGAGGTTTTAGCAGGGTGATCGGATTAAATGGAGCGTTTGTCACCTTTTTCTGGGTAATGATCATGAGCGACGAGAGTCTGCACAAGGGCCCTCTGCAGTGCGTCGGCAACGCAGCCACTGTAATTCTACCGGTCGTTTTTGTCCAGAAATTTGAAAATTTCTAATTTCTCTGTAAAAAAAAGTTGCATGTCATAGCTAGAAGGAAAACTTTGTCACCATCGAATTCTTCGCACCATTGCGCGTCGAACAATATGTAAAACGAGTGAGTAACGACTGGGGAAAGGCAAGATTTAACACAAAAGTTGATTTTGCCCCCCCCAACCGAAAATCTCTGGCGACGCCTATGATCGTTAGCATATCTCAACACGGTATGATTGAATTATCTTTTGAAACATGATTATGCATAATCAAGTAGAATACCATTGCTCAACATTCCAGTACTAAATATCGTTTTATCAATGAAATGAAAAGCGACTTTCATTTGGGTTGTAAGTCTGTGACAAACGAGATCCAGGCACTGTTGTGCAATGAACAATCGAGGTAAATGTTTCGAAGGTAAGTTTCCTCACAGTGTATATTAAAAAACAACAGAATAGCGTCGATGAAAATAAGCAGATTAACTTATGCGAATTCAGCCTTTCATGCGATGCTTCCGACAGCACGTGCAGTTATGTGTCGTATCGTGTCTGACACTTGTAAGTTGAAATCAATCACGCCTTATGGACATGTTCTGACTACATAAACACATTTTCCCAGTAATCAACCGGTTTCGTTTGGTCCTCGCCCCACCCTTACGCCTTAAGTGGCGAAACTGGCGTGGGTAGCGGCGAGCGAGGGAGTATGAGTCAGTTTTCTCTCAAACGGTGGAATTTCTCCTGCTTGGTAAGGGTAGCTGGGCGCTTCATGGTGGTCAGCGAAGGGACTGGTCGAATCGACCCCAGCGGAAACACCTTGTGGGTGAAGAGGTATGGTATATTCCAGAATAGGCGGACATCACGCCACGCCCTGCCCGGAGTCCACCGTCCTGACCAGGGATCCCACTCGATCCGGGAGCGACCTGGTTTGTCCCGGAATGCTGCGGTTACTATCATGGACTGGGACGAGCGTCCGGTTTTTTACCGGAATGTCCTGAATTGTCTTATGGCTTTCGGTCCGTGACTGCGGTACAATGGGTCAACCGGTGACTTAGATGCGGACTCCGAGACCACTGGTGGTAAGGTGCAGGCCGCTTTATGCCCTGACCGTGCAGGATCGTTACTATGAATCCCGAACCGGTCTGGTTCATCATAAACATCGCCAGGATGACCACTTTGCCGGGAGGAGCCGTGTTCGGCGCTAGCGGACCGCCTCACCGGCGGCGTCTCCATCAGAGCTTGCGGTCCGTTCTTCGCGCGTCATAACTGCAGGCCACAGACCAATGGTCCGCTACGCCCGGCCAGGACCGGGCGGTCCAGATGCAATCTGACGCGGGCTAGGAGTGGCCCGACCGGCCGACCTGCCCCGGGCGCCGGCCGACAGCCCCGATTCTATTACTTTCTCCGGCTCTGGCCGGCACCTGGAGGCCGCCGTGGCGCAATGAACGTCGACGGTCGCACGCGGAAGGCCTTGAAACGACGGGGCGTGGGCGGTGGGACGTCCACACCCATCGCCCCCGATCGATCAGTGCTCAAAAGCTCAGCCCCCACGCCGCCCCACCCCGCCAGCCATCCACCGCTCGTCCGCCCGTCGCGTCGATCCGTCGATCCATGCTCCTCCGACGGACCGGCGCGCACCGCTGTGCAGAGCACCGTGTGACCTATGCCCGATTTCTCGGCCCGGTCGAAGTGTGTTCGAACGCTTCCGACACGGTATGCCGGCCGGCGGCAGCGGCGTGCTCACCCGTGCTCAGACCGGTCACGCGTCTCACGCCCTCTGACCCCAGCGAGACGACGACATGAGCCGCCGACGGGTCAGCGACCTGACAACGATCGCCCGAGGCCTCCGATGGCCCAGTGACCGGCGATCGGTCGAGCGAGTCTCTCTCTCAGTCACCCAGAGTCCATTAGCTGCTGCCGAGTCACCGCTGAGACGGGCCCGAGCAGAGCGTGCGACCTTTTTGATTGGCGGCGCGTGGCTTTTGTCACTGAAACACGATCTCTGCGCGCGATCTCTCACGGTGTGGCGGCCGGAGCGGTGTCGTCGGGGCGGAATCCGGCGCCGTTCCGCCGCTGCTTTCCATCGGCGGCCGCGTCCGGAAGCCGTCGGCACCGCCCGCCGCCGCCGGCTGAGATAGAAAAGCGCGCGGAACTGGTGAAAACGCGCCCAAATTACACCCCGCCCGAGGTGGTGGCCTCTATTCTCGGTAATGGTGGCGCGCGCTGACGGCGCTCGAGCTCGGCGGTCCGTGCCGAGCAGCGATGAACGCTATCGATGGGAAGAATCAGGGCACACCGCGGCGGCGATGTGAGGGTGGTGGTCAACTGGCGACGTGTTGAGAGAAGTTTATGTTGTAGGACGGCTTTCTAACAGGTGGACTGGCTGTGGTCGGATATTTTTGCGACATGCTCCGGGGATAAGATCAATCTGAGATCATTGATGACAGGCATTGACGTGGAATTTTTACTGATCAGGCTACAACAGGTTACTGCAATGCCCCATTTTACAATCCCGTTTTAGTATACGTGCTCGGCATTTTATTGGAAGGCACGTAAAAAACTGTGCCAACATTCTAGATTGTATCACGTGATCAACATTTTTCTCGTATGCTTAAAATTCATATGACAAAACATGTCTCTGAGGAACATATCATTTATTATACTGAAAAGGGTTTGACGGTGTTTTTACACTTTATTTAAATACTTTCATATTTTTTTTTTTAGATAAAAGGGCAAACCATTAGGCAACCAAAAACTTTGTGCTCCTAACTTTGTACTACTCCACTTAAATGAATTGTATTGGGCGTGCCTAATAGGTATGGTATCCAGGTTCCGGCTCTGAAACGTTACGCCACGCCCTTATCCCGTCATAAGTCAAGATGCTCTCACTTGATAGATCGCCGGATAAATGACAAGGTTAAACCTTTCAGTATAATCACGCATTGTGACTCTCACGACACAACGCAGGGGTTTCCATAAAATGACATCAGACTCAGTTCCTGGACGCCTGCCACAATGGGTCGCAACTAGCCATATATCACCAGTGATCTTGAACTTGTCACACTAGGCGTGTCTCCATTGTGAATGTGACACCTCTGATAGAACTTATTGATGCTGTCCTCGTTCCTGCTCTTGAATTCAAACATCAGGACAAAGAGTGTCTGAGAGAATCCCAAAAGGCGGCAATCTCAAACCATTCTAAAGGCGTCGTGCCGTGAACTGCAGCGTCTCAGATGACATCCTCCGGGAGACTGTGGTTTCATGAATTCCTCTACCACAAAAAAACGCGACATTCTTAGTGCGCCAGAGCGCGTTCTGCGCATTTGCAGCTCGGCCCGGTCCCGGATTCTGTAGGGGTCATCCCGGCACGGAGGTCAGGTGGACTCTCAGACCAGTTGGCCTCGGGTGGCTCTTTGGTGGATCGTTTCCGTCTTGGGACCGGCCGTGGCCGCCGTGGCAGCCCGTACCATGCAGTGGGCACAGCCGATCAACCGTGAAAGTCGTGCCACTCTGCTGGTGCCGGATGACAGAATATTGATGAGTAAAGGCTTACGTCATCCATTTTGAGCTACCCTAATCCCGGCCAGGAGCGTTTGGCATTCCGATGACAAAGTGTTTTGACCACTTACAGGATAAACAACATCGGAAACATTTTAGGCATTGCGGCTACTACTGAAATGAATGACGACATAACAAAGCCGTCAGTAGTTCATCCAAACAGTTTTCCTCATCATACGACTCGTATGAGCAATGAGCATTTTACAACTATCCGTTTATGGTACCTTAAAACCCAAACCACCACAACCAGTCGTTTCTAAACAGTATCCAACAGCTGTTCACGTTTTTCAGCACCAGTCCGAGAGGCCAACCAGAGCGACCCCCTCCCAATAATAGCTAGCCAGTCGGTGGCCCCACATGGACCATGTTTGCGGTGTGTGCTGATCCTCGTCCCACCACCTGTGATTGACTGTCAGTGGCTGGGGATAAGCACCACTCAGGTGTGGATGCGGTGTGGTGGTTTTGGAGACGGTGAGAGGTAAACAAATCACTGGAAGTGCTCATTAAGACAACTTGGTTAAATGTAGAGGCTAAATGCGTGTATATCATAAGTCACTCTAATCCTAAAAAGAGATATTCTCGGAAATGAGGAGGAGCATGTCGCTTGAAATGCAAGTTAGCAGAGCTCAGATGAAACGAAAGAGAAGCGTGCATCCGCTTCGAATACATGAGCTGAGTGATGCTAGGCGGAAACGGTGTAGATATGATTTTACCAATTTGCATAAAACCCACCCGTGTTTCATGTCTGCTTTATCGTAACAGAATTTAACATCTTACGGCGGTGGAATGTCATGCGATCACTCCTCACCGCCGAAAATACATCAAAAGACGGTCTCAAGACGGCTTAAGCGGAGCCATAACGGTGCACTGAAGTCCTTTCTCATGGTCGTGGCTTACAGCGGCTCCGCTCCCAGAGGCTAGTCTCGCTCGCGGCCCTGTGCTCTCTCTCTCTCTCTCGGATGTTGCACATTGGTGCATGTTCTGCAGACTACGTCTTCCCACTACCACTCATGGGGTCACATGAGGTCACCGTGGGTCACACGAGGTCACGGCGCCGGGATCTCACTCCTTACCGGTCGGACTCTCCACCCCGGCGGCCGGTTGACCCGACGACCCCCGACCCTTGCACAATACTCTGCAGTTTTCTCGCGCTTCGAGCCAGCTGTTCCTTCACTGTCCGCTCCTGTGCGCCCTGACCCTCCGAGTGTGCCTCTCCGCATGACGCCCAGCTGTTTACTCCATCACAGTCCACCCACCCAGGTTTGGGTGTTATGTGGAAACGCCCCTCATTCATCAGACGCACTTTCAAACGGGTTTCAGCGTCCAGACGTGGGGAGTGGCGATGGCTGAAACGTTAACCCCATTTGTAAAACGAGTTGCGCTGGATTTGTGCGCGCAAAATTACAATGATTGCGCGACGCAAGACACCCATTACAAGACCAGTTTCGCTGGAGGGTGGCGCTAATTACAAGTATTACGCCACAAAAGTTACACCATGGACCATCTGGCACGCGAGCTGCAGCTGGTCTCACAGGTGTCCCAGAGCCGGACAGATGCCGCCGTGACGCCGCAGGCGGCAACACTCGTGGGACCGTCACGTGACGACATGCCTGACGTCACGATGTCTGACCGGAGCGGCGTCACGCCCGTACCGCCCGCGTCGTGTGACGCTTCAGTGACGAGTCGACAGAATCCCGATAGCCTGTGTAGTGTGCACGTCTACTGAAGTCGTCACCACGCTCGCATTATGTGCCGATGAGTATCTGCGCACGGAACCTTGAAGAGTAAGCGGTACCCAACCCAGTACCCAGCGGTGACAAAGCAAGGGGCAAGGGCAAACTGAATGCACCGCCACTGTCGCTAGCTGGATCTCAAGGCGAGCGGGAGCGACTCGTGCCAGGCGCCGAGCATATCGATCCACGTACACATCTCTTCACGGCCCCGCCCGATATGCCTCACACCCCGTCACTTCCTGCTTCAGACCCGCCTCGCCGTTACAATGTCACATGGCGGCCCTCGAACCTCGGCAGTTCCTACAAAGCATTATTTAACTATATGTGACACAGAACGATGTCTGCCATCAAAACGTTAGACTGGACTCTTTTAGACTCATTAGACGGCTCTCTGTCAAAGCAATCCAACAGCTTGTTTGAAGGAGGATGATATCAGGAAGGATTGACGGGTGACTGCCCAAATACATACAGGACTGTCGTGTGTCCGGTCGGGTCGGGTCGGCCACCGTCGGCTCAGCGCCCTCCCGGATGGATGCCGCTTTCTAAGAGGCCGTGCCAGATACAGCTGTGGGCCGACGGGGCTCTGCAGCACGGGTCCTCAACTCCGCGACCAGCCCGACGGGTCCGACCGCAGCGAGCTGGTGTTAGTGTGTTGTTTGGCAGTGCAGTCTCCGGCCGCCGGGCGGCACGGGGAATGCGGTTAGCTTCCTATGCAGCCATGCAGTCTCCGCACTGGACGCGCCGGGAGCGTAAAACGCCCGCGATCGTCAGCTCAGCTCGGACCGTGGGCGTTGTCCCGTCCCAGTTTTGGAGCGGAGACTCCCGTCGGTGTTGTGAACGTATGGAAAGTGCGTGACAAATGCCCTCCGGCCATGTCTGGGGCGCTTTCTTCGCGTGTTTAGTCGAGCCGTCGGCGGAGTGACGAGCGAAAACGACTCGGCTTGAGGCGCTGGAAATCACGGTCTCATGGAGGTTTCTGTTACACGCAGCGAGACTGTACGCGGGAACGCGGCACTTTAAGTGAGGAAGAAGGCAGGCTTGGTTGCACTTGTCTGGGAATGTCTGGAGCATGGGAATTCTGAGGGTGGCATGGATGGACTGATACAGGCGCGAAAGTGGTTTTGATGATCAGTTTGAAGCCATCACAGCTAGAAATCTGTCCAGGAGCATCACATAACCCGCACATCAGAACGAGCAGTCATCATGCAACAACACTTATTTAGAGACGTTACAAATCTTTGGTATGAAAAACATGCTTTTGCTTGCCTAACCCTTCATTTGTTGATCAGCCATTTTGCAATGCAATATTTGTTACTTCCCAGTTGGATTACTACTCCGCCATTCTCAATAGGTACTCGGTACTCGTTACTGGGTACTGGGTTCTGGGTACTGGGTACTTGGTACTCACCATCTCCACAGACGGGGCCTCCGGAGCCGATGGAGTTGACCGCCTGGCCGGGCAGAACACGGCGACCCTGCAACGGTGCAGACCAACAGTACACGATAGAGGAGCGCCGGCGGCGGCTGCCACTGGCCAACACATGCTCAGTCAGTGTGTCCGGCTACTAGTCATGTGTAGATTGAACCTAAAATAGCTCTGATATAGGTGCGGTTGTGTGGCATATAGGTGAGCTCAGAGGTTGATGGTGACGTGTTCAGGATTGGTGCTTGCTTGTGTCATTCATGCATCAGTAATGCTTTCTGTTATGTAACATACGAATAACTTTGCATAACCGTTTTTTTTTTGCAACATTTTAACACATCACTGGGGTGTTTGGTGTGCCAACAATCGAATTCGGTAAGAACTCGTTTAGAATTCCAAACAACGCCTCAAACATTCATCTACTTCACAGATGACGAAAAGCGTAAGCCATATTTGTTCTACACCAGTCATCTTTGTCTCGCTGCAACACGATACGAGACAGACCGGCTTTCTGTAAGGCTCATTACCAAGGCGGCACGTTAAGATCAGAGCCGGTGCCAGCCAGCGGTCCGTGGGCCCGATATAAGTGGATTCCGGGCAGCACTCGCCGGCGGCACAGCGCGGTATCGCCCGAGCGGCCAGTACGGACCGGTATGCAGCTATGGAAATGTCCCACTGCAACCCGCACGGTGCAGAGAAACGGTCAGAGGTGCGCGCGCGCGCGCCACATACGGTCCCAGGTCGATGCTCCCTGGCCGAGGGACTTTCTGATGTCGCGAGGGAGTGCTCCTTTGGGTGGTGGATAGGTCCGGGATGAATCGGGGAAAGCTTATGTATTCAGCTGCTTAGCAAAGAGGGCGGTTAGATATTCCAGTCATGGTACGGGGTGATATATAAAGAAATGCAATCAAGGCCTAGCCCAGGAAGTGAAATAGCGTATTTATCGGTTAACGTTAATTTTCTCGATGCCGAATTCGGTCAATATTTGAATTATTAATGCATTTTTTTTTTAGAACATTTGCTGATATTGGTTTGTGGCAATATCCTGGAATACATTAAATATCCATTTAAAATTAGCAAAATAGTTTACTATTGCATTGCTCTTTACTTTTTTACGAAGAGCGAATGGTCGCCTCGGTTGGATGCAGATTACACATCTCTTCCATCTCACGGTGCATGAGACACCGTGGTGGTACGTCTCCTGACGGCCACCCTCAACAGTCGTCACCGATGACGATCAGCCTCATCACCTCGTCACCGAGGCGCGTCAGGCACCGACCAGTGTCACCAGCTCGCGTCACCAGCCGTATCTCCAATCAGATAACGTCTCGCGGCCGTCGCGTCGGCACCGCTCGACCATCCCACGTGCCAAGTGCGTGTACGCACGACCGGTCCACCGGACCGCTGCACGGGCCGCCGCCAGCGACGCGTCGCACTGACTTCCGACAGGCGTGACCTGGCCGTGCCGGCGACCGGGTCGGCGGCGCGCGGTAGAGGTCAGATGAACGGTGACCGGTCGACGACCCACGGCCGGCGCCCGATCGCACTCCGAGTCGAGTGCGACGGCTTATACCGACAGAGCTGCCCGAACGATGTTCTAAAGCTTTCCGGCTAATGTCCAATCTCCGTGCCGATACTATTAAAAACTTCATGATCAGCCGTCTTTCTTCGCCTCTCTTACATCGCTCTACGATCTTTCCACGGTTCTTTTGCCGCTCTCCAACCCTCAGCACCTTGACTGGCATTCTCTCAACACAAGACGCGTTTTACCGACATGAGACCCTGCGGCAGGATCTCAGCATTCCATCCACCGCCCTGCTCTCTCGGTGGAGGAGAAACTAGCTGTGCATGAGCCGGCCGAGCAGCGGCCAGGCTGCGAGCGATGAACGCTAGAAGTGGGCCGTCGCCGCGCCGCAGCGGCAGCCGTGAACAGGTTCCCTGGGTCGGCCCAGGTCACCGACCGTGGCCCACATCCATCGGCCGGCCGGTGGCTGCGCTGGGCGGGCCGGTCCGAGCGGCGGCGCCCGTGGAAAAATGAGTAAAACTGGCTGCAGCGTCCGAGAAATCGCTGGAGTCATGAGGACATAAATGGGATGGGACCGTTGCTTTTGATATTGAATTTATATGCATAAGCTTTTCTGGTCATAAAATGAATGGGAAAATGACATCTGTTCACCATCCAGCATTGAGTTGATTGTTAAAATGGACCAGTGTTAGCGTGGTTGTATTTCCAATGAACCATGAAAAATGTCACTGCTATATAACTGAAATGCAACGGTAGACGACATATTAAGGGTAGGTAAGAAATGGTTTTAGAATGTGCCGCTGCTCGTTATAAAACGTTTCTTGTGACCTGCGAGATTAATCCCACTCAATGGCTGAGCCGCACCCGCTGGTTTCGCATTGGAAGTAGGCCAGCCGGGTTCTTTAACGGATGAAGAATAGAACTGTGCAAATGTGATTTGGACAGGTGACGTAAAAGTTGAACTTGAGACAAAACCAAGGCAGCTACTTTTATCCGATATGATTGGGGTCACGCAATAGGTACTTTTAGAGAGTCAACGGACAAAAATAATTGAACTATTGCAAGAGTGGGCTTATGGTGTGCAACAACGGCATTGGAATGTTCTGATTTCAGATGGAAATTAATAGGAGAAAAAGTAATCAACTTGATGTGAGCTAGCGACCGTGACGTGGAATGGCACAGCCATATCATATATTTAGCCAGATGGTCAAACATCAACACAACAGTCTCAGATCTAGTGTTTAGCAATAGATGTGCAGAGAGCCGTGAATTCTGCAGCAAGAAACGCTCCAATAATTTCACCTCATCTACTCTCCAAATTTAGCCACAAACCATTGACCCCGCAATGACTAGGCAGCTCGTATTGGGCCTGAGGACGATCTCTCTTTACAGGGAGGACTAATTTAGACAACCGTCCTCTCACTATCAAGAACGATGACCTAGACAATTTCACCGTCAATGGAGGACAGGCGGGACTCGATAGATTATGATCCAAGGAGCCGTTTTATTTCAGCACACGATTCCGCTCACAATTCCAGAGTGGACACGTGCCTGATGAATGAATCGCAGCACTGACTGAAAATAACGAGTCTAACTAGTCCCAAAGACGACTGAGTAGGTCGTGACTATTGGCTATACCAGCCAGTCATTCTGCCCAGCACGTCCCACAAACGATTTGCATTGAACAGCGTCTGTTCGACGCCATCAATCATTTATATGCATGACAAGAATTTGGGTGGTATGTGGAGATACAGCGCACAGTTGCGCAACAGTTCACTTTACAGTGTCGCGTTTTAGTGTCGCGTTTGGCCGAAATCAGCGCGACAAACGGCATGGTCGACCGTCTATCTGTTGTTGCCAGAGCGCGAAGCGCCGCTAACCGAAACGACGCGAGGCAGGGTCACCGCGAGCTAGTTTTCAGCTCGGCTAGCTGTGAGACAATGACAGACTCATGTCTGGCGGGGGTGGCCGGGTAAAAAGTTGCAAGGGCTCGACTGGCCACAACTACAAGGCGTTTCGAATGGTCTTTGCAGCTATACAGCGTTTGTGTGATAGGCATGGTGACATTGGTGGCATACTGTTGTGATCACGAGGGAGACGCATATGTGCCGTTATTTGTTGTCTTAGGCAGAAAAACATAGAATTTGAAAACTGCATCAGTTCTTTTTAATAAAGAAAAAATGCAAAAATGCATGTGTTTTTGTAAAGAAAAACTTGAGCAATGAATTAATAAGTAACTACAAGATATTTACACCCTTCCAATGGAAAGCTTCTGGGAATGAGAAGCTTGAATTTAAGCCAGTTGAGAACTAACTTCCAGCTTGGCCCCGAGGTATCCCATGTCGTGTTTAACGGGGCACCTGAGGCGGCGCAGGACTGGTCAAGGCGCACCACGGAGCTTGGACAGCTTTTTGTCCTCCCGGTTCCTGGTTAGCGTGTTTGAATAGAACGGACATGCTATACGCGCGACGGCGATGTTTTTGCGAGGGCGTGGGGCAAGCTACAGCCTCAGACATGAGGAGTCACTTGTCAGACCTGTCAGCGGCGTTATACTGCGGATGTGTTGTGATGTGCTGTGTCAACTGTTCAAGTTTATGTTGAATACAGACAGCAGGGAAAATTATGTAATCAGGCGAGCAAGTACTTGGTTTACTTTTGATTTAAAAACGTAGAAAATAAGAGGAACAATTGATCCTAAGAAGGCAGTGGCCCGTGCTGAGTCAAATGGCAGTTGTTTCTCGAAATACAAGCCATCTGCTCAATGAGTATCACAGAGCTGAACCCAATGACGAAAGGCACCTATTGACTAGCTCGGTTTGGTGTCACATATGTTGCTCAAACGTGGTCCGGGATTGCGTATTGTCAGCGAGTGCTGTTTGAGGTTTGCATGCTACATTGGTGACATGCATAGGCTCACACAATATCAAACTGCTAAACGTATATAACAAGAATGCGAAAAGCAACGCAATTGACAGCGCTAAGCTCAAATACGCGGACATGCCAGGCGTCGATAAATGTCAGCTTGCTTCATTTAAACAAAAAGGGCGAAAAAATCTTATAATTTATCATATGCATAATGCGTTGAATTGCAAAAAAAGCAATTAGACACGATATGTGCAGTGTGCACTGTGCAGTTATCAAAGAAACAGAGGACAAACTCATGCAAATGTAATGACTGGCATTTTGACAAAACAAGGCGTCAAACAGCATGGTAAAAATACAATGCCGTGCTGATAAATATTTGCATTTCTTACAGCGCAATGATTTCGGTCCCCTTCTTACAACTATAAATACAATGTGCTTGCAAAAAAAGATACCAAAATGCAATTATATGCGTACGTGCATGTGCGTGCGTGCGTGCGATAAAGCGCGTCATGCCGGCTGGCATGCAGTCGGCGGCGCGGGCAGCCTTACCTGTTGGGGGGAGGCCGTGGCCAGCGTCAGGGCAGCGAGCAGCACCAGGGACCTCATGTTGACCGGTTCACGTGAGCGGGCCGACTGCAGGCCGCCGCTGGAGCGGCCGGCCGCTCGACACTATCGCTGACCCAGAACCCGCCGCGGACCCCCTGGTGACGTCACACGGCCGCCACCGCGCCCACGGTGACGTCATCAGGCCGGGATGGAGGGGAGACGGGCAGGCGGATCAACTCGCTGGAATGAATAGTCTCACCAGGCACCGACAGCTCCAGATGGGTTTGAGATATATGCGTAATTACATACATTTCCAGTGGATAAGCCCACTACCATCAGTCTATGATGGTTTGGAGATTTGGTTCGATGTAAGAATTGACACCAATTGTCAACAGGCTAAGATGTTAATCAGTAAGTCACTTCAGTTTATCGATTCACGCTAAAGGTCGTACCCACTTATTTATTTATAAGGATCGCTTACTTAGCATGATCACATAACAAAAAAAGTGCTGATGTGGCTTTATACATGGCTTGTAGTAATGCCACGGAATGTATAGTCTACGACATGTCGTAGACTACGACGTGTCGTAGACTATACATTCCGTGGTAATGCTGTCCGTTTGAAGATGACTGATCCCGTTACATAACAACTATGTGTGAAAATCTCCGCAGGGCGCTCCGGTCAGCACGCGCAGAGTTTGGTGAAGGCTCTGGTAGCAATAAGAAATTATTATCATCGTGTATGAACCCCACGTGCATAAAGTTGCATTATATTCACATTCAGATTCGCGTGCACATTCGCGGACCCCTCGGATTTGGCTCAAAATTGCACAGCTTATAGATTTTGAGCTCCTGATTGCGAAAATCATGTTTTTATTTCACGCCGTCAAGTGGTTCTCAAAATATTCACATTTGTATTACTGCTAACATATTCTGGACCGTAACCCTTATTGGAAAAATCGGACCCCTCCAAATTTTTCAAAAACTTCTCAGTTGATGTAAACATAAGCGCTGATCCCAAAAAACTAATTTGTACTTAACGCCGTCCCATAGTTTTCTCAGGATGAGCATCTAAAGTTCAAGGTCGTTCAAGGTCATGCACCTTTTCTCACCTTTTGGCGCTATTTGACACGTGACAGCTTTATATTTATGATGGACATTCGCACTACCTCCTACAAAAACAATATACTGAAATCCAAGGGGCGTTGCTGTACCAAAATGTAAAAAAGCGTCAAAACCTCTTTCATACAGCTAACAGTTAAATACAAGGGATATTCGAATTTGCCACACATAAAGCAAATTTGTCGGACATGGTCGGACCCCTCCGATATCGTTCAAAATCTCAGGAATGATGCTCCTTGACCTCCTGAACATGAAAATGGTACTCCCTTTGAACGCCGTCAAGAACTTTTCCAGATATACGCATCCATGCACATTCAAATTGCATAGGTGTGGCATATGCACGTTCGGCGGACCCCTCCGATTTCGTTCAAAATCTCAGGAATGATGCTCCTTGACCTCCTGAACATGAAAATGGCACTCCCTTTGAACGCCGTCAAGAACTTTTCCAGATATACGCATCCATGCACATTCAAATTGCATAGGTGTTGCATATGCACGTTCGGCGGACCCCTCCGATTTCGTTCAAAATCTCAGGAATGATGCTCCTTGACCTCCTGAACATGAAAATAGTACTCCCTTTGAACGCCGTCAAGAACTTTTCCAGATATACGCATCCATGCACATTCAAATTGCATAGGTGATGCATATGCACGTTCGGCGGACCCCTCCGATTTCGTTCAAAATCTCAGGAATGATGCTCCTTGATCTCCTGAACATGAAAATGGCACTCCCTTTGAACGCCGTCAAGAACTTTTCCAGATATACGCATCCATGCACATTCAAATTGCATAGGTGTTGCATATGCACGTTCGGCGGACCCCTCCGATTTCGTTCAAAATCTCAGGAATGATGCTACTTGACCTCCTGAACATGAAAATAGTACTCCCTTTGAACGCCGTCAAGAACTTTTCCAGATATACGCATCCATGCACATTCAAATTGCATAGGTGTTGCATATGCACGTTCGGCGGACCCCTCCGATTTCGTTCAAAATCTCAGGAATGATGCTACTTGACCTCCTGAACATGAAAATAGTACTCCCTTTGAACGCCGTCAAGAACTTTTCCAGATATACGCATCCATGCACATTCAAATTGCATAGGTGATGCATATGCACGTTCGGCGGACCCCTCCGATTTCGTTCAAAATCTCAGGAATGATGCTCCTTGATCTCCTGAACATGAAAATGGTATTACCATTTTACGCATAATGGTAAAATGGTAATACCATTTTACGCATTACCATTACCACGCATATGGTAATGCGTATATTACCATATACGCATTCATGCACATTCAAATTGCAATTTGAATGTGCTTGGATGCGTATACCTAGAAAAGTTCTTGACGGCGTTCAAAGGGAGTACTATTTTCATGTTCAGGAGGTCAAGGAGCATCATTCCTGAGATTTTGAACGAAATCGGAGGGATCCGCCGAACGTGCATATGCATCACCTATGCAATTTGAATTTGAATGCGTATATCTGGAAAAGTTCTTGACGGCGTTCAAAGGGAGTGCCATTTTTATGTTCAGGAGGTCAAGGAGCATCATTCCTATGATTTTGAACAAAATCGGAGGGGTCCGCGGAACGTGCATATGCAACACCTATGCAATTTGAATGTGCATTGATGCGCATATCTGGAAAAGTTCTTGACGGCGTTCAAAGGGAGTACCATTTTCATGTTCAGGAGATCAAGGAGCATCATTCCTGAGATTTTGAACGAAATCGGAGGGGTCCGCCGAACGTGCATATGCAACACCTACGCAATTTGAATGTGCATGGATGCGTATATCTGCAAAAGTTCTTGAAGGCGTTCAAAGGGAGTGCCATTTTCATGTTCAGGAGGTCAAGGAGCATCATTCCTGAGATTTTGAACGAAATCGGAGGGGTCCGCCGAACGTGCATATGCAACACCTACGCAATTTGAATGTGCATGGATGCGTATATCTGGAAAAGTTCTTGACGGCGTTCAAAGGGAGTGCCATTTTCATGTTCAGGAGGTCAAGGAGCATCATTCCTGAGATTTTGAACGGAATCGGAGGGGTCCGCCGAACGTGCATATGCAACACCTATGCAATTTGAATGTGCATGGATGCGTATATCTGGGAAAGTTCTTGGCGGCGTTCAAAGGGTGTGCCATTTTCATGTTCAGGAGGTCAAGGAGCATCATTCCTGAGATTTTGAACGAAATCGGAGGGGTCCGCCAAACGTCCATATGCAACACCTATGTAATTTGAATGTGCATGGATGCGTATATCTGGAAAAGTTCTTGACGGCGTTCAAAGGGAGTACCATTTTCATGTTCAAGAGGTCAAGGAGCATCATTCCTGAGATTTTGAACGATATCGGAGGGGTCCGACCATGTCCGAAAAGTTTGCTTTATGTGTGGCAAATTCGAATATCCCTTGTATTTAACTGTTAGCTGTATGAAAGAGGTTTTGACGCTTTTTTTACATTTTGGTACAGCAACGCCCCTTCGATTTCAGTACATTGTCTTTGTAGGAGGAAGTGCGAATGTCCATCATAAATATAAAGCTGTCACGTGTCAAATAGCGGCAAAAGGTGAGAAAAGGTACATGACCTTGAACGACCTTGAACTTTAGATGCTCATCCTGAGAAAACTATGGGACGGCGTTAAGTACAAACTAGTTTTTTAGGATCAGCGCTTATGTTTACATCAACTGAGGAGTTTTTGAAAAATTTGGAGGGGTCCGATTTTTCCAATAAGGGTTACGGTCCAGAATATGTTAGCAGTAATACAAATGTGAATATTTTGAGAACCACTTGACGGCGTGAAATAAAAACATGATTTTCGCAATCAGGAGCTCAAAATCTATAAGCTGTGCAATTTTGAGCTAAATCTGAGGGGTCCGCGAATGTGCACGCGAATCTGAATGTGAATATAATGCAACTTTATGCACGTATGAACCCCCACGTCTCCCACCCTACGGCAGCACAATCAGCCATTGAAGTAATGCGACTCACTTAAAACATTTTGATTAAATGCGATAGCTTATGCTACGCAGACTCAGTTCGAACGGGATATAGATTAAACTGCAAACTCCATACCTATATAGTTCAGCCTACATTTAGGAACTAATAAAATTGAGTTTAGAATCCTTGCATACCCATTTTCAAAGCTAAGCGCTGAAGTAATTAAAGTCGTTGCCATATGACGACTTCCTGGCGCAAATTGTGGCTAGGCTTCCTCATTGCTAATGCTGAGCAATTTTACCGAAAATTGAGGCTTTGACCTCAAGCCAGCATGCCTTGTTGCGCAGCATCAACCATGAAAATTAGCCGAACCTGGATTTGAGAATGAGATGGAATGTACATATGTAGGATGACTGACAACCAATTCATTTGAGCGAATATGCCAAAACAAAACGCACGCAGATAAAGATGAGCATAACTTAAACTGAGGGCATTACTATGATTGGTTTGGCGTATGTAATATTCGGAATCCCTAGTGACCACCATATTGGGTAAAGAGCCTTGGGGACTGGGGTACACCAGCGCTACCGACCAAAAAAAGAAGAAAAAAAAACTCGGTAATTAAGCGTTCATGGACGGCACCGTCCTGTCCACATGACGTTACCTCGTCGGCCTCGCCCACTGAAATTAAACCATCTGAGTATGACCTTAGCCCGTCTATTCCGGCGCCCAACACGACTACGAGGAGGCCTATCTCACTCATCTCCGGAAACGAGACGTGGTCCGCCCTCGCCGCTGGGGAACTGCCGGTATGGCAAGAGCAGTTTATCAAACTAGCTCTGCCCAGAGCCCTCCACGGCACAGCCCGCTTATTACACACACATGAGCGTACGAGATGGTACACTCTCGCTCCCACGTTGGCCACTTAAGTAGCACAGTCCTCGCTCTCGTTGCTGCGCCGCCGCGGGCACTTTTCAGAGTTACAACACTCCAGGACGACCACCTGGGGAATCCGAGACTATCTCTGGCGACCTTGAGAGGCGCTCCTGATGTGTCAAACTGGCGGTCAGTTGGGCACATGTGTGATGGTTTGATAAAGTGCCGGCTAGGCTCTGTTTCAGACGTCAGATATAGGTTGGGGAATCGAAATGGGGCGGGTCAGTGTGGGGCGAGAGTGTCTGTGGGTGGAGTGTAGCTATGATTTTGACGAGCAGCAATTTGTCAAATGTAACCAATCGATAGTGATTACCAAACCCTCTGTGTATAATCAATTGCTAAAAATTGGGATCGGACAGACCTAACAAAAAGGATAGTCAATAGACAGACAGACAGGAGTTGAAAGAGGAGTATAACCAGAGCAGTGAGTCGTGGTAGCGGCCCAGCGCTGCAGCACGCCTCACGATGAGCCCAGTTTGGTAGAATGCCTGGTCTGTGACACTGCAATTGCCATGCTAACTGACGTCCCGTCTACCGTCACGCTCCTCGTTACTATCACTGTCACATCCAGTGATGGAAGTTCAATGACCGGCTGTTTGAAGTGACGTATTACGGTAGCCGTTGGACACCTGCCACCGGGCTGAGGCATGCTGTGTATCGCCTCTGTGCTGCTGGGTGCTGAGGTCGCTCCGTTACAATCAATGCCTCCGGCGACACAATACAGTTAGACATACCACCGTCAGAGGCATGCTGTTGAGATGGCTGTTTGATGATACGTCATACGCGCGCATCGACACGAATGTCAATGGTGGTTCAAGATATTACTGGTATTACGCTGATCCGTGCCAGAAATATTGACATGGCTGGTAGCATCTGCTATTGCAGTTTAACTGCAGCTTATGGCAGGTTTTACGATATTTCTGTCACCTACTGTTGTAAAGGTTGTAGTAGAACAATCACAATAACAGCTTAATGATTTTATAGAAGGGATATTCCATTCTCCATTACTTGACCGGAACTGGGCCATAAGAACATAAACCATTTATTTATCTTTGCACTTCGAAGCTTTCCACGGCTCGAGCTGAAAGTCGCTCAACGGATTAGATATTTCGATTGGATGGTCTCGTCAGCTCTTGTCTAGTCAACATCACATGTCACCATGTTGCAACTTGCAACCATATAAAATCGAAATCCCCGGCCACACCTAGTGACTAGTAAGTAGTAGTGACCCATTGATCCCTGCGACCCAACCAGAGATTAACCAAAAATGCAGACTGCAGAGCCGCGACCCTGCACTGCCCATCCTAGCCTCTCAGGAGTGATGACCAGCAAAAAGCCTCCAAAGTGCCGCTGAAAAGACTCCCGTGCCGCTCGGCTCGTAGGAACGCCCTCAGAGGCCCTTGGAATGCCAAGGAGTGGGTGGGATCACGCCCGGAATAATAGACGGAATGATAATGGAGTTTGAATAAGGCACCGCGGAGTAGGTTATGTTTGCTTTTCCATAGGTGGAGGTGAATTAGCTTATTACCGCGCTCCTATATTGTTTAGGTGCGTATTCGTACGACTTCTTATTTCAGCAAACCTGTTTTATTGAATGTTTCGAGGAAGGCTAATAATTATAGTTAATTAGAAGATCAGCTACAATTTAATCAAATGCCTCCGCAGATGCTGTCCGATAAACCGTCATCGTTGAATGTATGTTTGTCCTGAAAAAAGGCTCCAGAGTCTAGAGCTACCAAGATGGTCGTCGTGAGTACTGTAGGTTACGAGCCTTGTTTTATCGAAAGTTCATGTCTTGCAAAGCACAATTCATCTAACAGTCCGCCAAATAAACGTTAAAAGCACTTCCGTTCATGCTTGTGTAAATAATAACGTGCATCATAAGCCCACACACAATATTTTGAGCTATCCGGGTGGATAAGGTTTAGAGCGAACTCCGGCCTTTAGGAATGTTATTATGCATGCAGAAACTGGGAACAATACGGCTTAAAGCAGCAGACGCTCACTGAATAACAAGATTTGGCATTGGTGGTTCGTGACCCAAAAGTCCTTACCTGTTCACCGTTCCATTTTATTAATTCATTTTTGAAGGACAGTTAATGTACCACTGAGTCGAAAAAGCATGAGGTCAAGTGAATTTATGAGTAAATATAGAACACACCAAAGCATATGTTCGATGGAGTTCGGATGCGGGTGATTGACACACTTCATGACCGAATATCGACTTCCGCTGGGTCAGCGACCCGCCGCTCTGCCCTCTGAGCCGCGGAATTAGACAGCCGTCATCCGCTTATGCTGTTTACACGAGTTCTCCTGTGTTCCTCAGTCTCAGGCCGGCGTGCTTTCCAGCTTTGGCTCCCCGTCAAAGCTGACCGATCACGGCAGCGGTCCAGTGACTGGCAGCTCCGATGGCCAGATTCCCGTTCTAGCACGGATGCGGCATGCATAACGGAAGATGAGAGAGAGAGAGAGAGAGAGAGAGAGAGAGAGAGAGAGAGAGAGAGAGAGAGAGAGAGAGAGAGAGAGAGAGAGAGAGAGAGAGAGAGAGAGAAGAGAGAGAGGGAGAGAGCTAGAGAGAAAGACAGACAGACAGGGAGACAGACAGACAGACAGACAGACAGACAGACAGACAGACAGACAGACAGACAGAGACATTTGCAGACAGAGACATATGCAGACAGAGAATTGAGAAGGACGACTGCCAGGTTTTTAGGACGCCCTGTAATTAACTTAAATCAAAAGCTTATGAAACATTTATTATGTCTATCGTCATGCTAGACAGATTATTAAACGGGCGATGAGATGCCCTCCATGAACAAAAATACTTCATTTCACCTTCAAAAATGTGATACCGTAATGGCTCTGCTCGCGACATGATGACAGTTCCAGGATGTGCGATGCTGTCACACCCATAACAGCTGAATATTGTGTTCGAGCGGTTAAAGCGCATAGCGACACAGGCCAAGACAGGTACTTAATCCATCGATACGCCTCATATCTTGTCATATTTATGTAATCCGGATGCAAGGATAACGGTCTTGTCTAGCCTTGAACTCTGGTTTCGACCTCTTCTGGTACGCTACATCCGTATAAAAATGAATTATTATTACCGTCTGATGAAGTTTTTAGCGGAAATTTTCATCTCTCTCTCTCTCTCTCTCTCTCTCTCCTCTCTCTCTCTCTCTCTCTCTCTCTCTCTCCTCTCTCTCTCTCTCTCCTCTCTCTTCTCTCTC